>NC_140939.1:15198841-15798841 GCF_014529385.1 Adiantum capillus-veneris
AAGGTCTATACTGTACGGCCAGATGGACAGGTTCACATGGATAGTGTCGGGACTGAGATGAGACAGCGGATTCGCCAGCTCGCGGAGGTGCAGTTTTCTAGCACCATCACGACGCCATAGATTAGCTTAGTAATAGGCATGGTAGAGGATATGAGCATGCATTGAAGCTTGGCTCTTGGTTGGATTTGCATAACAAAGCCAAGAGTTGTTGGTGTAGGCATCCCTTCTCACAAGCTTGGAGTAGGTGGTAAGCTTTCCATTAAAGCTTGAGAAGGAGAGAGAGTCTTCTTTGCTTCACACATGAAATTGTGTGAGTGTGTGTGTGATAATGCCTTGCAAAAATCAGACCCCTCTCTCTCTTGATCGACCCTCCTTGCTAAATGCTCATGCTACAGCCCTATTGGACCTCCCCAGGCCTAGCCAATGGAAATTAAGCAGCATAAGTGATAGCCTTCTGACATGTGTCCCCCTTTCCCCTTTTGTGAGAGATTTAGGTAATTAATAAATGCAACTAAACTCTCATTGGACCACTTTTCCTCTTGGCCAATAGGAATCAGGCAAGCCATTGGTCTGCTGAATGCTCATTGGTCCCCTTGGGAGACTGTCCAATAGTCTTCTAGAGAGCTTAATTCTTATTGGTTTTTCTATTAAGTGTTTTTAAATTAATTAAACTAGATTGACTCTAGCCTAATTCTCATTGGTCCACCTCCATGGCCATCCAATAGGATTTGAGTACCCCTTGTGGGCATCTGGCCTAGGGAGCTGACATGTGTCCCTCTTTCCCCTTGTGTACAAATGAAGCTTGTGAGTGTGTGTGGGTGTTTCTCTCTCATCCCCTACTTCTTGGGCTAGCCCCCTCCTATGTAGGGCTTGAAAAAGACTTTTTGGGACACACTCAAAGCATCCAATTTCCCTAATGTTTGACCTTTGGACACAACCTTTGAGTTTTGGAACCTTAGCATTTTGGAAGTCTTAATGGATGAACCTTAGGGTCTTTTGAGCACATTGTTGCACATAGCTCTTTTGCAGATGCCCCCCGCTTTGGATCCCTATTTTCCCTCCTTTGAATCCCTACTACGTGGCCAGTCTGCTAGCTTAACCAATATTCTAGCTTTTTCTCCCCTGGCACTTCCCATATTAAATGATCAGTTTAACATGAGAAAATCATTTAGGAGAATTATATATTGATTATTGTGACAGTAGTATGGAAAGATTGTGATCTAGGGGGCTTGGGTGGTAAAGCCAATGCATCTTACAATGGATGGGTAAAGTGTTTGCATGCCTTGCTTTGTGTGAAAGCTATCAAATTTTGTCTCATTCCCTCCCTTGTAGCATTTTCCTACATATGTGATGTGCTCTGGAAAGAAAGAAATACTTTTAATGGTGTATAGTGTGCATACACCAAAAGAGCCTGCTCCAATCCTTGCATCTTCCACCAAGGCTTTGTGGGGAATGTTGATTAAATATGCGCACTTGGCATTCAACGTTGTACGCATGATTGTGCCGGTGCCGCTGGCATCTTACGGCCGCTTGCGCATCTTGCGCCATCTTTAGCCGCTTGGGTAAGGTGGACTGATCTTGGGCTTTAACCCGCTTCATGTTTATCTTTTGCTCCTCCGATTGTTTATCCCACAGCTGTATTTTTTCCATATCACAAGTGGGAGGGAGATCTTCTTTCAAGTCTATGCAACACACTTTCATATTGCCAAGCACCGTCCTGATCTTGTTGGGGGGGGGGGGGGGGGGGGGGGGGGGGGGGGTTCAAATTCTCTTATCCTTGTAGGCATCAGCAACTCGTACTGGCCTTTGACACGTAATCTGTGCTATGTGTTCTCCCAAATAGTGCTAGTCGGATCTTTAATGAAGACATCACTTTGATTTATGTGATGTATGCGGCCATCTGCACATGAAGCTATATATTGCCTGTATACACTCCTTCCAAATGGCACACATAATATTTTTTTCTTTGCTTGGGCGTCATTTTCGCACTGGACAATAAAAAACAACATATCAAATACAGTTTCAGGGTGCACCGACACTCTCACACTAGTTCAGACAAACCATACCATGACCTAAAGACTTCAAAAAACTGTGCAAGATTATATTAATGCAGATTGATAATCATTTTCACTTTTAAAAGTTGTGTTTGATCGTACAACTATCCATATCGAACAATACAAGTTAAAAATTATAAACATTTCAAAATATTGCGATAGACCATGAGATGTGAGTTCACATTTTGCACGTTATCACTTTTTACAAAAATGTTACAATAAAAGACATGTGCATCGTATTTTCAATTACGAGGTGAAATCCATAACTAAAATGTTATAGTGGATCCTTAACCCAACTAGTATTATGAAAGTGGAAAAATCATGATTTTTTTATAAAGTTTAGCAAAGAATTCATAAATTAAATATAATATCTTACATCAAGATTTGTGATGTACATATTGCCAACCTCAAATAACAAAGTAATTCAAGGTTTTAAACTCACAAACTTCTTGTAAATTTAGCTCATTTATATTTTAAATATTAATAGTGTATAATTTCTTGAAAAAAAAACATTGTTATGAGTGGAAGCACACAACCAAAACAAAAATTTGGTGCAATTTTAACAAACAATTCATAAATTGAATAGAACGTCTTACATCCAAAAAGTGTGCATAAACCTTTTTTAATTGAATGTATATTAGCTATTTGTAGACATAGAGAAACAACAGAGTATGAATTTTAGTGAAACATTGACTATTGTTTTGCAAAGATGTTATTCGTTGATGTAGACACTATTGAGGTTCTATAAAAGTGATATCATGTATGTTATAATCTTTATGACTTCTATAAATGTAGCATTTTAATAAAGCAACGATGATTGATAAAGAATTCAGTAGATAGTTGCTAAATGATTAAAACTTTCTTTTGGATATGATTAGATATGATAAATTTTGTCAAGAACACTTAAAAATAACCATTATAGATAGTTTAGGCATTTGTATATGAAATACTCTTCACGGACGCGTTATCGACCAAGTATTTCATATATTTAATACTTAAAAAACATGATATGTACATGCACATAAAATTATATGGAGTTCATAAGGTCGGGTAATTAACGACCTGAATGCCATATTTATGCAAAAACAAATGCTTCTAACAAATGACACTCGATAGCGGCATTATCGATCAAGTGCCGCTCGAATCTAAAGAGTAATAATAGTTTGCATACGAGCATCATATGACTACATTACTGACCGATGCCCATATGTTTTCTTGGCAAGGGAAAGGAAAGTTGACTCACCATAAAGATATCAATATCGTCGCGTTACGACATAGTACCAAACGGTGAGCCAATACTTACCACAAGGACATTATATTCCCCGTGCAACCGAGGTGATGTCCCTATGGGGTAAGCATTGTTCCATAGACCAACTTACACACACACACACACACACTCACATTGTGTGGTAAGGTACCTTATTATTGTCGTACAATACAACAATAGGAACGCTACCACACAATGCACATATAGCACAAACATTGGAGTCGTGTGGTTAGGTACTCTGCTATTGTCATGCACTTCGACACAGAGCACACTCCCACACGACCCCCTCCCTCCCTCTATCCTCTTGACGTACCTACATAGGAGGTCGTCTCTCTCTCTCTCTCTCTCTCTCTCTCTCTCTCTCTCTCTCTCTCTCTCTCTCTCTCTCTCTCTCTCTCTCTCTATGTGGCTCGCAAAATAATACCTATCGGCCCGTCTATCTATTTAGTTACGGGCGCGTCGGGCTTCTTATTTTCTTAGCGGACCCACGGGGAAAATGGAGAAGCCCGCCAGGCTTTTTGTGGATTTCTAGGTTGCCTTTAATCGGCTTGTTTGTGATTATGTTAAGTGTGATGATGTTAATATGTTAATAAGTCCTTGTGATCACACAAAATTTTACATAATTACGTAAATATCAAATCCTTGCTCACATACCTACGGTTGATGTCACTAGCCTAGATCTTGTCGGCTACAAAGTGGTGGTGTACCTCAAGTTGCTTTGTCCTTTCATGAAATTGAAGATTACATGCCAATTGTATGATACTAAGGTTGTCACGATAGATGACAACCAACCTCCAAACCTATATGCCCTAACTCTTTGAGTATCATCTCTATCCATGCTATTTGACATCTATCACCGCAACACATATGTGCCCGATAAAGAAACTGTGGGGTTCTTCTTATTGCTCCATGTGATAGCAGATCACCGATTGGGTAAACTACTAGCCCAATCCGCATCTATGTATCCATAGATCTAAACCCTTGTAAGAACTAGGGAAAGCTAGACATAGGATCCTCCTCCCAACCCCCCATAATATAGGTGGGCTCCTAGCCCCTTGCCCTAGACAGATCCCCTGTCCACACTGTCTATCCTGGCCCCTGGCCGAAGTCCATGACCACCCTAGTCCTTAGGTTTGACCCTTGTCCTGACATTACTCCCCCCTTAAGGAAGAGTTTTCGTCCTCGAAAACACAAGTAGTAATATCTTCTTAAGAATACAGATGTTTTCCTTATTGACGTCCCATACGTGGGCTAGTTGTCTGTATGTCCGATAATTGGTGCAGTGAGGAGGTTCAATGAAACCAAGAGCAATATCTTGATTTTCAACATTGTTGTCCTTAATTTTGCAACCACTTGTATCGAATTGGTAACTCAATTTGTAACTTACTTGTGTACTTGAAAGGAGTAACACACAACTAAGAGTTATCCAAAGGCATAACCAGTTTTCAGATCTTCTGAAGGTACTGGAATAATGCAAGAAAACCTTGGCATAACTTTCCATGCAGTTGTGAGCCAGATTTCCTACTCGCGTGAGTATCTTGAAAAGTTCATAGCTACTGAGGGATAGAATAGAGAGTGTCCTCTTGTCAGACTTCTGAATAGTTTGGAACACAAAGAACTACATGTTCATCCCTAATGAAGGTTACTTGCCAACATACTTTGTCAGCACACCTAGTAAGTCCTTAACTTATGAAACTATTGAAACAATATCCAATCCCACCACAATAGGTGTTCAAAGTTGAAAAACCTTACTTTATGCAAATTCTAGAATAGGGAGAAAATCATCTATTCAGAAATGCGTTGTGCTAACGTATGCTCTTAGCAGATCCTTTAGCAAAAGAAATACTTGTAAGCTGCCCATCTAACCCGAGATGAATAGCAGCAGTAAGAGTGAGGTGCTTTTTCCCAACCACTTACAGACAGTCTTACATGACTCTCGATAAACTAGGACTCAATCATTGAGTATCCAGCCATATATTTGATATGGAGTGGAGACAACCAACTAGGTTGAAAGCGGGTTGGACTGGAGAATCTTATAGGGTTTAGACCATCCAGCCACATACACCCATCCTGAGCCAGTACCTTGTATGGCAGGGTGTAAACTCATAATAAAGCTGCAGTAGAGATTGCACTTGTAATACAAACAAGGTGCAGAAATAATAAAGTCCATGAATTTGCATGCCTCTCCAAATAAATCAGTGTTAAACACTAGGGCCCATAACACCTAGTGTGCATGCATTTAACACAAATATATCCGAACCGCAATTTCATGATGATACTTTCCACGATACGTACGTGAAAGTCTTGCAACAAAAGTTGGACCATAATAGAATGTGACAACCCGGTCACACCTAGGTACCAACCATGAGACATTCTCATGAACATAGCATACTTTGTTATATATAGAAATGACCCTCCGTTAAGGTGGTTTCACAGCACTTGTAATCACAACAAGTCTGTACGTAGTACCCGACAATTTTTGGCCACTGAAATTTTTTCTGATACGGTGTGCTCCAAATGGTCTAATAAACGGATGTGACCAGCACGTAGGGACTTCGTTTCGACACATCAATAAAAATCGGACGCCAGTGTCAGTCCCAGAGAATCAGATTCTCCACATGTGGAATATGTTCTCAAATAAGGATGTCAAGAGAAGTGACATCCTTTAAGTACCAGTTGTACTTTTGTGTGGAGGTAACTGCAAACACTCCGCGACAAGAGCGAGAGGGACCCTCATTATCTTGCTCCACACTGGCTAAACCGAACTCCTTGAGTTCCTAGACCATGTTGTATCCCATGTGACAACATGTGCCAAATTGCACCCTACAAGTAGGTTAGTAACAGCATAAGGCAGAAAGATAGATTGGACACTTGGCCCAAAATATTGTGTGCCGACATGCACTTGGAATGGCTCTGTAACATTCAAGCGTACTTATACGTCTTGAAAAACCAAGCAAAGCATACTAAAAATAGAATAACGCCAAATCAATAGATGCATACCTGGAGATTTGAACGTAATGTTCACTTACCCGTATTCAAGTGGAGAGGAGTACATCCCCTACCTGAAAAAAACAAACAACATTACACTGGGAACCCTGGGTGTTGCCTTTGTAATCCAAGCCCGGGGATTAGAATCTATGTAGTCAAACCCCTTGGTAAGACTCTTTGTAGAAACTGCTCAACTAGCAGGTAACAGTCACCAACGTAGTCAACCGTGTACAGAATGATTGAAATAAATTGGAGAAGTTGAATTCGTTTGCTACCGCATGCTATATTGCGAGCTTCTTTCCTTGAAAGTATAACGAGAAAAGATCAAACTGTGATCCTCAATGCCTATGGGAAGATGTAGCAATCACTGGCCGGGTCTTATCCCAAAACAGTTTGTCCATAGGCAATTTGTAGTGCTATAGAGGGAGCCGGATATCCACACAAGTGAAATGGCTAGCTCTTATGGACAACCATGCTGTCTCAACCTATTGTTGCGTCTATACTCCGTGGTAGAGATCAGCTGATGGGAGTTTAAGGTTATCTAAAACTCAACTAGAGAACCACACTGAAAACATGTAGAGCGAAATGATACTCTAAACATCCGTAATGACAGGACTCTTCCTTGTCAATTAAGAGCTATTCGATCTTGAGAACAATCATCCAAGGAATACCAACAAGTGGGTCTTACCCTAGATTTAACAATGGCTCTTAGCCAGCGTGTGTGGCTCATAGCCCTCATGGCAATTAGTGTTCAATCATCGAACCGATGAAGACTAAATGTGGATGTCATCTTGCCCAATTTCTAGCTGAGAGTTAGAGCATCTTGGCTCAGGAGGACTCACTGGTGAAACATGTAGCAAAAGCTTCTTATAAAGTATGCAGTATTCTTCGAGAGAAATAAGAAAGAGAGAGAAAGAGAGCATGCTGGGCTGAGGAACTTTCCTTAAGTTACTGCCTTGTAGTGTGCATGTTATGCGTAGCGTGCAACTTATCCTATAAGCATGCGGTAATCTGGCTTCAAAAGATGTAGCAGAAAACACAAGTCACACCTTGTTGCCCTTATCGTGTAGGGAATCGTGACTGTACAAAAATGACTTAAATATGGCTTATCATTGGCCCTCGGTCCTGGCCCTTTTATTGACTTATCTGGTATGTGGTTGTGACGACACCATTTTGACTTAATCATAGCACGTTGCCTTTGAATTAAGTCCAAGTTTTAGGTTCTTTTTAGTGGTGTTGTGTTTGCAGAGCAACCTAAACAATCCAAAATGATTCATAATTAATATTGTCCTTGACAGAGTTACTGTGTGAGAGCGTACTGTAGACCATCTGGGTAGCATGCCTGGCATACAAAAGTGGAAGCACGTGGCTACCGTAAAAGTTAAGCATTTGGCGCTTCACAACAAATCATATTGGGACACGTATACCCTATTGCATAGATATTGTATGCATCTTATAATGTTGTCGACGGATCGTATACACCGAGATGATGAAACGAGTCGTACCAAAAATGATTATTCCAGAAAAGAAAGTGGTGCATAACACTACCCAATGCCAAAAAATGGACAATACTCTGAAAATTCACATGCACGTATGAAGACATATAACTATGGTGCCCTGCACCAAAACTGGAGTTTATGTTTATAACTACTATGCCTTGCACCAAAACTGGAGTTTATGTCGAATAGCCCACTAATGCATCATGCTGACGTTGTCGGACATGTGGACACCGCTTTTTTTGATGCGTTCCTAAGCAAATAAAGCATAATTTTTTACTTTTTGCACGTTGAAAGTCGGATTGTGATGGTCGCTTCCTAACCACGTTGGTCGTGACCTTATTTGTTCCTACAACCGAATTATTTTGGACATGCTAGACCTCTTCGGTCATAATTGGTGGATTGACAACCCTTTGGGTTGCTGGCAAGTGGGAGGCTGATTCTGGTAGCATTTTGTAAATTAATTGTGTGAGATTTTCCACTTGGACCCGTACATCTAACTTGCGAAACTGGGCATCAAAAGTCTGCCAGTCCTGTCGAGTGACAAACTCCCGGGCATCGGGTAAGTTACTGTCATCCTCTGAGGGGGAGGGGACAGAGATAGATCGCCTAGGTTTGCATCATCCATCCATGTTGCCACGAAGGTACCCTCCATGAGAGTATCCGGCCTCACGACATCCACAGGTGGATCCGATTCCAGGTATTCAAAGTCAAACATATGTTGAGCATCAATTTCCGTACTCATGGCGAAATGTGTTGTACGAAATAAAGAGAAAACAATACCTTGGAGCACCAAAAAGTTTGTAGCCGTGCCGAACGCAGAAACTCGTAGAAGAAGAGGCCGGTAATGAGCCGTGCTAATTCCGCCTACGGTCGTAAAATAGGTGAATTCCAAGCCGCGGTAGAATTCGTGAAGAGTGAAAATTGCCGAGGAACTTCAAATCGTTGTCAACAAAGGTTGATGCGATGCTACAATTCTGCAATATGGAAGAAGGAACGAGAAATTGACTTTTTTGAAGAAGTGCGCGGCTCGATGGCGAGATTATGTTGCCCTTGCTATACCATGATTAATTAGAAAAATTTGATTCTACGCCTGTTGAACGGGATGTTGTGAATCGAGTCCCGTGCCCCCTTGTTATATGCCGAGATGCCTTTGGCTTGTATGGGTGTATGCCGGGGTGGGCATGCACCCTATTGCAAAAAACAATTCCCAAGGGTTTTGACCTTAGGGCAGCGCGTGAAAAAGCTAGGCCCACAATGGCGATGAAGTTCTACTGCAGGGCTGCCGAGAGGCGAGGAGGTTCATAGAGTGGCTTGAGGTGCTCGATTGCGCCCGCCACAGAGACGTATTCTCCTCAGCACGGGATCGCACGCACTTCAAGGCAAAAACCATTTAGTTTCGTGCAGGTGCTGCAGTCACCCTCCCTGCTCACAAGCGGGGTTGCCCACCCCCGAGCTCTGTCGAGTTTCCTGTGTAGAGAAGCGTCACACCTCATGCACATGCAAGCTAAAGATAGAGGTGGCTCTCCATGCCTGTGTGTCCCCCAAAAAAGAGTGGCTCTGATACCAGTGTAAGAACTAGGGAAAGCTAGACATAGGATCCTCCTCCCAACCCCCCATAATATAGGCGGGCTCCTAGCCCCTTGCCCTAGACGGATCCCCTGTCCACACTGTCTAGCCCGGCCCCTGGACGAAGTCCATGAACACCCTAGTCCTTAGGTTTGACCCTTGTCCTGACAACCCTGGTGATAGCCCTCACGTAGTACACATGTAGGCTACATAAATTGGCTCTAAGGCCCAAATGCGTAACTCAAAATTGACCATTGGATTTTCAAGTAGATAAGGCTTCCCACAATCTTCATGTATGTGGTTGCATTCTCTAATATATCAATTTTGTTCCAAGGGCATAACAATACAGTAACAATCAGCCATGCATTATGTTGCCAACATATGCAATGCATATTGCCTGTCTTATAGCCATATATCCTCTTCCATGCATATACGCTCAATGCCTAGAGAGTAGCACACATATTCAAAATCCTTCATATCAAATGCCTACTTAAGAGACACTTTACATGCTCCACTTCAGTTTCATGATTTCTACCAATAATCAAATCATCCACATATTGTATGAAAATATGAAGCATTGATAGGGTTAACTTTCCAAGGTAGATGTAGCCAAGCTGGAATGCTATCAGTTTCTATAGTCATAGTGGAGTGTCAAGCATTTCCAATGGTGCCTAGATCGATGGACTAGGTGGAGTGCTAGACCAAGTGCAACTACCTGGATGCTAAGATGGCTACTTTTGGATGAGGACTTTAACATGAGGTGGATGAGTGAAGTATGACCTAGACCTACTTAATCTACCGTCAACTGCACAACCAACTAATTTGGATCCAAGCTTCCAAGCTAGGTACTAATTTAGCTACGCACAAAGCTTCTAACCTAGGTAGATGAACTACTTAGCTACCAAATTAGGTGATTACTTAGTTGCCAAGTCAAGCTCTCACCTAGCTAGGTGAGTGCTTGGCTTCAAAGACGAGTAGCTACCTACTTAGTTGTCAATATTTTCACATAGACTACTAGTTAGCCATCATGTGTTAAGATCAATTTTGAATGGAGAGGGCTTCACATAGCTGCATAAGCAGTTAGCTAGTTGTTCAATAGCTTGTTAGATACTCTACTAACTAGGCACATAGCTAAATAACTAGATATTTTAGTTGCAAAGTGTAGTTTGTGTTGTATAAGATTGCCAAATAGCTATTGGATCAGCTAGAGATATAGCTCGCTAGCTATCGTTTGGCCAGTTGTTTGACTGTTTCATCTAGCTAAAATATAACTAGTTAAATTGCTACCCATTAGGGAATGTAGGTACTTATATTCACATAAAGTGATCTTAGGTGCACTCTCCTTGGTTAATGATAAGTAAATAGTCAAGCTCTAAGTAATATCTCCTCAGATAACCATGTACACTTTCATAAAAAAAATTGCATAGTCTTGATTCAGTATCACCAATGAAAGACTAGAATATGACTCCAAGGCAAGGGAGTTTACAAGTGGAAAAGTTGTACTTGGTAGAAATGCCCAAAGCTCTAATTTTTTAGGTAAAGGTAATGCCATGGTTCTCTTGTACTCTGAGGAAGAAGGGGTGATGATAATGCTCAACCCCTATATATAGGTTCCTCATGCATGTCATCCCTTGGATTTGTGTCATGACATTGGTCCCCCCCCCCCCGTGGAAAATTTTTTGCGCTCGAAAAAAACGTGAAATTTTTCCTCTAAAGGACCCTAATGTTTTTCGAGGTGGTGGCCTTCTTTAGGTTTGACTTTCCACTTGATTAGTACTTGATGATGGATGTGGTCATCTTCGTGATTCATGAGATTCCATGATTCTTTCAGGCGATCTTTCACGTTCATGTGTGGTAGCTCGGAGGTTTTGTGAAATCAACCAAGAAATATAAACAATATTGTCATCCTTGTGTAAGCGTTGTCATAAACGACTTACATGGATTATCAATGGATGCAAGAGTGTACTAGAAGAGCTAATTTGTAGGCAAATTGTCCTACTAGTTGCTTGAGTATTTAAAATGGTGTACATTATCTTGGATAACTTAGGTGTGGGTCTAGTTTTAATGCTTTTTGAGTGCTCTAGGACCTTCAAGAATACCTTGTCACCTTCCTTGAAAGTGACCTAATATTCCTTCTCATCTTCAAATTTTCAATAGTAGTCTCAAACTTGCTAAACATTTTGGCAAATGATACATAACATATCCCTATGATCTTGGAGAAATTCCTTGAGAAGTTGAGTTTCTCTTTGGCTAAACCATCAAAATTGATGACCTAAGTTGAATGCCATACATAAGCATCAATGAACCAAACTTGGTAGTCACATGTTTTGTACTATCATAAGAAAATTTGAGGATAGGGAGATAATCTTCCCAATTTTGTTTGCGTCTGGTCGATCCATTCTGTCTAGCCATCAATCTCTTAAAAAAAGACCTCCAAAAGTGGCTATTAAACTTTGGATCGTGATCACTTACTGTGCTACCAGGCAAACTATGAAGCTTGTAAACTTGACCCATGAATAGCCTTGCTAATTCATGTGTCTTTATAGTACACTCGATAAAAATAAACTCACACATTGTGATCAATCTAGCGAGCTATCTACCTATCTAGGTAGTTGGGTTACCTTATTATCACCTAGCCTGGGAATTTTGGTGGCTTTCAAATGATTTGGTATAGAAAAATGTTACTAGCTCAACACCTAGTTAGTTGTTATCTAGAAGCTAGTACATATCTAGGTACCTATAGTTGGGTGTGTCTAGTAGCTATTGTTGTATATGTTAAGTATGGAACTTGATTTACCCTTGTAATTTTCTGTGGTAAAAGCGCACATTTGTAAGGCCCCCATTATGAGGAGAAGCCATCATGCGTGAAGGAAAATCACTCACCGGAAACCAAAATTTTCACGGACAAGAATCAGGGGCCGGACGACGGAATATTATGGCCGGACGGCGGCCGGAAAGTGGTCGAAAAACAACCGGTCGGTTGGCCGGTGGCCGATAGTCAATGGCCGATGGCCAGTGGTCGGAAGTCAATGGACGGTGGCCGGTGGTCGGAAGTCAATGGCCGGTGGCCGGTGGCCGAATTCAAAAGCGGACTTGTCACATGGCTGTCTCTCATAAGAGAGGGCAGCCCTATTGGCCTATAAAAGGAGGCCGTTTCTACACACATTTCACAGTGTGAAGTTGATGCAACAAGATGAGTGTGAGGTGGTGAGAGTGAAGCAAGGCGGAAGCTCTATCAAGGGTTTAATCCCTTTGTAAACTACTTCTTCTTTTGAAGTGCTAAAGCCATTGAGTGGCTGCTTTCCCGTGGACGTAGCCCACATTGGGTGAACCACGTATATCATGTGTACTCTCTCTCTCTCTCTCTACTGTATAATCTCTTGTGTGTGAAATCTATCTCTCTCCATTAAGTAATCTACTAAAAAATCTATTTAGCTATGTCTTATTTCCTAACAATTGGTATCAGAGCAAGGTTTGCTCGTAGCTAAATTATCTCAAGGAAAGGATTCCTTGAATTGAGTGGGAGTTATGGCGGAGGAAGGGAAGCTCAAGATTGAGAAGTTCAACGGCAAAAACTACCAACATTGGAAGATGCAGATTGAAGACTATCTCTACCAGAAGGACCTCTATTTGCCACTAGGCGGTCTTGCAAAGAAGCCCGCAACAATGGGAGATGAAGCATGGATTGTCCTTGATCGAAAGGCACTGGGAACAATCCGGTTAAGCTTGGCGTCAACGGTGGCCTTCAATGTTTCGGAGATGAAGACCACGGAGGACTTGATGAAGTCACTTGATGACTTCTACAAGAAACCATCGGCATCCAATAAGGTATTTCTTATGAAGCGCTTGTTCAATCTAAATGACTTTAACACAAACATAAGTCAACTTCGATCAGTGAAAATCAATTTCGATGACGAAGTGCGAGCTCTCCTTATACTATCATCTCTACCGGATAGTTGGGACAGCCTTGTGATGGCTGTAAGTAATTCTATCTCTATACAAATACTCTTAAGTTTGATGATGTTGTGGGTGTTCTCCTAAGTGAGGAAATGCGAAGGAGAAGCACAGGAGAATCATCAAGTGCTGCACTATCAGTGAAAACAAGAGGAAGGCCTAAGGAGAGGTTCAAAAACCAAAAGGGTCGTGATTGCTCAAGGTGGAGCAAGTCACGCACAAAGTCAGTTCTTGAATGTTGGAACTGCGGCAAGAAGGGCCACGTCAAGAAGGATTGCTGGTCCAAGAAGAAGAAGGAGACAGAGTCTCAAGACAACAAGCCAACATCGGAGGCCAATGTGGCAGGTAAAGTAGAGCAAGATGCTCTAATTCTCTCATTAGACAATGTGTCTAATTCCTGGATAGTAGATTCCGGGGCTTCATTCCATGCGACACCACACAAGCAACATTTCCAAGACTACACCAAAGGTAATTTTGGGTATGTATACTTGGGAGATGATGAAGCTTGTGAGATTGTCGGCAAAGGTACAGTTTCTGTCAAAACTGCTAACGAAAATGAATGGAAGCTTAAAGATGTTAGGCATGTTCCTTCTCTTCGCAAAAATTTGATCACTACAAGACAATTGGACGATGAAGGTCACAACATTGCATTCGGAAACAAACGGTGGAAGATCTCAAAGGGATCTTTGGTGGTTGCCAAGGGAGAAAAAGTTGGTACACTTTACTTGTGTATTGTTGGCACGCAACCTTCAGCTTGTGCAACAACTACAGAAGTTGAGAGTGCGGTGTGGCACTATCGACTTGGGCATATGAGTGCCAAAGGAATGCAAATCCTTCTAACAAAGAAGCTTCTACCAGGTTTGAAAGAAGTGGACTTAGAGTTCTGTGAAGATTGTGTTTATGGTAAACAAAAGAGGGTAAAATTCAAAAATCAGGAAATGAAAGAAAAAATAAAAAACTTGAGTTGGTTCATTCTGATGTTTGGGGTCCTGCGAGTACACCATCACTTGGTGGCTCATTGTACTATGTAACATTCATAGACGATGCGACTAGAAAAACATGGGTTTATGTCATGAAGAATAAATCCGATGTATTTTCCATATTTCAAAGGTGGAAAGCCTTTGTGGAGAATGAAACAGGTACAAAGGTTAAATGCCTTAGATCCGACAATGGAGGCGAATATTGCAGCCAAGATTTTGAAAGATTTTGTGCTAGCAATGGAATTCGGAGGTAAAGGACAACCCCAAGGACACCTCAACAAAATGGGATTTCGGAAAGGATGAACATGACAATCATGGAACGAGCACGAAGCATGCGGCTACATGCAGGCCTACCGCTTGAGATTTTGGCGGAAGCTGTAAGTACGTCTGTGTACTTAATCAATCGGTCACCCTCAACGGCATTGGATGGGGGAGTTCTAGAAGAGGCATGGACAGGTAAACCGGTGAATTATGCATTTCTCAAAGTGTTTGGGTGTGAGGCTTTCATGCACATAGATAGAAGCCTAAGATCAAAGCCAGATGCAAAGTCGAAAAAGTGTTTCTTCATTGGCTATGGAGAAGGAGACTTTGGGTATCGCCTATGGAATCCTGAAGATGGTAAAATCTTAAAGAGTAGGGATGTAATTTTTAACGAACAAAATATGTACAAAGATTACTTGGAAAGAAAACAAACAAAAGAAATAGGTGATGAGTACATGGAGCTTGAGGACGGTGAAGACTCAAGGACTTCAAACGGTGGCAATGTGCAACAACGTCAACCAAATGAGGAGCCTTAACCTATTCCCCGAAGATCTACAAGAGAAAGTAGACCTCCAGAAAGGTTTGTTCCTTCCTTCAACCATCTCTTGATCTCAGATTCTGGAGAGCCGGAATCATACGAAGAAGCTATGCAACATGAATCCAAAGAAGAATGGACGAAGAGCATGCAAGTGGAGATGGACTCACTACATCGCAACCAAACATGGGAGTTGGTTGAGTTGCCTAAAGGTAAGCGGGCACTTCAAAACAAATGGGTGTACAAGCTGAAGAAAGAAGAAGGTGAGAAGAAAAGGTACAAGTCTAGGCTTGTGGTAAAAGGTTTTTCTCAAAAGAAAGGTATTGACTTCAAGGAAATATTTTCTCCTGTTGTAAAAATGAACTCTATTAGGCTTGTCTTAAGCCTTGTGGCTACTCATGATCTAAATCTCGAGCAAATGGATGTAAATACGGCATTCCCTCACGGTGACTTAGAGGAGGAAATCTACATGCTTCAACCAAAGGGGTATGAAGTAAAAGGTAAGGAGAAAATGGTTTGCAGATTAAAGAAGAGCGTGTATGGTTTAAAGCAAGCATCAAGACAATGGTACTTGAAGTTTGATCGATGGATGTTGGATCATGGATTCGCAAGATGCAACTCAGATCACTGCGTCTACACGAAGAATTTGGGAGATGGGAAATTCATCATCCTAATGTTATATGTTGATGACATGTTGATTGCAAGTGCTAACATGCAGGACATCAAAGACCTAAAAGAGGAGCTGTCTAAATCTTTTTCAATGAAAGATTTAGGTGCTGCAAAGAGGATACTTGGTATGAAAATATCAAGGGACAGGATGAAGAAGACAATAAAGCTATCTCAAGAAGATTACATCAATAAGGTACTAGAAAGGTTTGCAATGCAAAATGCAAAACCAATTTCTACACCTTTGGCTGGTCATTTTAAACTAACGAAGGATATGTGTCCAAAGACACAAGAGGAGATAGCCTATATGTCTAAAGTTCCATACGCTGCAGCGGTAGGTTCTCTAATGTATGCTATGGTCTGGACAAGGCCAGACATTGCACATGCAGTGGGAGTTGTGAGTAGGTTCATGGACAACCCAGGTAAAGAGCATTGGCAAGCTGTGAAGTGGATACTTAGGTATCTAAAAAGGACAACAACAAATGCTTTGTATTTTGGAGGAACTGATATTTTTCTAGAAGGGTATGCTGATGCAGATATGGCAGGTGACAAAGATACTCGAAGGAGCACTACTGGCTATGTGTTCACGGTTGGAGGCACAGCAGTAAGCTGGGCTTCAAAGCTGCAAAAAGTGGTTTCACTTTCTACCACGGAAGCAGAGTATGTAGCAATGACGGAGGCAAGCAAAGAAATTCTGTGGCTTCACAGATTCTTAGAAGAGCTTGGATTCAAACAAAACAATTGTGTCTTGTACAGTGATAGCCAAAGCGCTATCCATCTTGCGAAGAACTCAACCTTTCATTCAAAGACAAAGCACATTGAGGTGAGATATCACTTCATACGCACTCTTTTGGAAGAGGGACAGCTAAAGCTAGAAAAGGTGCATACAAGTGAAAATCCTGCAGACATGTTTACAAAGGTGGTCAACAAGGAGAAGTTGAGCTTTTGCTCATCTTCAATCGGCGTTCAAGGATAAGAAGCCAGAATGGAAAGCAGTCACAGGTTTGGTTTGGAGATCAGTCTCCAAGTGGGAGATTGTTAAGTATGGAGCCTGATTTACCCTTGTAATTTTCTGTGGTAAAAGCGCACATTTGTAAGGCCCCCATTATGAGGAGAAGCCATCGTGCGTGAAGGAAAATCACTCACCGGAAACCAAAATTTTCACGGACAAGAATCAGGGACAACTTTAGAGGCCTTGGGGGCCTCCGCTCCCGAGACTTTTTTTTTCGCCGAAATATTCCTTTTCGCTGGAATATTATGGCCGGACGGCGGCTGGAAAGTGGTCGGAAAACAATTGGTCGGTTGGCCGGTGGCCGGTAGTCAATGGCCGATGGCCGGTGGTCGGAAGTCAATGGCCGGTGGCCGAATTCAAAAGCGGACTTGTTTTCTCAAGGGCGGCCACACATGGGCGGATTGGAGGGTCCGATTTGGACTTATTTGCACAAGGGCGGCTACACATGGCTGTCTCTCATAAGAGAAGGCAGCCCTTTTGGCCTATAAAAGGAGGCCATTTCTACACACATTTCATAGTGTGAAGTTGATGCAACAAGGTGAGTGTGAGGTGGTGAGAGTGAAGCAAGGCGGGAGCTCTATCAAGGGTTTAATCCCTTTGTAAACTACTTCTTCTTTTGAAGTGCTAAAGCCATTGAGTGGCTGCTTTCCCGTGGACGTAGCCCACATTGGGTGAACCACGTATATC
Organism: Adiantum capillus-veneris; assembly: GCF_014529385.1. NCBI lineage: Eukaryota > Viridiplantae > Streptophyta > Polypodiopsida > Polypodiales > Pteridaceae > Adiantum > Adiantum capillus-veneris. The sequence continues at coordinate 15,216,311 of NC_140939.1, forward strand.
GTGTGTACTCTCTCTCTCTCTCTCTCTCTCTCTCTCTCTCTCTCTCTACTCTATAATCTCTTGTGTGTGAAATCTATCTCTCTCCATTAAGTAATCTACTCAAAAATCTATTTAGCTACGTCTTATTTCCTAACAGTATAGCTCCCTAGTTAGATGGCTAGATGTAAAGCTAGCAACGTGGCCAGCTAACTAGATAGATAGGTGGTCGACCATCAACTTAACTTGTGAGCTAGTTAGGTAGGTAAATAATTATCAATGTTATTTTGTATCTGGATAGCTTAGTAGCTAAGAAAGTTTGTAGCTAGGAAACTAAGGAGCTAGTTAGAATAGTAGCTAGATATGTGGATAACTACATAACTAGGTAGCTCCACTATTGGGTGTAGCTGGACAGCTATCATCTGGGAAATTTTATCATGCAAGTACTCAAGAGCTTTATATGCATATGAGTTGATCGAGTCATGGTTGCATACATTATACAAATCAACAAAGAATGCTTACTTTTTTCAGCTCACACTAAGATGGTATACGATTGTAGATGGATTCAGGTATATCTTTGGACATTTCATAAGAGTTTTTACTTCTATCTGCATGCAACATACAAAATTTGATAGTACAAGTAGATTACTATTGCAGATGGATTCAGGTATATCTTTGGACATTCCATAGGAGTTTTTACTTCTATCTACATGCAATATGCAAAATTTGATAGTACAAGTAGACTAGAATAAATCATAACTTTCTTACCTTGGACCATCCCCGGGCCCGTAAAAGAGAATTAAAAATTAGTGACCAGTGTACATTGAATAAAAAAGGTGGTTCTGTGTGACGTCTTCTTCATTCCACTAATATGCTAACTACATAGTGAGACCCTGCTCTTAGCTCTTAGGCGTGAGTCACTGTGAAGTTGTAAGATTTATCCTTGCTTCAACACTTGGAAAGGGTGATGGTAGATGCAGCCGGTTCGTTCAAATATGTTGCCACGTGCGAGGGTGGTGCCGCTGCCCGCAGCGTCAGGTACGTTATATATGCATGTCAAGAAAGACAGAAACGACCAGCCTTCCGACGTTCCGAGCTCAGAGAGAGAGAGAGAGAGAGAGAGAGAGAGAGAGAAGCACATTTCCGCTCGGGAAAAGCAGAAACACATTTCTTCGTTGGGGGCAAATAGGAAAAGAACCCACAAACGATCAGCATCTGGCTTTTCCATTCCAAACAGAAAATGCCCAAGTAGCCTTGGAGAAGCCAAGCTTGATATGAGTCTAGTGCCGTAGAAGGAAAGCATTAATACATGGACAGACTAAACACATCGCCCAAAAATATCCCCTCAGTAATCGACTTTCTGAGTTTTCCATGATTCATAAAGCAGCAGGAGAATACTAATAAATCAAAATCAAGCTCATATTTTTCCCAGCTCAAAAACTTCAAGAAGGAAGCCATTGTCATGCACAGAAGGTCTCCATGGCAGAAATTTCACTGGAGAAACAGAGGAGCTGGGAGAACATTTGATTCCAGCAATAATGCGTCCAAAAACAGCTATGTTGGTCACATCCCCTTGCTAGCAGGCCTCGTCAGCTTCATTGGTTTCTCCGAAGTCCGGTCGAGGGAATTGCACTCAGCTCAATGCGAAACTGGTGCCTCGCCTGCTGCTGCTCGCAACGAATACCATGTGGGAGAGGCCAGCGTTGAGCACAAGAAGGAAAATGAACAGTCTTCCTCTTTAACGAAGAGGTTCTTAATTCCAGGTGAAGCTTCAATTTTACATTGAGGTCGAAAGAGCTATCATCTTAAGCGACATAATGCTTGTGCCATTGATAGAGTAACCACAGCTATGTTGTCCTTCATCACCAAGACCAAACATGTGCTTTTCTAGATTCATACCGGCGGCGCATATTTTTCAAGTATGAACGAAAACTCAGAAAGATGAGCCCGCCAGAGAAGGTGATTACCGTAGAGAACTTTATTTTTCTGCATTGTCATCGTTTTGTTGTGTCTTGTGCATATGGTTAGCCAGCTATAGAGGATGTTTAAGCATCATCACTATCTCTTGCAAGCCAAGTTTCTCTCATTTACTTGCATAAGCCTACCTTAAATGCATTTAAGGTATGTCTTGTTTTTATTTCTTTGTCCTTAAGAGACAAATAAGATATTTGGGGATCTTTTTTTCCCATCTTTATCTGCCTTCTTGTGTGCCGTGCTTTTGGGCTTTCTGTAAGTGTTTTAGCCTGTCTTATAAATTTTAAAGGTATATCTCTTGCCCATACATAATTTTGTTGATAGGTTTATTTTTGTTTACCTGTACAAGCAGGTCTTTGATTATTTTGCCTCAGTAAGAATGCAAGATGGTCAAAAGTTCATGACATCAAGCGATCTGATGAGGGCAGTTGTGCCTGTTTTCCCTCCATCTGAATCATCTTTGGTAAGAGAGGGATCGCTGCCGGGGGAGCAGCCAGCTGGAGAGCTGCGTTGTGCGCCTTCAAAGTTCTTCATGCTCTTCGACACTAATGGAGATGGGCTAATTTCATTTCCTGAGTATGCTCACCTTACTGCCTACTGTTGACCTTGTTTGTGTTTATTAAAGCAAAGCAGTCAAGAACTAGTTAAAAACTTCTGATCAGACTTTAGTACGTCATCATAGTACCATGATATGAAGAAGTTGACAGCCATTAGGGCAAAGCAGTGAACACCATTCTGTCTCATCCATCAAATAAAGGCTTTGTCTGCCACTGGAGGTCAATGTGCACATAAACTGATGACAAAGCCGCTCCTTAAGCCAAGTGTTAACTTTCCATAAGTTGATTGTGCACCATGGTACTTTCACTCATAGCTAACACACTATGCTTCCGAGTCACACGATATGCCTCCTGGATGGAAATTGCATGCTCTAGGAAACCAGAAAAACTGCCAAATGACTTTTATGGGAAACTTTGAGGCAAGCAAGATAATTGATGTGCAGATTCTTGGCCGGGGTTGTTATGGGATTGAGTTTGAGGGGTTAACAAGGAGCTTCATGCATGCCCTGTGGCTTTGGGGGTTGCGCGGGCTACTCTCTGCGTTGGTGCCATGGCTTTAACCGTAATTTTTCTATACAGCTTACATACGGCAAATGCATACGAGTATGAAAGTATTATATAAGTATGTTTTGAAACAATTATCCCAAACCCACGTGACCTTTTTTTTAAAGCTATGAAAATAAAGTATGTTTTAGATTTTACATATGTTATCCAAACATACTTGCATACCAGGATGAAAATATAATTTTTTAAAACATACAAGTATGTCAAAAACTATTGACACTTTGACCGTGCAGTTGATATGACCAATGTAACCGTTGAGTGCACCACATGCCAAGTGAAAGAACAAACTAGAATAGACTTAGTACTTGAGCACAACTTGAAATAGAGAGACAAAAAATCCATACAGTAGACATGGAGGGGCAGAGTTCCACTCCGAGATGCACGGACGTCGGACACCAATACCTTGGAAGTTGGTGCCCCTTTTGGCATTTCTTTTATATCGATCTTCAAAAAATACAACTACCAAAAGCAACCTTTCTTCAATCTGCAGTTGCAAGAATGAAAGAGCCTCCTCCAAGGCCAACAAATGAGTTCAAACTGCTAAAAACTGCCATGTCACCCTCTACCCGCAATTCACGCCACAAAATACGGGCTCCCACGCCAACACCATACGATCAACATGCCACGTTGTCATCTGTGATCTTCTGTCTCTCTTCTCTTCTGCCGGCTAGTGTGTCATGTCATCAGTTTGTGACATACCCCTTCATTAGGGAAAGTTTGGACTCTCAAAGGGCCCCTATAAGGATGTTTGACTTTGTCTCTGTTATCTTAAGTGGGAAACCCGGTGAGGTCCACCAACGCTTCGTCAAAACCCCATCAACCAACATATCATTGGAAAGATCTTAGAAAATAGGTTTTAAATCCACAGAATTCGACAAATTTGGAGTTGATTTGTAGAAGCTATGGCCTCCCCACTCAAGTTAAAATATTGGAGCGATTCCATTTATAAGATAGTTGTCACATCAAAGAATGGAATCTTCTCGAATATGAGGAATTTGATGGCATGCTATATATCAATGGATAGATCTCAATGACTGTAGTTCCAAAAGATTACACGTGCAAAATTCAATCCAATTGTTTAGCGGACAGTCCCTTTATCCATACATGCAATGACCATCATTACCGAACAACACATTCTCTAGCATGCATTACACCAGATAGTTCCACAATCAGATTCTATCAAGTCTTCTTATCCGCATTAGAACTCTTGACATTGTGGCATAGCAATATTACCCATCACACCCAGACCGCGTTGATCTTTCAAGGGTGTCATTATGCGATAAGACCACATGCCTAGTTTTATCTCATCGAAATTGGAACTATTGATGTACCGGAGTTCTCACATAGCAATATTAGCCATCACACCAAGACGGCGTTGATCTTTCAACGGTCTCTTGATGCGATAAGACCACATACCTAGTCTTATTTCATCCAAATTGAAATTGTTTGTACTGGGTACTGATGGTGCTGATGCTGGGTACTACTAGGTCTATGTCGACGACGAGGTATTAATGGGTCTATGTCGATGATGATGATGTCCACGATGAGGCACTGGCGGAGTCTATGTTGACGACGATGGGATGCTGAGGGGTTCTATGTCGATGACGATGATGACGATGAGGTATTGATGGAGTCTATGTCGAAGACCGTGAAGTCGATGACGAGATTCGGCGGGTCTATGTCAAAGACGGTGAAGTCGACGACAAGGTTCTTGACGGGCCTGTGGATCTATGTTGACTACGATGACGACGAGGTTCTTGACGGGTCTGTGGATCCTTATGCCGAGCCAAGGCACAAGGGGTACTAGGTGCTAGAGTACTGTGACGACGACGACGGGTCTATGGTTGAATGCCGGATCTGCTAGCACTGTCGATGGCTTCAGTCTGCAACCATGACGAGGCTACGGGCTGAAATCTGCAAGCACTCCAAAGCTGAAAACGCTGGCTGATCTGGCTGAAAAACGCAGGTCTCCAAAGCTGAAAACGCTGCTGAGAAGGAGGCCTAAAAATGCTACTGCTTTGACCTAAAAACGCTGGGTCTGCAAAGCTCAGTTGGCGCTGCCTCTTCTGCTATCTAGTGCTGCCCATGGGATGCATTTATAGGTGGAAATCACTGGGTCGAGCAGCCACCAGACAACCCCACGATCTCCTAAAAATGCTAAAAGTCACTTATAAATAAATGTCAAAATCAGAGGTGGTTCACGCGGTCAAATGCCTGCATGCTGAAATGACTGTACAGCCAAACATACAGACATTCAGCTAGAGCCAAACAGTCCGCAGACTACAGCTTGCATTGTTCAAAGGGTTCTATTTATAACGAAACGCTCCTAGACCGCAGCTTGCGGCGTTCAGAGGTTTCTATATACAAGTAAACGGTCCCTAAACCGTAGCTTGCGTCGTCTAGAGGTTCCAAGTTCAACCAAATGCCTCCAGACGATAGTCTGCATCATTAAGAGGTATTGTAACCAGATTCAAACAAATTCCATTGCCACCAAAACAAGGTCAAATAGGTTCAAACAAGATTTGATCTAGTTCAAACAATTTCTAAATAGTATTCTTGAATGGTATCCAATTCACAATCACAATCTAAAACAAGAGGTTCTTCTCGCTGCATAGAAGTGGATCTCCATGTTCGATGATCCCAAATACTTGTAAATCCATCTTACTACGTTTTCGTCAATACGTAGGGCTTGTTGAGAGGATCAAATTTGACTTCTGTTTATATCCAAAGTCTCTACCATTGAAGAGATTTTTAGAAGCTTCTGCAACACAGAATATCATCAAAAAGCATGTTTTTAGAGCTTTTTAGTGCAAAAACGAACTTCTGTTTCTTCATCTCCTCTTTTTGTTGTCGTTTTATCTTCTTCCTCCATAGCTTGGTGTTGTAGGTTCACGTAGGACTGGTTTACTTGTCAGAACACAAAGGACTGATTCTTTGATACCACTGTAATTGTAGAGGGCACCACGTGCAGCTGAAGAACAAAACTAGAACATACTTTAGCACTTTAACACAACTTGAAATAGAGAGAGAAAATCCACACAATAGACACAGAGTGGCGCAGTTCCGCTCCCAGACGCACTCGTCCCAAAATTCTAGCATTCCTTTTGATATTTCTTTTATATTAATCTTCATAAGGTACTATTGGCGGAGGAGCCGCCATCTCCTCAATTTGCAAATGCAAGAATGAGAGGAGCCTCCCCCAACACTGGTAGTCAAAGGCCATTGGCCAAAAGCATCTGATACAAAAAAGCTGGCTCTAACCCCAAAAGCTATTGCTTAAAAATAGGGCGCCCAACAAATGAATTTACAACGTTAAAAGCTGCCACATCACCCACTATACGGTTGCCCACAATTCACGCTGCAACATACGGGTTGCCATGTTATCACCATACACTCGCCATGCCACGTCATCATTAGCGATCTTTTGTATCTCTTCCTTTTTGCCAACCGATGTGCCATGTCATCAATTTGCGACCTCCACCGAGGAGGCAAACTTCTCACTTGTTTTTATGCCTCCTGTCTGCACCACGAGTAACTTCCCTTGCTTCCTCGGATGGGAGATAATATTTTCTATATCTACCTGTATGTATAACCGGCCTGTACAACGTAGAGGGCGGTACTATTTCAATTACCTGTTAACTTTACACAGAGCACTGAGAAGGGAAGAGAACACAGTTGCGTCCAGCGACTAGAATGTCACTGCGCACACGAGATCGACACCCTGTAGGCCCCAAAGACTGGCGCCCCTTTCGGTATTTCTTTATTCAAATTAAGGTAGACGATCTGACCACTTCGCACAAGCTTTCACAAAGCTGTCCAAACCTGGCGAGGGCTGAAAACGCAGGTTTTCGACCTGATTTTGGCAGCATAACGGCGCAAAAACCCCTGTAGGTCAAAAGCACTTGTCTAGGACGGATTCCCTCGCTATCTGGAAGCTTTCTTGTGAGCTGTCACAGAATTTCAGCGGGCTGTAATTCCCTGTTTTTCACTGCCGGGTGCCCAAAAGCCTGTACACGCATCCCAAGGCTCTCACGAGGCTCCCCCGGTGTTCCCTTGCAGTTTAGGTGCGAAACCCTAAACCTGCAGAAAAACACAGCAGGCTGTAATTCGCTGTTTCGGATCATTTTTAGCGGAGCGAACACGCCTACGCGTGTCCCAAGGGCTCCCGCACGCAATGGGACAGTTCCCTTGTGAATTGGACGAGTTTTCACGCGAGAAAACTCTCCGAACTCGCAATCTTTCACGATGGAACTGTGCGTACCTGTGGGGGATTAGCAATTAGCTAATCCGGTTCCTGTTCAGAAGGCTCTTGCCTTGGCAAACGAGCATAAACCCCCAGAACTGTACATGTTCAACTGAGTAGCCCAACTAGTGGGGCATTACCATATGTGCCAAAGGGGAGAGAGAGATGCACGAGAGCAAATCATCGCGCTACATGAGACAGAGGAGAAGGCAAGCTTTCCATTAAAGCTGTAGACCTGCACCCACTACTCACACACACACTGTAGCTCACTTATGAGTCAAATCAGCCTCCTCTCTCAAATTGGGTGCCCCCTCTTCATGCTGGAAGTGGCAAAACTGCCTGAAGCCGCCATGTGTCGAGTTTGCCCCTTTTGAGTTAATTCTTTAGTTCCCACTGACTTACAAAGTTATAAGTGACTTTTCGAGTGGCCCAGACTTCATTTGGCGCACACAGGCTTCCATACTCATCAGAATTCAGTGCTAACTGGCCCGACCAGTCCCAGACTGACCGAGCCAGACTCCCGTTGTGAGAAACCTATTCGGCCACAGCCCTTTCACACTGGCCATGCAATGTCCACTTGCACCTTTTCAAGGGTTCTAGGGAAAACAAGTAAAAATAAAATAAATAAAAATATCTAGTACTTATTTACGGACGGCAATAGGAAAAATACACCTCCTGGTGACACATCCCACCCTTGAAATACTGCAAGCGACCTCGCTTGCATGCCAATAATACATGCAGTATCTCCTGATATCACATATATTCTATGATGGGAATCCAAGATATACATGCTTCCGGAAATGTAGCGTTGGACGATTAAACAATCCCACCAACCTGGCCACGACACATATATCAAGCATAGAAGTCTTCTAGTGTACTCTCAAGCACAAACTTCTCTGGCTAAATTCTGTATGGAAAGAGTAGATACAATTGCTTAACTACTCTCTTGAGCATCATGAACCATGCTCTTGCCTTGCTCCAAAAAGTCTACATCAAGTCACTGTGGGTTCCATCTGAAAGGCTTCAAGATACAATTGCAATAGTTAAGGTGAATCAACCAATTCAGACTCTTCCATCCATTTGGCATCCAACGATGGATAGTTCTTGAACTTCACCAAATAGCGTCTTGCAACCTTTCCTCTAACCTTTCTTTCTTCAAAAGAATTCTGCTCTCATATGCGACTACTCGGCCATTCTGCATTAGAACTGCACCAAGACTATGGCCACACGCATCACACTGAACCACAAAAGGTTTTGAAAGATCTGGCAAAATGATTACTGGATCTGAAGTCAGCTTCTCTTTCAAGTGTTTGAACGCTAAAATTTCCTTAGCTGTCCACTTGAAAGTAACTCCTTTTCCTTGGTAGTGCATGGAGTGGAGAAGCAATCTCAGCAAAATTTCGGATGAACCTCCTGTAGTAGGAACATAAGCCTAGAAAGCTTCGAATGTCATGTACGGACTTCAAGTCTGGCCATGACCTAATTGCTTCCACTTTAGCGGGATCCATGCGTACCCCATCCTTTGAAACAATGTGCCCAAGGAAGTGAATCTCTTGCAAAAAGAATTCACTCTTCTTCGCATTAATGAGTAGTCTGTTCTTACGTAACTCATTGAAAACTGCAGTCAAGTGATCCCTATGCTCCTCTTCAGACTTCGAATAGACAATCATGTCGTCAAAGAAGGTACCCACGAAGTTTCTATGTGGTCTAAAAATTCTGTCCATCATTCTATTAAACGTGGCAGGAGCATTTGTGAGACCAAATGGCATGACAAGAAACTCATAGAGACCAAATGTTGTCCTGAACGCAGTCTTATGGACATCTTCTGGCCTAATGCGTATCTGATGGTACCCACTCTTTAGGTCTATTCTTGTAAACAATGACGCTTCCTCAAGCCGATCAAGAATGTCATCTATCCTCGGTATGGGGAACCTGTTCTTGATAGTATTCTTATTCAAGGCGCGATAGTCAATGCACATGCGCCATGAACCATCCTTCTTCTGCACTAAGAGTACAGGCGAACAAAAAGGGGATGAACTGGGCTGAATCAGCCCCTTCTCTAAAAGCTCGTTGACCTGACTCATAATCTCTATCTGCTGGGCTGCACTAACCCTGTATGGTGGTCTATTCGGTGGACTAGAACCTGGTACAAGATCTATGGTATGATCCTCAGGTCTCTCAGGAGGTAACTCCCCTGGCAAAGAGTCCGAAAAACAATCACTGAAACCACTCAAAAAAGTTGACCTGTCTTTATCTAAGGTAGACAAGTTAGATACAACTTGAGGTACTTCTTTTGCAAAGATCAAGTACGCAGAAAGATGATTCTTTATTACAGATGAAATAGAAGAAGCAGAAACAACTGGAACAGACTCGCCTTTAACCTTTACATCAAGGACATGAGTCTTTCCTCTATGTACAAGGGTAATCTTTTTGTTGTAAGTATCCACCATAGCATGCAACCTGTAACACCATGGGATACCCAGTAACACATCACAGCCCTCAAGTGGCATAATATGAAACTCTTCCGCATCGACATAACTCTGAATGTGCAGACGAAGCTTCCCCAAAATGGGAGTAACGGGCTCTGAATGACCTGGGCATGCCAAACCTGCTTCCCCTGTCATACCCATCTCCTCTGCACGAATGCCCAACTTTGATGCCAATTCTGGTGATATGAAATTTGCACAGGCTCTTGGATCAAAGAAAACCAGCACTGTTTGGTCTCTAACTTTGCCCCAAGCTCTGCACAGCTCCATGGCATCTGTGTTTGGCTGGTCTCCAACTAAATCTGGAACAAGTCCTGCACTTGGCTTTGGCATACGTCCTCGATCGAGGTATGCAATCGAGGACGCAAACGTCCTCGATTGCATACCATAAATACATGCCACTGATGATCTTGTGTGGTAAGCACCCTTTTATCATCGCATGTATCCGCAAGAAAGACTGTCAAAACATATGTACAAATGACTTAATGAGAGCTTCATACTTTTGTCAAACTGTACACTGTTGTTGCACTGAATCCATGAGTACATTTGATGTGCTAGCTCTATCATTACCCCTCCTTTGTAGACATTGAGTTGGGGCATACGTAGGCTGTAACCCAAAGGCCTCAAGGTAAAGCTGCAATACATTTGGTGACTCTGATAGTTCATGCTCTTCCATCCACTTTGCATCCATAGGTGGATAGTTCTTGAACTTCACCATATAGCATCTTGCAACCTGTCCCTTAACTTTTACGTGTGCAAGAGGCTCTTTGGTACGCACAGTTCCATCGCGAAAGATTGCGAGTTCGGAGAGTTTTCTCGCGTGAAAACTCGTCCAATTCACAGGGGAACTGTCCCATTGCGTGCGGGAGCCCTTGGGACATGCGTAGGCGTGTTCGCTCCGCTAAAAACGATCCGAAACAGCGAATTACAGCCTGCTGTGTTTTTCTGCAGGTTTAGGGTTTCGCACCTAAACTGCAAGGGAACACCGGGGGAGCCTCGTGAGAGCCTTGGGATGCGTGTACAGGCTTTTGGGCACCTGGCAGTGAAAAACAGGGAATTACAGCCCGCTGAAATTCTGTGACAGCTCACAAGAAAGCTTCCAGATAGCGAGGGAATCCGTCCTAGACAGGTGCTTTTGACCTACAGGGGTTTTTGCGCCGTTATGCTGCCAAAATCAGGTCGAAAACCTGCGTTTTCAGCCCTCGCCATGTTTGGACAGCTTTGTGAAAGCTTGTGCGAAGTGGTCGGATCGTCTACCTTAATTTGAATAAAGAAATACAGAAAGGGACGCCAGTCTTTGGGGCCTACAGGATGTCGGTCTCGTGTGCGCAGTGACATTCTAGTCGCTGGACGCAACTGTGTTCTCTTCCCTTCTCAGTGCTCTGTGTAAAGTTATTAGGTAATTGAAATAGTACCGCCCTCTACGTTGTACAGGCCGGTTATATGGTTCCATTGCCGGGATTTGAACCCGAGTCGTGTGGGTGAAAGCCAGATATCCTGTGACTTCTTCTGTGGGCATTCATTTGCAAAATGTCCTTCCTGTTCACAAATGTAGCATTTCTTGGCCTCCCTAAGAGCTTTCCTTTCTTCAAAAGTTTTGCCAGAAAAATGCCTTTTTGTCCTTGTTCTCGTCCCGAAGAAGACTTAGACTGCTTCTTGGACGTATCACCTTCTTCAGTGGAGGGCTTCTTTGTGGGAGGCTCAGAAGGCTTTGCTGCAACATTGCCCTTGGCTGAAAACTGTTTGCCCTGGGACCCTTTCTTGTGGCTATTAAATCCATCGGAATCTCCCTTCGACAGATTGCTGGCCACTCTTGCATTCTCTATCAACTGAAACATATTTATGACAGTAGCCTTTGTGCAGTAGTCCCTGATTTTCTTGGGCAATCCGCAACAGTACTTCTCAATCTGTTCTGACAATGGCACAAACCTGTAAGAGGTGACTGGCAACAGTGTGGCCCAAAACTGTTTATTGTACTCTTCCAAGTTCACCCACTGTTTAGCATTCAACTCGTGCCATTCTGTCATCACATCCACTTCAAAAGTGTTTGTCAACCATGCAGGCGCAAAAAGCTGTTTGAATTGGACCCACGTTGTTGGGGCTTGACCCTGGTTCAACAATGCGGTCCACCATTGAAGCGCATTCCCTTTCAAGAAAGTGGCAGCCTTGCGTATCTTTGAAGATTCCGTGAAGTTTCCTCGAGCATAAGCTACATCGAACTACTGTATGAAGGTCAAAGCCTTCAATTGATCCTCAGTTCCTCTGAAAGTTTCAAACTTCAGTCCCTGCCCACCTTCCTTGTAATCCTTAAGCTAACTCAAAGGAGCCACATTATCATAAACATGTGCCTGTAACAGTGGTGCTCCATGATTGTTCATTCCAACACTCGCATCAACTGTTTTACCTGTGGTGGATTAGCAATTAGCTAATCCGGTTCCTGTTCAGAAGGCTCTTGCCTTGGCAAACGAGCATAAACCCCCAGAACTGTACATGTTCAACTGAGTAGCCCAACTAGTGGGGCATTACCATATGTGCCAAAGGGGAGAGAGAGATGCACGAGAGCAAATCATCGCGCTACATGAGACAGAGGAGAAGGCAAGATTTCCATTAAAGTTGTAGACCTGCACCCACTACTCACACACACTGTAGCTCACTTATGAGTCAAATCAGCCTCCTCTCTCAAATTGGGCGCCCCCTCTTCATGCTGGAAGTGGCAAAACTGCCAGAAGCCGCCATGTGTCCAGTTTGCCCCTTTTGAGTTAATTCTCTAGTTCCCACTGACTTATAAAGTTATAAGTGACTTTTCGAGTGTCCCAGACTTCATTTGGCGCACACAGGCTTCCATACTCATCAGAATTCAGTGCTAACTGGCTCGACCAGTCCCAGACTGACCAACCTAGACTCCCGTTGTGAGAAACCTATTCGGCCACAGCCGTTTCACACTGGCCATGCAATGTCCACTTGCACCTTTTCAAGGGTTCTGGGGAAAACAAGTAAAAATAAAATAAATAAAAATATCTAGTACTTATTTACGGAAGGCAACAGGAAAAATACACCTCCTGGTGACAGTATGAATCGGGTCTAGACCAATTTTGCACTTGGAGAGCATCATGGATTATAGATGGTCATCTTTTAAACAGATGTGAACGTTGCGTTTCTGAATTGGGATCTTGAGCAAGAGGTCTTAATAGCAATCACTTAGCTCTAAATTGCACGCAAGGAGGACTATGTTGCACAAGGCATTGGAACACTTGAAGCTACCATAAAGAGGTTGGTATCAGAAATATTTTCATGTAATTGGTTGTAGAATAAAGAGCATGCCAATGTATTGCGGGTGGACTTTTGATGATTTGCCCACAAAGAAAAGCATTGCATTGTTAAAATGCCATAGGGTACCCTTCTCCATTGATTTGTTGAAGGCCAGAAAATGTTAAGACCTAGAGAATTTTAAGTTGTTTTAATAATAGTTCTATTCTACTTTCTTGCATCGGTATTTGGACACCCTCTCTGGATTTTGTAGTCGAGCATTTCTAAAACTGAAAAATGAAAGGTATGCTTTTCTTTTAAAATAAATCTGAAAGTGTAGGCCGTTAAAGAAAGATGAAGTCTAATGTTTTTGGTGATAAATATTAATGTTTTGGTTTTTGAAAAATGGCAGGTATATGTTTCTACTCACCCTTCTGAGCATTCCAGAGTGTAGCTTCAGCACAGCAGTGAGGATGTTTGATAGAAATGGGGACGGGTACATATTTTGTTGCTTCATATCTATATGCCCAAAATAATTGCTCTTCATATGTGTCAGTTTGTGATAAAGCTTGAAGTTCGTTTTTGTGAAAAAAATTGCGAGGGAAGTAAAAGTTTATAAAAGGAGGCCCAAGACTCATTTTAAACAACGAAAACCATTTTTTACAAATGAGTATAATAGACAGAGTGGTTGTGGTCAGCCCTCGAGGCTAGGCATGCGCGAGGTCACCTTGAGGAGGTTAGACCAGGTGGTATGGGATTAATGTTCAGTTGGGCCATACTTTCTTGACGGCCATAGTGCGGATGAGGATGGATCTCTACCATATCTATCTCCCCCCCCCCCCCCCCCCCCCTTCTCTCATTGGACTACACAATGTACTGGGCACCTTGTATTAGCTGGCACATCCATACAGTCCCAGTTTGTAGTAGTTGTATTTTGTTTCAGCTCTTTTTGATTCCTGACATGGTATCAGATTCACTATGTTGTAATAGCTTGGTCTCATTGGTCATTTTGGCCTTTTGAAGATGTTAATATATCATTTCATTTCATTTCTCCCTCCTATGCTTCCCAGGAATTACCGAACCATCATGGTTGGTCACACTCTGTCTAGGCTTTATGCATCAATTCTTGAGCATGAGTTGAGTGGATGGGCAGAGAGAGAGGCATACGGGCAGGCAGGGTTCAGGAGAGATTTCTCCACTCTTGACCAAATTTTGACACTCAGAGCCATTATTGAGGTAGGAGGATATATGCAAAGCCTTTGATACAGTGCCACGAGCCAACGCAAATTGCAAGACATGGGGGTGCCCCACAGAGCTGATCTGGGGGATCTTAGCTTTATATAGGGCAGTGGTAGGACAGGTATGCACTACTCAGGGCTTTTCCGACATGGTTCATTCCACCATTGGGGTGAAGCAGGGTTGTCCCCTATCTCCGATTCTCTTTGGGATATATGTAGATGAGTTTTTAGATTATGTACAGACAAAGGGTGATAGAGGTGCTCAGCTTGCAGGGACATGGATTCCGTTGCTATTATATGATGATGATATTGTGCTGATCTCAGATTCTCCAGAGGGGATGCAACGTCATTTGGATGCATTGCATATATTTGCACGGGACAGTGGATTGTCTGTGAACCTTGGTAAGACCAAGGTAATGGTGTTTAACACCATGGCGTAGTCGGTAACGAAGTCCGCCCCCACTTTTACATATGGTCGAGAGACTGTGGAGTATGAAGATACATACATTTATCTTGGGGCGGTTTTCAGTGGTCCAATATTTTCCCTAAGGGCGTGCAGCAGATATGCGATTGACGAGAGCCTGCAGCATTGGGGAGACTTGAGAGGATATATCGCAGGTTCAGTTCTAGGAACCTCGGACAAAGCTTTGGCTCTTTTGACACTCTGGTCACTTTGGCCATGCTGTACGGAGTGGAGATATGGGGCCCCTCAATTGATCATCATAGCAGAGCTGGCAGTAGTGATGGATTGAGATGTATGGAGAAGCCCTTGGTGTCTATGATTTCTCGGATGATTAGGGCCAAGGCCTCAGTACGACATGACATTGTTAGGGCGGAGCTCACTGCTCCTCCATTGGTAGTGGAGGCACTCACTCGTTCAGTTTCATTTATGCATAGCACTTGGGCTCTCCCTAGAGAGAGATATGCTCGATTAGCACTAGAGTCTTCACGACAGCTGGCATTGCAGGGAGATAGATCATGTTGGTATGCAGAGATGGAATCTTGGTTTCAGTTACATGGCTTTAGTATGGATCGGCTATCCCCATTTCAGTACTCTTTGAATACACCCTCCATCTCCCTCACTAGGGCAGAGATTACCAGGCTCATCAGACAGGACTTGATTCAGTTGGATACGAAGAGGACATGGATACAACTTACACATGAGCTAGGTACGAAGATGACTTTCCATAGAGAGCATCTTCTCCAACTCACGGAGGATGGCTTTGTGATTAGACCAAGATACATGGATACTCATCTATCCCACGGGATACGATGTGCTATTGGTCAGATATGCACATCCTCATATCAGCTAGAGATCGAGACATGCAGATTTAGAGGAGTACCCGCTGAGTCCAGGATTTGTCAGGTGTGCCAGATAGAGCCAGAGATAGAGCTACATTACATGTCACTGCCTAGTATACTATGAGATACGAGGCTTCTTTCACTGTCTATTCAGAGAGGGTTTTGGGCCACTTTCTATAGTCATGAGATACCAGGATCAGAGATGCCTCGGATTATATTACTGGAGATTCGCAAACACAGAGAGGACCTCTTGAAGAGGGGCACAATGAGAGAGATCCAGGGACAACGGAAGATTACTGATTTCTTTCAGCCATAGACAGAGGAGTTCGAGCAGCCCCACAACATAACAACACCAGAGGCATACTGCTTGATCATGCAATAGAGTTGGGGCGGTCCCGTCGCCCATGGATGAGGGGGCCCTCTCGACATCGACGCAGATTGCGACAGAGGATCCATACCATACTGGCGCAACATAGGAGCCGTCCCGACAGAGTTCCTACCTTGGAGGACATTGAATCTCGATAGCCTTTTGGATACTGATGTATATGTATATGATGCCTCTACTGTCAGAGAGCTCCATTGTACCAGCTCACCCTTTGTATTCCCATTGTATCAACTTTCACCCCACCCCTAGCCACTATTTTCTTTTCAGTTCTTTGTACTTTTTGAACCCAGACCTGGTATTAGATTCACCACATGTAACCTTTTGGTCTCATAGGTCTTTTTGGCTATTTGAAGACGTTAATATATCATTTCATTCTCTCTCTCATGATCCAATGTAAGGTTGTGGTGCCACATAAGGTCATCATAGCGCAATTGGGCTACATTGAATGTGGTTGAGATGCTCGATTTATCTTATATACATGGCTTGTGGGAGCTTCCAAGTCATCGGTATGGTAGATTAGTCCTCGAGTCGTCTACACAACTCATCATGAGGGGGTTGGGGGGGAGCTGTAGATGTTAGTATGCATAGATGTAAGGATGGTTTCAGCTGCATGGCTCTACTATGGACAAATTGCCACCCTCCTTGGATGGACAATCACTCGCATTTGCACTTTCAAAGATCAAAAAGATCAACAAACAAGATCTCCACAAAAGACAAAGGATGAATCCTTCTTGGGAGTTAAGAGAGAACAGCTTCTACAAAAAGCATTTTCTTCACATCTCCAGAGTCATGATAGAAACTCAATACTTTGGAACTTTGTGTTGATGTATGCTCGTGTGTGTGTGTGTATGGTGTGTGTTGTGTTTGGGAGCATATGTTAGTACCTAGTTCTACGCCACTATTGGCCACTAACGATGTTAGTGGGGATGTCGTGGTATTTAGTCAATACTATGCATGATGGACCTGAATCTTGATGGTTATATTGCTTGTGGGTGACTACCATGGGTCTATACCTTGCACTTTCCTTTAAGGGGTGAATATGGGCTTATCCTGTATTCATCTAGGTATATATATTATTTTACGGCCCAGATACATGTCTTACGGACTTTGATGTGTTATACGACTGCTTTTAACGCCCTACCATCAGCTATTGATAGAGATGAGTAGATACAATTCAGAACCTTGAGAGCAACAGATATGCAAGCTATGCAAGTTCGTGACATAGATACAATAGCATTAGTTATGTTGGTGGCCACTATATTAGGAGATATGGGGACGATTTTATATTCTCTTCAAAGGGGGATTTAGGCCGCTGTCTAGGGTGATGGATTACACTGATCAGAAATGCCTTGGGCTATTCTTTTTGGAGCTTCACAACACAAGCATGCTTTATTAGGGAAAGCGTCTTTGATTAGCATCTTGCTCTAGGAACTTTTCTTTAGGAAGGAATAGCTTATCTTCTTCGGATTGTTATGCTCTTAGGAAATTTAATCGTGATTTTGTAATCTTTTACGTAGATAAGTGCTCTAAAAACTTTGTTGTTACGTGCAAAAAGTTCTATTTAGAATGCTTGTTAGGTTAAGTAAACTCTCAAACTTACAATGGTTGTGATATTTCGATGCAAGAGGTTAAATTGAAACATCAAGACTTTTGTAAGTCTTTTGGTTTCAAGTGCCAGCCTAAATTACCTTTTTTGTATACCATTTGGAAGTTCCACAAAAATCCTATAAAACCTAGATTTATAGCTGCTTCTTGTAACTCCTCTTTGACCGAAGTTTCCAAATGGCTTAGTCATTGTTTCAAAGCCATTTTACCTAGCGTAAATGCGTTGTGGAAAAATCTGCTAAAGGAAGCAGACGTACCTACCGATTCAAGTTGGATTTTAAATGATTCAGTAGGTTTGATTCTGGTCATAAAGTTTTTGAACTCTTCAAGAAGCATCAAGGAGAAATCTTCTCCTTTATGTGTCACGTGACACATCCAACCCTATGTGTCCGTGGACAAGCTACATCATGATCAGGGTTCAGTCAGTCCAATCACTCTAGATTAGAAGTGATCTGGCACTTTTGTGAGTCTATTCGTAGACCGTGCATGCCCAATCACTTAGTATAGATGCATATCCTCTGGTTGCGCACAGCATGATCATCAATATTCCCATCAGAATCCATTAGGGGAATTTTCCAGTGCATTTAGCTTATTTTCCCTATTTTTGACATTTTTCACTTATTATTTTTAAGTGACTTCCCAACAAAAGTAGGTAGGGCAATTTTGCTAAGTTAATATATAAGCAAACCCAAGTTAGCACTTTCTGGCAAAAGAGGCAGCAGGAGCACCGCTCAACAGGCATCTTCTCAGCAGGACCCCAAAGGCTTCTAGCATTTTTGCTCCACAGCAACTTGGCTAGCGTTTTTGGACAAGACCACAGCAGATCAGCCTAGCGTTTTTGCATCTGCAGAATCCCGGCGACAAAACACAGATTTTCAGCCCTAGCGTTTTTGCATCTGCCAGCATCCTCAGCGTTTTGCAGATCTATCACGACGACAGAATCAGCCCTAGGATCAGCGTTTTCAGTTTTCAGCAGTCAGACATCGCAGATCAAGTCCCGAACCTCGCAGATCTCACCTTCCCGCAGCAGTTCCTCACCGCACGGTCAATTTCCGCAAGGTTTACAGTTTCAGCCCGGAAAACGCAGATTTGAGCATCTGCGTTTTCAGCGCGTCGTCGTCGCATCGTCGTCATCGACATCGTCACCGACATAGAGTCAGAATTCAGCAGATAGAAGATTAGCAGATTTCAGCCCATAGCGATTTTGGACAGCAGTAGAAAGATTGCAGATTTCAGCCCTTAGGTCGACTTCATCATCACCGGCGTGGTCATCGGCATAGTCCCAGGTTGCATCAGTCCATTGCATCGTCATTGTACCACTTTGTGCAATCATAAGTAGACCACTCTCGCCGACGAGAGTGGGGCCTTCAGAGGAGGGTTTTACAACGACTCTGGTGTCGTATCTCTCTTCTCTCTATCTCTCAGTCTCATACACTTGCACGCACAGTGTCCATTCACTTTGTTTGTGATCATAGCACTTTCCATTAAGAACGGAAGGCTCTCCCTTCCATAAGAACTAAAAGGAACCTTGAGCACCGTTCGGAGCACTCATCTTGAGCAAAGCGCAAACAATCATTCCGCTGCACCTAACATTGGTATCAGGGATTTGGCAGTGTTCTGTATCACTCAAGGAAAGAACCACAAGAATCACAAGAATTTTTTTTCTTGTTGAGGTCGCACGAACCCAAGTTCGCTTGGGCGTGTCGATTCCTAATCGTGTTTTTTGAAGAGTAACAAGAATCCCAAGAACGAAGGGCTTGTCCAGCCTCCCCTTGTGTCTCTTTTCACTCATTGAGAGCGGACCGTGCACTTAGTAGCCGGCCAATCGACGTGAGGTGGGAAAAAGCAACCTTGATGTGAGCGCAAGGCCGCCAAGGGGTGCGCCCACGGAAAGGAGTAGAACTCGGGTGAAGAGAAGATCCTTCTCAAACACGGTTTGCAAGCGAAAGAAAACCTCAAGAACCTCAAAACCCAAGACCCTCAAGAACCCAAGTTCCTCGTGAACATAAGAACCCACGACTTCAGAATGGTCATCACTCGAAGCGGAATGGATAGTTTGCTTGGAGGTGATGAGCATGAGAGAGGCGAAGAAGAATTTTCCCCACTAGGAGGTTTTTCCGACCCATCCCCATCTACGACACCGATTACACTAACTCCAATGGAGGAGTTAGAGCTGTTGTTTATGGAACAAAATTTACAACGCAAAGCAAGAAATGCCGCAAGAATGGAAACCATAGCGCGTGAGCGCAAGCAAGCACACTTGGAAGCCAAAGAACGACAAGCCAAATTGGACCATGAATTCAAAGAAAGAAAAGCAGAAATAAAACGCAGACAAGCAGAGAACAAAGAAATACAAGCAGAATTTTATCGCGAGACCAAAGCACGAATGCAAGAGATGTTGCGACTCTTTTCTCAAGTACCGACACTGATGCAAGAGATTCGGGAAAAGGAGACTCTCTCAGTCTCTTCTTCTCCAAAGCATGACACACAAGATTTGCATGATTGTGTGAAGCATGATGATGATTTGATTGACAATGATTTGCATAATGATTTGAATGACAATGATTTGCATGATGATTTGGTTGACAATGATTTGCATGATGAATTGAATGATAAAGACAAGCATGATGATTTGCAAGATCAAGATGTGATTTCTCACAAGCATGATGATTTGCATGATCAAGATGTGATTTCTCACAAGCATGATGAGTTGCATGAAAAGGATGTGATTGTTCAAAAGAAGGATAATGTGTTAGTTGATGCTTTTTCTAGCGAAGCTAACCTCGTTGTAGATTCGATCAATCACGAAGAACCGATCTTGGCTTTCGAGTCGAGGTCCAAAGAACCCCCACAAGACGATTCGATCATTCAAGAAGAAGCGATCTTGCTTCTCGAGCTTTGGTCCAAAGAACCCTCACAGGAAGTATTATGTGTTCGCATGATTGATACGCACGCATTGTTCGAGTGTTTCATTCGTGATCGTTTCCTGTATTTTAGTCAGCATCGTTATGTGATCCCTTTTACTAGGCATGACATATTGAATGTTGAGCACGTTTCTCTCATGGATGAGCACGAATGTATGCGGATTGTTCATGAAAAGCTGAGAAGTTTGTATGTAAGGAAGTCGCATTCCATGTCTCTTTCTTGGCATGACACAGTTTCCGAAAGATCACATGATAGTATGAGCACCAAGCATGGGCATTTCCATTGTGATTTGCCACAGTTGATAGCTCTAGATTAAACAGAAAAGATTCGATCTCATTGTTTGCATGTGTTTGATGAACGGTTTGTCACTCCGTCTCTATGTTCATCTACATTGCATACACAGTCTTTAGAGAAGACAAGATTTTTTTCCCTTCACTTTACATGGAATGGGTATGTTCATGGTTTTGTGTTGGAAGTGGTTTCAGGAATTTTAAGCCATGGAGATTCTTGAAGAAGAAAGAAGCAGGTCTCTAGACGAAGTTGAAGCCTCGAAGGAGCCACAGAAGACTTTGTGTCGCTTTCGGCGCGGCCCAAAGAAGCAAGCGTTGCAGACCTTTATGAAGTTCAAGTACCGCACGACCCACACATCAGAGTGGGCCGGCGAAGAATCCCTTCCAGGATTCCGGATGCTATTGGCGATCTCCCTCGACGCCATACAGTTCGATACCACCAGTACCTCACTTTGAAAAGGAGGGGATGTCACGTGACACATCCAACCGTATGTGTCCGTGGAAAAGCTACAACATGATCAGGGTTCAGTCAGTCTAGATTAGAAGTGATCTGACACTTTTGTGAGTCTATTCGTAGACCGTGCATGCCCAGTAACTTAGTATAGATGCATATCCTCTGGTTGCACACAGCATGATTATTAGTATTCCCATCAGAATCCATTAGGGGAATTTTCCAGTGCATTTAGCTTATTTTCCCTATTTTTGACATTTTTCACTCATTATTTTTAAGTGACTTCCCACAAAAGTAGGTAGTGCAATTTTGCTAAGTTAATATACAAGCAAACCCAAGTTAGCACTTTCTGGCAGAAGAGGCAGTAGGAGCACCGCTCAACAGGCACCTTCTCAGCAGGACCCCAAAGGCTTCTAGCGTATTTGCTCCACAGCAACTTGGCTAGCGTTTTTGGACAAGACCACAGTAGATCAGCCTAGCGTTTTTGCATCTGCAGAATCCCGGGCGACAAAACACAGATTTTCAACCCTAGCGTTTTTGCATCTGCCAGCATCCTCAACGTTTTGTAGATCTATCGCAACAGAATTAGCCCTAGGATCAGCGTTTTCAGTTTTCAGCAGTCAGACGTCGCAGATCAAGTCCCGAACCTCGCAGATCTCACCTTCCCGCAACAATTTCTCGCCGCACGGTCAGTTTCCGCAAGGTTTACAGTTTCAGCCCGGAAAACGCAGATTTGAGCATCTGCGTTTTCAGCGCGTCGTCGTCGCATCGTCGTCATCGACGTCGTCACCGACATAGAGTCAGAATTCAGCAGATAGAAGATTAGCAGATTTCAGCCCATAGCGATTTTGGACAGCAGTAGAAAGATTGCAGATTTCAGCCCTTAGGTCCACTTCGCATCACCGTCGTCGTCATCGGCATAGTCCCAGGTTGCATCAGTCCATTGCATCGTCATTGTACCACTTTGTGCAATCATAAGTAGACCACTCTCGCCGACGAGAGTGGGGCCTTCGGAAGAGGGTTTTACAACGTCTCTAGTGTCGTATCTCTCTTCTCTCTATCTCTCAATCTCATACACTTGCACGCACAGTGTCCATTCACTTTGTTTGTGATCATAGCACTTTCCATTAAGAACGGAAGGCTCTCCCTTCCATAAGAACTAAAAGGAACCTTGAGCACCGTTCGGAGCACTCATCTTGAGCAAAGCGCAAACAATCATTCCGCTGCACCTAACATTATGTCTCCAAACTTTTGACTTTACAACGCTATATACGAAGGTAAATTTGGAGGACCTTAAATTTAGAATCAAGTCTTTTATTTCAAAAGTTTTCTCATACAAGCTTGAGAAGGATAGGTGTAAGGCATTGCTTGTAGAAAAGCCAGCCTTGAACTTTGACTTCTAATGGTTAAAAAGTAAGAATGTAGACGTAGACAAGGAAGAAAGAGATTCACCAGGATTGTAGATGACATTGACATCATATCTTGGTTAGATTTTCTTTTGGATAATTTGTATATAAGTGTCAGTGAATCTCTTTTCAAGCAAACAATTGGTATCCCTATGGGCACCAATTGTGCTGCTTTTCTTGCTAATCTCTATCTTTTTACTTATGAGGTTGATTATGGAGCGTCTTGCCCTTGCTTACACTTGCCCAATATTTTTGCACAAGTTATGCAATGTAAGACGCTTTGTAGATGATCTCTTTGTTTCTGACGTTCCTTTTCAAGATTTTATGTACTTGAATTCGAGTTCTGTAGGTGGAGGAATTTATCCTAAGGAGTTTTATGAACTTAACTGTACTACAAATAGTGATTGTAGTGCCTTTTTAGACCTTAAGAATTTTCAAGCTCCCTTGGGATTGGGAGTAGATATCTATGATAAACGCCTTGAACAGGAATATGCCAATCTAAATATATTTTGCATGCCTCACATTTTCATCGAACATTTCTTTTTTAGCTAAGTACGGTGTCATTTGTTCTCAACTATTTAGATTTTCTCATCTTTGTTCTAGTAAATCTGCTTTTGTTGTTCAATCATGCATCTTATTTCTTTACTCGTTGAGAAAGGATACTCATTCAAAAGAATCATGAATAACGTTCGTTCAATTTTTCATCGCAGTGCGACGATGACGCGCTGAAAACGCAGATGCTGAAATCTGCGTTTTCCGGAATGAAACTGTAAACCTGGCGGAAACTGACCGTGCGGCAA
The DNA here is from genome assembly GCF_014529385.1 of Adiantum capillus-veneris. Classification (NCBI taxonomy): domain Eukaryota; kingdom Viridiplantae; phylum Streptophyta; class Polypodiopsida; order Polypodiales; family Pteridaceae; genus Adiantum; species Adiantum capillus-veneris. The sequence goes on from NC_140939.1 coordinate 15,239,759, forward strand.
GGAACTGCTGCGGGAAGGTGAGATCTGTGAGGTTCGGGACTTGATCTGCGGGTACTAACTACTGAAAACTGAAAATGCTAATGTTCCTTGACTTTCAGTCGCGGTGAATCTGCAAAACGCTAGGGTGTGTAGCAGATGCAAAAACGCTAGGGCTGAAAATCTGTGCTTCTGTCGCCGTGGCTCTGCAAATGCAAAAACGCTAGGTTGATTTGAGGTGCTGTTGTTGTCGGGATCTGCAAAGGCAAAACGTTGGCTGATCTTGTGATGAAAACGCTAGGTGATGCTGGATCCGCAAAACGCTAGGTCTCCTGGGGGGGGGGGTGTCTGCTGAGAAGTTGCCTATTGAGCGTGGAGCCTCTTCTGTCAAATAGTGCTAACTCTAGTTTGCTTATATACAAACTTAGCAAAATTGCCCTACCTACTTTTGTTGGGAAGTCAAAAATAATAAGTGAAAAATGTCAAAAATAGGGAAAATAGGCTAAATGCACTAGAAAATTCCTTGATGGAATCTGATGGATTCTGCAGGGAATTCTGATGATCATGTTGTGTGCAACCAGAGGATATGCATCTACACTAAGTGACTGGGCATGCACAGTCTACGAATAGACTCACAAAAGTGCCAGATCACTTCTAAATCTAGACTGACAGGACTGACTGAACCCTGATCATGCTGTAGCTTGTCCACGGACACATAGGGTTGGATGTGTTACGTGACATCAACTTTCAACGCGCGGTGTCGAGACGGCTCCCGCGTGTAGCGAGCTATATGTGACCACGGGCCATTTTCTGGACGAGCCCTCCATAAGCCGCCAAAGGGGACGCAAATCGGCTACACGGAAGTCTCCCAGTTTGCGAGCTCAAAGTTGCGGGCTCTTGGTCTCTTGGTGAAGGTGTCACCTTGAGTGTCCCTGGCACACCCGTAACACTTGGTGTCCATGTCCGCCAATAATACTCCCCCCCCCCCCCCCCCCCAACAAACACACAAACACACAAACACACATTCTTTGCATGACAGGTGAATGCAAGTCCCCTTCATGCATAGCACGAGAACACCTAAGGCCAGACAACCCCTACAAGAGAGAATAGTAAAAAGTAATTAAGAAGGAAAACAGCTATAGAAAACATAAGGAGCAAATATATCAACTTGCAAACGGTGCAGCTACCTTAGATATTCTGCCAGGCTTATTTAAAGGCCATAAGCCAAGTGAATGTAGTGTAGAGTTCTCAGCTTTGGGGGTGCCATCTCTCCTTGAGAAGAAGAAGAGGAAGACGAAGAAGAAGAAGAGAGGAGAAATTTTAACATCGGAGCAACAATCTCAACAGCTTTATTTTACTTTGCTGAATTTCAATTACAGGAAAGAAATACCTCCAAGGGTGTCTTGTTAATGTTAGCCTGCACCACTTAATGAAAATTAAAAACACTGGCAAGAGTCCAAGCCTCATCCCTCTTGGCAAGTTTCAGGAGAACAGGAACCATGAGATGAGCAGTTGGCACATCTGCATTTGGATTTTGTATAACCTGGATGTCTCGTGAAATCATATTCATGGCTCTCATCCCAATGGCCAACATCAAAGCTGACCAACCAATTTAGGAACCACCGAAAGGAGAGGGATGATGAACAACATAGCTAGCGGGACAAGGTGCTGCATTAGAGGTTGGTCTACGTGGCTTAGCGCTCCCTATTCGCGGCGACGAGCTACTGGATGTTGAGTTTGCAGACGACTCAGCTTTGTACTTGGAGGGCCAGGAGGCCAACCTTCACAAGTGTGAGCAGCCTCTTGAGACTTTTTGTTGTGCATCAGGCGCATTGATCAACTGGAGAAAGAAAGTGGCTTTCTCGGTTGGTAGTGCTCCTACGCTTGATTGGCTGCTAAGTGAGGGTTTCAGATGGATTCTCCCAGGGACTGTAGTTCGTTACTTGGGCTGTCAGGTTGGCTTGGACTTGTCTCCTGAGCAGCAGATTGCTCCCCTCCTCCTGTCCATTGGGAGGAAATTGTTACATTGGAGCTCCGCATGACTTTCTTTGGCAAGCAGAGTTGTAGTGGCAAGCCAAGTGTTGTTGCTACTATGTGGTACATCACTTCTTGTTGGATCTTTTTGAGTTCCTGCATCAGCCAGGTAGAGAGGGCTGATAAGGAATTTCCTTTGGTCAGGTGCGACACTCAGATAGCCCGGGCCAAAGTGGCCTGGCAGGTCATCGCTCTACCTTGTTCTCAGGGGGGTTTGGGGATCATAGACCTAGCACAGCAGAGCTGAGCCCTTCTTGGGAAGTTTGTTGTTAGAGGATTGCTTCTAGGGGAGGAGCCTTGGAAGGAGTTTTTGTTTTAGCGGCTTAGTGCTAGAATGCCTCAGGCTAAAGGCCCTTGGAGACCTTTGACCACGTGGAATTTCATAGAGATGCGCAGAGTTGGCCTGAGCAGGAGACTGGAGGAACGTTTTGCTGTGAGTCTGCTCCGCTCCTAGGAGCAACTGTGGAGAGGCCTGGAGCAGCATCAGCCTACTTGCACGGAGGAGGGCCTGAGACAGCCCCTTGTTTGGAACCCCATGGTTAGCACTCAGAGAGGCCACTTGGTTGGTAGTAGGCCTCATGTTTCTTGGGGTCCGATGGCAGAGGGTCCAACGCGCACTTTAGATGACTAACTACAGTTCTCAGGCTTGTCAGAGGAGCTTCAAAGCATCCAGCTACAGGGCATGAGAGGGGTGCAGAGCATGTGTCCGGACATCACAGAGGCAGTACCAGCTGAATGGCTCACACCTCTCGAGTTGGCCTTCACGCGACTGGAGGTCCTCATCGCAGTTCGGGCTTGCTTAGAGACTCCATCAGCAAGATGATAGTGATGTAGGGGGGTCGACCTACACTCCAGCATGCTACAGAGCTTACTCCACAGGAGTGGTGCAGTGAGAGAGGAGTGTTGGGAGCTCGTCTGCGGCCTGACACTCTAGTTCATCTGGCGGGCCCACTGCTTCAGCATCTTTTGAGGCTTGCCCTCTACCACCAGCAGAGACAGTTCGAGATCTTTGGCTAGAGCTAATCCATACTCTCAGGGGACAGTTTGAGAGACTCCAGGGCAGCTCCGACAGTTCGAGATCTTTGGCTAGAGCTAATCCATACTCTCAGGGGACAGTTTGAGAGACTCCAGGGCAGCTCCGACCGCATGCGGGAGCGTAGAGAGGCTTTCCTTCGACTCTGGCGCCCTGGCCTTTCTTCACCATGGTGTGTGCTCAGATGGCACTACCGTCCACCTGTGTGGCTTTTCCCTCCTCCCATCTCCTGATTTAGCCTCATTGTATATATGCTGATTTTTCATTGGGAGAGTCTCCCCTTATGATTGTTGTAGCCTTCTCTAGCAGAGGTGGTTGTAGCCCTATGGGCAGTTTCATTAACTAATAGAAGGATCTTTTTTCTCGAAAAAAAAAGTGTTGCACTAGAGTGCTCTGAGAAAAGACTGCTCTCGAAGATTTACCCGGCACAAGCTTGTCCAGGCTCAGCCGAGTGAGGTGAGGGGAGGAAACAAGTGGTGTGAGAAATGGGATGCAAGGCATGAGGAGGAGGGTGCAAGGTGGAGGGGACGGCAACAAGGGGTGGGTGGGAGGTGTAGGGGCCTGGCGGGACAAGCAGCACTAAGGTTGCCTGCTGTGCTCTTCCTTGAAAAAAGCTGTGAATGTGTTGAACAACCTTCTTGCATTTTACTTTCAGTCTGCTGAGAACAGGAACTTGATACCATGGTTCACTGTGCCAGCCGTTAGATGAAGGATAAAAAGTTTCCTTACACTTTGATTTTAGGATCCAATGGTTCAAGGTTATGCTCAAAATATTGTGCCCATCTTGTTCTATGTGCTGGAACAAGAGAGAACTGTCGACAAGATCTTTCCCCTGGAGTGACAACTCTAGCCTTCAACAGAAAGCCTTGGCAGGGTGACAAGGTCAACCTCGTTTTAAGCTTATTACCTGTGAAGGTGTTTAAGAGGTAGCTAGCACTAACTTTGAACTTAGTACTTACCGTACATTGCCTTGAAAATACTTGCAGACATTTCACTTTATACCTTTTTGAACATGGGGCTGTAGTACCAGAAACGCGTCTTGGCATTATTTATTCTTTACAAATTTCCCTTTACTTGGCTTTAGGACCCCAGTGTTCGTCACCTTCAGCTATGTTTGGAATATTGTGCCCACGTTGTAACATTTGCTAGGACAGCGGAGGAATCTCTTTGAATGTCATAAAATCTAATATCTAACCAACCCAAATGATTTTCTCATATTAAATTGATCACTTAATGTGGGAGAATGAACGGGAACAAGTGTTAAGATATAGATATGTGCTTATAGATCTATCTCAACACGGGGCCAATGGTAAAGGGGCCAAAATGAGAGATGGTCTATCAAAGAGCAAGGCTAACCAATGGAGCATAAGAGCTTAGGGTTAGCTTCATTGAAGACCTCCAATAATGTGTGTAAAAGTCTTTTGACCTTAGGTAAGCTAGGTCTGAGCTTGAGGTGGGAACTTGGCCCAAACTCGAGGTGCTTGTCGTGCTTGATTAAGGTGCTTGAGGTACTTGACTTGCTGCATGATTAAGGTGGTTGAGGTGCTTTGACATGCTTGCTTGAGATGCTTGTGGGAACACCCCTAGTCCAAGTGCTTAGTCATGCTTGATGACTAAGGTGCTTGAGCACCAAAGGTCAAAAAGATCTCTACAAAGAGGGGGGCGAGCCCTTGTCTTAGGGGCTAGAGAGAGACACACACACACACTCTCAAGGAAATCCCAAGCTTAAAGAGGCAACAGGGACACATGTCAAGCCCCTACCCATGTTACCTCCATGAGGTGCTTGACTCTATTGGCTAGGATTAAAAGGGGTCCAATGATAATTTACAACAATTATCTAATTGTTTTTGCATTTATCAAGTCCTCTCTCTCAAAGGGGAAAGGGGGACACTTGTCCCAAGACTGCACCTATTGCTAGAAATGACTGAAGCTTGTGATTGGCTAGGCTTGGCATGCGCCAATAAGCTTCAATGATGAGCTAGAAGGGGGGGTCGACCTAGCAAGGAGGGGGGTTGCTTAGGGGGTATACTCACCCACACACACTCACAAACACTCTCATTGTGTGCTATGCAAAGTGCAAGAGCTCCCTCTCCTTCTCCAAGCAAGTAGAGGTTGAGAGCCTACACCAACACTCTTGGATATGGAGTGCAAATCTAACCAAGAGCTATGCTTCAATGCTTAAGCTTGCCATCTCCTTCTTCTTCATTACTATGCTATTATGTATGCTAGCAACAAGAGTTATGATAAGTGAGGAATTAATTCATTCTCCTACGAAATGTTTGTTCTTCCTCTTCCCTACCGTCATTCCCTGCTAGCTCTCTCCACCTTCGAAGGTGTTTGAGGTCTTGGGACTGAGGCTTGGGATAGTTAAAGCTTTCTTCAAGTTTATGTTATGTTGGTGATGCATGAAGCTTTCCATCTTTATTGCATCACCTAGGTCACAAGGAACACAAAGATTGTATTGTAACAAGTCTCTCTTAATGGGAGAAATCATAATACAAATGCCTATTGGAGGGGGGACCGGCTCCACATAAATCCGGTCCTCAATTGTTGTCATGTTCTCTAAATTCTCTCTCTTGCTAAAGTATTGTTCATGCCAAGCTAACTGATTGCTATGATTATGTTGCTATCTTCAACTATGTTTACCCGCTATGCTCACAAAGTCATTTCTCAAAAGTACTTTCATTAATTTACGCTACTCTCAAGTTAAATAGGCCAATTCCATTACATTGAACCACACCAAGGATGAAGAACCATTCTCGCCTGCAAGGTGGTGGCGAGGTGCACACACCAAGTGCCAAAATAATGTCAAGTCTTCCTTTAGCCTAAGAATCCAAGAGACTTGGTGATAATGTATGAGGTGTTTTTGTCCTAATTGTTCGGGACCAATTACTCAAGGAGGAGGTATAAGAAGAGAGGTCCTTAAGTAGCCTATAACTGGTTGATTTTGTTAATTATATTAGGGTAAGTGGAACTGGGATCTATTATCGGTTTTTTTGAGCCCACTATGTGGGGGATGGTGCACACCTCGGGAGCCTTGGACTTAATAATGGAGTCTTTTTAGACTTGCCTACGGCTTTACCATTATTGAGCCATAAGAAGTCCGAAAGGAGCTAGCTCTTGGCAACTCTGCTATGTTAGACCTACTCCTCTACTCTCTATAATTAACCACTTCGAGCCGTGGGTGTAGATACTTAAGAGCTGATTTTCAAAGGCTAAGAGGAGTGGCAACTAAGGTTTTGAATTGCCAAAGCATACACTAAGTACATACATAAATTTTGTTAACATGGTTGACAATAATCAAGAGAGTAGAATGAACATTGATAGCTTTGATTTTGCACATGAAGGTGCTAATGATGATGCTCCCATGTTTGTGAATTATCTCGTCACTAGGTTGCAGCAAGCTATGGGCAACCCTGCTTTGCAAGCCGAAGTTACTCAACAACTTCGTGCTTATGGAATTTCCCTTCCTCTCCAAGAGGAGAGAGAGCTTAGGAGGCCTCTTGAAGAGACCCCCAAGAGAAGACTCTCTCCCATTCGAGAGGAAGAATCCAAAGAGCAAGAAAGCAATGAAAGTTTAAGTCCCTCCGAAGATGTGGCTCCACGAAGACAACGGTCTAGATGATCGCCCACTCCTCCCAAGAGGAAAAGATCAACACATAGTCCTTCTCCTCATCACTCTGAAAGGCAAGAGAGGAAACAAAGGAAGAAAAGGTCTAGGAAGAGGTCACCCTCTTCTCCTTCTTCTTCACCTTCCTCCTCTTCTGACGAAAGTTATGGTTATTCTCCTAGAGAATACAAGAGGGGAGGACATCGCAAATCATTTCCTGCATGGCGAAGGTCACAAAAGCTAAAGAAGTTCAAGGAGGGAGGAAAGAGTATCTCTTTTCTCACCTATGATGGCACCTTCGGTGCTACCGACAAAGTGTTGGCCTTCATCCAGCAATTTGATGCGGCCTTTGGAGATGAGGGCTTCACAGAGTCCTCTAAGCTACGCCATGTAGCTATGCACTTCCAAAAATCAGCTCGTCAATGGTGGGCTAGCCTTCGTGGCAATGGTGAAGCCCCAAAGACATGGAAAACTCTACGAGTTTCCATCATGAAGCAATTCCTTGCAAGCGATGCAAAGGACAAAGTGCTTACCGAATGGCGCAGCTTGAAGCTCCTCTCCCATGAGTCTATCCACAAATATGGAGACAAGTTTTGGGATTTACATCTCAAGGCTACTGTCTTTCAAAAGATAGACTTTGCCGAGCAAAGGTAGCAATTCTGCGCGGGATTACTTGAAGAGATGGCTGAATACATCAACTCTTAACGGCCTGGTACTATTAGCGAAGTAATCCATCACACCATGGTTGCTTCACGCATCAATTTCCATCAAGGGGCTAGACATAATGTCATGGAAAACAAAGACAAAAATGATGCAAAGGGGAAAACCAATGTTTTAAATACTTCCCAAGTCAATTCCAGCAACAACAACAATCGGTCCAAGGAGAAGGGAGTTTACAAAGGTAAAAACAAACTCTCTCCTGAAGAGCTTGAAGCTTTTCGCAAGGACCATAAGTGTTTCAAGTGTGGGATACTCGCAATGAGACTCCTAGGGCTTCCACCATTGAAGCTCCAAAAGAGGATGCTCATTGCAAAGGATCATCACTTTCCTATGCTTGGGGAAAGGTAAGAGAGCATGATGCCTTCATCTTGTTTGACCTTGGCTCTACTCTTAACTTCATATCAATGGAGTTGGCCACCAAGTTGGGCATTCAAGCTTTTGAGATGGGAGATATAGTAGTGGCTGATGCAGCTTTCAAGGGACAACAAGCCTCCGTTACTCCCTTGATTGGGAAGTTGAGGCTTCATGTCCAAAGCTATGTCGACAAGGAAGACTTCTTCATCTCTCCTCTCCAACATGAGGATGTTATCCTAGGGGCACCATGGTTTGATCGCATGGCTGCCAACATGAAGTTCCTTGAAAGGAGAATCTACTTCACCTACAGGGGAAAGAACATGTATATAGATGCTAGTGAGCGTGGTCGCACTATTCCACTTGTAAATCCTCTTGCTTTTGATAAGTCATTGAAGAGCTCAGTTTCTGCGTACATGATTTTTGTCAAAGAGTCTCTAAAAGATACTAATGTTTCATCAAATGTAAATGGTAGGAATCAAGAAGAGTTAGACTTGTCTAATTTTCTAAAAGGATTCCAAGATGTGCTCATCGATGATATCCCTATGGACTTACCTCCAAAACGAGGGGATGATGACCATCGTATTGAGCTCCTTCCTGGAAGCTCACCACCTAACAAGCCTCCTTATCGAGTCTCACAAGCTCAACAAGAGGAGATCATGAGGCAAGTACAAGAGCTGGTAGACAAAGGGATGGTGAGGCCTAGTTCCTCTCCCTTTTGTTCTCCAGTCCTTTTAGTGCAAAAGAAAGATGGTACATACCGTATGTGTTTGGACTATCGAGCACTAAATCATATCACTATTAAAAACAGATTTCCCGTACCTCGGGTAGAAGATCTGTTTGATAAGCTACAAGGCTCGACCTACTTCAGTAGGATTGACCTTAAGAGTGGCTATCATCAAATAACGATAGTGGATGAAGATATCTTAAAGACCACGTTTCGCACAACGTTTGGTCTTTATTAATATCTAGTCATGCCTTTTGGCTTGACTAATGTACCAGCTACGTTCAATCGTTTGATGGAGAAAATTTTTAGACCATACCGCAAATTCATTGGAGTGTTCTTTGATGATATCATCATCTACTCCAAGTCTTTGGAGGAACATAAGCAACATCTCCAAGTGATTTTTCAAGCATTGAGGGAGAACAAGCTTTTTCTCAACCAAAAGAAAAGCGAATTCTTCCTACAAGAGATTCAATACCTAAGTCATATTATCTCTAAAGATGGTATCCAAATGGATCCATCAAAGTTAGAGGTAATAAAAGCATGGCCTAACCCAAGAAATCTACATGAGCTAAGAAGCTTTGTTGGTATGTGCGCATACTATAGACGCTTCATAGCAAAATTCTCTCAAGTAGCAGGACCACTACACGACTTAACTAAGAAGAACGTTAAGTTTGTGTGGACTGCTAAGGAGCAAAATGCTTTTGAAAAGCTCAAAGAGAAGCTTACTTCCCAACCAGTCCTCATGCTTCCGGATCTCTCAAAGCCATTTGAGGTCCAATGTGATGCTTGTGGTGATTGCCTTGGAGCAGTTTTGCTTCAAGAAGGGCATGCCATAGCATATGAGAGCCGAAGGCTCAATATTGATGAACGAGTCTTGGGCATTTATGAGAAAGAGCTTTTAGCTGTTCTACATGCCCTAGACACATGGAAGCACTACCTATTGGGGACTCCATTTATCCTACGAACCGACCACCAAAGTCTCAAGTATTTCATGACGCAAACCAAGCTTTCCGACAAACAAATGAGGTGGGCAAATTTTCTTTCGCAATTTAATTTCCATATTACTTACATAGCTAGTAAGCACAATCAAGTGGTCGATGCACTTTCACGACGACCCAAAGTTAATGCGGTATCTATAGCTACTCACAATGATCTATCCTCTATGATAGATGAGTATGCTACTGACCCTGACTTTAGAGACATAATGTCAGTCCTTGCTTTGGGGAAGAAAGAGGAACCATTCACCTTGCAGGATGGTTATCTTCTCCACGGCAATAGGCTATATGTTACCCATTCCCTTCGTGAGAAAGTTATGTATGAATCCCATGCTCCTCCATATGCGGAGCATAGAGGTATTCAACCTACTCTCCGAGGAGTAGACGTACTTCTATTAGCCTACCATGAAAGTGGACATACAAGAGTATGTTTCAAAATGTGTAATATGCCAAAAGACCAAGTATGATAGAGGGAAGCAACCTAGATTACTCCAGCCATTGCCTATTGCAAATTCACCATGGGAGAGTATATCCATGGATTTCATCTTTGGATTACCCAAGTCTATCCATGGGAATACAGGAATATAGACAATAGTTGACAGGTTTAGTAAGCAAGCACATTTTATTCCTGTCAAAAAGACTATTAAGGCACATCAAATGGCAACTCTCTTCATATCTCAGATTTTCAAGCACCATGGATTACCCACATCCATCGTGTCATATAGAGATCCTAGAATGACCAGTAATTTCTGGAAAGGAACGGATGGCCAAAGTGAGATAGCCAATCTCACGATACTCGATCTACTTAAGACTTATGTTACCGAAGTAGATCAACGCTCACAATGGGAAAAGTACTTACCTCTTGTAGAGTATGCCTACAATAATACTGTACATACTTCTACGGGAAAAGCACCTTTTGAGATCATTGAGGGAAGACCTAAAAGTCCCTTGCTACTCAAAGTACATGGGAAGATCTTCGCCGCCGATGAGTATAGCCGTGACTTATAAGAATCTTTTCAAAAGATTAGGGAGGCTATATCCATCTCTCAACAAAGGCAAAAAGCTGCTGCTCATAGGCACACAAGAGCCTTAATGTTCAAAGAAAATGATTGGGTCTTACTCAAGTTTCTTGAGGCTCGATTAAAGCAAACAACGGGGAAAAATCCTACATGCCATCAAAAGTATTATGCTAAACTAGCAAAAAGATACTATGGTCCTTTCCAAATCTTGAAGCCCATCAATGAGACGGCTTATCAACTCAAGTTGCCCAACCATTGGCTCATACACAATGCCTTTCATGTAAGCCTACTTAAGCCCTACAAAGGAGAGCCATCAACTAAACCAATTATTGAAGACCCTCCCGAAGTTGAAGACCAAGAAGAGGTGCTACAATCCGAAGCTGTTCTTTTGCATGAAGACAAGGTACTACGACATGGTAAGATTATCCGACGGTATCTTATTAAGATAAAAAATTATCCTTTTGAAGATGCTAGATGGATGCAAGGAATACAGCTTAAGGATAGTATAAACCTTGTCAATGCTTACAATGCTACATTAGAGTAAGCAAATGTACAAATTTCTTTTAAATGACTCATGTTTTTGTCTTATAAGACTAGTCCTCTTTTTAAATGTGCACAAATTTAACTAGTATGCATGCTTAGAATCATGTTTGTGATGACGACGTCTCTCAAACACCAAGTAGAATTTGTCACTCTACTTTTGGAGAATGAAATGGACTAAAGAGCATACATGCTTGCGACAGCTATGTCTCCCAAGCACCAAATGGATTAGTCATCCATCTTGGAAAGATGTCGTAGAATAAAAAGAGATCCTCTACCCGCTAAATAAAATTGACTAATGACTAAGGATTTATCTCTTCTACCTCATAGTCGAGGACGACTATGATTTCAAGAGAGAGCTAATGTCATAAAATCTAATATCTAACCAACCCAAATGATTTTCTCATATTAAATTGATCACTTAATGTGGGAGAATGAACGGGAACAAGTGTTAAGATATAGATATATGCTTATAGATCTATCTCAACACGGAGCCAATGCTAAAGGGGCCCAAATGAGAGATGGTCTATCAAAGAGCAAAGCTAACCAATGGAGCATAAGAGCTTAGGGTTAGCTTCATTGAAGACCTCCAATAATGTGTGTAAAAGTCCTTTGACCTTAGGTAACCTAGGTCTGAGCTTGAGGTGGGAACCCGGCCTAAACTCGAGGTGCTTGTCGTGCTTGAGGTGCTTGATTAAGGTGCTTGAGGTACTTGACTTGCTGCATGATTACGGTGCTTGAGGTGCTTTGACATGCTTGCCTGAGATGCTTGTGGGAACACTCCTAGTCCAAGTGCTTAGTCATGCTTGATGACCAAGGTGCTTGAGCACCAAAGGTCAAAAAGATCTCTACAAAGAGGGGGGCGAGCCCTTTTCTTAGGGGCTAGAGAGAGAACACACACACACTCTCAAGGAAATCCCAAGCTTAAAGAGGCAACAGGGACACATGTCAAGCCCCTACCCATGTTACCTCCATGAGGTGCTTGAACTCTATTGGCTAGGATTAAAAGGGGTCCAATGATAATTTACAACAATTATCTAATTGTTTTTGCATTTATCAAGTCCTCTCTCTCAAAGGGGAAAGGGGGACACTTGTCCCAAGACTACACCTATTGCTAGAAATGACTGAAGCTTGTGATTGGCTAGGCTTGGCATGCGCCAATGAGCTTCAATGATGAGCTAGAAGAGGGGGTCGACCTAGCAAGGAGGGGGGTTGCTTAGGGGGTATACTCACCCACACACACTCACAAACACTCTCATTGTGTGCTATGCAAAGTGCAAGAGCTCCCTCTCCTTCTCCAAGCAAGTAGAGGTTGAGAGCCTACACCAACACTCTTGGATATGGAGTGCAAATCCAACCAAGAGCCATGCTTCAATGCTTAAGCTTGCCATCTCCTTCTTCTTCATTACTATGCTATTATGTATGCTAGCAACAAGAGTTATGATAAGTGAGGAACTAATTCATTCTCCTACGAAATGTTTGTTCTTCCTCTTCCCTACCGTCATTCCCTGCTAGCTCTCTCCACCTTCGAAGGTGTTTGAGGTCTTGGGACTGAGGCTTGGGATAGTTAAAGCTTTCTTCAAGTTTATGTTATGTTGGTGATGCATGAAGCTTTCCATCTTTATTGCATCACCTAGGTCACAAGGAACACAAAGATTGTATTGTAACAAGTCTCTCTTAATGGGAGAAATCATAATACAAATGCCTATTGGAGGGGAGACTGGCTCCACATAAATCCGGTCCTCAACTGTTGTCATGTTTTCTAAATTCTCTCTCTTGCAAAAGTATTGTTCATGCCAAGTTAACTAATTGCTATGATTATGTTGCTATCTTCAACTATGTTTACCCGCTATGCTCACAAAGTCATTTCTCAAAAGTACTTTCATTAATTTCCGCTACTCTCAAGTTAAATAGGCCAATTCCATTACATTGAACCACACCAAGGATGAAGAACCATTCTCTCCTGCAAGGTGGTGGTGAGGTGCACACACCAAGTGCCAAAATAATGTTAAGTCTTCCTTTAGCCTAAGAATCCAAGAGACTTGGTGATAATGTATGAGGTGTTTTTGTCCTAATTGTTCGGGACCAATTACTCAAGGAGGATGACGTTCTCGAGGGAAAAGAACCCTAGCAATGGAAACACACCAGCAAAAATTAGGTGTCCTTTTCCCCTTAGAGAGTGCAAGGAACTTGTTTCCTTAGTAACCAGCAGGCTGTGACAACGCCTTCCTACTATTTTTTAAAACTGTCTACAAATTGTAGGTCATTTACTACTGTCCTCAGGGGGTTCACCTACTTCAAATATATCACGTGCGTTCAAAGTGTATTAAAAAACCCCCTATACATGATATGAAAACTTACGGTTTTTTTTTTTAAATTGTAATAAAAAACCCCTTTTATAAATATAATTCTGTTAAAATTTATTTATTTTTCAAAATAAAATACCTCTATTTTGAAGTCATGGGTTATACCTACATTTTTGGAGGTGCACTCTTCTAATGGAACAGCTTTTGATTCTTCCTTTGTGGAAGTTCTTTTATATTTGTTTTCCTAACCATGAGAATATTTATCTCAGGAGAATAGACAGAGAGGAGTTTCAAAGGGTTGTGGATTCAATGAGAGCTCATACTCGAAAGAATGTGCGTCAATATGATGGCCTTCGTACTGGCTTGAAGGTAGATGGGAGTGTAGAGGATTGTGGACTCGTAGAGTTTTTCTTTGGGAAAGACGGAAAAAAGCTTTTAAGGCACGAAGACTTTGAGCAGTTCTTGAAAGAATTGCATGAAGAGGTAAATGCTTCAGTTTATAATGCTTTTTTCTTACAATGTTATTTAATGTTTCAACAGGAAGCATGCAATGTTATGCTAGTGCAATACAATGTGCACTATTCTTTGTATGGGTGGTACTGATTGTGTATGAATTTTCTGTGGTGTAAATTACTTTTACATAATTCTGTTCTTAGGATTATCAAAAGTTCATATCAAAGGTTTGTAAATGAAACGGTCTAACAAAAATATTCTGTTACCAAATTTCCCAGAGAAGCAGCAGACCACCCTGTATAAATGTGACACATTAGGAAATTTAAGTACTTTGCACAAACACACATTTACACACACACACCTAGAAATTTACTATTTTCACTATTGTTGCAGGCTGTATGATACCATACTTAGGACTAGAGAATGACCTGTTTTCCTCTTCTCATTCATTGACTGATAGGAAATTCAGCTCAGCCAAGAAAGCAATTCCATCCAGCTAAGTTGGAACTTAGAAAGGTTATATCAAGAGCTCATCACTCTAGCTTTTGAAGCTAATAGAATGTGCAATACTTTTCCTTTTAGGAATCTTGCACCTTATAAGGTGGTTGTACTTATCTATTTTTGTCACAACTCAATAGAAACGAATAGAGAAATTTATATTCTTTTTGCTAATTTATATCAAGTTATAAATTTGTTCTCGTTATTTAAAAGAAAAGGTAGCTAGATAAGTGCATTTGAGTAGTCATAGGTTATGGTGGACCCATGCAGTGGGTTAGAACATAGATAATGCACACTCCCACCTAGCTAACCTAAAAGTGGCGCTTGTGGCTTGTAACTCTAGCATATTAGGGTCATACTCACACATGGAAAGGATTAATGCCTTGGAGTGTGGCTAGATCCGCCAAAAAAGACAGCTACAATCAATAAGATGGCATGATCATGAAAGACTGTCAATGTGCATACATGTGGTTTGATTGCATTAAATATGTTTATCTCTCTGTAAGCATCTTGGGTTGATGTTCTAAAGCTAGAATTATGTTGTACTTGGAAAAAGCTTTCATTTGATACCCATATTGATGTTTCTCTCTTTTTTTTAACAACTCTTCACTCAAGATTCTAGAAAGTTCTAGAAGCTCTTAGAAGACGAAGGGTAGAAGGATCTAGGAGTGTTCCACAAGAAATAAAACTTGAAACATGTGTAAGAACACTCATCAAAATAACTCACCTTTTTAGACGAGTGGCAAGACACTTGAGACACATGGAAGAACACTTTAGACAAGTGGCAAAACAGTTGAGAAACTAGTCAAAGAGGATTCACCTTTTTAGACAAGTGGCCAGACACTCGAGACACTTGTCAAAGATGATTCACCTTTTTATACTAGTGGCTAGACACTTGTTTCAATGCTACTCCATAACCTCCTTATCCAAGAGGCAACTTTATTTATAAAAATAGCCCCTTTCCCTCATATGAGCATTGCGTTCTTTGCTGAAATTTCCTAGTCCATGAAGCCTCTACGCTCACTCTCATTTCCTTCTACCTCTACCATCTTCTCTACCTCAAGGATCCCGTTTTCTCTCTCCATTTTGCTATTTTACCAGTAGCAGCCCTGTACATTCAAGTTTTCAGCAACTCTCTTAAAGTTTCAAGCTCTCTCTCTCTCCCCCTTGTCGGCTAGATCTTTGAGGTCTCTTGGGATAGTTTTCTATGACGTTAAAACTCTCTCTCTCTCTCTCTCTCTCTCTCTCTCTCTCTCTCTCTCTCTGCAAGCCCAAAAGCAAGACAATAGCAAGTCTCTTGATGCAAGAGCATAGCCCCCCCCCTCTCTCTCTCTCTCTCTCTCTCTCTCTCTCTCTCTCTCTCTCTCTCTCTCTATGGACATCATACGGGTAGCTCAGTTGGGCATCATATGCGACATCATACGCGTATGATTCAATGGGAAATTTTGTGTGCGAAATGGTAAGTGAGCCCGATACATCTCTTGAACGACAAAACATGGAAGCAATCTCCCCTGCATAGGACACGGAAGCCGTCAATGTCTCAACTGTTTGCAAGTCGGGAGCAAAGGAAACCTTCATGCTCACGAACAAGCGGATGGCACAGATGGAGAGGGAAATGAAGGAGTGGAAAACGGAGATGGAAGGATGGTGGAAGGAGAAGGCCAACCTCCTTCAGATGGTCTTCAATGAAGGCGCACAATGAAAGAAGGAGAAAGAGAGCCTTAACGCAGAAATATAGACACTCAAAGAAGAAGTCTTAGCCCTCAAACAGGAGAACCCAAACGCCGAGATACGGACACTCAGAAAGGAAGTCTCAGCCCGTAAACAGGAGCTTGCTGATAGAGTAAGCAGTGGACTAGAGAAAGGCGAATTTCAGCCCTCGGTAATAGATGAAATCAAGGAAATCAAGGAACAGGTGAGGATGATCATAGAGGAAGAGAAACTGAGTGTGGCAAAGGCATCTTCATGGGCGGAGATGATAACAAGGACACAGAAAAAGGCGGACGAGGCCGAAAAATGGATCGAGATCGCCAAGAAAGGGAAAGGTCAAGAAACTCCCTGTACACCGACGCTTATCAACATGACCCTCGAAGAGGAACAAAGAAGGCGGATGCGAGCACTGCATGTGAGAGTGACCGGTCTCAAGGACATAAACAATGTGGAGAAAGAGGTCACAAGCCTTACATCCATGATGGGGATGGAGAAGCATTTGCACACAAAGGCATGGAGGGTAGGTAAGAAAAGTGATGGCACGGGAGAGTCTTCAAAGGGGAGAGCTCTCATACTACGCTTCCCCTCGTTGGAAGAGAAGAAGGAATTCTTGAGGAAGAGGGCTACTCTCAAAAAGACAGGTATTTTCCTCGGGGATGACCTACCTCTCTCACAGCTCGCACATATGAGAGAGGTAATGCCAGAGATTACAATGGCAAGGGAGAAGGGAAAGATAGCCTTCTACAGAGATGGACGGGTGGTGATTTTAGAGCGGCGCACTGCATGACGGTGCGAGACCTATGGGACCACATTGAAGATGGGTACCTGGAATTGTAATGGGTGTATGAGGTTGGACGTGGGTGCATTTGAGGACAGTTTCAAAGACATGGATATTGTATTCTTCTCAGAGACTCATCAGGCCCCTACACAGGTGATGCCACATGTGGTGGGATACAGATGGGAGACAGCTCACAGGAAAAATGCGAGATTTGAGCATGGGAGTAGAGGTTCAAGAGACTCGAGTAGTAGTGCTATTCAGAGATGAACTACAACCATTATTGCATATTGTACGAAGAGATAATCATGCTAGATATCTGTGGGTGAGACTGAGAGCTGATACAGGTCGATTCCTATATATTGCCATTTGTTACTTTCCTCCCAGTACATCAATGTATGCTGCATCCAGAGGGCAGGCGCCTTTCTCTATACTAGATGATGACATATGGGAGTTTTCTAGGAATGGTGATATCATTCTCCTCAAGGACTTCAATGCCCGAACGGGCAACTCGCAGACAGTCTTCTACGACACTTCAGATGAGATGCTTAGAGAGCTGGATGTGGGTGAGTTGGGACTTGACAAATGCTCAGATGACAGAGAGCAGACGGAGTATGGGAGATACCTCATGGAAATGACGACTACACATGGATTAGCCATACTTAATGGCTTACAACGATTTCCTGGAGCAGCCGGTTTCACATGCTTTCCACACAGACATGGGGCCAGTACAATGGATTATGTTATGACACAACTGAGCTTTGTTCCCTGCATTCAGGATTTCACAGTGGGAGCCAGGCCAGTGGGCATAGCAGTAGATCATGCTCTCTTGACATTGTCCGTTAAATTTCAGTATAGTACAACCCAGACATTAGGAGGCAGGTCACACACCCGCTATACATTTACTCTAGAGATTGATTTCGTTTATATAGAGGAGATTTGGGACCGTCTATTGGAGGCACACAAATGGTACAGGCCTCTCAGTGGAAGAGTGCACCACTCTACTGACTGAGACACTGATGGGGCTGCATCAGTGGCATACCCACACACTCAGCCTGGCAAGAGACGACGACATTCTGGGAGCATGTCCCATAATAGTTGGTATGATGAGGAGTGCAGAGAGATGAGAGCCCAACTTCAGAGGGATCTTCTTTTAGGAGTCATCACCTACAGACAGTCTCGGATTGCTTTCCGACGCCTTGTGCGACGGAAGAAGCGAGCTTACCTAGCTCAGATGGAGCGAGACTTATATCAGCTGTTCTTGAGTAGGGACTTAGGAGAGGCATGGCGACTCTCCAATGAGCACTCCCCTCCCCCAGTGATTACTTCACCTGATGTGTGGGGCCAATATGCGACATCATTATATATGGTTCCTGGACTGAACCCCTTCCAGACCCTACCAAGCCTTGCCCAGCTACGAGCACTTTCTTTACATCTGAGATGGTACAAAGGGCCATCGATAGGATGAGAACCGGGAAGGCATATGATCATGACGGTCTAGTAGCGGAGCACTTTATACATGCCAGGGATATGCTGATGGAAGTTCTCGCAGTGTTGTTCAATCATGCCATGTGTGAGGGATTACTTGAGACTCGGAGGTTGTCTAATATTGTGCCCATCTTCAAGGCTGGTGACCCTACAGAGCCTGGGAACTACCGCACTATTATGGTTGGACACACATTGGGACGGTTGTATGCATCTATTCTGGAGCAACACTTGAGTAATTGGGCAGAGGGCGAGGGTGTACGAGCAAAGGGTTAGGCCGGCTTCAAGAGGGGTTTCTCCACTCTTGATCATATTCTGACACTTAGGGCCATCATTGAGGAGGGCAGAGCACATGGGAGATTGATGTATTGTAGCTTTGTGGATTTTCGCAAAGCATTTGACATGGTACCAAGAGCTCGATTGATGCGCAGACTACAGGAGATGGGGGTGCCCATCGAGGTGATTTGGGGGATCATGGCTTTGTACAGATCAGTGATGGGACATGTACGCACTCCGGAAGGGGTATCTGATTTAGTTCACTCTACTATTGGAATGAAACAGGGCTGCCCATTGTCTCCTACTCTATTTGGTATGTATGTTGATGAGATGTCTGATTACATTGACAGAGAGGGTGACAAGGGTGCCCAACTGGCAGGGACGTGGATCCCATTGTTGCTATATGCTGATGATATTGTGTTGATATCTGACTCACCAGAAGGTATGCAACGACAGTTGGATGCACTACGCAGTTTTGCAGAGGATAGTGGATTGTGTGTAAACCTAGGTAAAACCAAGGTTATTGTCACGTGACACATCCAACCCTATGCGTCCGTGGACAAGCTACAACATGATCAGGGTTCAGTTACTCCAGTCAGCCTAGATTAGAAGTGATCTGGCACTTTTGTGAGTCTATTCATAGACCGTGCATGCCCAGACACTTAGTGTAGATGCATATCCTCTGGTTGCACACATCATGATCATAAGCATTCCCATCAGAATCCTTCAGGGGAATTTTCTAGTGCATTTCGCCTATTTACCTATTTTTGACATTTTTCACTTATTATTTTTAAGTGACTTTTGTTGGAAAGTAGGTAGGGCAAATTGAGTAAGTATGTATATAAGCAAACCTAAACTAGCACTAAATGGCAGAAGAGGCAACAGGAGCCAAGCTCAACAGACAACTTCTCATGGTTTCCCCTCCAAGCAAGATCCCATCCCTAGCGTTTTCAACAGGAGGTCGTCGCCATACATACCCCAGCACCTAGCGTTTTTGAAGATCTGCAGCCCTAGCGTTTTTGGAGATTCTAGCGTTTGTAGATTTTCAGCCTTTACAGCTTTCAGCCTTGGCGATTTTCAGCAATGAAGACTTGCAGATTTAGCCCTAAAAGACCAGCAGATTCAGCCAAAGAACATCAAAGAACATCAGTTTTCAGCCCTACAGTAGATGCAAATTTTCAGCCTTAAAGACCAGCAAAATCATCGTTTTCCATAGCATTTTCGGCAACAACAGATTTCAGCCCATAGCGTTTTGGGACAGCAGATAAAAGGTTGCAGATTTCAGCCCTTAGGTCGGTCTCGCCATCCCCGTCGTCGTCACCGTCATAGCCTAGACTTGCATTAGTCACATGCATCCGCATTGTACCAGTTTGTGCAATCAATAATAGACCACTCTCGCCGACTCGAGTGGGGCCTTCGGAGGAGAGTTTTACAACGTCTCTGGTGTCGTCTCTCTCTCTCTCTCTCTCTCTCTCTCTCTCTCTCTCTCTCTCTCTCTCTCTCTCAGTCTCATACACTTGTACGCCCAGTGTCCACTCACTTTGTTCGTGATCATAGCACTCTCTCGTTAAGAACGGAAGGCTCTCCCTTCCATAAGAACAAAAGAACCTTAAGCACAGTTCGGATGTCACGTGACACATCCCAACCCTATGTGTCCGTGGACAAGCTATACCACAGCAGGGTTTAGTCAGTCCAGTCAAGTCTAGATTAGCAGTGATCTGGCACTTTTGTGAGTCTATTCGTAGACCGTGCATGTCCAGTCACTTAGCATAGATGCATATCCTACGGTTGCACACAGCATGATCATCGGAATTCCCATTAGAATCCATTAGCATCAGTTAGGGGAATTTTCCAGTGCATTTAGCCTATTTTCCTATTTATTGGTTATTTTCACTTATTATTTTTAAGTGACTTTCCAACAAAAGTAGGTAGGGCAATTTTGCTAAGTTAATATATAAGCAAACCCAAGTTAGCACTTTCTGGCAGAAGAGGCAGCAAGAGCTTCTCGCTCAACAGGCAACTTCTCAGCAGTACCCCCCCTCAGCAGTAGACCCTCGCCATCCACTCCTTCTCTTTGGCGTTTTCCTCCCAGCTAGCCATCGCCTACAAGTCCTCTTGCCTGGCGTTTCCAACCTTAGCAGATACATCCCAGCCAACGTTTTTCAGCCCTTGACAAAAACGCCAGCATAATTGCAGATTCAGCGTTTTTTCAGCCCTGTCAAAAACGCCAGCTCAGCAGTAGCAGAATTCAGCAGTTGGACTCTCGCAGTTTTCAGTCTATGACGCAGTAGAAGATCAGCCCCTAGACGGTTGCAGATGTTCCCCCCATTTTCAGCCATGAAAACGCAGCCAAAACAGTCATTTTCAGCCACCGAAACAGTCCCGGAATTCAGCGATTAGAAGATCTCAGATTTCAGCCATCAAGTCGTCGTCGTCACCATCGTCGTTGTCATCGGCATAGTCCCATTGCATCAGTCCATTGCATACGCATTGTACACCTTTGTGCAATCAAAGTAGACCACTCTCGCCGACGAGAGTGGGGCCTTCGGAGGAGGGTTTTACAACCTCTCGGGTGTCGTATCTCTTCTCTCTCCTTCTCTCAGTCTCATTCACTTGCACGCACAATATCCACTCACTTTGTTCGTGATCATAGCACTCTCCATAAGACGGAAAGAGCTCTCTTTCCCTAAGAACTAAAAGGAACCTTGAGCAATAAGGATCACTAATCTTGAGAAAATACAACATTCATTCTGCTACACCTAACATTGGTATCAGAGCTTCGGAAGTGTTCTGCATTACTCAAGGGAAGAACCACAAGAATTTTTTTGCTTGTTGCGATCGCACGAACCCAAGTTTACTTGGGCGTGGCGATTCCTAATCGTGTTTTGTTGAAGAGTGACAGGAATCTCAAGAAAGAAGGGCTTGTCTAGCCTCCCCTTGTGTCTCTTTTCACTCATTGAGAGCGGACTGTGCACTTAGCGGCCGGCCAATCGACGTGAGGTGGGAAAAAGCAACCTTGGTGTGAGCGCAAGGCCGCTAAGGGGTGCGCCCGCAGAAAAGGGTAGAACTCGGGTGAAGAGAAGATCCTTCTCAACGCGATTTGCAAGCGTAAGAAAACATCAAGAACCCCAAGAACCCAAGACCCTCAAGACTCAAGAACCTCAAGAACCTCAAGAACCCAAGATTCTCACGAATCAAGGACCTCAAGAACCTCAAGACCCGCAAGAACCCAAGTTCCTCGTGGACTTAAGAACCCAAGATCTCAAGAACCCACAAGAACCCACGATTGCAGAATGGTCATCACTCGAAGCGGAATGGATACTTCGCTTGGAGGTGATGAGCATGAGAGAGGTGAAGAAGAATTTTCCCCACCAGGAGGTTTTTCTGACCCTTCCCCATCTATGACACCGATGGCATTAACTCCAATGGAGGAGTTGAAGCTGTTGTTTATGGAACAGAATTTACAACGCGAAGCAAGAAATGCCGCAAGAATGGCAGCCATAGCGCGTGAGTACGAGCAAGCACTCTTGGAAGCCAAAGAACGACAAGCCAAATTTGATCGTGAATTCAAAGAAATGGAACGCAGACACGTAGAAGCCGAAGCAAAAAGACAAGCAGCGAACAAAGCAAGACAAGCAGAATTTGATCGCGAGATCAAAGCAAGAAGGGAAGAGCGCTTGCGACTCTTTTCTCAAGCTCAGGCACAGATGCAAGAGGATCAGGAAAAGAAGACTCTTTCAGTCTCTTCTTCTCCAAAGCATGATACACAAGATTTGCATGATTGTGTGAAGCATGATGATGATTTGATTGACAAAGATAAGCATGATGATTTGAATGATATTGCTAAGCATGATCATTTGGATGATAATGATGAGCATGATGACAAGCATGATGATTTGCATGATCAAGATGTGATTTCTCACAAGCATGATGAGTTGCATGAAGATGATGTGATTGTTCACAAGGATGATGTGTTAGTGGATGCTTTTTCTAGCGAAGCTAACCTCGCTGTAGATTCGATCAATCACAAAGAACCGATCTTGGCTTTCGAGTCGAGGTCCACAGATCCCCAACAAGAAGATTCGATAGATCCCGAAGAACCGATCTTGGCTCTCGAGCCTTGGTCCAAAGAAC
Source organism: Adiantum capillus-veneris (assembly GCF_014529385.1). NCBI lineage: Eukaryota > Viridiplantae > Streptophyta > Polypodiopsida > Polypodiales > Pteridaceae > Adiantum > Adiantum capillus-veneris. The sequence goes on from NC_140939.1 coordinate 15,262,401, forward strand.
CATCACAGGAAGTATTATGTGTTCACATGATTGATACGCACGCATTGTTCGAGTGTTTCATTCGTGACGGTTTCCTGTATTTTAGTCAGCATCGTTATGTGATCCCTTTTACTAGGCATGACATATTGAATGTTGAGCACGTTTCTCTCATGGATGAGTACGAATGTATGCAGATTGTTCATGAAAAGCTGAAAAGTTTGTATGTAAGGAAGTCGCATTCCATGTCTCTTTCTTGGCATGACACAGTTTCCGAAAGATCACATGATAGTATGAGCACCAAGCATGGGTATTTCCATTGTGATTTGCCACAGTTGATAGCTCTAGATCAAACAGAAAAGATTCGATCTCATTGTTTGCATGTGTTTGATGAACGGGTTGTCACTCAGTCTCTATGTTCATCTACATTGCATGCACAGTCTTTAGAGAAGACAAGATTTTTTCCCCTTCACTTTACATGGAATGGGTATGTTCATGGTTTTGTGTTGGAGATGGTTTCAGGAATTTTCAGCCATGGAGATTCTTGAAGACGAAAGAAGCAGGACTCTGGACAAAGTTGAAGCATCAAAGGAGCCACATAAGACTTTGAGTCGCTTTCGGCGCGGCCCAAAGAAGCAAGCGTTGCAGACCTTTATGAAGTTCAAGTACTGCACGACCCACACATCAGAGTGGGCCGGCGAAGAGTCCCTTCCAGGATTCCGGATGCTGTTGGCGATCTCCCTCGACGCCATACAGTTCGGTACCAGTACCTCACTTTGAAAAGGAGGGGATATCACGTGACACATCTCAACCCTATGTGTCCGTGGACAAGCTATACCACAGCAGGGTTCAGTCAGTCCAGTCAAGTCTAGATTAGCAGTGATTTGGCACTTTTGTGAGTCTATTCGTAGACCGTGCATGTCCAGTCACTTAGCATAGATGCATATCCTCCGGTTGCACACATCATGATCATCGGAATTCCCATCAGAATCCATTAGCATCAGTTAGGGGAATTTTCCAGTGCATTTAGCGTATTTTCCTATTTATTGGTTATTTTCACTTATTATTTTTAAGTGACTTCCCCACAAAAGTAGGTAGGGCAATTTTGCTAAGTTAATATATAAGCAAACCCAAGTTAGCACTTTCTGGCAGAAGAGGCAGCAGGAGCTTCCCGCTCAACAGGCAACTTCTCAACAATATCCCCCTTCAGCAGTAGACCTTCCCATCCACTCCTTCCCTTTGGCGTTTTCCTCCCAGCTAGCCATCGCCTACAAGTCCTCTTGCCTGGCGTTTCCAACCTCAGCAGATATATCCCAGCCAACATTTTTCAGCCCTCGACAAAAACGCCAGCATCATTGCAGATTCAGCGTTTTTTCAGCCCTGTCAAAAACGCCAGCTCAGCAGTAGCAGAATTCAGCAGTTGGATTCTCGCAGTTTTCAGCGTATGACACAGTAGAAGATCAGCCCCTAGACTGTTGCAGATGTTCCCCCCATTTTCATCCATGAAAACGCAGCCAAAACAGTCATTTTCAGCCACCAAAACAATCCCGGAATTCAGCAATTAGAAGATCTCAGATTTCAGCCATCAAGTCGTCGTCGTCACCATCGTCGTCGTCATCGGCATAGTCCCATTGCATCAGTCCATTGCATACGCATTGTACACCTTTGTGCAATCAAAGTAGACCACTCTCGCCGACGAGAGTGGGGCCTTTGGAGGAGGGTTTTACAACCTCTCGGGTGTCGTATCTCTTCTCTCTCCTTCTCTCAGTCTCATTCACTTGCACGCACAATATCCACTCACTTTGTTCGTGATCATAGCACTCTCCATAAGACGGAAAGCTCTCTCTTTCCCTAAGAACTAAAAGAAACCTTGAGCAATAAAGATCACTAATCTTGAGAAAATACAACATTCATTCCGCTGCACCTAACATCGGAGCACTAATCTTGAGCAAAGCGCAAACATTCATTCCGCTGCACCTTACGGTTATGGTGTTTAACACCACACCGCAATGGGTCAGGAGATCAGTACCTACTCTCAAATATGATCAGGAGATTGTGGAGTATACAAATTGGGGGTAGTCTTTACTGGGCCGAGATTTTCTTTGAGAAGAGCAGCAGAGACTAGACTAACTAGAGCTAGTGCGGCTCTGGGAGGAATGGAGAGGATGTGTTCGCAGGTTCAGTTCCAGAAACCTAGGACAAAGTTATGGCTCTTTGATACTTTGGTTGCCTCTACTATGTTATATGGGGTGCAGGTTTGGGGACCTTTTGTAGGCCAGGATGGTTGGAGGCGTATGGAGAAGCCCCTGGTATCTATGATCTCTCGGCTGATTAGAGCCAAGGCTTCGGTACCGCATGATATCATTCGAGCGGAATTAGCTGCCCCCCTTATGGAGATTGCGGCGCTTACCAGATCAGTCTCCTTTGTACACAGTCTGCGGGATACTACCAGAGACAGATATGCCAGGGTGGCTCTAGAGTCCTCCAGACAATTAGCTCTTAATGGGGATACATCATGCTGGTATGCACAAATGGCATCATGGTTTCAGACACATGGTTTCACCATGGACAGGTTGCCTCCTTTTCAATACTCTCTACAAGCACCCTTGAGGTCTCTGACGCGGGTAGAGATTAATAGATTCATTCGTCAGGATCTGATCCAACTGGACACGAGGAGGACATGGATAGAGCTGATACAGGAGTTGGGCACAAAGATGGATTTCTATAGAGAGCATCTTCTCCAGATCACGGGGGATGGGTTTGTGATTTGACCTAGCTATATGGACACGCATCTTTCTCATGGTTTGCGTTGTGCCATTGGCCAGATACGCACGTCCTCACATCAGCTCGAGATTGAGATTGGAAGATTCAGAGGGACACCAACAGATAGCAGGATATGCCGCTTATGCCATCTAGAGCCAGAGACAGAGGTACATTACTTATGTCATTGCATAGTGTACTATGAGATACGAGGCCGTTTTCATTGTCTATTCAGAGAAGGTTTTGGGCCTCTACCTAGGCTCATGAGTTATGAGGATCAGAGATATCTTGGGCTATATCTACTTGAGTTACACAGGCATAGAGAAACTTTACTGAGGAGAGCTCAAGAGAGACAACCCCAGAGAGATCGCAGATTTCTTTACACTAGATATTGTACACCCAGAAGAACAGACAGAGGAGCAGCCAACAATGGAGAGGTGTGCCCGCACTACTGGCATTCTCAAAGACCGAGCATTGGAGCTAGAAAGATCTACAGGACCCCGATGGAGAAGAGGAGCTACACAGTTTCGAAGGAGGCTACAACAAAGGATTCGAGCCATACTTTTTTGTCGTCCAGAGTGCATATGAAGATGGATCTCTATGAAGATGGATCTCTACTTCCCTCCCATGTTGTCTACACATTGTACTGCTTAGTTCACACATTTCACGCTTTCACGCTTTCACCTTTCACACCTATCAGCTTAGTTTAGGATTCCGCAGTATTTATATTTTGTTATCCTAGTTTAATTTATATTATTTTGTTAATCTGACTTTGTATCAGATACACCACATTGTAACTTTTTGGTCTCATAGGTCACTTTGGCCTTTTGAAGACGTTAATATAACATTTCATTTCATTTCATCTCTCTCTCTCTCTCTCTCTCTCTCTCTCTCTCTCTCTCTCTCTCTCTCTCTCTCTCTCTCTCTCTCCCTCCATGGACGTGAGGACTGCTACAACCAAACACTCCCTAGATTGCACCATGTGTCGCTTGGAGGCTCCAAGTACAACTAAATGCTCCCCAGACCATTGTCTGCGTCGTTCAGAGGTTTCCAACTTACAACGAAACGCTCCCCAGAACATCGGTCCGCGCCGTTAAACATTAACAGGCACAAATTTTCTCTTCAATACTCCTCCCAGAAAAGCCCGAATCAAACAATCTCAAATCAACACCAAAACATACAGATCAATCCTAATTCAAACAATTTCCAAGAGTATTTTCAAACAAAATTCTGCAAGCAAAATTTCAAGCATGGGGTTCTGCTTCTTGCAAAAGAGTGGATGTCACCATCTCTATGCTCCCAAATGCTTCCGGAGGCGTGTTCGTCACTACTATCACTTGTTATCTGCACAAAAGTAACAAGAGCTTCCAAAAATATTAATTTTACAGATGCTTTTTTCCTTTCTCCCTCGTTGCCTTGATCTTTGGCATCAACTCTTGCATGTGTACTACTTATGTTAGAGTGAGGTCATCACCTAAAAATATACCGGTTTGCTTGAGTCTTGGTCTCTTCTTCAGGAATTCCTTCCTAGCTTCTAGCGTAGGGAAACGTATCCTTGGGACTTCTTGTCTCATCACTTCCCTTCTTGCCCACTCTCCAAGCACCTGCGTGTGTGGGTTCAGAAATACCCATGCGCTTCAAGAGCTCTTGCACTTCTTCATCTACTTTTCCAGTGTCTTTTGAGACCTGTAACACGCACATGAAGGGCTCTACTCTTCCTCTTTTGCTCCTCCTCAATTGTCATATTGATGATAGTGGATGTCGGTGTGGCTTCATGCATCTTATCTTTTTCTTTCTTTGCGTCCTCGATCCACTTTTCAGCTTTATCAACCTTCTCTTGTGTTTTGAATAGGTGCTCCGCCCATGAAGAGGAGGTGCGTGCCTTCTGCTCTTGTAGCAGGCTACAGTGTCACTTTCACAGGACACACAGTTAGTACAGATGGTCTGGTTTGGTTCACACAGGACGGACTCTCTCGGCTGGGCAGTGACACGTGGCAGGATATGGGCGGCGGTGGTTTAGTGGACATCGTGGCCAGATCACCACCACCACTCAGTTTGGAGATTGGTTTAGGTGGTTGACATTTATGAGCCGTTGGTGGATCATCTTCTAGATATATGGTCTAGCGTCGTCGTTTGGAGTAGTGAGTCTATACACACAGCACGCTGTCGTGCTGCTCCGCTTCCATGATAAGAAAATGAGCAAAGGGATGCCAATCAGGTGTATTTGAATCCTACATGATTATTCAGCAGTTACAAGGGCTTGCTAACTAACCAATTTTTAAGCTAAAAGTGTGCCAGATGCGGCTCTAAGGGCCAAAAGATGTCTTGGTAATGCTAAACAGTGAGTATGCTTGAAGTGGTCATAGCTGGGATTTTATTGATTAAAGATGAAGTACTTGAAGGGCTCTACATGCCTGTCTTTACGGCTCGTCAATCGGAGCTACAGATAAGAAGCTATGACAGTTTTAAGTTGAGTCAGTAGCAGATCCGTACCGGATTGAGCACCTGTTGATAAAAGGTCAAAGATGATAGGAATGCATGGGTCCGAAGTGCTCATTTCCAAGAGCATGTCGGTCTTTTCCAATTTATCAATTGGGGTTTCGGTTGGCAAGATATGGCTAGTTTAAGTATATCACCGGGGGCCGGTTCTGAACCGCCTTGGTCACCTTGATCAGTCAAATTCAGCTGGTAATTTTTGAGCTTCAGACAGATTCTGGGAAATGGAGCTGTCAAAGTAGAATTGGCGGCAATTGAAGGCCAGTCTCGACTAGCAGTGTATTTCGAGTGAGCCAGTATACAGGCTTAATGCAGTGCGGTGCCCGATATGTATGCCAAATGTGGGCCGATGCGGAAGCATTTTTTATATCTAATGCCTTGCCTTGACAGACACTGATACTTGCATCTTGAAAGTTATGGTGACATTCAAAATTCAAGAGGGGGGTATGTCACCAGCGTGTGACTACTATCTATCCTTTTTGTTGATTTCTTTCTTATTATCTATTTACTTTCACTTTTTGGAAACACCCCTCGGGAAATCTAACTGCCCTGCATTGCATAGCTAGTGTGGAACTGTCCAGAGGGAGTCTATGCCTGAGGGCAAGAGAGCACTAAGGTTGGACAAAGACTATGGTTAGCCAAAGTGGGGTCATTGACTAGCCAAAGTGGAATCCTTTGCTACAGAGGCTACATTTCAGTTTTGGGTGTGGCTGCAGTGTACAAAGGGGGTCAGATGACCTAGAAAGATACAATGGCAAAATCTCCTAAAATTTAGGGAACTGCTATTTTGGGACCTGAAAATGTGTTTGCGTCATTATCTCCGGAATGACAAGGGGAACATTTTCTTGCTCTGCCGTGAAGTCAACTGGGCAACCGGTTGGGAGATTTTTAGGCGGCAGCCTCGAAACGGGAAAATGCTTATAAATGTGCCAAGTGGCACCTTCTGGTGCACTTTCCTCATGCAAGAGAAGGGGGCGCTGATTTTAGAGAGGAGAAGGGCTTATTTGCAGATTTTTGTCACAGGTTAAGAGCTATGGAGTGCTTGCTTTCCCTCCTATGTACAGTGCGGTGCCAGGAATGTTGCCCTGCACGCTACGCACTGCCCTCTCTCTCTCCCCTATGGCAGTATGTTATGCCCCTCTAGTGGGCTTTTCATTTGACCAATGTACAGTTGTGTGGGTTCATGCGCGATTGCCGAGGCAAGAGCCTCTTGCACAGGTACTAGATTAGCTAGCGGCTAATCCCCCGTAGGTACAGGTGAATTCGGAGAGGTTTCACGCCAGAAATCTCGTCCGATTCAAAGGGCAAGTAGCCCTACAGGTGCGGGAGCTCGAGGACTTGCTACGGATGCGACCGGCACGCGAAACGGAGCCGGAAACAGTGAATTACAGCCTGCTGTGTATTTTTGCAGGTTTAGGGTTTTGGTCCTAAACGGTCCCTAATACCCCCAAGAGGTTCGGGGACGCGAGGGGACCGCTGTATAGGTGATCTGGCGCATTTTTGGGGCAGAAAACAGGGAATTCAGCGTGTTGCAGATTCTCGCCAGTTTTTGTTAAGTGCCCGTATGCGTCGGGAAAGTCAGTCAATGCGTGGGAATATTGACTGTGAAGGGTCCTAGTACAGTTATGCTGCCGAAATCGGGCTGGAACAGTTGAAATTCAGCCGAGCTTGTGCGGGGCAGCTTGTAGGGAACCACAGTGTTTATTCCCTCTTTTAAGCAATAAAGAAATACCGAAAGGGGCGCCTAAGTTAGGGGCCAATCTGGTGTCGGTCTACTCATACAGGTGCAATCTAGTAGCGTGTATCCCTTTCGCCTTTGTTGTGTCTTGAAAGTACAGGTAGAATAGACGACTAATAATGGGTGAAAGCTAAATCAAGGTTTGAAGTAAAGTCTACCGCCCTTTTTGGATTGTACAGGCCGATTACAGCGGGCAACAGAAATCAAGGAGATATTGCTAGTCAAGGGATGTTAGGAAATAAAGTCATGAGCGGCATTGCCTTGGGCGATATGTATACCAAATGTGGTGCCCTTAAACAAGCTAAGGCCATTCACCATTTATGGCCGCCCAATGGCCTCAACTTATGGCCGCCCAATAGCCTCAACATAGCCGCCCGGCCGTTTTAATTAAAAAAAAAACTATAAATAGTGTGAAAAGGGGAAACCCCATGGCGGGCAGCAGCAGCCGATGAGCGCAGGAAGGGGAGAGGGAGATGTTGCGCGCAGCATGAAGCTCGGATGAGCTTGCCATAGAGTCGAAAAATGCTCAGGAGCTCCTCGCGCAACAGTTCGGCACCAGTAGCGACGCTTTGTGTGCAAGTCGAAAAAACAGCTTGCCACGTCATAGAGAGGGTACCCATTAGCTACATCGCTAATGGGTAGGCCCTTTTCAGCAAGAAAAAAAGCCATGCAACCTATAAAGGGAAAGGGGGGCTCTCTTGGGCTCTCTCTTTAGTTTTTTTGGTTTTGTCTTCCCTTTTCATTGGAGCGCTCTCTCTAGGAGCAAGCCAAGCAAAGCTCTTGATTTCTTAAGCTCCATAGCCCAAGCTAAGCGTCATTAAGCTTTCATTAGCCAAGCCAAATCTTGATCTCATTAAGCTCTCATTAACCAAACTTAAGCTCGATTTCTTAAGCTCTTAAGCCAAGCCAAGCCTAAGCTCGATTTCATTAAACTCTCGTTAGCTAATCCAAGCCTAATCCTAATCTCATTACCCAAGCCTAAGGCGAATTATCATAAGCCCGCATAAGCCAAACCAAGAAAAGCTCTTGATTTCATTATGCTCTCTTAGCTGAGCCTCATCCTAATCTTGCTTAAGCCGATTTTCCTAAGCTCTTAATCATAAGACATCTTAATCAGAAGCCATCTTATCTTAAGCTCTAAGCTAAGAGTCCATAATCTCATTAACCAAGCTTAAGCTCGGAACGAGCCCTAAGCCAAAGCCCGAATTTCATTAAGGCAAAATTAGCCTTGATAACCATAATCTTAAGCTCTCCAAGCCATAATCTCCGAGCCCGTTCAAACCCGGTAACCTTAAACCGAGTTGGACCACCCAAGGCCATTGGAAGTCGAAGCTCCTAAGCCATGGCGGGAAAGCTGAAGGCAGTAAAGGCAGTTCAATTTCGATTTTCTTGATTAGCACCTGGATTAAACCGGGACAATTCTTGTAATTTGATTAAAACAGGGATACTGTTGCTTATTTGGTTTAAGGTAGATTGTCTGTTTTAAGCTCTGTTCCCATTAATTGTGTATGCTGCAACTCTTTTCCTCGCACCTCTCATAGCTAGGGGTCTGGTGCCTTCCCGGCTCACCTTTCGAATACAAATCCCTCGACATTCTTGGTGAACCTGACCCGAAACGAGCCAGGATGGGAGGTAAAGATGGAAATTCTAGCAGAGTTGATGCAGTTTATCGAAGATTACAATTTCAATAGATCTGATAAAAATCTAGCAGTTGCAAATCTGTCAAAAATGTTGGGCTTAGTTCAGAGAAGTAAAAGCCATGAAGATGAAAGAGCAGATTGATGATGCAGTGGAGATGGCACTTGGTGCCGCACATGAACAGTATTGAAATTTTCAAGGACATGATCTAGATGGACTCCTTGCATGTTATAAAGCGGAGATGAAGAACCGAGGAATTCCAGAAGATCGGACGATTTCGACCTTTGAAGAAGTGGTAACCTCTGAGTTTAATAAGGTTCGAGAACTGGCCGAAACATATTCAACGCAGTGGGACTATTTTGCAGATGGGTTTGTTCACAAAAGCTCGAAGATTATCGAGTTGGCAATGAAGGAGATTAACGAATGAAGCTAGATTGTTTTCTATAAAGAAGAAGGGGATCAGATGCAGTTCCTTAATTATGATCAATTTTGGGATTACATTTCTGCAAGAAGTAAAGCCAAGACAAATACAGCTTTGGAATTAGCAGATTCAACTTCAAAGGACCATATTTTGAGCAACCTATCAAAGGTAAATAATGAATTTAATGCTGAAACAGACATATACGATTTTTTTTCAAAGATTGCTCATATGGAAGGTACCTCGAATAATGGTTCTTCTAGTGAAGAGCTAGATTGTACAACGAAAATTTTTCAAGCTACTGACCTTGGCATGGGATGCTCTCAACAAGTCTATCAAGAAGATGAACCACTACAGGCTTCTAATGGATTTATCAACACTATAGCTGAGCAGGGCAGCAGATTTACGACAGGTGATTATATACAATAGCTAATGAAGTGGCCGAGATTGTGGACCTAACAGAGGATGAGCCTGAAGATGCTAAAGAACCTATGGTTGCTCCTAGCAATATGCTTGTTGATTCTATTATCACAGAAGCAGATTCCATAATTGATGGTTTTTTGGCCAATCTGAAGAAGAAGGTTATAGCAGTATAGAAGAGCTTTGTGATGCATGTAACCCTTCAGAGGGGGTGCCTGATGAACCTTTTCAAAGTTATAATGACTTGCTAAGTAGCATGGATGCAGATGACGAAGCAGAGGACGATATTGATGAGTTTGAAGATTGCCTAGATCATGCTGATTGCGAACAGGATATTGACATGGATTGTATATCTATGCTTATATACGGGCTGCAAGAGGAGCCAACTCCTATAGCTTTGATGAATGTTGAGACTGCCAAGGGTGATTTTCCCAAGGATACTATGGATGAAGATCTTCAGGATAAAGCTATTATCCATTATCAAACTAAAAAATCAGGTAAAAATCTCTTTGATGATACAGGTCCAGAAAGTCCTAAGGTTTTTCATAATGGCTATGAAGCTAGAGGGGGTGATGATGCTAAATCATCCTTGGTACTGCATAAAGTGCACAGGGATTTTCATTTTCTTGGACAATGTGTCAAATGTGACTGGATTTGGATACTATTTCTAGTAATTCTTATGTCAGTGATGTCCTGGCTAACAGTAAAAGGGAGTCAGAATTCTTTAATTCTTGCTGATAACGACCTTAAGTTACCAAAAGGTTATGAGATGTGGGTGCTGCAATATGCTTCAGGTGAAGCTCTAGTATATTGCGGAGCCCATCAATGCTATGTGATCTTAATGGTATTTGATCCAGGTGATTCGACAGATCTTCAAAAACAGGTTCATTATGGATGGGTATTTTTTGGTATACATTGTGGTTTCTTTCTGCTAGATCTAGGAATAGCATATTTGGAGGAGAAATGCTTGAAGTTGATTGATACAGGATATGTACGCTCATGTGGATATTATGCTGCGCCACTATTGGGGCAATTTCTTATTATCCCATTTGATCTTGGGAGCTATTGAAGAGCAACTTGCAGATTCAAGGATATCACTTATTTTCCTATAGCAGGTTACTTTATTTTCCTATAGCAGGTTACTTGGCAGTAGATTTTTTTTTGGATGTATGCTAAGACAGAAGTGTTTTTGGTTATATGATCAATAAGATTACATGGCTAGCTTCCAGTTGACATCTTTGGACAATTGTTATAGTATCTTCACATCTTTTGAAATGGTTTTGCTACCAGAACTTGAAGTAAAGGACTTGACGACCATTCCGTGTGCATACAGAGTAAGGCATACTTGAGCTTGACAGGGTTCCCTAAAGCGAGCTGATGGTCAAGCCGTGTGCATAAGTAACTGGAGCACTTGAGTCTGGCGGGGTTTACTCAACATATTTGTTTAACAATTGAAAGCTTTGGAGATACGACCACTACAGTTCAAAGATTTGTGATGGGACAACTACCAGATAATTGAGCTAGACTATTGATGCTATGATTTAAACCTTCTTTTGTTTTACATGTCTTTACCAACTACGTGAGCTTGATGACAAGTAGCTTAAGGTGTTTATAGCAAATGCAGCTTGAAGACCGGTTGGCATAGACCGGAGGCTGTGCAGGTTCAAGGGGGTGGATGTCGTGCCGCTCCGCTCCCATGACAAGAAAATGAGCAAAGGAATGCCAACCAGTTGTCTTTGAATCCTACATGATTATTCAACAGTTATAAGGGCTTGCTAACGAGCCAATGTTTAAGCTAAAAGTGAGCCAGATGCGGCTCTAAGGGCCAAAAGATGTCTAAACAGTGAGGATGCTTGAAGTGGTCATAGCTGGGATTTTATTGATTAAAGATGAAGTACTTGAAGGGCTCTACATGCCTGTCTTTACGACTCGTCAATCGGAGCTACAGATAAGAAGTTATGGCAGCTTAAAGTTTGAGTTGATTGCAAATACGTATCGGATTGAGCACCTGCTGATAAAAGGTCAAAGATGATAGGAATGCATGGGTCCGAAGTGTTCACTTCTAGGAGCATGTCGGTCTTTCCTGTTTGTCAATCGAGGTTTCGGTTGGCAAGATATGGCCAATTTAAGTATCGCCGGGGGCCGGCCTGGTCGCCTTGATCAGTAATTTTTGAGCTTCAGACAGATTCTGGGAAATGGAGCCGTCAAAGCACAATTGGCGGCAACTGAAGGCCCGTCTCCACTAGCAGTGTATTTTCGAGTTGGCCAGTATACAGGCTTAATGCGGTGCAGTGCCGATATATACGCCAAATGTGGCCGATACGAAAACATTTTGCCTTGACGGACACTTAAAACTTGCATCTTGAAAGCTATGGTGACATTCAAAGCACTAGAACGGGCAACAGAATTCAAGGTGATATTGCTAGTCGAAAATGTTGGAAAATGAAGTCATGAGCGCCATTGCCTTGGTCGATATGTATACCAAATGTGGTGCCCATTAAATATTGGCCAAGGGCCACAACAAAGGCCGCCCGAGTTAAAAACGGTCGCCCAACTTAACATGAGGGCCGCCCACTTTGTTAAAAATAAAGGAGTTTAGTGGGAAAGTAAGAAAAAACGAAAGGAAGGCATGGCGTGCAGGGAGGAAACGGCGTAGGGGAGAAGGAAATGCGCTCACGCAACGCTCTCTAGAGCTCGAGCCGCTTCGACACAGAAACGAAAAAAATAGAGCAAGCCAAGGCGATGCCTTTCGGCACTGGTTCGGGCGATTTCCATGCCGGCCCATCATACCCACTGCCACGTCATAGAGAGGCTACCCATTAGCGACATCGCTAATGGGTAGGCTTTTTTTAGCAAGGCAAAAAGCCATGCAACCTATAAAGGGAAAGGGGGGCTCTCTCGGGCTCTCTCTCGTGTGTTTTTTTTTGGATCCTCTTCTCTTCTCATTTAGCTCTCTCTCTGGAGAGAAGAAGCATAAGCTCGGATCTTAAGCTCTTCTGCCAAGCCAAGCCTAAGCTCGCTTTCATTAATCACTCATTAGCCAAGCCAAATCTTGATCTCATTAAGCTTTCTTAAGCCGTGCCTAATCTCAAACTCCTAATCCAAGCATAATCCTAATCTCATTACCCAAGCTTAAGCTCGGATTACCATAATCTCTAAGCCATAATCTCTAAGCCATAATCTCTAAGCCTGTTCAAACCCGGAATTAAGCCGGTAACCTTAAACCGAGCCGGACCAACCAAGGCCATCGGAAGTTGAAGCTCCTAAGCCATGGCGGGAAGAAGCTCAAGGCGGTACAAGGAAGTTAATTTTTATTAGCACCTGGATTAAACTGGGACAATTCTTGTAATTTGATTAAAACAGGGTACTGTTGTTTATTTGGTTTAAGGTAGACTGTCTGTTTTAAGCTCTGTTCCCATTAATTGTGTCTGCTGCAACTCTTTTCCTCGCACCTCTCACAGCCCGGGGCCCGGGGCTCGGTGCCTTCCCGGCTCACCTACAAATTCCCCGACAACGTCTTCACCATACCTGCACATCTGAGCCTCGACACCCCATTGTATCTGTGAGTCCTGGGCTGGAGCTGAGTGTGCTGCCACGCTAGAGTCTGTATCAGTTCTTTGAGATAGTTGAGTTATATGTTGTGGTCTACTGTTGTGTCTCTGTGAGCTCAGTTGTTGTCTATTGTTCCTTTGTTTCCAGTGTGTTTTGAGTGAGATTGTCACGCACATTGCACTGAGGAGCACCCACTGTAGAGAGCACGACACACTATCTTCGCTACAGGTGCTCTCATTTTGGCGATCACGGTGGGAACTCAACTGAAATGTCACTCTCTGTTGAGCTTGCTGGTCTGGTCCTCTCTCGCCTTGGTCCAACCAGCTCTCGTCCTGGTCTAGTCCTTCCTCGTCCCCGGTCTAGTCCCTCCTCGTCCCTGGTCCAGCCAGGTGGTCTAGTCACTCGACCTGGTCTAGTAGAGTCTAGACCTGTGTTCAGCTAGTTAAGGGTCTTCTTGCCCAAAGTTTGGTTGGGCTGGTGGTCACTGCATGACGCATACAAGGCGGTCATTTGAGCGTCAAAGCGCACTTCTAAGTCCTCTGAAGTACTACAACAGAAGGCGTCAACCCTTGGTACCTGGTAGAAGTCCACTAAGCTCATCACCCATACCTCCACATACGGCATCACCCATTCCTCCATCCGGTTCCACATCTTCTAGGTCACCTTCCCCAGTTAAGTTCTCTCCTATTTTGTTACAGCAAGCTATTGAGCAACAAGCTCCTGAGCAAGAGGCTATGGAGGCGTTGACCAGTGTGTTGGCCAAGGTAAACATCAAGTTTCCTACCTTCAAGGGACTCTCCTCAGAAGATGCAGACGACCATGCAAGGAGGTTTGTATCTCTATATAGAGGTCGTGGTCTTAATAGAGAAGATGCTTATTTGGTGTTGTTTCCATCAACATTGGATGGCTTAGCAGACAAATGGTATAGTCAGTTTGCAGAGAACCATTTTGCAACTTGGGCAGCTTTAAGACAACAGTTCTGTGCAGCATTCAGGCCAGGTGACTACCAGGAAAAGGTTTTGGATGAGCTGGCCAACATGGTGCTCTAGCCAGAGGAAACTTTTGCAGAACTCATGACTAAAACCAAGTCTCTGGTTGCCAAGCTTTTCCAGCAACCCGGTGAGTTTATGGTTAAGAAATGGGTGGAGAGAGCTCTTCCCAAAACTTCCCAGCAAAAACTCCGAGAGAGTTTCCGGCTTGACGCCACTCTGGAGGAGTTTGTCGCGGCTGCTACTAGGATAGAGGGAGCTAGGAAGCTGTTCACCAACTCCCCTCAGGTAGAGACCCCCTCGGTGTTTTCGGAAAGTCCTTCTGATCCGTTAACTTCTTTACGCAGGGAACGGAAGCCCTAAAGTGACAGCGAGCTCTTCAAGAGGAGAAATCAATCTCTCTCAGACAGGAGAAGGCCCCACATCACGACGCTTTGGATCAAATAAAGAGAGAGCTAGAAGAGCTTAAGTCTCAACAGGAGACTAAGGCTATGGTATGGTGCAGCTCGTGTCGCTCTCCAGGACACCCTCCTCAGGACTGTCCCCTTCGAGCTTACTGCCACATTTGTGAAAAGTCTGGACATGAGGACAAGGACTGCTACTACCTCAAGGGATTGCGACAAATACAGCAAAAGCTTGGTCCTACTCTTCAACAAGGGCCAGCACCTGCATTCAACATGGTCGCTCCCTGTGGCCATCCACATCACATGCCACCCGTATTGTCAGCCCCCCCCCTCCTATGCAAGGTATGCAGAGCACTTTTCCCTCTCAGAGCTTTTATCACACCCATGCTCCCTCCCAACCTCACAACTTCTATGCCTCCATCTCCAACTCCATGCACCAGGAGCAAGGATCACCTTGCTCGTCGACTCGCCCTTTGAATCGGCCCATTTTGTGCTACAGATGCGGGGAATATGGGCATCACCAAAGCAAATGCCCCCTACCAGAAGGGTCCCCTCCCTACCGTCATTGCCCTGAAACAAAGGATCACTACAGTAAAGATTGCCCTAAACTTCGTGCATCCACGACTGCGAACCCAAGTCAAAGCCAAAATGAGTTTACCTTTCCCAAGCTCAATTTGATAGCAGTGAGCCCCACTCCTCAACCACCCCCTTCTGCCCATGTGGTTACCACTCAAGAGAAGTTGCAGTTGGTAGAGGAGCCAGCGGGCGTACTCACCCGGGCCCAGAGAGCCACTCTCGGTCTTAGCATTCCAGCAAGTTCAACTCCCCTACACATTCTCACACCAGTGGATACCCTACCTTCAGCTGTTAACAAGCCATCCCCCAATGCCATGAAAGAATCCAAATCTTTGCTCTCCGATATTGATGAAGCTTTCTCGGAAGCAGTTTCCGATCTACAGAAGATCAAGATACCAGAGAAACCACTGGTAGAACAGAAAAAGCTTACATCAGAGACAGTCTTGAAGAACACCTTCCAAAAAGTGTCCCTCTATGACATGCTGCGACTAGATGCGAGTTTTAGAAGTAACACCCTTGCTGTTATTCAGTCACTGTACCCCGGAGCAAGTCTTAGTGGCGGCCTCCTCCCAGTGCGACCATCAGAGTCCTATATGATATCCAATCCCGCTGCTTCTCTCACTGATTATAGAAGCCCTCGCCTGACAGTGTCCGTTTTGGGGCATCAATTTTCAGGAGTAATTGTGGATGGTGGATTTGGCATCAATATGATGCCTGAGTTCACTATGATGGCTTTAGGCGTGGAGCCTACTCAACCTGTCCCCTTCACAGTAACATTGGCCGACCAGAGGACAGTATACCCCGTGGGCATAGTGGAAAAAGTGCCTCTGCAGGTACAAGATTTCACTTTTAGTTTGGATTTTGTTGTGATTCGTCTTCTTCAGCTGGAGGGCGGATTTCCCTTGCTCATCGGAAGACCATGGCTGCGACAAACTAAAGCACTTCATGATTGGGGAAACGATGCCATGTGGATACATACTCTTGGCTCCCCGATGCCACCAATTCGCCTAGGAGGAGGCATGGATCCCGTCGTGCAACATAGTTCTTTGTCCCTAGCAACCAGCCTTGAATTGGAACAGCCTACTCCACCTGACGGGTTAGATGAGGATCTGTTGGAGTGGTTGGATGCTACCAAATGTATGCCTTGTTTTGGAGTTTCGATTCACTCTTTGCCTGAAGGTACACCCTCTTCCAATGTTTCCACAATAACTAAACCTAATGAGCCACCTGAGCCAGCTACTGTAGCAGGCTACAGTGTCACTTTCACAGGACACACAGTTAGTACAGTTGGTCTGGTCTGGTTCACACTGGACGGACTCTTTGGGCTGGGCAGTGACACGTGGCAAGATACGGACGGTGGTGGTTTAGTGGACATCGTGGCCAAGTTACCACCATCACTCAGTTTGGAGATTGTTTAGGTGGCTGACATTTATGAGCCGTTGGTGGATCATCTGCTAGATATATGGTCGAGCGTCATCATTTGGAGTAGTGAGTCTATACACACATCACGTCTTCACCATCCCTGCATATCTGAGTCTCCACACCCCATTGTACCTGTGAGTCCTGGGCTGGAGCTGAGTGTGCTGCCACGCCATAGTCTGTATCAGTTCTTTGAGATAGTCGAGTCATATGTTGTGGTCTACTATTGTGTCTCTTGTGAGCTCAGTTGTTGTCTATTGTTCCTTTGTTTCCAGTCTGTTTTGAGTGAGATTGTCACGCACATTGCGCTGAGGAGCACCCATTGTAGAGAACACGACACACTCTGCGCGCTACAGCTCTTCCTCTTCCCGTAGAGTTTTCACCTGCTCCTTAATGCTTTCGAGCTCCTTTATCATTGAGGTTGATTTGCTCCCTTCTTCGCGGGGGCATTTTTGCAAGTTGCGAGTTCTCCCTTAAGTGCTTCGATCAACGCATCCTTTTCATTCATGCATTCTTCCATTTTTTATCTCGAGGATTCGAAGCAACAAGTGCATCCTCTAATCGTTTTTGCATCACGCATTCCATTACATTCACTTTTGCCCTCACTATAGTTTGCATTTCGACATTCAATGATGTGTACATCTCGTCATGCTTACCAAGCATCTCTTTGTCCCACTCTTTCCTCATATCTGTATATATAGCTTTTCTGTAAGTCTCCGCATTTGCATACATCTCTTTTTCAACGTCACCCCTCAAAAGGCTTACCTCCGCCTTACTCATTACCTGCACCTTCTCATACATTAAGTTATCCTTGACTCTCGAAAGTTTCTATGCTCTCATAGAGCCTAGCGAGAGTGTGCTCTCTCGAATCCTCCGCATAATGTCGCTTTCGATTTAGGCAGGCTTTCGTAAATATCATCCTCCCCGAGGTCAACTGATTGGTCCATCCTCAGGCACTTTGCACGAGGCCTTTCCTGTTGCTATCCACCATCATGCGCTATTCACACCCTCTCGGCCTGAAACTGTACAACGGTTGTATTCGCTGACTGTGTGCTAGTCTGCCGCCCAAGCCAGATCACTCACTGTTTGTAGACGAGATAGTAAGGGGGATTAGTTGCAGCCCAAAATTGCCCAGCAGATCTTTGTCGCACTGGTTGCAGAGTGCTTAGCATACCCTAGAGCTATTGTCGCACTGGTTGCAGAGTGCTTAGCGGACCCTAGAGCTATTGTCGCCCTGCATGCTACCTGTTGGGTGCTTTGCACGTGCTGCTACTGCCTGCTGTACCTGTAGCTGTGCATACCTGCTGCATTTGCTTGCGTGCACCTGCTACAGATTTGAGCTGCTTGCGTGCACCTGTTGCAAAGGTGGTGCATCACCTACTGTTGCCCCACACCAAAGCTGATGCGTAGAGAGAGAGAGAGAGAGAGAGAGAGAGAGAGAGAGAGATCTTCGTTTCAGATCATACGCTTGGAGTTCTCTCATTATGACTATTTGGATCAAGGAACTATTTCATCCAAAGATTTTGGATTATCCATGGTTGCGGCTGCAGATTTGTCTCGCTTAAATCATTACCTCGATAGAGTTGATGCACTTGGAAATGAAGAATCTTTCAAGGACTGTCGTGTTACTTTTGAGGTATTTATTGTTTAAGACCCCTCTCTCTCTCTCTCTCTCTCTCTCTCTCTCTCTCACACACACACACACACACACACACACACACACACACACACACACACTCTTTATCTTTAAATTACTTGTAGTTTCTCTTTTTATGTGGCTCTTGTGGTGCACCCAAAGTGGAACCTATTTGAACAATCTATACAATTCTTCCTTTACGCTGACTTCAACCTCCAATAAGATGTTAATATAGTCTTTCTATGTTCTCTGTCTCTTTGTGTCTCTCTGTCTCTTTCTCTCTCCTAGGGGCAATGACAAGGTTTCGGGTGCAACAATCATCAATAAGTGTCACACAGCAACAACAAATGTACAAAGGTTACAACAGGGTCACACATCATTGCCAACAAACTAGGCCCAGGCTGATTTTTGAAGCCCTTTCTAGCTTACATAGAAAGCTAGTTTAAGTTCTCAACCCTCCCTATTTAAGTACAGGGCCTGCCCTCAAATGGCACCATTTGAGTAAAAACTGCAAGAATCCTTACCTAAGCTGATCATTCCTAGTTGGCATGGACTGTACCTGCTCGAGCTCAATCTCTTTTTTGCAAAAGAAAACTACCAGCCATGGAGCAAATGTCCTTAATAAAGGGTACAAAGATATAGCTCAAGTCCACAGAACAGGAATTGGCCAAGGTCTATGAGGCTTGCAAACAAGGAAAATGGGTTGTCTATCGCTATGGTAAAGCCCTTATCAAGGAGTTTTAGATATCTAAGATGGACAAATGTCTATTCTAGGCCAAGAGAGCATGCTAAAGTGAGAGAATAAAAAAGGACTGGCAAGTATGCGACAGAAAAAGGAGGAGAAACCACCATATGGACTTCCATGAACCTAATACCGAGCTCAGTATTCTCATAGAGGGCCTTTCCATCTCTTCTTTACTCTTTCTCTTTCATTCTATCTCATAATTTCCATCTCTCTCTCTCTCTCTCTCTCTCTCTTCGGAGACTGATTCTGTCTACATAGATGGTACCATATCTAGACGCTTATGCACACAGGATCCGGGAAGACCTCTAGAGGAGCTCACTTATGTATTGACAGAGACACTGTAGGATGCAGCAGAGAGGCATACCGACACATTGAGCCTGGGCAACGACAATGTTCTGGGACCCAGAATAGCTGGTATGATGAGGAGTGTATAGAGACCAGAGCCCAACTTCAGAGGGAGGTACTTCTAGGAGTCATCACTCACAGGCTGTCATGGATTGCTTCTCGGTGTTTGATGTGACGAAAGGAGGGCGTTTCTAGCTCGATTATAGCAAGATTTATACCAGCTATTTTTGAGCCAGGATTCAGGCGAGGCATGGCGGCTTTTCCATGGGCATTGTCCCCCACGAGTCATCACTTCTACGGACGTATGGGGTCAGTATGCATCATCTCTACACAATCTTGGGGGAGCCACCTCTTCCAGATCCGCCAGAGCCATGCCCACACACGTGCTTTCTTTACCGCCGAGATGGTGAAGAAGGCCATTGACAAGATGAGGACTATGAGAGCATATGATCACGATGCCCTAGTAGCAGAGCATTTTATAAATGCCAGAGATATTCTTGCAGAGCTTCTAGCAGTGAAGTTCAACCGTGCCATATGCGAGGGCCTACCTGATACTTGGAGTTTGTCTACCATCATACCTATCTTCAAGTCTAGGGACCCTATGG
Organism: Adiantum capillus-veneris; assembly: GCF_014529385.1. NCBI lineage: Eukaryota > Viridiplantae > Streptophyta > Polypodiopsida > Polypodiales > Pteridaceae > Adiantum > Adiantum capillus-veneris. Next base: position 15,282,118 of record NC_140939.1, read on the forward strand.
AGCTTGAGAACGACTGCCCTATCATGATTGGACACTTATTGGCACGGTTGTACGCATCCATCCTTGAGCAGCAGTTGAGTAGATGGGCAGAGAGAGGGTGTACAGGCAGCAGAACAGGCGGGTTTTAGGAGAAGTTTCTCTACTCTTGATCATATTCTGACATTTAGAGCCATTATTGAGGAGGGAAGATCACGTAGGAGATGATTCTATTGTTGCTTTGTGGATTTCTACAAAGCCTTCGATACAGTGCCCATAGCTAGATTGATGCATAGAGTGTAGGAGATGGGGGTACCAGAGAGTTGATAAATCCGCAAAGCCTTCGACACAACGCCCAAAGCTAGATTGATGCGTAGACTGCAGGAGATGGGGGTACCCAGAGAGTTGATTTGGGGGATTATGGCTCTATACAGGTCACTAGTGGGGCATGTACGCACTCGAGAGGGGATTTCTGATTTGGTTCAATCCACTACCGGGGTGAAACAGGTCTGCCCACTATCTCCTTCACTATTTGTCATGTATGTGGATGAGGATGCTGACTACATTGAGAGGGACGGTGATAGAGGAGCACAGTTGGCAGGGACATGTATCCCACTATTGTTATATGTTGATGATATTGTGTTAATTTCTGACTCCTTGAAGGGAATGCAACGTCGTTTAGATGCTTTGTACATATTGGCCCACGGTGGTGGATTGTCTGTTAACATGGGGAAAACCAAGGTTATGATGTTTAACACCACACCACAATGGATCAGGAGGTCAACACCCACATTTACATATGGCGAGGAGGCAGTGGAGTATACAGATGCATACACCTACCTTGGAGTAGTCTTCAGTGGACCGGTGTTTAATGTGTTCACAAGTTCAGTTTGAGGAACTTCGAACAAAGCTCTGGCTTTTTGACAGTCTAGTGGCTTCAACTATGCTTTATTGAGTTCAGATTTGGGGACCCTCGGTGGACAACCATGGCAGATCTCGTAGCATTGATGGATGGAGATGTATGGAGAGGCCTTTAGTCTCTGTGATCTCTCGGATGATTTGGGCTAAGGCCTCGGTGCCACATGAGATTATTCGAGCCAAGCTAGCTGGCCCCCCTCTCGTTGTCCAGGCACTTACTAGATCAGTATCCTTCATGCATAGTTTATGGGACCTCCCTAGAGACAGATATGCTCGACTAGCTCTTGAGTCATACAGAATGGTGGTTTGGGAAGATGACATCATGGTTTCAGTCACATGGTTTCAACATGGATATGTTGCCTTTGTTCGAGTACTCCTTGGACGCACCCCACACGGACAGAGATAAGTAGACTCATACGTCAGGATTTGATTCAGCTTGATACCAGGAGCACATGGATACAGTAGACACGAGCTGGGCATGAAGATGGCTTTCTATAGAGAGCATCTTCTCCAACTAACAGAAAATGGATATGCGATCAGACCGGCCTATATGGACATTCATGTATCCTATGGGATACGATGTGCTATTGCAGATGCACACATCATCGCATCAGCTAGAGATTGAGACTTGCAAATTCAGGAGAGTACCAACAGAGGCTAGGATATGCCAGTTGTGACATATAGAGCCAGAGACAGAGTTTCATCACATTTGTCATTGCCTGGTATACTATGAGATACGAGGCCGCTTTCATTGTCTATTCAGAGAGGGCTTTGGACTGTTGGCTAGAGTCATGAGATATCAGGATGAGAGATGCCCCGGGTTGTTTTTGCTAGAGCTGTGCAGACACAAGGAAAGTCGCTTGAGGAGATCAGGTAGTGGGAGACATTCACGAGATCACTGACTTCTTTAGAGCAGAGACTCAGTAGCCAGATGAGCATGCTTCACAGGAGACAGACTTTAGAGCCCATATATACCAGAGGCATATTAGTTGACAGAGCCATTGAGCTCGGAAGAGCTAGACGCCCATGTCTAAGAGGGCGACCACGACATTGATGGAGGCTCCATCAGAGGACTAGGACTATTCTAGCACAACATGGGAGGCACACATGTAGACATTGACGAAGCTCTTGAGTGAGTAATGCAATATTTTCTCAGACAACGCCCTATGCCGGGCATCCTCGGGCATTGATGATGATGATGATGATGATGATTTTAGTCATTCACTTTACTTCATTTTTATTTTTATTTTTGTACCCAGATATTGGATTAGATCCAGCAAGATTGTATCAGCTTGATCTCATAGGTCATTTTGGCCTTTTGAAGACGTTTAACGTAACACTTCATTCTCTCTCTCTCTCTCTCTCTCTCTCTCTCTCTCTCTCTCTCTCTCTCTCTCTCACTTTGGCCTTTTGAAGACGTTAATATAACATTTCATTTCATTTCATTTCTCTCTCTCTCTCTCTCTCTCTCTCTCTCTCTCTCTCTCTCTCTCTCTCTCTCTCTCTCTCTCTCTCTCTCGTTGGGGTGGTCCCGTCGCCCACGGATGAGAGGGCCCTCTCGATATCGACACAGATTGCGACAGAGGATCCATACCATACTGGCGTGACGTAGGAGCTGTCCGGATACTGATGTATATGTATATGATGCCTCGACTGTCAGAGAGCTCCATTGCATCAGCTCACCCTTTGTATTCCCTTTGTATCAGCTTTCACCCCACCCCTACCCACTATTTTCTTTTCAGTTCTTTGTACTTTTTGTACCCAAACCTGGTATTAGATTCACCACATGTAACCTTTTGGTCTCATAGGTCATTTTGGCCTTTTGAAGACGTTAATATTACATTTCATTTCTCTCTCTCTCTTCTCTCTCTCACACACATACACACACATTGCCTGGTGAGTATCTCCAACCGGTTACAACTCCTTAGCTGCCTTTGAAGTCTCTGGTGTGTGTCTTGGATTCCTTTAAACACTTCGCCACAATGTGATGTGTCTCACCACAACAGTAACAATTCAGCCTTCTACTTGGGTGTCAACTCAGTCTGAAGCGAATGGTGCCTCTTTACAAACCTCTTAACCTCTTTCTTATTGTCACAACTGTTGACGTGTCAACCATTAAAGGGCAGGTTAGGACTCTCTAATCCTAACCCTAGCCAGCTTGCAGATCTCGGCCTAGCAGAAGAAGTAGAAGAAGTCTTAGCCAACTTACATAGCCCGTTCGAGGGGCCTAAAGATAAAAAGGGGTTAGGACTTTAAAATCCTAACCCTACTAACTTGAAGTTTAGTGGCCAAAAGTTACTCCCAATAGAATTGGATACTCTATCTGGAAAGCTATGAAAATAGAAAATGAATAGAAAATCTAAAATCTAGGTCTTATCATACATTGATGGGTAGGTGGGAGGGGTTAACAGAGTAAACATGGTGAACACACACAAACTCACACACACACAAGAAGAAGAAGAAGAAGAGTATTTTAACGTCATAGGAAACTATCCCGAGAGAGAGAGAGAGAGAGAGAGAGAGAGAGAGAGAGAGAGAGAGAGAGAGAGAGAGAGAGAGAGAGAGAGATGTGTAATATTAACGTCTTCAAAAGGCCAAAATGACCCATGAGACCAAAAGGTTACATATGGTCAATTTAATACAAGGTCTGGGTACTAAAAGTACAAAGAACTGAAAAGAAAATAGTGGGTAGGGGTGGGGTGAAAGCTGATACAAAGGGGCATAGAAAAGGGGGAAGGGGGGGGGGGGGGGGGGGGGGGGGGGGGGGGGGGGGGGGGGGGGTAAGCACTCTGTTGGGATGGCTCCTATGTCGCGCTAGTATAGTATGGATCCTCTATCGCAATCTGCGTCGATGTCTGGAGGGCCCCCTCATCCGTGGGCGACGGGACTGCCCCAACTCTATCGCCTAATCAAGCAGTATGCCTCTGGTGCTGCTATGTTGTGGGGGCTGCTCGAACTCCTCTGTCTGTTGACTGAAAGAAATCTGTAATCTTTCGCTGTCGCTGGTTCTCTCTCATTGTGCCCCTTTTCAAGAGGTCCTCTCTCTGTGTCTTCGAATCTCCAGTAAGTATAATCGGAGGCATTTCTGATCCTGGTATCTCATGACTCTAGAAAGGGGTCCAAAACCCTCTCTGAATAGATAGTGAAAGCGGCCTCGTATCTCATAGTATACTGGGCAGTGACATATGTAATGTAGCTCTGTCTCGGGCTCTATCTGACACACCTGACAAATCTTGGACTCAGGGGGTACTCCTCTAAATTTTCCTGTCTCGATCTCTAGCTGATGTGAGGATGTACGTATCTGACCGATAGCACATCGTATCCTGTGGGATAGATGAGTATCCATGTATCCAGGTCTCATCACAAAACCATTCTCCGTAAAGCCATCTTCGTACCAAACTCGTGTAGGCTGTATCCATGTCCTCTTCGTATCCAGCTGAATCAAGTCCTGTCTGAGGAGCCTGGTAATCTTTGCCCTAGTGAAGGACATGGAGGGTGCATCAAGAGAATACTGAAATGGGGGTAGCCGACCCATACTTAAGCCATGTAATTGAAACCAAGATGCCATCTCTGCATACCAACATGATCTATCTCCTTGCAATGCCAATTGTCGCAAAGACTCTAGTGCTAATCGAGCATATCTATCTCTAGAGAGAGCCCAGATGCTATGCATAAATGCAACTGTGATCAAGTGAGTGCCTCCACTACCAATGGAGGAGCAGCGAGCTCCGCCCTAACAATGTCATGTGGTATTGAGGCCTCGGCCCTGGTCATTCGAGAAATCATAGATACCAAGGGTCTCTCCGTACATCTCCATCCATCGGTATTGCCAATTCTGCTATGATGATCAACTGAGGGGCCCCATATTTCCACTCCGTATAGCATGGCCGAAGTGACCAAAGTGTCAAAGAGCCAAAGCTTTGTCCGAGGTTCCTGGAACTGAACCTGTGAACATATCCTCTCAAGTCTCCCTAGTGCTGCATAGGCTCTGGTCAATCTCGTTTCCGCTGAGAGAGAGAGAGAGAGAGAGAGAGAGAGAGAGAGAGAGAGAGAGAGAGAGAGAGAGAGAGAGAGAGAATGAAATGTTATATTAACGTCTTCTAGAGGCCGAACTCGGCCTATGAGACAAAACCATGTACATGTGTGTATCCTTTGGGTATAGTGATACAAGACTAGAGGTGAGGTGGTACAGTGCTGCAGTAATCAGATAAGAGGTGGGGTAATACATGTGCCAGTATACTGAGGGATGGAGCTCTATCTCCAGTAGATATGAAACTATATGCTCAAAGGGTACAATGTTGAGATGCAATCTAGCTCCATCTGGTAAAAAACTGAGGGTGTAGGATATCATGCATAGGAGGGTAGGGTGTGAAGAGCCCCTGTAGTATGGCAGCCGAGTCGGAGATGACTCGCTGTATCTCTCTCTATCTCGCCTGCTCATGCTGTGTCCGAATCTAGTAGATCTCCCTTTGGTGTGCTCGTCGAGCACGATATCCCATTGCTCTGGGTCGTCTCCTGGCTCGGATCACATTTGCCTGCTAGAGAGTGATCCCTCTATGTGTAGTCGTAGCAAGTGGTGCTAGAGTCGCTCAATGAAAGAAATCTGTAAGTTAGGACTGTCTACTCCCACTGGATGACTGTAGTATCAGGTCTCTATGTCTCTTAATCTCAAGGAGAAAGCACCCAAGCTGTGTCTGGTCTCTAGACTCCATAAGCTCTCTGAGTGTAGGTTGCCCTAAACAGGGTAGGGTAGTGGCTGCGGATATCCTGGTAAGCTCGGCATGTACAAACATAATGCTCCTCGCTCTCCGCCTCTGCTGTATATACCCTACATATCCTCTGGTCTCTGGGAGTATGTGATGCTCGGCCTGTCTCAATCTCTAATCTGTGTGATGAAACTCTAAGCTGTAATGGCTACTCTGGCACTGTGAGACATGTAAACATCCATGTATCTAGGCCTCTGGATGAAGCCATCCTCTAAAGTAGTCAAGAACTGATCGCTGTAGTAGTACATCTTCGGTGGAAGAGGCGGTCTCGGTGTGATCCATGTCTCTCTGATATACAGCTGCCAGAGAGAGAGAGAGAGAGAGAGAGAGAGAGAGAGAGAGAGAGAGAAATGAAATGAAATGAAATGATGTATTAACGTCTTCAAAAGGCCAAAATGACCTATGAGACCATCATATACAAAGTGGTGAATCTAATACAATGTCTGAAGTACAAGTACAAGAAGTACAGAATGTAAAAAATGAAAACTGAAAATGAAGTGTGAAATGTGAAATGTGAAAATGTAGAATAGGCCCTCAATGACACTCTGGGTGTCGTGCTAGAATGCCTCTGATCCTCTGTTGGAGTCTCCGTCGATGGAGTGTGCTCCTGTGTCTCGGTCGTGGTCGTCTCGATCTCCCGAGCTCAGTTGCCCTGTCAATGAGGGTGCCTCTGGTATGAATGTGGGTACAACCCTGTGCTGGTGGTTGGTCTCCTGGCTCCCTCGATCCAAAGAAGTCTGTGATCTGTCCCTGTGATTGTCGTACTCCATGTCTCCTTAGCAGACTATCTCTATGTCGGTGTAGCTCAAGTAGATATAAGCCAAGGCATCTCTGATCCTGATATCTCATGACTCTATCTAGGGGTCCAAAACCCTCCCTGAATAAGCAATGGAAGCGCCCTCGTGTCTCATAATACACAGTGCAGTGGCATATGTAGTGTAGCTCTGTCTCTGGCTCTCTATCGCATAGTTGGCATATCCTAGACTCTGGTGGTATCCCTCTGAATCTACCCGTCTCAATCTCCAGCTGGTGTGAGGATGTGCGAATCTGACCAATAGCACATCGCAGAACATGAGACAAATGAGTGTCCATGTAGCTCGGACGAATCACAAACCCATCTCCCAAAAGTTGGAGACGATGCTCTTTGTAGAATGCCATCTTCGTGCCCAACTCCTGCATCGGCTCTACCCATGTCCTCTTGGTGTCCAACTGTATAAGATCTCGACGAATGAGTCTAGTGATCTCCGTCCGTGTGACTAGCGGGGAGGGTGCATCTAGAGAAATGAAATGATATATTAACGTCTTCAAAAGGCCAAAATGACCTATGAGACCATCAGATACAAAGTGGTGAATCTAATACAACGTCTGAAGTACAAGTACAAAAAGTACTGAAAGTAAAAATAAAAACTGAAAATGAGTGTGAAATGTGAAATGTGAAAATGTAAAATAGGCCCTCAATGACAATCTGGGTGTCGTGCTAGAATGCCTATGATCCTCTATTGGAGTCTCCGTCGATGGAGTGTGCTCTTGTGTCTCGGTCGTGGTCGTCTCGATCTCCCGAGCTCAGTCGCCCTGTCAATGAGGGTGCCTCTCGTATGAATGCGGGTACAACCCTGTGCTGGTGGTTGGTCTCTTGGCTCCCTCGATCCAAAGAAGTCTGTGATCTGTCTCTGCGACTGTCGTGCTCCATGTCTCCTCAACAGACTATCTCTATGTCGGTGTAGCTCAAGTAGATATAAGCCAAGGCATCTCTGATCCTGATACCTCATGACTCTATCTAGGGGTCCAAAACCCTCCCTGAATAAGCAATGGAAGCGCCCTCGTATCTCATAATACACAGTGCAGTGGCATATGTAGTGTAGCTCTGTCTCTAGCTCTCTACCGCATAGTTGACATATCCTAGACTCCGGCGGTATCCCTCTAAATCTACCCGTCTCAGTCTCCAGCTGGTGTGAGGATGTGCGAATCTGACCAATAGCACATCGCAGACCACGAGACAAATGAGTGTCCATGTAGCTCGGACGAGTCACAAACCCATCTCCCGAAAGTTGGAGAAGGTGCTCTTTGTAAAAAGCCATCTTCGTGCCCAACTCCTGCATCGGCTCTACCCATGTCCTCCTGGTGTCCAACTGTATTAGATCCTGCCGAATGAGTCTAGTGATCTCCGTCCGTGTGACTGGCAGGGAGGGTGCATCTAGGGAATACTGAAAAGGAGGCAATCTATCCATGCTGAGACCATGCCTCTGAAACCATGAGGTCATCTGCGCATACCAACATGATGCATCTCCTTGCATCGCTAACTGTCTAGAAGACTCAAGAGCCAATCTAGTATATCTGCCTCTATGTGTATCCCATAGAGTGTGCATAAAGGACACTGATCTAGTAAGAGCCTCAATCTCAATAGGAGGGGCGGCTACCTCCGCTCGAATAATCGCATGCGGTACGGAGGCCTTGGCTCTAATCATCCAGGATATCATAAATACCAAGGGTCTCTCCATGTTCCTCCAACTGTCATGATTCACAGATGGTCCCCAAACTTGGACCCCATAAAGCATAGCTGAAGCAACCAAAGTATCAAAGAGCCATAGCTTTGTTCGTGGTTCTTGAAACTGAACCTGCGAACACATTCTCTCTAGCCCTCCCAATGCCGCATAGGCTCTGGATAGTCTAGTCTCTGCTGCTCTCCTCAGAGTAAACCTCGGTCCCGTGAATACCACCCCCAAATATGTATATTCATTTGTGTACTCCACAGTGTCCTGACCATATACGAGTGTAGGTGCCGATCTCTTGACCCACTATGGTGTGCTGTTAAACACCATAACCTTGGTTTTACCAAGGTTCACAGACAGTCCACTATCCTCTGTAAAGTTGTGCAATGCATCTAATTGTCTCTGCATGCCCTCTGGCGACTCTTATATCAACACAATATCATCAGCATATAATAATAAAGGAATCCATGTCCCTGCTAGCTGAGCGCCTCTATCACCCTCTCTGTCAATGTAGTCAGAGACCTCATCTACATACATACCAAAAAGTGTAGGGGACAAAGGACACCCCTGCTTCACTCCAATAGTGGAATGAACAATGTCAGAAATCCCCTCAAGAGTGCGTACCTGGCCAGTCACTGAGCCGTATAAAGCCATGATCCCCCAGATGATCTCTGTGGGTACTCCCAACTTCAGTAGCCTGTGCATCAATCTGGCCCTCGGCATTGTGTCAAATGCTTTGCGGAAGTCCACAAAGCAACAATACATCCGTCTCCCATGTGCCCGACCCTCCTCAATAATGGCTCTGAGTGTAAGAATATGGTCCAAAGTGGAGAAACCCCTCCTGAATCTAGCTTGTCCTGCTGCTCGTATGCCCTCATTTTCTGCCCATTTACTCAGTTGTTGTTCAAGAATGGATGCATACAACCGTGCCAATGTGTGCCCTATCATAATAGTACGGTAGTTCCCTGGCATAGTGGGGTCCCCTGCCTTGAAGAGAGGTACAATAGTAGATAATCTTCAGGACTCGGGTAGTCCCTCACACATGATACGGTTAAACAACCGCGCAAGAACCTATGACAGTAAATCTCTAGCATGTATCAAGTGCTCTACCACCAAACCATCATGATCATATGCTCTCCTAGTCCTCATCCTGTCAATGGCGTTCTTCACCATCTCAGTGGTAAAGAAGGTACTACTGGCTGGACATGGTTCTAGAGGGTCTGGTAATGGTGGTTGCCCAGGTACTGTATATAATGATGCTGCATACTGACCCCAAATCTCGGGAGAGGTAATCACTGGAGGAGGTGAGTGCTCATGGAAGAGACGCCAGGCCTCACCTGAATCTCAGCTCAAAAAGAGCTGATACAAATCACATTCCATCTGGGCTAAAAAGGCCCGCTTCTTCCGTCACACTAAGCGCCGAAGGGCAATCCAAGACTGTCTATATGTAATGACTCCAAGTATAAGCTCGCTTTGAATCTGAACTCTCATCTCTCTGCATTCCTCATCATACCAACTATTCTGAGGCATGTTCCCAGAATGTCTTCTCTGATCTGGTTGAGTGTGTGGGTATGCCTCTGCTGCAGCCCCATGCAAGATCTCCGTCAATAAAGTGGTGATCTCTTCCACTGTATATACAGGCTCGGCTGCCCACATGCGTCTGTAAATTTCTTCCACATAAACTGAATCCGTCTCTGGTGTAAAAGTATACCGTGTGTGTGCAATCCCCCGTGGTGTCTGAGAGGCACTATACTGGAAAGAGACTGAAAAAGTCAGGAGAGCATGGTCCACTGCTACTCCAACAGGCCTAAGACCCACACTGAGATCCTGAATATTAGAGATGAAGCTCGGTGAAGTCATGACATAGTCCACCGTACTGGCCCCATGTCTGTGTGGAAAGCATGTGAATCCCCCAGACGAAGGAAAAATGAGAGAGAGAGAGAGAGAGAGAGAGAGAGAGAGAGAGAGAGCCGATGGATTTCCCACCTACCCTCTTAAGGGCCCTCCACACTGTCACCAATGTTGTATTTGCTTTAGATTGCATAGGTGGAATGTACACGACTGCAATGCCTCAATGCACGACTTGGCTCGACTCTAGGGTAATGGTAGCCGCATTAACTCTTCAAGGCGAAGCACTGATTTGATGCACCAATGAGAATGGCGTGATAGCTGTGGATGGCCACCAAGGGGAAGGTCTAGGACTTGTGCCCCTTTAGAATGTTCTAGCAGGAAGGTGTACATACAAGGCAAGTCACCCATGTAGTGCTAGCTAGCGGGGTGTCCCCCCCCTCCCCTTCAAAAAAGAAAAAGGTGTCGGGTGGAAATCAAAGAGAGAAGGTGGTTAATGGAAAAGAGTGTGTAATAGTTGTTGATCAGTTCATCCTATTTGTAGCGTATTTCCAATTTAGATACATTCTGATCAGAATTTTTGAGTATTTATCTTTCACTACTTCAGGAGTTTCATAACTTCTCAGATCTTCGAAAAAAGTTACAACCCTTGGCAACGGCAATCAATATCTATGGAGAAACATATGGGTTGCTCACAAAAGAAGATTTCCAAAGAGCTGCATGTCAGGTGGATCTTGTTATCAGCATCTTGATTGTTTGCCATTGCATTGTCCGTGACACGAATGCTTGTGTGTGCTTTACATCGCAATGCACAAACTTATCCTCTTTTGCACGCATTCACAACATACGTGCAAACAAGGGGTAAGCATGCTTACATTGTGATTCACAACACAGACTATTTCGTGTTTCCATGCATGCACAATCGATCATTTTCATCCATGACTTACTACTCATCCCTCATTTTCATCTATGGCTTATGCATATCCCTTTGCTTACAATTATGTGTGCAGGTTTGCAAAGTTCCATTGTCAGACAAGGTTGTGGACATAGTTTTTTACATTTTTGATACCAATAACGACGGGAATCTCAGCACTGAGGAGTTTCTTGGAGTTCTAGAACGAAAAGAGCACAATGGTTCAGAGTATATGGAATCAGACATTCTAAGTTTTCTCAAGTGCTGGTGGGACTGTGCATGCAATTGCCGTGGCTAAGCTTAAAAGTTAAAAAGAAAAAGAAAAAGACTTCTAGTCCATAGTACGGAACAGTGATTCTTTTGGGTGATGTTTGTTCCTACTCTTTTAGTGTTTCTCAATTGGTATATGGAGTGTTATGGGCTTGGAAAGCATAGCTCGTAGGGGACACTGCATTTGCATTTAGGCTGCATCAGATCGTGACCGGCCGACACTTTTGGTCTGGTCATCGGTGTTTTGCCCGCCCGCCGAAACGGTTGGCGGTACATAAAAGGCATGTCTGCAATTGAGCAATGGAATCAAGGATGTCTATCTTTACACTCAATACATAATTCATAAAAGTCCAGGATCAACATGTAATAAGAGTAATGATTCTGGGCACAAAGCTTTATTATACAACACAAAACACCACCCAAACTTGATAAATGTCTGAAAACATATGACTTTTGATTCTGGGTTTTTTGTCATTTGTAAAGTTTTTGTCTGGCTAATAATGAGCCACAGTATGTAAATGCTTTGGTCCGTGACGAAAACCTAGGAAAGTGTAATCCAACCTACACATATTGGGATTAACCTCTAAATTTTAAATTTAAGGGTGAGAAACTACAATATTTGAGGAATTTAGTGAAGAAACCCTCGAATATAGTCAATTTACTTTTGAAATCTCTCATATCTAAGTTTTACAAGGTTTTGGAAAAAGGTTTTGTCGAGCACTGAATGAATACATGTGAAAGTTGTACACCCCTTGATCTCCTAAAAATTAGCATAAAATTTATAGACGAATGGCTGCATAGTAAAATCGGAGTAGGGGCTTCAAATTTCAAAAGCTTGAATAGAAATCACTCCTTTTGATTTTTTAGCTGGTTCTACCTTTTATAAATCCCATTAAAACAAGTTTTTTGGACCAAGATTACTAGTTTATAATTAGTGAGTTGTACGCTGAAGAATCAACTTAAAACCACAAAAAGTTATAGATGTTTTCTCAACATGAGAAAAACGGCCACTTTCATGCCTTCATCCTCACTTCGAAGTGCGAATATCGGGAGAAGTGAGAAAAGTAAGGAGGTAAATATTAAGCATTGCAGTGTTGAAAAGTAGATAGTGGCAAATATTATGCATTCAAAGCATGAAACTCTCTTTTATCACTTTCAGCAACGATGGCGCGGTCATCGCTTAAGTGAGAATATTCATAGAAATCTTGTTTTTCCCACTTGGAAGTCACAAAACATGTGCAAAAACCCATTTTCAGAGGTAAAAGTGTGAATATTAAAATTAACACCTCTTGTTTTCTACTTGAGAAAACTCTAAAGCTTGTTGTGTACATGTGCATAAAAAGTGCTCACCTTCTTCTTTGACTTGGATGCAAGAACACTCCATAAAATGAGCCTACTAAGCCAAATTGATCTAAGAAGCTCTACACCAAGCACCTCTATGAGCTAGAGATTGCGGCATATCAAGCCACTTAGTCCTAATCACTTCTAGTCATAGCATTGAGTTCTCCAATAATACTCTTGGGTATCAAATTTGTATACTTTTGCATACATTTGAAGATAATTGTCTCAAGGGCATGAAGATGTACACGAAGAAAGTGACCGCAAGGAGGGGGTGTTACCGACCCAAAAATGTTGGGAGTGCCAAGACCAAGAGAAATTTGGAAGCACTACAATTAAACACTTTTACATAAATTATCATTAGAACATGGAGGTTTAAAACTTTGTGCCAACTTTTATTTGGTGAGCATGAAGTGCGTGTAGAAATTGTTGATGCTACTTTTTAAAAAAATCATAAAGATTGGGATCTCTAGCTTTCTAAACTACAAAACTTAAGACACTGCAATATGGTCATGTTTTTTCATGTCCCTAATTCACAAAGGACAAAAAAGACCTCTAAGTTTGAATGACATGAGATACTCTCTAATAAAACGTTTCTAGAAGGGAAAAATTACCAAAATACCCAATTTGTGGAAACTCCCCTAAATACCCCCCAAATTTCAAAAATTCCCAATGTACCCCCCATATGTGGCAAAAAATTCTTGAAATGCCCTTCAATATTGCAAAAATTCTAAAACATCTCTAAAAACAAATTTTTTTGCAACTCGTCAAGGGAAGATTGGTTCTCTACGATCTAAGATGATAGAACTAGGATTTTAGATGGTATTGAGGCCTCTTTAGATGAAATTGTTCATGATTTTTGAACATAGATGCCTTAATTTCCAGCTCATTCAAAGACCATCCCATTGTCATAAACATTAGACTATGCAAAAATTGGGGCAAATCCATCCCAAAATGATGCAAGGGTAGATTAAATTTTTTTGAAATTTGAGGGGTATTTTGAAAATCTCCACAAATTTCAGGGGTATTTTGGTAATTTTCCCTTTCTAGAGTTATACCTCACAATACTTTGTAGATCTCTTTTATAGTGTGGAACCTTCAGCCACTATCAAATGCATGAGACTAGTTCTGCTATTTTATTTTTTGACTTGTTGGTAGTGCAAATTGGGACCGCTCTTGCAAGGTTTATCCCAACATTTGTCAAGAGGAGAATTTTATTGGTCAAAGCTTGCGGTAAAGTGGAAAAAACTTTATAAATGCATGTGTGCCTATGTATAATAATGGAATTTAATTTGTTATCTAAGATAGGAATCCTAGCAATTTCTTGTAATATCATATCGAGCAAGTTTGACAATGCAACTAGAAATGACAAACCAAGACGGTTTTCCTAAAGTTAGGCTAGGGAGGTTATTTGATGAGCTCTATTTAATGTTTGTTTCGACGGGTGAAACAAAGCAAGTGGTTTATCCAAAATGAAAAGTAGTTTGGAATTTCATCCACTCAAGTTTAGGCCAAAATGTCGCTCATTATGTCAAAACCATTAAATGATAGATGGAGAAGCTTCATACACCCCTTCGACATTTACAAAGATTTTTGTGCTTATGATCAACACTAACAATATATTAGAAAGTTAGCTAGTTGATATCACTGAGTAACATCACCTAAAGGCAAAGTATGAAGATGATTATGTTTAGTCATCCTTGGTTTGAGAGTATAACCATTTTAGAATCTTGCTTTTAGAGCTTGAAAAGGCATAGCATGTCCTGCTTGAAGATAGCCATAAACGCTAACTTCTATTTTCAATAAATAGAGCCATGAAAAAGCTACTAACCAACGTGTGGCTTTGAATCTAAACCAAAGTTGGACAATAAAATTTGGTGAACAAGGAATTTGTAATGCAAAATTTAATTTCTTTTTTCAATTAGAGCCGAGCCCCCTAGGACTACTAGAAGTTGTAATATTTTGTTTTAGAAAGAAGTCCCAATACAACTTGTTAAAAGGAGACATGGGAATTGATTTTTGATGGGATAATACCTAAATAGAGCTCTTAATACTAACAAAAAAGAGTGTATGGGTTAATTGCACATTTCAGGGGAGTTGTCTCCTAAACACCACTCAATCAACAAATGTATTTGTGACCACATTTTAACGATTTGTTTCTAATTTCACTAATACTCTTAAGTTTTCCTTGCCAACACTTTGCACAATAGTAGCCATCTAGCTTAGCTCCCATTCCCTTAGATGCAAGATGCAATGTTGAGGTATTGGAAAAAGTCTCTTCGTGTATGCACATTATGTCCCTTGTAAGTTCACAGTCCGAGCTTCATACCCTAGAGTAATCAGCTTCTCATCACATTGAGTTTGCTTTACATGATTGAGTTGATTCCCTCATCCACACCGCACCCTAGTAGCCATCTAGCATAGCTCCAACTCTCCTCACTACAGGACATGATTGTGGAAAAGTCTCTTCATGTATGCACATTATGTCCCTTGCAAGTTTGAGACTTTGAACATCATACCCTAGGTGAGTGCTCATTTCTCATTACAGCAAGCTTGCTTTCCTCACATTTTAGCCTAAACCACTACCAGCATACCTTTCTCTCCTAGCCATCATGGACAATTAGTTGTCATCCTTCTATCCGTAGTCTTCAAACATCAAGAGTCATTGACCAAATCAACATAGAGCAAAAAACATGTTTCCTATAGGTCAATTTGATGTTTAAGGATGATAGTACTCTCTCTCTCTCTCTCTCTCTCTCTCTCTCTCTCTCTATATATATATATATATATATATATATATATATATATATATATATATATATATATATATATAGACACACACACACACACACACACACAAAATCGCTCAGATGGTAGATCTTCTCTCTCTCTCTCTCTCTCTCTCTCTCTCTCTCTCTCCTTCCTAATAATGATCTTTAAGTCCCCCTTACATATGTCTCACTTTGTATGTATGCACACACAAGCTCTCTAGATTTCAAGAATCAAGACTTGTAAGCTATATTTTGAGGTCTCATGTGATTGAACCCACTTATTCTTCTTCTTCTTCTTCTTCTTCTTCTCTCTCTCTCTCTCTCTCTCTCTCTCTCTCTCTCTCTCTCTCTCTCTCTCTCTCTCTCTCTAGCTAGATATGCTTTCCTAGCTTTGGAGACTTCTCGTCAGATTTCCTCACAAGGAGACACACCTTGTTGGTGTGCACATATAACATCATTGTTTCAGCTACATGGATTTAGTATGGATAGACTACCCCCTTTCCAGTACTTGTGGATGCACCCTCCTTGCCCCTCACATGGACCAAGATTACCCACCTCATTAAACAGGATTTGATTCGGCTCAACACCAAGAGGATATGGACATAGCCAACACAAGAGCTTGTCACAAAGATGGATTTCTACAGAGAGCATCTTCTCTAGCTCATAGAGGATGGATATGTGATCAAACTTGCCTATATGGACACTCATTCATCCCCTTGGATACGATGTGCAATTGGTAAGATGTGCACATCATCACATCAGAAAGTGATTGAGACTGACAAACTTAGGAGAGTATTGACAGAGGCCAAGATATTCTAGCTATGTCATATAGTTCTAGAGACAGAGTTATATCACATATGTCACTGTGTGATATACTATGAGATACGTGTATCATAGCGTAAACCCTAGACACATGAACACACTAAACTCAATAACTACCATAACTGCTCATTCAGACAATTGCAAATAACACACACTCTGAATACTGAATTGCTGACATTGAACACACAATACTCACACTCTCTCTCATACTGACTCACAAACATACTCAATACACAGAGAAAAAACTGAATACACATCATTGCGGAATAAGACACTTCTTGTCATTATTAGGGAATCAGTTACAACATCGATTGAGAGCTTCAAGGATTTTATACAAAAGCTTTCATTTAAACACCTTCTCACATTGCATCCTTTCCTAAGGTTCCTTTAGGCGTGCTTTAGCTCCCATTTACACCTGGCACAGTTGGTGGTTGATTTGCCAAAATCAGACCTCAATCCCACAATCCCTCATCAAACTTCAAAATGTGTCAAATGCGTTTTTAAAAACTTTTTTTGCTTTTTTTAAAAAAAACAGACAGGTTTAAGTATTTCTACTTATACACATTGAAGTGCCTGGAACTTAATCCAAGTTTCATAATATACAAGCATAATTATCTTTCTCTTCTCCCACATACTCAATCATAAAACTTACTCAGTAGTTGCAACCTGACCCAATTCAGGCTGCTTTACCCCAAATTCCCTCACTTTAGAATTTCTCTCAGCTTCTCCATCTTGTATTTCTTCATCAGACTTATTCTACTTTGCCTTCTCATCCTTCTCAATGAACTCTGATTCAACTTAAATGTTCACACTCTTTATTTCCGTTAAGTTCTCAATATTACCGTCCTTTTCTGATTCCTTTTGCTCCTCATTTCCTATTTCTTGAATTTCTAACGTTTCCACAACATCCTTCTGATCAAACTTGTGCTGAGTCTCTGGACTTGCCAACTTTACTGTAGGTGTATGAAAATAGTTGCTTTAACATCTTCTGATTTCTTCTTCAACAACTAAATCTCCAGCTTCAATTGGGTATTCTCCTGCTTCAACTTCTCCACCATATCAGATAAGTTTTGATTCTCTGTCAACAAGTCAAACTCCTCCTTTCTTACAAAGCCTTTTGCAATTTTTGCATATGTTTTTGAAACCAATTCTTCCACCTTGTTTTTTATACTCTACCACACCTACTTTCCTGTTTTAAGTACATGTTCTTTCATCAAGTAGAATTTTATCAAATCTACTTCAACAACAATTAACAAAATTTCTTGCAATTCCACACCTTCATTATCCAACACTTGTTTCTCCATCATCAATAATGGCTCCACCCTTCTTGGAAGCACCTCATTCTTTGCTAATAGTGCAAGTTTTGCATCTCCAAGAACCTCTATATTTTCAATCATTAATGCTTTGATCTCACTTGTCCATTCCTCAAACTACTCAACTAACTTCCTGAGATTCAAACTTTTCTTCCTCTCCTCTCAGAGCTTCACCTGCAAGTTCTATATTTCTAACTCATGTTTTTCCTCTATCTACTTAAGCTTTTGCTCCAAATAAGTAGATTTTTGAACTTGTAACAATTCCATTTGTTGAGCCTAACTTACTGCAGCCTGTTGAACTACAAGAGCCCCTATTTTCATGGCATAATCCACAACTATTGATTAAGAGACTAAAATACATATTCTCTTTGGTTTTTCCCCACCTCAACCTGATTAACGTGATTCTCTTTAGTATCTTATCTACTACCACTTTCCACAAACTTCCTCTCCTCATGAAACAACTGCTTTTCTCTTGTTGAAAACTTCATCCCCAGTTTAGATAAACTCTTTGAATCTCTGACCCATGATGTTTAAAAATTATCATCATCGTCCACTTGTACCTACTGTATCTTCCCCCCTTTTATTCTCTGCACTATCTGAATAACCTTCCATCATCTCTACAAAAGACTTCTTCTATCCTCATATTTGCTTTGGTGTCACTGGCTGAACTTCGTATTTTTCTGACCTCAACTTTTCAATATCAATCACTTGCGAAGGTAAAGAAACTACCGAAGGGGAAAATAATGCTTGCAAATATGGCCCAACTCTACATCTATCGACTGATTTTCTCATCCTTCAATTCCACATCTACCATCAGCTTCTTATACAAATATCTTGCCCAATTTACTAGAAATCCTTTCTCTGCTGCTTTGAGTGGACTATAAGCCTCTTTTGACATGTGGTCAAACTTAATCAACAAACAAGACTCTTTCCATGTACCATTTCAATTGTGCCCTTACAAAAACATATGTACGTTTAAGCTGGTAATAACATCTTCTTGTTGTTGGCACATCTAATTCTTTCCACATCTCTGTGTCACAGATTACATCAACTCTATAACCACTTAATGACACCTTAAATGTTGTTGCAACCAAGGCGTCTAATATTTGCTGATCATTGATATGTCTCCCCGTTGTTATCCTCACATACTCCAATTGAACATTAGCATTAACATTTTGACACCATTTTCCCTTAGGAAGATTTGCAAACTCCCATTTTTTGTACCATCATTTGAGTGGTAAACCACATTTCGATGAAATACTCTTTGAAATGATACCCCATTATCCCTCTCATGAATATTAAACCTCAATTTGGGCACCCTCAGAAAATATGTGAATTTGGACCATATTTATAACAACTGCCCAAATTTCTGAACATTCTAGCTCTATCTTTTCGACATCTGAATGCTAGTTTCTTTTGATGCACTAACCAACTATCTCTCTGATTCCATCTCCTCTAAGCTGATCTCTGTTGTCTTTGATCCACCCTAATCTGTAATCAAGCAATTCGATTCAACCACAACCACTTCCTTTGGGATAATGTCATGAATGGGAGGGAGCTTTTCCAAAAAAACTTCTTTAATTTGAACACATTCACAAGTTTTCCACATACATCCCACAACCTAAATTTCCCTTGACCAAGGTATTCAAAATTTTTGAATGGTTGAGCTTCTATTTCCTAGGATGCGGGACCTAGAATTATATAGCATCGCCCAATCATTGACTGCAAATACTTGAAGTTGAATATTTCTATTCACCCAAGCCTGTCTCCTCACCTACATCACCTCAGCAATATATGCACTCATAGTCCTATCATATTCCAATTGCAATAAGTACCTGTGTCTATGTTGAATTGACTGCTCAGCTGACACCCTATTTTGTACAACAATTCTTAGGCTAGGGACTACACATGCCATTGGCACTACAACCTCTAAGCCATACAGAAGTCTGAAGGGTGTCATACATGTAGTTACCTTATATGCTGTTTTGAAGGACCATAAAGATGAATCCAACTTCATGTCCCAATGAGTCCTATTCTCTGAAACAATCTTCTTCAATATTTTGATCAACACCTTATTATACCTTTTTACCTGCCTATTTACTTGAGGATGGTGAGGTGTTGATTTATTATGCAAAATCATGTGTGTGTGAGTTAGCTCCTTAATGACATGATTTAAAAAAGGACCTCCCTAATCATTGACCAACTTGATGGGACATCCAAATCGGGTCATAATATTTTTGTAAAAAAAACTTAACTACCAAATTTGTTGAATTATCTTTCAAGGGAACATCTTCCACCCACTTAGTACAATAATTAGTAGCTACCATAATGTACTTGTTTCCTGTATTCTTGGCCTTTAGTTTAATTAGTCCCACAAAGTACAATCCCCATTTTTGAAATGGTTCCAATGGTTATATAGGGTTCAAAGGCATCCTATCTGCACTAGAAGTATTTCCTTCCCTTTGACACAATATACACTCTTTTGCATAATTGCGAACATCTTTCAACATTGTAGGCCACCAAAAACCTGCTTGGTGAATCTTCCTTCTCTAATCTCTCCAAAAAATGTCCACTTGCATTTCCAAAATGGGCTTCCTGGAGCACAACTGATTGTTCTTCCTCAGGAACATGTATTCTGATAATTTGATATATCTCCTTCTTGTACAAACACTTGCTATTACAAGAAAAAATTTGCTCCTCAAGAATTTTTTTTTGACGCTGATGTGTACTAAATGAATCAGTCATCAAACCATCAGTCAAGAATGTTAGCATCTAATCATACCAAGAATATTAAAAAAGTCCTTCTACTAAAAACAATTCATCATTTGGCAATTGATCCTAAATGCCAATTGCTAGTTCCCCTTATTCAAGTCTACTAAGAAAATCAGCTACAACATTTTCCTTACAAAAGCAACATCCATCTTGCCAATCTGCCATGTAACTGAGGTTTTTGAATCAAATATAACAATGCCTAATGATCCACATGGAAAATAACTCTATTTTCCACAAGAAAGTGCTTGAATTTATTCAAAGCATAGATCATTCCCAAAGCTTCCCTTTTAGTTACACTATAATTCCTCTCTGCTAATGTCATCAATCTACTAGCATAGTAGATTGGTCCGAACCATCCTTTAACCAATTGCTGCATAAGAATTTCTCCTATAGCAATATCAAAGGCTCATCAAAGTGTATCATAACACGAACGCCAGACATATGAACACATCAAACTCAATAACGGCCATAACTACTCATTCAGACAATCACAAATAACACTGAATACTGAAGCGTTGAACATTGATCACACCTTACTCACAATCTCTCACCAACATACTCTCTTATACTCCAATACACAGAATACACATCATTGTGGCATAAGACACTTCTCATCATTATCAAGGAATCAATTACAACATTGATTCAACGCTTCATGGATTTTATAAGAAAGCTTTCATTTAAACACCTTTTCATATCTCATCACTTCCTAAGGTTCCTTTCGGCCTGCTTTATCTCCCGTTTATAATATGAGATCGCTTTCACTGTCAATTCAAAGAGGGATTTGGAACACTAGCTATAGTCATGAGATATCAGGATCAGAGATGCCTCGGGTTGTTTTTGCTAGAGCTGCGTAGACACAATGGAGAGTCCCTTGAGGAATTTATACAGTGAGAGACATTTAGAGAGGGAGATAATTGACTACTTTAGAGCAGAGACTCGACAGTCAGAGGAGCAAGCTTCACAGGAGACTTTGTACCGAGACATTGTATCAGATCCACCAATTGTATACTTTTCGTCCCAAAGATCATTTTGGACTTTTTGATGACGTGTAATATAACGTTTCATTTTATTTTTACTTAATCCATCTCTTGGCAAGAGAGGTAGCAAATGCTTACAAAACAAAAACGACCATTAAAAAAAAAAACCCCTCTTTATTAATAATAAAGGCTAATCAGCTAGCTCCTCCTGTTTTCATACACACCAAGATGTCATCACCTTTTTACTCAAGTTACCCATGGAGTCCACCATATATTGTAACCTCTTGCTATGCCCTAATATGCAGCCCCTCCTCTCAAGCAACTCATCATCCGCCAAACAACTCCTTGTCCATGGCCTCCTCATGAATGTCCCCCACTCACAAGCTCACCATCTGTATCATAGCTTTCAGTCCTTCAAAATCTCTTATTCTCAGCTAATGTCTCTTTCTCAAAATACTCGGCTGCTCATGTAGCTCCTTCTAGCAAGCTCTCTCTCTTTGTGTGTGTGTGTGTGTGTGTGTGTGTGTGTGTGTGTGTGTGTGTGTGTGTGTGTGTGTGTGTTGGTCCTCTAATGCATGTAGTGGCCTCTCCTTTCCTAGAGTTTCCATTCATTCAATGTCACTCAACCGCATCCTCATCTTCTTTAACCTCTTTAGCTTCCTCTTGCCCTTTGTCTTCATCCTAACCACGTCCTCTCTCTCTCTCTCTCTCTCTCTTTGAGAAAGAGCTGGTTGAGTCTCTCTCTTTCATGCCTTTTGGTAAAAGTGAGTGTGCATGACCCTTGGGGTCGCATGTTAGGAGGACACATGCATGGGTTGAGCGTGCATTCTTTAAGCATCTTCAAAGAAGTTAGAGCACTTTTGGGTGGGCTAGGGTTAATCCTTGGTGCCCATGTCACGCGGCCTCCTTCACTTGGAACTATGCCAAAGTAGAGCTGTCTCTTTTCCCACCTCTCAAGGCGTCCTTGCAATTGGCATCTGTGGAGTAGTGGCATTTGTGAAGTAGTAGCGATCGACAAAAAAGCTAACATCATCGCACACACCACCAGCCAACATGCAAAAGGCCTCTTATAGACTAGCAACAATAAAAAAGTTTCTCTTAGCTCTACCCATCCATGCATCACGTCTCGGACCACTGAGAGAGAGAGAGAGATAGATATGAGAGAGAGAAAGAGAGAAAGACTGAAGCGGGCCTGAGCCTGAGTGTGTTGGCAGTGTGTAAGTGGCAATTAAAGGAGAAGCGGGCAGTGTACTGTCTCTCTCTCTCTCTCTCTCTCACATGCATAGACACACGAGTGCAACAACAATCTCAAGTAAAAACGCCAAGCCATAGTGTCCATGGATAGCACCACGCCTAGAAAGTCGGCTGTGATTCACCCACATAGGCAAGTAGAAAATGCCAAGAAAGAAAAAGAATGATTATGAAAATTGTAAAATTCTAAATGTAAACATGTGCCTATGCACAAATGGCTACCTCTAGGATATAAAATCTTGTGACTTTCCATTCTCTTAAGGCTTAAGGTAAAGGATATGGTTTAGAGATACCCAAATTGGGTGCAAAATTGAGAAGGCGTTGTTGACTGGTTTGGAGCTTGGAGGGGCTTAGTCCAAAGCACTGCACAACATGCATTTGTAGCCCTGTGTATGAGATGTATATCTATGCATACCCAACTAATGTTTAGACTCAACTAATGCTAATAGCTTGATGGCTTCGTATGTTCTTTTCCTTCATAGAAAAAAATTGAGTGCAACTAGCAATGTACATTGTTTGCCATTGGCCTTTCATTGTATTATCTCTCACATGTATCAATATTCGTGAAATAAGTGTTATAAACTACCGAAATCATTTCACTTGGGCTACCATCTCGTCATTGACCGACAAACAAGGAGCCTAGATCAACAACCCTGATCAGATGGGCAAGGTGATATTAGATCATCTCAGCCAAATCATTGGAATGGAGGACTCCCCCTCTCCCATAACCAAAGAAGCGAGGAGGAAGATGTTTCGACCACTCCAAGATTAGTGGACCCTGATGGAGCGAACTATTTGGAAAGGCCCTTAACCCATGTTGGAAGACTCTCAAGAAACTAGGCAAAGAATAGTCGCCAGGATGGGATGGGATGGTATCACGACCGAGTTTTGTCAAGAGTTCTGGGAGGTTTTGGGTCCTTGTTTCTTGAATTTGGTTAACAGATCCTTCGCAGAAGGTATGCTTGAATCAAAAGTGAAGAAAGTATTAATTAAGCTCATCCCCTAGCAACTAGCCTCCTCTCATCTCAAACACTAGAGACTAATCACAATGATGACTGTGGTGTACAAGGTATTGGCTAAACTCATTGCTGAGAGAATGTCCCCAGTGTTGGCTGATGGTATCTCATCCTCAAGCAACTAGCATGCTCTCAGCTCAAACACTAGAGACCAATCACAATGATGACTGTGGTGTACAAGGTGTTAACTAAACTCATTGCTGAGCGAATGTCCCTAGTGTTGGTTGATGTTATCTCTCCCCATCAACATGGTTTTAATAAAGGAAGATCAATATCTGACAACATCTTGGCGGCCATGATAGGTATGGAATATGCCAAGTTCAAGAAACAAGAATGTGTCCTACTTCAATTGGATCTTGATAAGGTGTATGATAGGATAACCTGGTATTTTGTGAAGACATGAAATAGAATTTGGGGTTTGGCCCATGTATATATCAAGCTGTAAATACTCTTGGGAAAGGAATCTCCTTAGAGCTACATTTCAACTCAAGAATAGTTGGCTGCTTTCAAGTCAAGAGATCCATTTGCCAAGGGTGCCCCTTATCTCCACTTTGGTTTGACGCGTGCACTTATTGCAATGTTGGAACAGCTACGACAAGAGGAGAGATTTAAGGGTTGCAAATCAAGAATGACAAACAACTTCTTATCAAAATGTTTGCAGATGACTCGCTACTCTTAGAGGTGATGGGAACAATGTTAGGCAAGTCTTAGAGATTGTCTAGATGTTTGCCATAGCATCAGAGTCACAATGCAACATAGAAAAATCAAGAGCTATCTCTTGAGGGAAGGGGAAATTTTGCTTCTGCATATTCCCCCATGTGGGGGTGCCCATAGGTAAAGGAATTACTCACAAGATTTCCTTTGAATGGGTTCATGAAAAATCAAAAAGAATATGAAGCTTTGGGAGTACATCCTAATTCCCTTCCATTGTAGAGCTATGATAATTAATACCTTCTTCATCCCGTAAACTTCACGTCACCATTCCTGCAATTATCTCAAAAAATATGAAATACCTTCTTGAAACCAATTAAGGAATTCTTGTGGAGATATAATTTGACAGCTGGTAGACTGTGGCAATGGATAAAGGGGAGGCTATCACTACACCGAAAGCTGAAGGGGGACCTGGGCATCATGGACCTTGTCACTCATGACTTGGCTGTATGTGCCAATTTTTTTTGCACCCTCACCATCTTTGATGAGAGTGGGGATGTCATGGCAAGGGAAATGGTAATGGAAGCCGGCATGAAATCCAAAGGTGGTCTATGGTCCAATCTCAACATACAAAACAAACTTCTTCCCCCCTCCGGTGTAGAGGCTCAATTAAGTAGATTCATTGGAAAGTTTATTGAAAAATGTTGCAAAGCCACAGTTGCACTCAAATGAAAAGAAGAGATTATGTACTAGAGAGGGACGGCTAGGCATTGGTCTTCATGGGTCCCCATTGTGAAAGGTTTGAACCTCAATAACCATTGGCTAGAGATTTCTAGGAGTCTGAACAACAAAGGCTTTGACATCTTGGATTCTCTAAGGAATTATAAAAAATGGGATTTAAATACCTTGGTGAATCTGAAGATGTGTTGCAATCTCTTGCTCCAAGGAGGAAGTCCTCATCGGAAAACTACTAGAAAATCTATCAAACCTAACCCTTCCCCCCTTCTCCACACTACTTGACTAGTTCAAGCGTTGATGAGCGCAAAGCGCAACGCGGACCTCGACGACCTCAACTCCAGGATCGTGCACGCCGAGTTGGACACGGGGAACGAACAGGGGGCACCATCTAGCTTTGAGCGGCTAGGACGCTGACAATGGTAATCTAAAATAGCACCAATACTGCACACTGGAGAGGGAGAGGGAGAGAGAGAGAGAGAGAGAGAGAGAGAGAGATGTAGGTGATGAAACCCCCTCGGGATGTGAGGGAAACTTGATTCAAAGCAGTATTTACAAAAACCATAGCTTCGACGAGATGGCAACTGAGGTGATAGAGAGAGCTAGTGAGAAATAGAGAGAGGTAATGAGCCTATAGTGCGTTCTCTAGAGGTGATTCCATAAGCACGGAGATTCTACTCTCGTGTGTGTGGCGACCCTTGGAGTCAAGGTGTGGACATGGCTTCCTTCTCATAGTGCTAACTTTCCAAACCCCAAAGCTCAAGTACCGCCCAAAATGTTATACCACTCTCCTAGAGTGTTCTCCCAAATGCTGCCTCAAAATCCCCTCTCCCTCCTTTGGCGAGTGTTGCGAGTCCCCCTGATAGTGACCTCTCAATGCCCTTTTATAGGTGCATGCTGCATTAGTTTAGGATAATTTAATTAGGTTAGGGCCCTAATCAGGAGAGACAAAGCAAGGATTTGGGTCCCACATGGTTGACTCTTGCTTTGTCGTAGGAGAATTTAAAATGATATCTCCTAGGTGGGTCTTTGTGACCATCACCTAGAGAGGTGGCAATTTACAATGGGTTTTTTTTATACAAGATTTTTGTCTTGAAATTGGAAAGTAATAATACCCTACGGATGTTACTCCATCATGGACGAGATGCCGATGAATGGCGGGCTTTGCTAGTGCGTCCGTGTAATGCGTTCGCCAATTTCGGAGCCGGCCAGGGCATGCCTTCGACGTCACTTCTTGATTTGGTCGCTGCTACTGTGTGATTTGGCTGTCCTTCTTCTTTTATGTTGGACGTCGACGTCGAGTTCCTCCATTTTTACCTTTTTATGGGTGCGTATATGAGTGTGTGTATATTGTGTGTTTATGTGCGTGCACGTAGGCGCGTGTGCTCGTGTATATGAGTGCGTATGTTTGTGAGTGCGTAAATACGTGTGTGGATGTATGTAATTGTGTAAGGATATAGGTACTATGAGTGTGTGTGCATATGTATGTGGGGGTTGTGTGTATAGATGTATGTGTGTGAGTGTGCGTGTGTGAACAAGAGCATAGGAGATGTGTTTATTATACTTTTTTTTAATTTTGTATATGCTGCTTACGTGCAGGCTATAGAGAACGGGGGGGGGGGGGGAGATGTGTGTGTGAGCGTGTGTGTGTGTGTGCGTGTTAAGAGATAGAGGGTTGATTGCACCCGCATGGGCTTGAACCGGGAGCGAGAGAGAGAGACGATGGAGAGTGGGAGACAGAGAGAGGGGGGGGGGGGGGGGGGGGGGGGGGGGTGTGTGTGTGTGAAAAGAGTGAGAGTTTCCATCTACTGTGCCCGCATGGGCTTGCACGAGGGAAGAGAAGAAAGACCGATCCAAAGGGAATGAGGGAAGAGAGAGAGAGAAGGTGGGGTGTAGAGATGAGAGAGAGAGGTTGGCTGGCGGACTAGGGAGAGTGGGTGGTGGAGAGAGAGGGGGGAAGGAGTGGATGAGAGAGAGAGAGAGAGAGAGTAGGGGAGCGGCCCACCTTGGTTGACAAACAAGAGGGAGATAGAGAGTAGCTTGGTGAGGAAGAGAGAGTGTGGACGAGAGGGGAGAGAGAGAGGAGGATGTGAGAGTGTGAGTGTGTGTGAATAATGAAAGAGAGAGAGGGAGACTCTTGTACCTTTGTATGGTGGCCCTTGAGAGGGAGAAGACTTGTTTTATTCCCCCATTGGGCTTGGTGACACAGGAATAAGGAAAGGGGAGAGAGATAGTGGGTTGTCGGAGCTAAGTAGGAGAGAGAGATCGTCCTCTGGTGATAATAGAGGAGTGTGGCCAAGCTGAGAGACAACCCACTTGGGGTTGGTTCTTGTGACCGCGGTTTCAAAAAGCCGGCCATCATTAGCCCTCCCTTATGGCTAGAGGCATTCATGCTTCTAGCTCTGCTTCTGATTCCCGAGTTGCGAAGTTGGAGGGTTCTCCCTCTTTTGGAATATCTAGCATGAACTCTGGATCAAATCTTAAGAAGTACCTTTTGAGCCTCCATCCATTGACTCTGGTCTTGTGAATTCAACCATCTACTTCCATCTTTATGTAGCTGCCGTTGGCGTATCGCTTTTTGACAATGAATGGGCCTTCCCATCTGGGTTGAAATTTCTTATATTTCCTAGTGTCAAATCTGTTGTCATATCTCAACACTAGCATGCCTTTTTCTAGGCCCTTTTCCCTAAGACCTTGATTGAATGTGAGTCGACGCCGCTCTGCTTACGCTGCATAGTGATTGATCGCGTCTTCCCTATCTAGCTGAAGCCTCTCTAGATCGAGGGTGTGGTTGCGGAGATGGGCAATTGGGCATTGTAATTGGCTAGCCATGACTCGTAGGCTAGCTATTTGTACCTCGATGGGTAAAATGACCTCCTTTCTATACACCAGATGAAAAGGGGTGAAACCTAGTGATGTTCCGAATGTCGTGCAGTAGGTCCAAAGAGTGGCCATGAGATGCTTATCCCAATTACTTGTGTGGTTATTCACCTGCTTTGTGATGATCTTATAGATCATTCCGTTTACCTTTTCCACTAGACCATTGCACTGTGGATAGTAGGGAGTGGAGTGTCGGCGTGTAATGCCTAACTTTTTCATCAGTTCTCCCACCAAATCGCCTCTAAAACCTGGCCCTCTATCAGATATTATCTCCAGAGGTGTGCCAAAACGGCAACAAATGTGCTCAAATATGAACTTCGCCACTTCTTAGGCTGTAATGCGTGTGGTGGCTGCTGCTTCCGCCCATAAAGTCATGTAGTCTACACCAACTAGAATGTATAGTTTACTTGATTGAGCCCTTGGTAAAGGACCAATTGCATCTATTTCCCACTTCTCAAACGGACTAGATGAGATTATAGGAGTCTATGGCTCATTGGTTAGTGTACGATCATTGGGCACTTGACAAGCCTTACATGTTTTACACCAATGATGCACATCCCTGTTCAGACTAGGCCACGAGAATCCTGCTTGTAGAATCTTCCTACTAGTAATATCTAAAGTAAAATGGCTGCCACAGACACCATCATGGAAACTTAAGATTACCTCCGTGATCTCACTTGAGATTGGCACTCGCCTGAGAATCTAGTCTTTGCCCTTGCAATATAAGTTGTTGTTTACAAGGCAAAATCTTGTTGTCTTTCTGACAAGACATTGTTTATGACCCTTGGTGTACCCTTCAGGACACTCTCATGTATCTAAGAAGATGATGATATCAGGCATAGCATCGCTACCTTGAAGGAGAGGTAGTTTTAGTTTCATTGCTCCTATGGGAACATCTTGTATTCTCTCCTTCGCTAGAGCATCTACCTCTTGATTTTCTACCCTAGGGACATGAAATAATTGCATTGCTTCAAAGTTTCTTAAAAGATCCTTAACTTGGCGTAATTGGCCAAGCAAAACCCGATTTTTACAAATCCAAGTGCCTTTTATTTGCTTTATCAAAAGCATGGCATAACCAAACACATTTAGGCATTGAATCCCTTGCAAAATACATTGTTCTAATCCAAGAATTAAAGCCGCGTACTCTGCTTTGCTGTTTGAGTGGGAGTGTAATAGCTGCCCAATAGAGAATACCTTTTCCTTTTTCTCATTGAAAATGACGACACTACCTGCTGACTGTTAGAGGACAAATCAAACGGGCGCCCAATTGGTCGGACACCACATTTGTACTCTATTAGTTTTCTGAGCTAGTGTAGTAATACTCGTGTAAATCTTGATTCCAGAGTAGCGGGTCAATTCCCTGAGTTGTAATGATGTCATGATAATTGTAAAGGTCCGTGTGAGCCGGCCACTGGCCATTTAGAATGCCCTAGGTATAAAGGTCAATAACCTAAATGTGAAAGGAGACTTATCTTTGGAAGAAGTGGGAGCTCAAGAAACGTACACTCAAGCTACGAGCTGCTCCAAACTTGTAATCGACGCAACTAATGATTTGGTAATCTGTTTTCAATTCCGAAACTTGCATTGTGTTCCTCTCTCTTTGCTCTTTAATTTAAGTGTAAGCATTGTCAGTTTTGCTATGGTTTGCGACTACGCGTCTATGAGCTATAATTGCAGATCTGAGTGCTTAAATCGAGGTCTTTAGTCGTTTTGACCATAGGACGACAGTTCTGGATAGTTTTGTTGCAGTTTTCAGGACCTTTTTCATGATGGATCGTGATTTTGGTACCTTGTTGGATTGCGACTAGACTTGCTAGGATAGTGCCCCTAGGTATCCTAGACCTCCTCCTAAAGTTTCCTTGCATTAGAGTCCGTTCGAGTGCCGAGATGGCGTGATGACCTAGAGCTGTGAGAAAGGACATAGGCAGATTTCCCTGATCATTGAGTGTTGGTTTGCTTGTTAAGGTTCACTTCTTCAGATTGACGATCTCAAAGAGTCTCCGTGCCCCATCGGAGTCAATTTCCGTGAGTATTGACACTATGTTAGTGCCAGAAAGCTATGCTGCAGACGTCCGTTGCGGCGACCCGCTAACATTGGCGCCGTGGCAGGGGATATGATTCTTAAATGGTGAGTGACCTAGTGCGTATTTATAACGTTCTTTTTTTAAGATTTTCTTCCATTCCATTTACACCTTAGCAGTGAAGCAACTAGACACGGAGTGTAGTGCTTGGTAGAGTCTAGAAGTCGAGGACTTGCTAGATCTATTCTTGAGAAGTAAAGAGGGTTTTGAGTGAGATAGCCAAAAGCATTTCATTCTCCAATTTTCTCTATGCTTTCAGAGGTGCTGTACCATTTTTTGTTTCGACTTTATTTTGTACCGTTCTGTTTGTTTTTGTTTCATGATTCATTTCAGTACTTAGGAGTAGGGTAAGTAGAAACTACAACCATCAAATTTGGGCTAAAAGATTTGAGGAAAAAAAGGGTGAAAACCATATTTTGGCCTAAATGACCATAACTCTGAAATTCTGAAAATTTGATGGTAGAGACCTCAAAAGTGATCCGAATTCAAAAATTCGTGGATCAAGACATCAACATACTCTCTAGAATCAATCTGGAAAGTTTGGCACGAATCTGTGGAGGAACATGGATCGCGATCCATGTAGCCCAAAAAACCATTTTTAGTGAGAAGTGACCAGTTATAGTGTACATCATTGGGAAACTGCTTTGATTAAGTTTTCTTGAAAGAAAAACTCAAAAATCACATCAGAATTGGTTGTTAGGGCAAAAACAATAAAACAAGCATTGCAGACACAAAAGTTGGGGTTTTTCAACTTTTTGGGATCCAAATTCAAAAAGGGGTGAGATTTGGGTTCTACAGGGCACAAAGAACCAACAGAACAAAATTCATGAAAAAATGCTGCCAAACATGGATCGCAATCCATGTACCTTTTTGATATTTGGGGTTAATATTTGACAAGTACATTCTTGATAACCAGTGGAGCAACTTTGCCAAAAGGGACCATGTCAAAAGATTGAAAAAAGTTGGTCAAAATACCAAATTCAAAAACTAGTTAAAAACTGCAGGCAGACAGAAAAACTCACTTTTGACTAGGAAAAAGTTGTCCAAAATTCCAAAAGATTTGGGAAAGAGTATCACCATAATATGGACTTCAAGATGACCAAGTTTCATGTCAAAATGTGGTCAACCATGTATCGCGATCCATGTCTCTCATGAAAAAAAATTGAATTTTTTTTGGCTGAGATTTGAGTAGTAGGTAACTGAGACATAGACAAACACTTTTCCCAAAAGAACCAAATGCAAAAAACTTGTGAAAAGTGGTCCAAAGAGCAAAAAACAAAACATTCCCTAAACTGCCACAATAGACTGTAGAAGTCAGTTTTGGTTGGGCAAAACTGATCCAAATCCAAAAATTCTTGGTGAGCAACCTACAAACATCATAAGCTATTAGCACACCAAACATTCAGATCCAAAAGTGGTGGAACATGGATCGCGATCCATGTACCCCAGAGGAATTTTTGGAAAAAAACTTTTCCAGACTGTAGCAAAGATCATTGTGAACAAAAGTCCCCACACAAATTTTGTCAAAAAAGTTCAAAAAGTGGGTGAAAAGAGACAAAAATTGTTAAAGGTGAAAACCCTAAAACAGACCTGCGAATTGACTTTTGCCTGACCTAAACAAGTCCAAATCACACAAAAACCATATAGCAGGGATCAGTGAGCCAAGGGCAAGCTGTGTGCCAAGTTTCATTACCATCTGACACATAGGTACATGGATCGCGATCCATGTTCCTTTGTCAGAGTCTGATACCAAACTTGCACCATAGCTAAAGGACATCACAAGGAATCTAGTGGTCTTTTCAAAAGTGAATTTGGATACCAAAAACAAAACCAAAAGCCCAAAACTGTCAAGCATTTTGACAAAGTGCCATAATTGACCTAACTCTCAATGAGAGAGAGAGAGAGGCCGGTTGGCGGACCAGGGGGAGTGGGTGATGGAGAGAGAGGGAGGGGAGTGGATGAGGGAGAGAGAGAGTAGGAGAGCGGCCCGCCTTGGTTTACAAACAAGAGGGGGAGAGAGAGTAGCTTGGTGAGGACGAGAGTGTGGATGAGAGGGGAGAGAGAGAGAGGAGAATGTGAGAGTGTGAGTGTGTGAATAATGAAAGAGAGAGAGGGAGACTCTTGTCCCTTTGTATGGTGGCCCTTGAGAGGGAGAAGACTTGTTTTATGCGCCCATTGGGCTTGGTGACACAGGAACAAGGGAGGGGGAGAGAGATAGTGGGTTGGCGGAGCCAAGCAGGAGAGAGAGATCGTCCTCTGGTGATAATGGGGGAGTGTGGCCAAGCTGAGAGGCGGCCCACTTGGAGTTGGTTCTTGCAACCGCATTTTTGAAAACCGGCCGTCAGCGTGGAAGTGGCCTGGTGACGGGACTATTCACCTTTCCCAAGACTAAAACTATCTATGAAAATCTCTGCTTTATAGAGGTGTGGATTGAGCACCTCAATAGGATCTGGTCCAAAAAGTGGACAGCAAGAAAATGGAGGCAAGTGCTTGGTAACATCTGGAGGGCCAAGTGTGAAGAGAGGGACAAGTCTTCCTTTAAAGAGTGCTATTTGTCCTCATCACTATCGGATATAAAGACAAAGCTAGAGGTCTTGGTGAAGGTACCCATGTCAGATGCAAGCACGCAAAAGAATCCCTTGTGCACCTGTTTTCGGGAAAATCATAGACTTCAAGGGCTCTATTTGTAGAAGGGTGTTTATGCATCTGGGAACTCCCTTCTTTAGGTGCGATCTTTCTATGGGCTCTAGGTTCATCGATAATTTAGATCTTCTGACTGACATATATGTAATAAGAGCTACTGTATTGAGAGCTATCTTGCCGTCCAAGAATGCACTATTGTTTTAGAGGAAGTGTGATCCCTTAGTCTCAAGTGTTGTTTTTGAAATATGATGGTGGAAATTACATTGTAGTAAGAAATAAAAGTAAGGTTAGATGGGTTGGTCGCCCCCTCATTTTTTCTTGGAAAACCCTATGCAAAGGATATGCCAAGGCCCATTGTAACTTTCTGTGTTTAATGCAATTCAAGCTTAATTAAGCACTTAAAGTAAAAATAAAAATCGATTCAGCTGGAGACAATGCTTAAAGCTTGTGTTGTTTATAAATCAAAACCCTTGCATGATAACCTTATACCCTTCATGTCAATTCCTTTTTCTCATAACACCTCATCCAAATCCTTTTAGGACGTTATGATTGATAACATCAAATCGTCCTAGGAGATTTTAATGTAGGTTCTTGTTTGATAAGGCATTTTTTTTCCATACTGACAATTGGGAGCAGATGTCTTGTATTAATTCAGAACAGAATGTACCTTGAGCATCAAGCATGGTTATTTACCTGAGGAACCCAACGATACAAAAGGGTACATAGAGGGCTAAGTCTGGCTGGGTTACAGCTAATAACTGGGAGCTGATATCTAGCCCTTTATGGTTATCCCACATCGAACAATGCTTGCTTCCACATCGAACAATTCTTGCTTCCACTCACTGCTTTCTTGAATGATTTCTTCAAATTTGGCCGTCATAGGGTTTCTTTCAAAGGCTCTAGATTCCTTGCTTTCCAAGTTTTAATGTAGGTGCTTGTTTGATAAGTCTTTTTTTTTTTGCCATACTCACAATTGTGAGTGGAAGTCTTATATTAGCTCAGAATAGAATTTATATTAAGCATCAAGCATGGTTATTTCCTCAATAAACCCAAAGATACAAAAGGGCACATAGAGGGCTGAGTCCGACTGGGTTACAACCAGTAGCATGAAGCTCAAATCTAGCACTCTATGTGTATCCAACATTGAAAAGTTCTTGCTTCCACTCTTTGAGATTTTTTTGTTTCCTACAGAGAGTATCCACTCACTGCTTTCGTGAATGATTTCTTCAAATTTGGCCGTCATAGGGTTTCTTTCAAAGACTCTTAGATTCCTTGCTTTCCAAGTTTTTTTGAGATAAAATGGACAATCTTTGTTTCAACCAAAGTGGCTTGATTATTGAGCATCTTTTCTTTTAGAATTAGATCATTTCTGAAAAGCAGATTTTCCAAGTCTTTTTATACCCATTTGTAGTCTCTAAATAGATGGAGGGGATCCTTGATTGCAGTTTTACATCTTGAACATAGGTTAGTGCATATTTCTCTTGCTTTTACTTTGATCCTCATTGGTAATGTCCACAACATCACTTCTAGATGAAGATCTTCATTGTGTAGGCCATGGAGGATCCCATATGTGGGTTCAACAATAGGGATTATTTTATTCTATATTTTCTCACAGATTCACATACAAAAGGGTGTTGGAAAAATGATCTTGAGAAAAAATTTAATGATTAATAGGAAAAGGATTATTTTATTAATAAAAAATTCACAGCTAAGGGGTTTATAAATAGTCCTTAAACGCACGTGATATATAGGTTTTACATATAGTAATATCAGCCCCCCCCTCCCAAACCCAAAATTGAGTTGAGTGCATTAATCCTTTGTTGTTGAGTTTCTTGACTATTTGTCTCCCAAAGGCTTTAATGAAATACCCGGCCTTAGCAAGTCAGGGGGACCAATGGATGATGGATTTCTTGAAGTACCTTGTTGTCTATTCCCCATTTGAGTGCTTCTGATGCTTCGACACTTTTGCACACAACCTTGCCTGTGATGCCACCTAGTTTAACTTTTGCAAGACTAATGCGAGTAGCTTGTTGTGCACTCCTAGCCCTTTTCACAGCCTCCCGAGGGAGAAAAGCTTTACCTTGTCTATCATATCCCATGTCATAGCATGTTCATGCTTGATCCTGGTTCATTATTGCCACCACAAACTTGGCACATTGGGCCTTTGCATGGATTATCGGCTTGAGCATCCAAGTTCTGCCTACTCCTTGGGTCTAGCAACCCGCTCCCATTTTCCCCATTGCCTTGAGTGTTGTAGCTTTGTACTTGTTTTTCCACGAGGATCATTTCACAAGTTTCAAAAACTTTTTCCAATTGCATTGAGACATCTTCAGGCTAGGAGAGAAGAATGACAAGTACGGGATCATGAATGAATTAATTGCCTTTATTCTACTGTGGAAGGGAAGAAGCATATATTCCCACCTTTTCATCTTGCTTCATAAGTTTGTTCATGATCCATTGAAACTTTTGCTTGTCACAGACTCCTACCCATAGTGGGACCCCAAGATGGTGAAACACCATTCCTTTGCCAACCAATTGGAAGAGGGTGGTGGACACACTCTATACCCTCAAAACAAGTAGGGGGACAAGGTGGTCTTACACATCTTAAAGGCTTCTTACCTAGTGAGAAGGTGGGAGAAGGGGCGGGGGAGGGAGGTGGGGGACCACTTTGACATCACTTCCCCTATTTTTGATCCAGATTTGAAAATACCCTAAAAAGTTGTTTTTTTTTCAAAAAAATTAAAATTTATATTTTCCCTCCTTAAAACCTCCCCAATCTATTTTATAGTTAAAAAATTATTTATGGACCTTTAAAAGTAAAAATTTGCACTTGAAATTCTAAAAAATGTTTTTTTAATAAAACTTTTCATAACATCATTTCAAACTCCTAAAAGTTTCCCCAAACCTATCCCATAGCTAAAAAGGGAGTTTTTCTCTCTAGAACTTCTTTCTCAAGCCTTCCATTGGTGCAACAAGCATACTCATTCTCTACTCCAACATTCTCTCTCTACTCACCTTCTCCCATCTCCATTGGTGAGCACCATATAAGCTCCTCCCCTGTTCCACTTGCCATTGGCACAACTAGTGGGGTCATCCACCTTCTCTTACCTCCATTGTAGCACCAAAAAAGCTCCTCCCCCTTATCTTCCACTCCGCCTCCCATTCTGCCACCAAGAAAGCTTCTCTCCTTCATCTCTCCTTCACACCTCCCTTTTTGACACCAATAAAGAAAGATGAAGTCTACGTGCCACAAGATTTCATCAAAGGTGGCAGTATATACATGAAACCATCCCCGATGCTCACCCTCTCCATGTTTTGAGATGGTGGAATTTTGAATCACCATTGGAAGGGAAGTCTCCTTGGTTTGAAGAATTGAAGGGACGAGAGGAGCATAGCTATAATATGTTTTTTCAATGTCAAGAAGGCGGTTGAAGAAACTTGCTCAAAGGCAAACTTCCACCAAATTGTGAGTACCTCTTTTAGCAACATAGAGTTTTGTGTGTGTCACGTTGTAAGCTCTTTTCATTGTCCTGATTATGATTTTGTTATCTTGTGGTCATTTTTTAATCTACCTTGATGGAGGAGCAGTCACTTCATATCCTTTTGTGCACATTTAAATAACTTCATGCGGATGTTGGATCAATTTTTTTCTTCACCCTTTTCCCAAACAAGTTGGTGCAAAGTAAAATTTTCTTTTACTTACACTCCTATCATTAGGAAAACTTTGGACTCTCAAAGGGGCCCTATAAGGTGGTTTGACTTTGCCTCTCTTGTTCAAAGTGGGCAACCCAATGAAGTACATAAACACTTTGTCAAAATCCTATCAACCAACATATCATTAAAAAGATCTTAGAAGTAGCTCTAAATCCAAAAACTTCGATAAATTGGAGTTGATTTATAGAAGTTATGGCCTCCGCACTGAAGCTGAAATGTGGGGAGAGATTCCATTTATAAGTCGGAGTTATCACATAAAAAAACAGAATCTTCTAGGATATAAGGAATTTGATGGATGTTATATATCAATGGATAGATTTTGATGAGTAAATTATTAATCCAAAAGGTCCAAAAAGTTTTGATTTTATTTGTAAAATTTTTACTGTGCACCCGTTTTGGACAAAGGGAGAAAGTCAAAGTCGTTATAGGGCCATTTGAGAGTCCAAAATTTTCTTAATGGTTATTCTCACTAGTGTGGAATCAGTTATGGTAGACTTTCACTTCTTGATATAGTAAGTAGTTGCATTTTTCATTATCCAAATTCCATGCATGTATTTTAAGATATAATTTAAGTAGCTTGTCAATATTTTTTGTTTGTTTGCATATCATGCCTTATTATAACTATAGAAATCCTTTACATTGGTTATCCATGAAGGTCCATATCTGAAAATATGACATGGAGGCTAAAGACAAAAGTTTTTGGTACCTTGGCCACCTTGGAGAACAAGTTGTGCAAGCTCCTTTTATATTGCAACAGAAAAAACCCCTTTGTCAATTGTTATTCTTAGCAAAATGTGGAGCCTTAAACTCCCAATGTGTGTATTGAACTCGTCACGGCTCTATATTGATGTATACTCTATTTAAAAATTGCTACAATGTGTAGCATGTAACCCCAATTTTGATATGAAAATGAGCTTTTGTTCATCAATTCTTCTCTCTGTCTCTCTCTCTCTCTCTCTCTCTCTCTCTCTCTCTCTATTGCATATTTAAAGGTAGTGTAATATGTAAAGTCCAACACTTGCGTCCTAAGCTTATGCTGGATACATACAATCTCTCAAATTCATACGGAAATCAAAAATCTTGAATTCTTTTTGTTTTGGGGGGAAGTTTGTAATGATGAGTTCAAACAATAATCATACAATGCTTCTTACTAGAATCTTCTTGCAATATATATGAAAATTTGAAAAAGTACTTCTAACATTCTACTCGCAGCCTCAAAGCTTGGAATCTCACAAGACCAAAACTTGGTGGCTCAAAGAATTGTCCTAGTTGTGGGCTTATAAGTCCCTTGTTCATTTTAGGATCAAATGTTTATGTGGAAATCTTGGTGGTGCGCTTCTATTGGCTTAATTGCAATGAGCTAATGGTGCTTACAATTGAGCAAAAACAAGAATTTGGTAAGAATGAAGTCGTTGGGCAAACTGAGATCATCTTAATAAGTTAGGAGTAGAGGTATACCTATGAGCTAGTTGTTTCTAAGTGGAGGAAGGTAGAATAGATTGAAACAAAATTTATAATTAAAGGCAATAAGTGGTAGACCTTGGAGTCAAAACCCCATGTACAATAAAACTATCATGGGGTAGATACTCACACACTGAGCATAGTGAGGTATGAGCAGAGATGTAATGTACCCAACATTTATCCATATAAATCATTTCAGATATTTTGCAAAGTAATAAAGATTCTCAATTTTGTGAGTCATCATGAGTTTATCAGAGAAATCGGATAAAAAATCGGGTTCAGAATCTATTTATTTATGATCTTTCTTTATGTAGAACAATAGGTTCATGTGGGAACCTAATCTATGTGTGAAGAAAAAGCTCAGAGATAGAATTTTTTAGGAAAGAAAGAGAGATGAATAAAATTAGGATACTTCTTGCTTTCTCTCTCTCAAGATAAAATGGGAACTTGTAAGTATAGATCTTTTTAAAAATCGCACATACGATTCGCGAACAAAAAAAATAATAAAAAAATATAGAGTCACGACGACGTGTGAGCTTTTTCTTCTCCTATTTTTGAAACCTCTCAGTATTCTTAGCACCCCCCTAGAGCCCATATAAAGGACCCTTCTCCTCTCACTTTGAACACACACATCTACAGAAGTGGAAGCTCTCTTGCAACTACGCGTCAGAGGAAGATTCTCTCCCTAAACCTCTCATCTTCAAGCCATCTCCATCTCCAATCGTCGACGTACCGTCACCTGATTTGTGAACACTCTCTCTCTCTCTCTCTCCAACAACGCGCTTTTCTTTTCTCTATTCCGAAGCTATGGCTCCGAAGCGTGTAACACGAAGTTCTAAGGATGCCCATGCCGTTGCATCACCAAAGAAGGTGGGAAGGAAGGTGTCTACTCCGAACAGATCTCATGCGTAAGCATCAACCGAAGAAGAAGTCGAAGCCGTCCAACCTCCAGCACAGGAGTTAGCCGCACGCGCTCCAAATTCGGTAAGACAAATTTATACTTGTACATTTCTATTCATGTTTGACTTGGGAAGCTAAGCATAGGGAACCCTTAAACCGTCCGAGAAACGTGATTCTATCACATGAAACAAGCATATGTTTTCATAGATTAGTGAAAGAACTGTTTGATAAATTGTTATTGCTTAATAAATTGTTATTGTTTGATAAGTGGGTTTCTGATTGATATGAAGAATTGGTTAATCATGTTTAATGAATCATTTAATGAGAAGAATTATTGAAAGAATATATTTTGTTCTCGTGGGTAGCGAGATGATTCCGCGGTTAGCAGAAATTAAGCTGAGGTTATCGGCTCTCTTTTGTTCATTGCGGTTAGCGGGATGCCTCGCAGTTAGCAAGATGGGAAGGTTGCGCAATTTACGGTTAGCGAATAAATCCTTTGCAAAGGTTTTGTTGGGTAGACAGAGGAAGTTCACAGGTAGCTGCAAACTCATGAGAAATTGAAAAAGTTATTTTTGTTGAATAAAGGTTGTTACATTAGACCTTATTTGAATTGTTTTGGTATTGTTTGAAGGGTTGTATAAAAGAACCTATGTTTGGAACTAATTAAGGGACACTGTTTGTATATGTTAAACAGTGTGGTAAAAAGGGTGAGTGCGGTGTGGAAAGTGGAGACCGGCTCAGGTTGCCGGTCAAGGATGAGTGGATTCGATTAGTCGAGTACTTTTCACTTTGTCTTAGTTAGTTAGAGATTTATCTCATGTCATATTTTGGATTTAAGGATGGCGGCTGTGCCTCTTAAACGCGGGGAAAAATGCGTTGTTTTTGGATCCTTAACGTGTGAAAGGGATTTTCTTCTCTTATAATGTAGGATCTAGAGTCCATAGAACCTTTAACCTCATCGACCTGGCTTGTGGTGTAGGGTCTTGCAACTAAAAACACAATAGGTGAAAGTCTTCTTCTCTTTCGTTGCTCGTATCCTTGCTTCGCATTATCGGAGTAGGGTGTCGTCAACGGATTTAGAGGATAAAGAAGGCTATCTTTCAAGTCGCCCCGATCTTTTAGGACGGGGACCTTACAAGAGAAGATTCTACATCGAAAACCGTTCTTGAAAATGTGGAAGCTATTGAGATGTCCTTTGATATCACATGTGCTACATTTATTCCTTGAAGCACTCATCAACTCCATCTTTCACATTGCATGCTTTTGTTTGACAAATTTCTCATATGCATATAAAGTGTTCCATAATTGATACTTGCATTAGGCACTCTTTCTTTGTTTCTCCTAAGAACTCACCATGCATGAACATGTACTTCAAGTCCAAATGCTCAACTGCAATAAGAGCGTACACCGAAGGCACTTTTTTCCCACCGGGTCTTTCCCCTTTGATCATCTAGGTTTTAGACACTAGCCTAGAAACACTCATCATCAATCTCTTGTAAATATTCATCTATATTAGCAATAAAGAGACTACTACTCATATCAATTGTCAAGGAATCATAGCAGCAACTACATGTCTTCACATGTTTGTCAAGAGCAACTCTTCTCTTCGAGGACAAAAACACAGCTTCAACAACAATGGTGAGTCAAAGAAAGGCATATAAAGACATGTACCAAGCAATGAAAAATTCCACACATCCCAGTGGAAACACGGGCAAGATCCATCATAATATCAACAACCCAAAGAAGCTGAGTTTTCACAAATGTAGACACATCAAAAACCATCTTCGTGCCCAATAGTGGCCACAAAGAGGAGAATGCGCAACAAGATGCAAACTTTCCTTGACAATAGAAGGTCAACTCATGTATGAACAAAAACACAACAGATATGAATCATGTTAAGTATGGAGCCTGATTTACCCCTTGTAAATTGTTTATTCAAAACCCACATTTGTAAGGCCCCTGTGAAATAAAAATCACTCACCAGAAACCAAAATTTTCACGCCCAGTCTCGAGCCAGTCTCGATGCCCAAGCTCGAGACTGACTTTGTTGGAATACTCCTTTTCGCCAAAATAATGATCGGACGATGGTCGAAAAACGGCCGGTCGGTTGGCCGATGGTCAAAAGTCAATGGCCAATGGCCGATGGCCAAATTCAATGTCCAGTGGCCAAATTCAAAAGCATACTAGTCTTCTCAAGGGCGGCCACACATGGACGGATTTGAGGGTCCGATTTGGACTTATCTACACAAGGGCGCCTACACGTGGCTGCCT
The DNA here is from genome assembly GCF_014529385.1 of Adiantum capillus-veneris. Classification (NCBI taxonomy): domain Eukaryota; kingdom Viridiplantae; phylum Streptophyta; class Polypodiopsida; order Polypodiales; family Pteridaceae; genus Adiantum; species Adiantum capillus-veneris. Next base: position 15,322,897 of record NC_140939.1, read on the forward strand.
CTCATGAAAAGAACAACCCTTTTGGCCTATAAAAGGAGGCCATTTCTACACACATTTCATAGTGTGAAGTTGATGCAACAAGGTGGGTGTGAGGTGGTGAGAGTGAAGCAAAGCGGGAGCTCTATTAAGGGTATAATTCCTTTGTAACCTACTTCTTGTTTTGAAGTACTAAAGCCATTGAGTGGCTGCTTTCCCATGGACGTAGCCCACATTTGGTGAACCACGTATCTCATGTGTACTCTATCTCTCTCTCTCTCTCTACTCTATAATCTCTTGTGTGTGAAAATTATCTCTCTCCATTCAATAATATACTCAATTATCTACTTAGCTACATCGTATTTCCTAACAACTGGTATCAGAGCAAGGTTTTCTCGTAGCTAAATTATCTCAAGGAAAGGATTCCTTCAATAGAGTGGGAGTAATGGCAGAGGAAGCGAAGCTCAAGATCGAGAAGTTCAACGACAAAAACTACTAACATTGGAAGATAGAGATTGAAGACTATATCTACCAGAAGGACCTCTATTTTCCACTATGCACTCTTGCAAAGAAGCCCTCAACGATGGTAGATGAAGAATGGATTGTCCTTGATCGAAAGGCACTGGGAACAATCCGGTTAAGCTTGGAGTCAACGGTGGCCTTCAACGTTTTGGAGATGAAGACCACAGAGGACTTGATGAAGTCATTAATGACTTCCACGAGAAACCATCGGCATCCAATAAGGTATTTCTCATGAAGCACTTATTCAATCTAAAGATGACAGAGAATGGTTTAGTTGCAGAACATCTAAATGAATTTAACACAAACATAAGTCAGCTTTGATCGGTGAAAATAAATTTCGATGACAAAGTGCAAGCTCTCCTTATATTGTCGTCTCTACCGAATAGTTGGGACAGCCTTGTGATGGCTGTAAGTAATTCTATTTCCGGCACAAATAATTTTAAGTTTGATGATGTTGTGGGTGTTCTCCTAAGCGAGGAAATGCAAAGGAGAAGCACAGGAGAATCATCAAGTGTTACACTGCCAGTGGAAACAAGAGGAAGGCCTAAGGAGAGGTTTAAAAACCAAAAGGGTCGTGATCACTCAAGATGGAGCAAGTCACGCACAAAGTCAATTCTTGAATGTTGGAACTGCGGCAAGAAAGGCCACATCAAGAAGGATTGCTGGTCGAAGAAGAAGAAGGAGATGGAGTCTCAAGAAAACAAGCCAACATTGGAGGCCAATGTGGCATGTAAAGTGGAGCAAGATGCTCTAATTATCTCATTAGACAATCATGCGTCTAATTCTTGGATAGTAGATTTCGGGGCTTCATTCCATGCAACACCACACAAGCAGCATTTCCAAGATTACACCAAAGGTAATTTTGGGTATGTATACTTGGGAGATGATGAAGTTTGTGAAATTGCGGCAAAGGTCCAATTTTTGTCAAAACTGCTAACGAAAATAAATGGAAGCTTAAAGATGTTAGGCATGTTCCTTCTCTTCGCAAAAAATTGATCTCTACAAGACAATTGGACGATGAAGGTCACAACATTTCATTCGGAAGCAAACGGTGGAAGATCTCAAAGGGATATTTGGTGGTTGCCAAAGGAGAAAAGGTTGGTACACTTTACTTGTGTATTGTTAGTACACAACCTTCAGCTTGTGCAACAACTACAGAAGTCGACAATGCGGTGTGGAACTATCGGCTTGGACATATGAGTGTCAAAGGAATGGAAATCTTTCAAACAAAGAAGCTTATACCAGGTTTGAAATAAGTGGACTTAGAGTTCTGTGAAGATTGTGTTTATGGTAAACAAAAGAGGGTAACATCTCAAATATCTGGAAATGAAAGAAAAAATAAAAAACTTGAGTTGGTTCATTCTGATGTTTGGGGTCCTGCAAGTACACCATCACTTGGTGGCTCATTGTACTATGTAACATTCATAGACGATGCAACTAAGAAAACATGGGTTTATGTAATGAATAATAAATCCAGTGTGTTTTCCATATTTCAAAGGTGGAAATCCTTTGTGGAGAATGAAATAGGTACTAAGGTTAAATGCCTCAGATCCGGCAATGGAGGTGAATATTGCAGCCAAGCTTTTGAAAGCTTTTGTGCTAGCAATGTCATTTAGAGGCAAAAGACAACCCCAAGGACACCTCAACAAAATGGGATTTCAAAAAGAATGAATAGGACAATCATAGAACGAGCATGAAGCATGTGGCTACATGCAGGCCTACCGCTTGAGCTTTGGGCAGAAGCTGTAAGTACGTCTGTGTACTTAATCAACCGGTCACCCTCAACGGCATTGGATGGGGGAGTTCCAGAAGAGGCATGGACATGTAAACCGGTGAATTATGCATTTCTCAAAGTGTTTGCTGTGAGGATTTTATGCACATAGATAGATGCCTAAGATCAAAACTAAATGCAAAGTCCAACAAGTGTTTCTTCATTGGCTATGGAGAAGGTGACTTTGGGTATCGCCTATGGAATCCTGAAGATGGTAAAATCTTTAGGAGTAGGGATGTAATTTTTAAACAAACAAAATATGTACAAAGATTACTTGGAAATAGAACAAAGAAAAGAAACAAGTGATGAGTACATGGAGCTTGAGGATGGTGAAGACTCAAGGACTGCAAATGGTGACAATGTGCAACAACGTCAACCAAATGAGGAACCTCAATCTATTCCCCAAAGATCTACAAGAGCAAGTAGACCTCCAGAAAGGTTCGTTCCTTCCTTCAAGCATCTCTTGATCTTAGATTCTGGAGAACCGGAATTATACGAAGAAGCTATGCAACATGAATCCAAAGAAGAATGGATGAAGAGCATGCACAGGGGATTCACTAGTAGTAATAGGGGGACGCCACCTGCGTGCAACAAAATTACTTTTTTAACCCCTATATATGGGACCCTCCTATATAAAACCTATCCATTTGGCCTTAGAAAACCCCCCTATTGTACACTCACGTGATACCATACGGTAACCCTTAGTGAATACCCTGTGAGAGCATGCAAGTGGAGATGGACTCATTAGATTTAACGAAACATGGGAGTTGGTTGAGTTGCCTAAAGTTAAGCGGGCACTTCAGAACAAATGGGTGTATAAGCTGAAGGAAGAAGAAGGTGGAAAGAAAAGGTACAAGTCTAAGCTTGTGGTAATCAAAAGAAAGGTATTGAATTCAATGAAATATTTTCTCCTGTTGTAAAAATGAACTCAATTAGGCTTGTCTTAAGCCTTGTGGCTGCTCATGATCTAATGTTGGAATTAGGGTTGCAGAGAAATGCACACAGCTTGGAGAAGACAAAGAAACCTCAAGGAACACAATAGAGAGTGTATTACTTAGTGTGCAATGGAAAGATAGATAGCCCTAGAGTGATGGGCGTATATACAATTCTCGGGGGAAAAAACCTCCTAAAGAGGGAAAAAGTGCCCCGGCGGTCCTAGTGTGTTCACACACATCACTACCACATGTATTTGGTAACAAATCCCCCATGGAGTGATGCGGTGAACGAGAGCTGGCACATGAGTGAAGGAAAGTGCCATTCCCTGAGGACATGATTAGTCCACAAAGGGGAGTAATCCCAAATCTTTGTGAAAAGCTTCAATCTTCTCACGAGACAATGCCTTTGTGAAAAGATCTGCAAGGTTGTCCTGTATTGGCACATAAGCCAAGTTGATCTCTCCTGCTGAGAGCCTCTCCTTGAAATAGTGGTAATGCACCTCAATGTGCTTTGTGCGAGCATAAAAAACTGGGTTCCTACCAACCGCCAATGTGCTCTGACTGTCAGTGTAGATAGTGTTGGTAGTGTCCTGCCCAACACCCAAATCAACCATAAGGCGTCTGAGCCATACACACTCAACTGTAGCTGTGAAGACTTCCCTGTACTCAGCCTCACAACTCAAAGTGGCCATAGTAGGTTGCTTCTTGCTCAACCATGATGTACATAAACTGCCAAGCATGAAACAAAAACCACTTGTGGACACTCTCGTGGCAAAACAACAAGCCCAATCTGAGTCCAAAAAAGCATGTAAGTCTGGCAGCAATGATCCCCCCATGGGATAAAACAAGCCAAGATATAAAGTGCCACTAAGGTAGCAAAAAATCCTCTTGACAACCTGCCAATGCTTAGACCCTGCAGGGGCTATCCATAAATCTGTTGATTTGTGAGACTGCAAAGTGAATATCTGGCCTTGTGTTGCATACATAAATGAGGCAGCCAATAAGAGTTTGGTAAAGAGTGACATCAACAGGATCGCTAGAATCATGTAGAATCGACTTCAAACTCGTTTCCATGGGAGTGGAAATAGGTTTGCAATCCTCAAGTCCAAACTTACATAGAAATGTCTCTATGTAACTTTTCTAACACAAAGCAATACCACCATCACACTGCTTAAACTGTATACCCAAGTAATGATGCAACAACCTCAAATCTTTCATCTTGAAAGTAGCATTAAAATCACACTTAAATTTAGCAATATGTCTCTCATTTGGTCCAGTGATCAGCAAATCATCGACATAAGGAACCATAATGAGAAGTACATCACCCTCACGCTTTACATACAATGTGCTCTCTATTGGACTGTTATGAAAGCCTCGTTTGACCAAATGAGTGTCAGCTTTCTCATACAAGGCACTAGGAGATTCCTTCAACCCATACAAAGCCTTCTTATATCTGCACACTTTGTCCTCGTGTCCTTTTATGACAAAACCGTGAGGCTGCGTTACATAAACTTCCTCAAATATGTCACCATTCAAGTAGCAGTAACAATGTTTGATTGATGTACATCACAACCAAAATGAGCTGCCAATGCACATAGAAAACGCACAGTAGTCATACGACAAGTGGGAGTAAAGGTCTCTTCATAATCTATGCCTTTTTGCTGTGCATAACCCTTTGTAACAAGTCGAGCCTTATGGCGATCGATATCACCATCCGGCTTGTGTTTCAACTTGTAAACCCACTTCGTACCAATGGCCTTTTTACTAGGAGGCAAATCACATAAAGTCCATGTGTCATTTTCTATAAGTGCATCATATTCTGATTGCATGGCAGCCATCCAATTTTCTGAATTCTGTGCTTCATCAAAAGATAGAGGCTCCTTAGCATCATGTAAGCTAGACAAAGCCAAAGCATAACAATCTGATGCATAAGATGCATGGCAAGAGCCTGAACGAGTACGACTAGACAAAGGTGCATCCAATTTACTATCACGCAAAGTGTGCACTAGACATTTTGTCATACCTCTAGCCTGCTCATTTTCAGCCCTTTCCTCATCAAGTACATCATGTACATCTGCATCAGTAATAGGCTGATCTGTAACATTTTTCAGAAACCCCCATAGGCTGTACATTTGCCTCATTGGAATCTACATTCGAACTTCCACCACTAAAAAGAGGCAACAAAGTGTCATAAATGTCTTGTGAGCTTACATTACTCTCTCTAATACATGACAGCAAGGGCTGAACAGAATCTTCCACAAACACTACATCTCGTGAAACCAAAATACGCTTTGTTTGCAAATGATACAACCTGTAACCTTTGCTTTCAGCACTATACCCGACAAAAATACATTTGATAGCCTTATCCTCCAATTTTTTGCGCTGTGTTTGTGGCACCAAAGCATACGCCAAACAACCAAAAACACGCATGTGCTCAATAGAAGGATTTCTATCATGCCATGCTTCATATGGAGTAATAGATTGCAAAGCTTTCGTAGGACACCTGTTAAGTACATACGTGGCACACATGATGGGCTCAAGCCAAAAGGAATGCAGCAAAGCTTGACTTTTGACCATACATTGTGCCATTTTCGTAAGTGACCTGTTTTTCCTCTCAGCAACACCATTTTGATGAGGTGTAAAAGGCACTGTACATTGGTGTTTTATCCCACGACTAGCCAGAAATGCATTAAAGTCATGAGACATATACTCCCCCCCTCGATCGAAACGGAGGGTGCCCATAGTACATTTCGAGACATATACTCCCCCCCTCGATCGAAACGGAGGGTGCCCATTGTTTGAAGCACATAAAAACTTCGGACTTTGCTTTAAGCAGAAATACCATGCATGCCTGGAGTAATCATCAATGAAAGTCACAAAGTATAGGTAATTTCCCAAGGATGGATTTTGCATGGGCCCACAAACATCACTATGCACAAGCTGCAACCTACATGTGGCCCTAACTGAACCATCCTTTGGAGACTTAGAACGTTGCATTTTACCCAAAATACAGCCTTCGCAAACATGTTTGACATGTGCTTCAAGAGGCGGCAAGGAAGCAACCATATCAGATTTCTGCAAATGCAGCAAACTGGCAAAATTCAGATATCCAAAACGTGCATGCCAAAGTTTTGCATCTGAAATAGCCCTTGAATCTTCAACAACATTTGCAAAATTTTGTCCACACTTGTCATACAAAGTGAGCTTATACAGCCCATGGTACAAAAGGCCAAATGCAACAATTTCATCACCAAAATTGAGATCATGAACTGTACATCTGTCATCCACAAATTTGACTACAAGTCCAAGTCTAACAAGTGCTGATGTAGACAAGAGATTCTTCTTGATCCCAGGTAGATAAAGTGCATCAACAAGTGTGAAAGAACTGCCATTTGCAGCAGTAAGCACAATCTTTCTAACTCCCTGAACCGGATAAGAGGCATTGTTGGCACAAGTGACTGATTTACCATGAGGGACAGACTCGAGAGAGGTGAAAATTTCACGATGTGAGGTAATGTGCTTTGTAGCACCACTATCAAAATACGACACATGTGAATTTGCAGCAATCAACTGACAAGCATGCATCATGGAGAGCAGGATTGTAAGTGCACTCTGCGCTAAAGGCCCATTCTGCATCAGCATCAGCAGCACAGTCTCCTTTTATAGAAGACTCACCAATGGCTGCATTTGTAGTGGAACCAGCATTTGCAGTGGAACCACCCTCTTTCTTCTTAGCCTCTTTGGCCTTCAACTTAGGACACGACTTGATCAAGTGATCATTAGCTTTACAATAATGGCAACGCATTTTCTTTTTGCCCTTATCACCAGAGTTTCCAGACAAATTGCTGCCAGTAGAAGCATTAGGAACATAATTTTTGCCACTCGCAGCAGAACCATAAGAAGTGGTTGCATTGCTGTTACCACCCTTTCTTTGAAAAGAAATAAAAGCCTGTTCAACTGCATGTTGCCTAGTCCTATTTTTTCTGGAAAGTGACTCTTGCATTAGCAATGTGCATAATGCATCAAACTTGACAACTTTCGGATTTCGTTGGGTCATCAGTCTCCAAGTACTAGCAAAAGTCTGGTAGGAATCTGGTAAGGCATCAAGAACAGTCTGCACAAGGGAACTGGCTGAAATGACTTCACCATAAGAAATAAGTTGGTCATTGATATCCTTGACACCAGCAAGGAAAGTGTCCATATCATCTTCCTCATGCATAATCTTCGCCTCCAGCTCTTTACGCAACAAAGCAATTTTAGCCTCATTGCGACTTGCATAAAGACCAACCAATATATCCCAAGCCTGTTTTGCAAATTTTGCTGAATGGATGTGAGGAACAATGGTGTGCTTCACAGAAAATGCAATCAATGCATGAGCCTGCGCATCCTTTACATCCCAACGAGCTTGTTCTGTCATAGGGAAAACAACTCTAATAGCAGCAATCCTTGCAACAAGACCTCCAACATCCTCAACATCGCCTGCATCCTTAGAACCAGGACGTACATCAATGCCCTGCAGAATATTCCAAACGCCCTTTGACACAAGAACATGTTGCATCATGTAAGCCCACATAGGGTAATTGTCCCCATCCAACCTGTCCTCAGCAGCAAACATCTTGAACACATCTGTGTTGTTATTAGCCATGGTAAATACAGCACCCGATGTGAAAACTACCCCAAAATAGGAGAAACAGAGCGGGAACAACACGTGCTATATAGCAAAAACCGTAGAAGACTATAAGGCACCTGTTATGCAGTAAACGACAATGACAAAAATTTTGTACAAAATGATGAAATAGCATGTGCAGTACTGCCTGTAGTGGAAACGGAGGCCGAAATGAGCCCGAATCAGAAATCTGAGCAGACTAAAGTCTACGACCTCTTCCAAAATATTATCGATGTGCAAACGCTTGCCAAACCTCACTGTAATTGGAGGAAGTAAGCAGGTGTGTGCTGGAGCAGCTGGCGACTAAGCCCGAGAGGACGTAACTTGCTCTGATACTAATTGTTGGAATTAGGGTTGCAGAGAAATGCACATAGCTTGGAGAAGACGAAGGAAGCTCAAGGCACACAATAGAGAGTGTATTACTTAGTGTGCAATGGAAAGATAGATAGCCCTAGAGTGATGGGCGTATATACAATGCTCCGGGGAAAAAACCTCCTAAAGAGGGAAAAAATGCCCCGACGGTCCTAGTGTGTTCACACACATCACTACCACATGTATATGGTAACATCTAAATGTTGAGCAAATGGATGTAAATATGGAATTCCCTCATGGTGTGACTTAGAGGAGGAAATTTACATGCTTCAACCAAAGGGGCATGAAGTAAAAGGTAAGGAGAAAATGGTTTGCAGATTAAAGAAGATCTTGTATGGTTTAAAGCAAGCATCAAGACAATGGTACCTGAAGTTCGATGAATGGATGTTGGATCATGGATTCACAAGATGCAACTCGGATCACCGTGTTGTTAGGAGTTTTTTGGAAGAAGTGATTGCACATATGTACATACACATGCATGCTGCATCGAATAAAGAATTTCCCATTTTCCAGAGCCAGGTGTTTACGTGGGTCCCACATGTGTTTAGGTAGGACAACGTGTACATAGTACATCTATTTTCATTATCACTACTACCAATGTGTTTTTAATATAATAATGAGGAGTTGGTGGAGCGTAAAACTTCTCGAGGAAGCTATCAATGGGCCAATGCCATGAGGTAAGCAGGTGCGTCAGATGGCATCCAGTGGCGTCAGGAGGTCATACTTGCACGTGGATAAGTACGAACACAACGTGGATGTTTTCTTGTGATAATTATGCAAAAATGTCATCATGAGAACTGTATTTGGGGGCCACTTCACGTGATTGCGGGATGCATTATTGGGAAAAGTTAAGTGCTAGGTGTGCGAATGGATGTAGAATGGGGTCATACTTGCACGTGGATAAGTACTAACACAACGTGGATGTTTTCTTGTGATAATTATGGAAAAAGTTCATCATGAGAATTGTATTTGGTGGCCACTTCACGTGATTGCGGGATGCATTATTGGGAAAAGTTGAGTGCCAGGTGTGCGAATGGATGTAGAAGGGTGACAAAAATGCACTACGTTGCCATTTTTTGGCCTGTTCGGGGTCAATCAAAAGGTCAAAGGTGCCCAAGGAATAAAGTGAAGTGGGGACACTAGAAAACCTAAGAGAGATCAGAAAAACATGGAGAGAAGAGGAGGAACAGTCACAACTAAGTTTTTGCTGTTTTTGGAGCCTATTTTAGCCATAAACTGCTCATTTGAGGTCGGATTTGAGCACTTTGATATTGTAGACTGGGGTTTTTGGCCGCTCCGGACGCAATGGCCTTTCCATTTTGCCAAATTCATCACTTTTTTTTGCTTTTTTGGCTGTGTAAGTTTCTCCTATGAGCAAAGTCTCTGTTCAAATTTGTGATTGTATCTGGCATATTTCATCCATATTGTGTGAGCTATTTGCCCCATTGGTGTTGGCCCAAGCTCAATTGTATCTAAACATCAGAAATTCTCCTCTTTTGAGCTGAGTTTTTTTTTTGTGTCTCTATGTTGAGTGGGAAAATGGATAGTCTCTCTCCTCTCACTCCATCGGTGTGTTCCTTGTCTCAGCCAGGTGGGTTGTGTAGGCCGAGTGGTGCCCCATAGTGTGTGTGTGTGTGTATCATTCTAAGAGTGTGTGTTGGGTAATTATAGAGGCATTATGTGTGATTCCATCCCGCTCACATTCTTTTGGTGCCCCCACGGAGGATCTTCTTCGAGTACCTTCAGCTTCGGGATTCAAGATTCGGGATTACAGGTTGCAGATTATAGGTTACAGGCACAGGTACAGGTGATTCACACATGTACATGTAGCTGGAGTGGAGTGATATACTGGCAAGTGGGAGTCACTTGCAGTTGTAAAGTGTGAGCTTTGTCCTAAGATGTGAGTCAAGGAGAGGAGAGTGGATTTATCCCACATACTGTGGAGCAAGGATGTAGAGCTACTTTTGAATCAATAAACAACAACTTCATTTTGCACTACATGCTTGTCTATGGTGAGCTTGTGCTAAGCTAAGCCAATAGTGATAACCTTGCTTACACACACTCACACACTTGCACCATGTTTCTCTTTCATCCACCCTAGCTAGCATGATCCAATTCCTAACATTTGGTATCAGAGCTACGGTGTGCTAGCTAGGATTGTTGTTGTAATTGTGTGTGTTAGTTTGATTGGAATCTCCTAATCATCAATAGGATCCTTGGTATTTCTCTTCTTCTCTTCCCATTGCATACCTTGTGACTAATTAGCATCAATTAGTCAGTGTGAGCACGTTCTTGGGTTTGATTCCCTTGGGCCACTACTCTCCTGGCTAATCCTGAGGTTAATTAGTATTTGAGGGCGGGAAAACGAGCAGTGCAATCGGGTGGCCTGTGTACTCGTGCACACTCCACAAACCACGCCTCATGCAAAAAAGCAAAGAACAAAACAAAGGGGGCACCACCCTAAATTAAGAGGTTTAGAGACCTGACACATAGTGCACATAGGCAAGTGAGACTTCTGGCATTATGATGGCATCAAAACATATGGCAAAACACATAGAAACGAAGCTTAGGGACCTTATGTAGCATATATATACACAAGACATTAGCTTAACAATACAACGACATCTGATCATACATAACAAGGATATGGAGAAGGAAGCCAGGGATGGCATAATCCCTTGTCAAAAACAATCAACCCAGCAAGTAGGTATGATCCTACTAGCAACACATCAATACCTTAGAGAATGATGGCGAGGATGGTGGCCATGGAGCATGAGAGAAGACTCCTTATTTAGGTTTTAGGGCTAGTAATGTAGCATACTAGAGGGAGAGAGAGAGAGGGAGAGAGAGAGAGGGAGAGAGAGTAGAGCTCCATCCATAGCTCCTCGTTGTGAGCAATGTCGTCATAGCTTCGTTGCTTGGTGAAGTGGGTGAAGTGTTGTTTTGAGTGAGAGAAGGGCTCCTTATATAGGTTTCTGAGAGGGTTTAGGATTAGGGATAAACATGCTTAAATCCGCTGATTGGGGTTACTTTTTGCTTAGGGTGGTCAACAGATTGAGGTCACCTGATATGTCACCATCGAGATATTCTCTAGAGTGATGTGAGAGGGGAGGGTAAATGCTGATTTTTCTGATTGTGACATATGGGGATAAGGCCTTGACCAGCATTTAAGAGCAGGTAAGGTGGCTGTTGAAACTGGAGGTTCTGCACATGTCAGGGGGGGACCTGCTGGGTCCTCCTGAATATCAAATTCTCAAAAAATCCTCAACCATGGTTTCTTTTGACATGTGTTCTTTGAAAAAATCAGCATGTCTCTTTTCAACTCAAAAGTCTTTATCCCTGTTGACTCACCTTTACCATAAGATTTTCCCCTTTTCTCCTCCTGTAACTGCATTGTTGATGCCCAATCACTGCTTCTAGTAACAGTGAACTGTTACCTATCAAATACTTATGGTGCAGGAAAAAATATTTACCATGGGTAAAAAAAATTACTATAGGTAAAAAGTGATTTGTGTTTACCATGTAGGTGAAAAATATTTACTGTAGGTAAAAAATATTTACTGTGGTAAAAAATATTTACTGTCGGTAAAAAAGTGAAAACGGAGTATGCTGTGCTGTGAGTCCACACGAACATCCTCGTGTAAATTTCACTAGAAATTCACACCTAGAATGGGCTATTCTGTAAGATATAGGTTGTAGGCATGCATAAGAGCTCGTTCCCACGTATCTTCTGTCCATGGCACTTTTTACTCTTTGGTGCTTGTGAAGTAGATTTTTCTTCTCTTTCGAGATCCCGTGGACTAGAGTATCCTCATCTCCCCAACAACTGACTGTGCCTTTATTGCATCTTCAGAAGGGGTCCTAAAAACCATGTACCTAGGAGTAGCAACTAGGGCTTGAAGTGCCAAAGTACACATAAAAGGTTTACACCTAAAAGTTGTTAGAATGGCTGACAATAGTAAAGAGAGTGAAATTAATGTTGATAACTTTGATTTTGCTTATGAGCTAGCTACTAATGATGCTTCAATGCTTGTTAACTATCTTGTTTCTAGGCTTCAACAAGCCATGGGCAATCCATCTCTCCAAAGTGAAGTGCAACGGCAGCTCTGTGCTCACGGGATTCTCCAAGCTCATCACCATGATGAGAGAACACCTAGGAAGCCTCCTTGTGAGACTACCAAAAGAGGTCTCTCTCTGATTTGGGAAGAAGAAGAGAATCCTTGTGAAGGGCTCAAGAATTTACTTCTTGATGATGTATCTCCTTCCCAAAGGAGAACTCAAGAGCCTCCACTGAAGGAACGAGAAAGAAGCGAATCTCCCGCCACCTCGGCGGAGATGGCTCCACGAAGACGGCGGGCTAAACGCTCTCCATCACCACCAAAGCGGAGAAGACCATCACACTCTTCTCCACGCCATAATTCAAAGAGGGATGATAAAAAGCAAGAGAAGAAAAAGGCGTGAAAGAGGACACCCTCTTCTCCATCTTCTTCATCCTCTTCCTCTTATGAAAGCTATGGTGAAGACGACAAAGATCAAGACAAGAAAAAGGCGAGAAAGAGGTCACCCTCTTCTCCACCTTCTTCAAATTTTTCACCTTCTGAAGAAAGTGATGGTGCAACCTTTGAACCATCAAAAAGAAGAGGTCATAGGAAATCCTATGCCGCATGGAAGAGGTCGTCCAAGTTGAAGAAATTCAAAGAGGGAGGGAAGAGCATCTCTTTCTTTACCTATGATGGTACCTTTGGTGCTACGGACAAAGTCTTGGCCTTTATCCAACAATTCGATGCGGCGTTTGGGGATGAGGGCTTCACGGAGTCCTCTAAGCTACCCCATGTAGCTATGCACTTTCAAAAGTCCGCCAGACAATGGTGGTCTAGCCTACGAGCCAACGGTGAAGGTCCACAAACATGGAAAGCTTTAAGAGCTTCCATTATGAAGCAGTTTTTAGCCACCGATGCCAAAGACAAAGTACTCACCGAATGGCGAAGCTTAAAGCTCTCTCCCAATGAATCTATCCACAAATATGTAGACAAGTTTTGGGACCTACAACTCAAAGCCACTGTCTTCAAAAAGTTGGATTTTGGAGAGCAAAAGCAACAATTTTGTGCGGGCTTAACCGAAGAAATGGCGGAGTATGTCAACTCCCAAAGACCACGTACCATATCCGCGGTAATACACCACACTATGGTCGCCTCTCGAATCAATTTCCAAACAGGGGCAAAAAGAAATAATAAGCCCCCGGAAAATAAAGGTTCCAATGAGCCTAAGGGGAAGGACAATGTCCAAAAGTCTCCTAAGGGCAACTCCAACAAAGCTAAAGAGAAGGGAGTTTACAAAGGTAAGAATAAACTCTCTCCTGAAGAGCTTGAGCGTTATCGTAAGGATAACCGATGTTTCAAGTGCGGCGAACAAGGGCATGCGTACCGCGCTTGTCCCCAAAAGAACAACCGCCAAGATCCTCCTAGAGCTTCCTTGGTTGAAATCCAAGAGGAGGAGACTCACCAAACTCACCACAAAGGATCTCCTCTATGCCATGCTTGGGGAAAGGTAAGAGAACATGATGCTTTTATTCTCTTTGACCCTGGTTCTACTCACAATTTTATATCTATAGAGTTGGCCACCAAGCTAGGAATACAATCCTACGAGATGGGAGATGTCCTACCCGCAGACAGTGCCTTCAAGGGGCAAGAAGCTTCAGTCACTCCCTTAATTGGGAAATTGAGGCTTCATGTCCAAGGCTATGTGGACAAAGAGGACTTCTTTATCTCTCCTCTCAAGCATGAGGATGTAATCCTAGGGGCACCATGGTTTGACCGCCTGGCTGCCGATGTTAAATTTCCTGAAAGGAGAATCTCCTTTAAGTTCAGGGAAAAAGACATGTATATAGATGCTAAGGAAATGGGTAACACCATCCCCATTGTACATACACCAGCTTTCAACAAGTCAATAAAGAGCTCTATTTCCGTGTACATGATTTTTGTTAAAGACTCTCAAAATAAACCTAATGCTTTAGCAAAAGAAACCAAAAGGAATTAGAGTTATCCAATTTTCTCAAGGGGTTTCAAGATGTTTTTATTGACGACATCCCTTGTGAGCTACCTCCTAAACGAGGTAATGATGACCATGCAATTGAACTTCTTCCAGGAAGTTCACCGCCTAATAAACCTCCTTATAGAGTTCTCAAGCTCAACAAGAGGAGATTATGCGGCAAGTGCATGCGTTAGTTGAGAAGGGTATGGTTAGGACAAGCTCATCTCCATTTTGCTCACCTGTGCTATTAGTGCAAAAGAAAGACGACACATATCGTATGTGTGTCGACTATAGAGCACTAAATAGGATCACTATCAAGAATAGGTTTCCCGTTCCACGGGTAGAAGACCTATTTGATAAGCTACAAGGATCGACCTACTTCAGTAGGGTTGACCTAAAAAGTGGCTATCATCAAATAAGCATAGTTGATCAAGACATTGTAAAGACCGCATTTCGTACTACATTTGGTCTTTACGAATACATTGTCATGCCTTTTGGCTTGACCAATGCACCAACCACATTCAACCGCTTGATGGAGAAGCTGTTCAGGCCTCATCGAACCTTCACTGGAGTGTTCTTTGATGATATTATCATGTACTCTAATTCATTGGAGGAACACAAGCAACGCCTCCAGGTAATATTTCAAGTTTTAAGAGAGAATAAACTTTATGTTAATCGAAAGAAAAGTGAATTTTTCTTGCAAGAGATTCAATATTTAGGTCACATTATCTCTCAAGATGGCATCCAAATGGATCCATCCAAGTTAGAGGTAATAAAAGGATGGCCTAAACCAAGGAATCTTCATGAACTAAGAAGCTTTATAGGTATGTGCGCATACTATAGACGCTTCATAGAAAAGTTCTCACAAATTGCGGGACCATTACATTACCTAACAAAGAAAAGCGTTAGGTATACATGGTCTACTAAGGAGAACAATGCTTTTGAAAAGCTTATCTCTCAACCTGTGCTTACACTACCGGATCTCTCAAAACGATTTGAGGTCCAATGCGATGCTTGTGGTGATTGCCTTGGAGCTGTTTTGGTCCAAGAAGGGCACGCCATAGGCTATGAGAGTCGAAAGCTCGACCCTGTTGAGCAAGATCTAGGCATATACGAAAAGGAACTCCTTGCAGTTCTACATGCCTTAGACTCATGGAAGCACTATTTATTGGGGACTCCTTTCATTCTGCGAACGGATCACCAAAGTCTTAAGTACTTCATGACAAAGACCAAGCTCTCCGACAAACAAATGAGGTGGGCAAATTTCCTTTCGCAATTTCATTTTCATATTGCTCACATTGCTGGCAAGCATAATCAAGTAGCTGATGCACTCTCAAGACGGCCGAGAGTGAATGCGGTTTCCATAGAAACTCACAATGATCTATCTTCAATGATAGATGAGTATGCTATTGATCCCGATTTTAGAGATGTGATTTCAGCCCTTGCATTAGGGAAGAAAGAAGAACCATTTACTTTACAAGATGGTTATCTTCTCTATGGCAATAGACTATGCGTTACTAACTCACTACGTGAGAAAGTAATGTATGAATCTCATGCTCCACCTTATGCGGGGCATAGAGGGATTCAGTCTACCTTAAAGGGAATTGAAACATATTTCTATTGGCCTACCATGAAAGTGAGCATACAAGAGTATGTTTCCAAATGTGTGGTATGCCAAAAGACAAAATTTGATAGAGGGAAGCAACCTGGATTGCTTCAACCCTTGCCAATCCCTAATTCACCATGGGAGAGCATATCCATGGATTTTATCTTTGGATTGCCTAAGTCTATCCATGGGAATACGGGAATATGGACGATAGTAGACAGGTTCAGTAAACAAGCTCATTTTATACCTGTCAAAAAGACTATCAAAGCCCATCAAATGGCAACCCTCTTCATTTCACAAATTTTCAAATACCATGGCTTGCCAATGTCCATAGTGTCGGATAGAGATCCTAGAATGACCAGTAGTTTCTGGAAGGGTCTCTTTGAGAATTTAGGGACAAGGCTAAATTTCTCTTCGGCCTATCATCCACAAACGGATGGCCAAAGTGAAATAGCTAACCTAACAATTCTCGATCTACTAAAAGCCTATGTAACAGAAGTAGATCAAAGATCCCAATGGGAGAAGTACTTACCCTTAGTGGAGTATGCTTACAATAACACTGTACATACTTGCACAGGAAAAGCACCTTTCAAGGTAATTGAGGGAAGATCAAAAAGTCCCTTGCTACTTAAGGTACATGGGAAGATCTTCGCTGCAGATGAGTGTAGCCGAGACCTACAAGAATCTTTTCAAAAGATTAAGGATGCTATCTCTATCTCACAGCAAAGGCAAAAGGCTGCTGTACCATAGTACCTTTTTGCTAGTTTAGCATAGTTTCCATCTTCATTGCACTAGCTAGTCTTGAAGGAACACAAATAATTGTATTGTACAATGTCTCTCTTGATGGGAGAAACCATAATACAAAGACTTTTGGAGGGGGGACCGGCTCCATGAAAATCCGGTCCTCAACTGTTGTCAATAGCTTAATTGCTCTCTCTTTTGAAAGTATTGTCGATGCTATCTAACTAGGTGTTATGCTTTTTGTTTCTCTCTCCACCCAAGCACTCTTGTAATTCTCATTAGGAATCTACTCTAATGAAACCATTATGTTCATGCTAATTTCCGCTACACATGGGTTATTAGGACATTAAATGTTACAGTAAGCATGCACATGAAGCCTGGCATGTCCTAGAAAGTAATTTTGGAGCTAGAGCCAAGGGAAGCAAAGTTAGTCTTAAGAGATAGCTTTACAAAGTGACTATGATTGAAGGGGAGGAAATTGCTAGCCTAGTGAACAGGCTTAAGAGCATTGTCACATAGCTCACTTACATCCAAGTTGAAGTACCAGAAGATGACAAACTTTTAAGTGCACTTCCACCCTCTTATGACCACTTAGTCACAATTCTTGAAGAAAAAGAACCAGCACCACCATTTCAAGATGTCATCAACTCAGTCCAAGCAGAAGAAAGAAAGTAAAGAGGTTCACTTACCCCATCAGGAGGAGTATTCATCGCAACATCTTCAAGGGGAAGATATTCGCCATCAACATCGACAAACGGACGAAAGTGTTATGAATGTGGAAGAATGGGACACGTAGCGAAAGATTGCTACACAAACAAACCTTGCAACAAATGTGGTAGGAAGGGACACCCTCCTTCTCGGTGCTACTTAAGTGGAGGCAGTAGCAGTGGAGAAAGTAGCAGTAGAAGCAACAGCAGAAGCAACGAAGGCAAGAGACCTGACAGAGGATCAACTCACATAGTAGAAGACAAAAAGGACGAAGATGAGAGCAGCGTTTGGGAAGACCCATTTTGAAGATGCAGACTCTCTACTTGTAGGGAAGGACTTTTTCTTGTGTGGATACCAACTTATCATCCTGTGTGGACATCACCATCCTTTG
Source organism: Adiantum capillus-veneris (assembly GCF_014529385.1). Lineage (NCBI taxonomy): Eukaryota > Viridiplantae > Streptophyta > Polypodiopsida > Polypodiales > Pteridaceae > Adiantum > Adiantum capillus-veneris. The sequence goes on from NC_140939.1 coordinate 15,340,615, forward strand.
TGGATATTTCTTGTGTGGATTTTACCATCCTGTGTGGATATCACCATTCTTTGTGGACTTTATTTTCCTGTGTGGATATCACCATCTTGTGTGGATTTTGTTAGCTTGTGGGGATCATGCATCTTTAGTAAGGACTGGGGAACTGACATGCTAATCTCCACCCCTAATCTCCACCCAGCCATGCCCTATATAGGACCTTGGACTTCTAAATATAGGGACCCCCTTGACTGCATGTATGTCCTGGCCCTTGGCCCTTGGCCCGGACTGGTCCTACCCTTGTCCTGACATTACTCCCCCCTTGGAGAAGTGATGGTATCTTCATAAGAACACTAATGTTTTCTACCGTAACATCCCACATGGATCCAACGGTTCATTTGAGCGGAACCCGGTTCAGTAGGAGGTTCAATGAAACCAAGAGTAACATCTTGATTTTCTACATTGTTTTCCATTTGTAACCATCTGATGGTACCGGTTCCTATCCAAACGTAGTGTGTAGACTCCATTTAGAACGCTCATGAGCATGGTAAATGAGTTTTTCACAACACAGGTGTACCAAAAAGAGTACCTCTTGTCACTTTCCATGAAAGTCCATGAAAGTGACTTGCTGACATAACTCATCAGCCAATTTAAGTCCTTGACTTGGTCCCAATTTGCATCATCAGTAAATAAACCCACCCTAATGAGTTTTCAAGGTTGAGAACCTGAGTTATACATGAAGAGACTACCTAGTCGCAACATGCGTAAACTCCAAAAAGGGCAATAAATGCTTATGAATTTGATTGCTTGGTGCTAATGTACGCACTTTGCATATCCTGTAGCCCAAGATTCACTTTGTAATCTGTCAATCCCCTTGGATACTGACAGTACTGAGGTGTGTTTCCCCTACAGTTTATAGATAGTCTTCCCAGACGACTGGTAAACGGGGAATCACAATAGTGTATAACATTGTTGAGGAATCAACAATGTTCGGAATAACCATCGTGGTTAACTTGAAAAATCCACAAACACCCAAACCGAACCATGACCTCTATTGGTGATTAGTACACTCAAAAGTAATCTCATAGAGATAGTGCACATAGAGTGCAAAATGCTTCATAAGCAACAACCTGAGGAATATGCATGCCTTTTCCAAATCAGCCTTTGCTAAACACTAGGGCCCATAACACCTAGTGTGCATCCATTTAGCAAAAAACAGATCCGAACCTGTATATCCATGGTGATCCTTGTCAATAATTATGGCAAATGTGATGCTCCTAGCACAGATGTAAAGAGGAATGTAAATAGTTTTGAAAAGAAACTAAATACTTTTAGTTGCAATCTTTTGCAAGCCTTGCTGAAATGTCTGAACCATAATAGAAGGTGAAACAGTGATCACTTCTAGGTACAAACAATGAAACTTTTTCATTAACAACTTAGAGCCGTGCTATATCTATAAACAACCATCTGTAATGTTGTTTAGCAGTACTTGTACTTGAACAAGTCATTCTAAGTATCCGACAATTTTTGGCCACCGAAATTGGTCCTGATACATCGTGCTGAAAATGGTCTAGAAAACAGATTTGACCAGCACCTAGTTGGACTTTGTCATGACACATAATTGAAATAATGGCGCCAGTGTCAGTCCAGAGACTCATATTCTCCACATGTGGAATATGTCTCACGTAAGGATGTGGAAAAAAGAACATCCTTCAAGTACAAGATGTACTTGTGTGTGGAGGTAACTCTAAATACTCTACGACCAGAGTGAGAGGGACCCTCATTCATTGGTCCACACTGGCTAAACCGAACTCCTTGAGTTCCTAGACCATGTTGTATCCCCTGTGACAACATGTGCCAAATCAAATCCTACAAGTGGATTCATAACAGTGATAGCCGTTTTTCGGCTCTCCATAATTGCCATACTAGATTACTCCACCCTACCAAATTCACCCAAACGCTATGGCTATCCTTACCATTTCATTGTACATAGGCGTGTGTGAGTTAGGGGGCTTTTCCCATATCTTCTTAAAAACCCTCAGCTAGCTAGTCACTGGGCTAGGTGAGCCAAAAAAATAAAAAATAAAAATAAAAATAAAAGTATATTATGGCCTCTTTGTGTGTAAATATTTCATTGTATATATGGCCTAAATATAGGGATTTTTTATAATTATTTTGGTATTTTATTTAAATATTTCTACTTAGGTGTGTGTTTTATTAAACATATGTACACCTTCTTTCATCGTCTTACACCATAAGTATATTTTTTGCCAATATGTACATACTCTAACCTTATATTTTTCCTTTATACAAATCACTCCCACATTTTCACCCTCCCCCTCGTGAAAACAAAAAATTGATTTCTACTCATTGGTCAAGTTTATTATATTATTTACTTGCATACCTTTTCCTCTTTCACCCAAAATAATTCAAAGAGGGACCATATCATATGATTCCAATATCTTTCCATATCCATAACTCCTCCATATTTTTATTATTATTTTTACTCATTATTCTAACACCATGTGCTCATTGAGCTAAAGTCCATGAATAGTCCATACACTAGTCCCACCATGTATATATTTCTTTATTCACCAATAATCCTCCTCCATGCATGTGTCAAGGGCAACTTGGATGCTTTGTATTATGATATGACAAAGGAGGGGCTCACTCTTGGATGCATTGTACAAATTCAACAAAGGAGGGGTCCACTAAAAGACTTTTGCAAGCATAAAAACAGGCTTTTTGGTGAGAATTTTGGCACCTATCTCCACTCCGAATTTGGAGCAGTGGTCAAAAGAGAAAATGTAGCCCACGATTTGAATAATCACCTCAAATGTTTTCATGATTTTTGGAGCTACCAGCGGTGAGCTATGATTTTTTGAGTGGACCCCAGTCTGCCCACTTTTTTCACAAGTAGCCCATAGTCTTCTCTCACCTCTTTCCACACTTCTACACACACACACACACACACACATTTCTCTCAATCCCTCACTCAAACCTGCACCTTCAATGGTTTCTCTCACCTTCTTCACCATTAACCTCCCCACTTACTCCCATAGCTCTCATATGAGCTCTCCATGTACATACACCATCTCTATGCCTCTCTCTATTACTTCCAAAGTACAATTCCATCTTACCCTTTATATATATACATAAATTCAGCATGTGTACCATGATTAACCTCTGCAAATCAAGAGATATCATCAACGGAATTACCATTTTCATCGCGATAATCAACCTTGGCGGCGGTGGCGTAAAGAAGCGAAGAAGAAGAAGAAGACAAGCGGTCATTTTTTCCACAATCTACACAAGGGTGAGTTCAAGCTTCTTCAAAGCTTCACCATCTCAATGATTCTCTTTTAATTCACCCCTCTTCCTTCATCAAATCAACTCACTCTACCCATTGTAAATGTAACATTAACTTTCTAGTGATTACTAACGACTAACATACTAACACAAAATAGCATTGACCTAACCATAAATAACACCTCACCTCAAGACATGTATAGTAACTCTCTCTCTCTCTCTCTCTCTCTCTCTCTCTCTCTCTCCCCTTCTTTAAAACTTACTTTCACCTTATCTACCATCAATAATGCTCTCTTTTGAGCCCACACCCATGACTCAAGCAGACAAAGAAGGCCCGCAATGTTTTGATATTCAAAAAAATCATAATCTTGATTTGTTAGCTTGTAAATTAAGATTTCCAATAATCTTAATGAGGGGTCTACAACCTATAAATAGGCCCCTCTCCTTCTTGTAAAACAACCTCCAACATCTCACATAGCACCCCAACACTCTATGCGTGAGGAGAGACTTAGGTGTAGCAACCACTTGTGCGCTTCACTCTTGGTGTGAGAGAAGCCTTCAAGCTACACATTGCAAGTGAGAGAGCGTGAGTTCCACAAATCTCAAAACCACTATTGTATATGCTCTTTCATCATCAATAAATTGAGGTTTGGTGCATCAAAGGCGTGATTTGACGTTCAAATCTTCGGCCTTCCATTTGTGCAATACGGTTTGGTGAATTCAAGGTGACTTGTGTATTTGAGTTTTTATCGGTTGATCTTGATTTTAGAAAGTGTTTTAGTGTGTTTTCCATTGCCAGTTTTGTGTCCATTGTAAGAGGGTATTGTGGTGAGAGGTCTCCCACACCCTAAGACAATGTGTGTGTGTTTTGGCAATGTTTAGCAATCACTAAGCATTGAGTGAGTTTTATACAAGTTCTACGATAGCATCATAACGAACCATCTCCATTTGCAAGTCACAAATAAGGTATTACGCAAGATCCTTTCCTCTCTCTCTTCCCTTTTCTCTACCTCTCTGGTCCAGTTTGTGTGCGTCTTGGTGTGAGGTTGCTTGTGTGTGTTGTGTGGTGCATCTTCTTGGTTGTGCCAAAATCTCTCTTGCGTCCTAGTTCGCATACCATAACTAGGTGGTGCCCCTATCTTGTTTGTGTTTGGCTGTGGGTTTGTTGTTGTGTTGTGCTTGTGGTTGCCCCAGCCCCAATTGAGCAGCACGGGAGCCTTGAGGGGTGTTTAGAGGTCGCCTCTCTTGTTGCCCGCCCCGGACCGCCTCAATTTTGGTGCCCCCACTGAGGAAAGGCTTGTGTATGTTTTGTGTAGGCTCAACCTTTAGCATAATCAAGTAGCTTGCATGAATCACGAGAATTTGTATGATCCCTTCATTCCCATTGCAAGGCAAAAGGTACACATAATTGTTAGTACTAAGTTGCAATTTCAACGTGTAATTTGTAGAATTTTAGGTCCTCTTAGGTTGGCAGAGATAAACGCATCAGTAAATCCTTTTATTTTGCCTCTCATTAGGTACGACCTTAGTTTGGACGTCTATATTTTTGTTTTGTTTTAAGCATAAGGTCATGCATAGACAATGGATAATGGCCCAAGAATAGAGGTTTTCCCCTTTCATTTCACTCCACACATTAGAATAAACATTGCAATTAGTAGAAAAATCCATTTTCAACAACGTATGGTGTTCATGTTTGGTGCCCAAAGAGTAGGAGAAATTCTCGCGTCACCAAACCCTGTCATCCTACCTCTCATTGATTATCATAGGTCATTTGATGTGAATATTTTTATTTTGTTGTAGAATAGATTGCAATTTAGAGAATATTATTGTGTAGATCTTTTAAAGAAAGAAAAAACAAAACGCGTCACTTTGAAATCAATTCAATGGAGAATCAACGCCAAATGTCTGGATATCCTCTTTTCTTTGGAGAGCCTGGAGAGGATGCAGAATTATTTTTGGCAAATTTCAAGATGTCTTGTCGTATCAAGAGGATAGTAACTGATCAAGAACGTGTAGAAATGTTTGAGGTAGTCCTTAGGAAAGATGCTAGCACTTGGTTTGACTCTTTGCCTGAGGAAGTTAAAGAAAATTACATGGAAGTTGTCAATCATTTCAAGAGATACTTCTTTGATCCCCAAAACACTCAAAAGCTATGGCAAGACATTGTTTCTCATAAGCAAAAAGACTTAGATGACTACTACTTGTACAAGCAAGAGTTCCTACGTCTTTGGGCTCTATGGATACGAAATGTTGCTAACCCTGGTGATGGTGCAGAATTTCTAAAGAAGGAGAGGTTCATAGCCGGACTCTTTCCTGACCTTAAGGTAAAAGTTGAGGTGGGTGCACCTGCTACCTTTGATGCAGCTGAAACTAGGGCTGCTGAGAAATATAGGAAACTCAAGTGCTTAAGGGGGGAGGTTCCAATAGAAGGTCTTAGACCCAAAGGTAAGTCACAAGCATCAACATCTAAGGAGCTTCCTGAGGTAACGGTTGAAGTGATTGAGAAGTTAAATGAATCCTTAAGCAGCCTGTCAATTCACCTTGCACAAGCCGTAGGTCCAAAGGGACAAGCAAAGAAGTCTGAAGAGCGAGACCCACGACCTAGGAGAGTCTTGCAATGTTGGAATTGCGGAGAGTCTGGACATGGGATGTATAATTGTCCTTGGCCCCGTGGAGAGCCAGGGAGACCTAACTTGAATTACCCAGTGATGAATGCAGGAGAAGGAGCTGGTCAACAACCAAGGCTTCTACAAAGGCCAAATGGACCAAGACCACCTCCACAAGGGGTAGAAGGAGTTCCACCTTTGCCAGATCCAAATGTGCATGTGGTAGAGGTGACAAATTCAAATGAGGTTGACATGGAAGCCAATGGCATTAAGCGTGGCCGACGAAAAGGTAAAGAGAAAGAAGGAGTCACATCACAGAGTGACCATGGACAAGGCAAGAAGGCAAAGGAAACCAAGGAAACCAAGAGGACTCGACGTCGTATCAACCTCCAAGACTTCCCGCTTGGACATGGTATGGCTCCGTACAACTTGTTGGAAGACATGAGAGGTAAGGGTCCTGATATTTCATGGCCTCAATTTCTTGCATTATGTCCACAAGTTAGGAGGGATTTAACAAGGGCAGTTAGCACTAGGAGAAAGGTAAAAGAGAGTGTGCCTGTTGTAAAAATTGCACAAGCTGAAATGAATGAGGACATTACACCGGTGCTAGACTGTTACATCAAAGGAAGATTGGTTAGGAAAGGTCTAGTGGATGGGGGTGCACAAATTTGCATCATGACAGAGGGACTCATGCAAAAACTAGGCATGCACATCCATGAGACACCTGAAATTAGGGTCAAGATGGCAAACAATAGCAAGGCTAGGTGCGTAGGCATTTGTAAAAATGTTTTTGTGGAGGCCTTTGGCATTAAGAAGGCAGTGGATTTCTATGTCATGTCTACCAAGGGAAATGGTTACCCATTTATCCTAGGAAGACCATGGCTAATGAAAATGCGAGCTTTGCAGGATTGGGAGAGTGGAAAGCTAATTTGCAGGAATGACAATCACAAGAAGGTTGTCTTTGACATGAAGGAGCAACGCCAAGAGGAGCTCCATGAAGAATCATCTCAAAGTGAGACGGAAGAAGGTTGGACCGATAGCACTTCAGAAGAAGAAAGTAGCGGCAGCATTACTGAAGAGGAGTCTTCCATCGAAGTCATGGGGGTAAGGTTTAAGCCAAGCAACCAAGAGACCTCTTGTCAAGGCTTGGAGGAGGTAGGTCCTCAAAAGAACGAAGGTGATCAAGATGAAGGGATGTTGGAAGGTATGCTATCAACAACACTTACAAAGGATGAAAGAGAGGAGTTCAAATGTGTGCTAAGGAAGTTTCCTAGGCTTTTTGCGAAAGACTACACCGACGTGCGTGGAGTAGATGTTGTTCAACACAAGATTGAGTTGAAGCCAGAGGCCACACCTAAGGCTCAAAAGCTACGAAGGCTAGGAGTCATTAAAGAGCAGGCTTTACTCAAGGAGGTAAGAAAGCTTCTAGCAGCAGGGTTCATTTATCCAGTGGAGAATTCAGAGTGGGTCTCTCCTGTTGTTGTCACTCCTAAGAAGAACGGCAAGTGGAGGGTGTGTGGATTACCGTCCCCTCAATGAGGCAACAAAGAGAGATCACTTTCCCCTCCCATTCCAGGATGAGATACTAAATGAGGTAGCTGGTCATGAGAAGTACACTGTGTGCGATGGTTACTCAGGTTACTTTCAAATAGGGATTGCACTGGAGGATCAATTGAAAACAACCTTTATCACTCCTTGGGGTTGTTATGCTTTTCGAGTCATGCCATTTGGTCTGACAAATGCTCCTGCAACATTCCAACGTTTCATGAATATGGTGTTTCAAGCATTCTTTGGAAAGTCAATTAGGGTGTTCATTGATGATTTCTGTATTTATAGCTCAAAATCATTGCATCTACAAAGGGTAGAAGAAGGTTTAAAGAAGCTCTACGACATGGGAGGTCAACTCAACCCCGACAAGTGCCATATAGGTGAGGATGAAGTAATCTTGCTTGGTCATAAAGTTTCTTACAAAGGCATTGAAGTGGATCCTTCGAAGGCAAAGGCTCTTATTGAGCTACCATCACCCAAGAGTCTTAAGGAGGTCATCTCATTCATTCAAAAGGTGAAGTATATGTCACGCTTCATTCACTTAGCCTCGGAGTTACTTCACCCTTTGCAAAAGTTGACACAACAAGTAGAATTTGCATGGTCTGATGAGCTTGAAGAGTACTTTTGTAACGTTAAAGTCATTTTGTCAGAGCTACCAACACTCATGCCTCCTTGTTGGGAGTACACATTCTTTGTTAGCTCTAGTGCTGGGAAAGAAACAATTGGTGTTGTGTTGCTACAACAAGATCCCCACAGTACAAGGATGCGACCCATCTACTTTGCTAGTAGGGTCATGAATGCTTTGGAGAGAGACTACACAGAAGCAGAACTCATGATGCTTTCTCTCATGTTTGCGGTGAGAAAGTTTAGATCCTACCTGCTACCAAAACCTTTTGTAATTCTCACTGCAGAAAATTTGTTCCCTTGGGTGTCATCTCAAATGAATCTTAGTACTAGGATCTCAAAGTGGATTATGGAGTTGCAAGAGTTTCAATACTCTTTCAAGGTAGAAGATAGTGTGCGTGCACAATTGGCAGGGATTCTCACTTATAGGGTGCACGAAAAGGAGATTAAGGTGCCTGAAGTAAAGACCCTACCATTGCCACCACCAAAAAGTATTCCTAATGCTTTTACTTTGTTCTTTGATGGAGCTTTTCGTCGAGCCACAGGAAAAGCAGGGGGAGGGCTAGTGTTGCTCAACCCAAGTGGAGAGGTGGTCATGAAAGAGAAGTTCAATCTACCAAGTTCAGCTAGCAACAATGAAGCAGAATATGACACTCTACTTCATGGTTTGAAGATGTGCATTAGCCAAGGGATACAACGCCTCATGGTAAAGGGAGATGCACTTCTCATTGTTAAATAGATTTTAGGCATTTGGGCATGCAAGAATGAGAGCTTACGGACAAAAGTTCATGCCATTCGTAGATTGTTTAATCAATTTGAAGAAGTGCAACTATATCATATTCCTAGGAAACAGAATGAAGATGCTGATTTACTTGCACAACAAGCCGTTGCATGTGTAAAGAAAGAAGTGCAGGTCATCATGATGGCGGCTGCTGTGAAGCAACCGAGGTACTAGGGATTGGAGTCATTGGCTCCCATCATTGGCTACATTTTGGAGGGTGAGTTTCCACCAGACTTCACAAAAGCTCAAAAGAGGAGACTCATGAAGAAGGCAAGCGTATATCTCTTCCTAGAAGGCTCCCTCTATCAAAGAGGGAAGGATCAAGTGTGCAGACGAGTACCAACTATCAAGGAAATTCCAGCCATTCTAAAAGGTTTGCATGAAGAGGCATGTGGTGGTCATTTTTCCCAAGAATCAACTGTGAAGAAGATTTTGCTTGCGGGGTATGTTTGGCCAAGCTTGCATGTGGATGTTCAACATTGGTGTAAAAGCTGTCACAATTGTCACATAAATGGAAATAGAAGGTTGGTGCATGGCCCGAGGCAAATAGTGCTTGCAAATGGACCCTTTGAAAAGTGGGGCATTGATGCTATGGGTCCTCTGCCTAGGACAAAAAATGGTAAACTCTACATTCTAGTGGCTGTAGACTATATGACTAGGTGGGTGGAAGCTCAAAGTGTGGCAAGAGTGAATGAGAGGACAGTTAGCAAGTTTGTGTACACTCACATTTGTTGCAGATTTGGCACACCTTTGGAGATTGTTTCTGATAATGGTCCAGGGTTTAGGAAGGGCTTGCTCACAGAAGTTTGTGAAGAGCTTCACATTCTACATCGTCATAGCACACCATACTACCCACAGTCAAATGGTTTGGTGGAGAAGGCTAATGGTGTCATTGCAGTAATCATTAGAAAGATGGTGCAAAACAAGACAAAATTATGGGATGACTTCTTGGATGGTGCCTTGTGGGCATATCGAACCACATATAGGGAAGCCACGGAGTTCACACCATTTCACTTGGTCTATGGTCAAGAGGCTTTGCAGCCTATCGAGCTCAACATTCCAACAATGCGACTTCATGGCAAAGGAGCACAAGATGATCAAGAGGTATGGATGGATCGACTTCTTACGTTAGTGGAGCTTGAGTGGAAAAGAGAAGCAGCATACGAGTGCTACAAGAGGAAAGCCACACAAGCGAAAGAAACGCACGACAAGAAACTGAAGGACAAAGGCATCAAGGAAGGAGAGCTTGTGCTAAGGTATGACAATCGACTTGACAATCGTTTTGATGCCAAGTTTGAAACTAGATGGCAAGGGCCATACATAGTCAAGAAGGCTTTCAATTCTAGTTACTATCAGCTTATGGACTTGAATGGTAAAGAGCACTCCAGGAAGGTAAACGGGTATCGCTTGAAGCCCTATTTGAGTCGCCTTCTACCAAAGGATCTACCAAAGATCTGTCCAAAGGCCGCTGTCTCATGTAAGTATTGTTACATGAAGCATGAGTGTAACTCCAGCCAAAATTCTGAGGGGCCAAACAATGAAGATCTCGTCAAGGACTCTGAAGCACTCTCTTTGGAAAAGATGCTCTATGATGGTACATGAATATACCATCATCCTGGGGGAAGGGCTAATGATAGCCGTTTTTCGGCTCTCCATAATTGCCATACTAGATTACTCCACCCTACCAAATTCACCCAAACGCTATGGCTATCCTTACCATTTCATTGTACATAGGCGTGTGTGAGTTAGGGGGCTTTTCCCATATCTTCTTAAAAACCCTCAGCTAGCTAGTCACTGGGCTAGGTGAGCCAAAAAAATAAAAAATAAAAATAAAAATAAAAGTATATTATGGCCTCTTTGTGTGTAAATATTTCATTGTATATATGGCCTAAATATAGGGATTTTTTATAATTATTTTGGTATTTTATTTAAATATTTCTACTTAGGTGTGTGTTTTATTAAACATATGTACACCTTCTTTCATCGTCTTACACCATAAGTATATTTTTTGCCAATATGTACATACTCTAACCTTATATTTTTCCTTTATACAAATCACTCCCACATTTTCACCCTCACCCTCGTGAAAACAAAAAATTGATTTCTACTCATTGGTCAAGTTTATTATATTATTTACTTGCATACCTTTTCCTCTTTCACCCAAAATAATTCAAAGAGGGACCATATCATATGATTCCAATATCTTTCCATATCCATAACTCCTCCATATTTTTATTATTATTTTTACTCATTATTCTAACACCATGTGCTCATTGAGCTAAAGTCCATGAATAGTCCATACACTAGTCCCACCATGTATATATTTCTTTATTCACCAATAATCCTCCTCCATGCATGTGTCAAGGGCAACTTGGATGCTTTGTATTATGATATGACAAAGGAGGGGCTCACTCTTGGATGCATTGTACAAATTCAACAAAGGAGGGGTCCACTAAAAGACTTTTGCAAGCATAAAAACAGGCTTTTTGGTGAGAATTTTGGCACCTATCTCCACTCCGAATTTGGAGCAGTGGTCAAAAGAGAAAATGTAGCCCACGATTTGAATAATCACCTCAAATGTTTTCATGATTTTTGGAGCTACCAGCGGTGAGCTATGATTTTTTGAGTGGACCCCAGTCTGCCCACTTTTTTCACAAGTAGCCCATAGTCTTCTCTCACCTCTTTCCACACTTCTACACACACACACACACACACACATTTCTCTCAATCCCTCACTCAAACCTGCACCTTCAATGGTTTCTCTCACCTTCTTCACCATTAACCTCCCCACTTACTCCCATAGCTCTCATATGAGCTCTCCATGTACATACACCATCTCTATGCCTCTCTCTATTACTTCCAAAGTACAATTCCATCTTACCCCTTATATATATACATAAATTCAGCATGTGTACCATGATTAACCTCTGCAAATCAAGAGATATCATCAACGGAATTACCATTTTCATCGCGATAATCAACCTTGGCGGCGGTGGCGTAAAGAAGCGAAGAAGAAGAAGAAGACAAGCGGTCATTTTTTCCACAATCTACACAAGGGTGAGTTCAAGCTTCTTCAAAGCTTCACCATCTCAATGATTATCTTTTAATTCACCCCTCTTCCTTCATCAAATCAACTCACTCTACCCATTGTAAATGTAACATTAACTTTCTAGTGATTACTAACGACTAACATACTAACACAAAATAGCATTGACCTAACCATAAAAGACACCTCACCTCAAGACATGTATAGTAACTCTCTCTCTCTCTCTCTCTCCCCTTCTTTAAAACTTACTTTCACCTTATCTACCATCAATAATGCTCTCTTTTGAGCCCACACCCATGACTCAAGCAGACAAAGAAGGCCCGCAATGTTTTGATATTCAAAAAAATCATAATCTTGATTTGTTAGCTTGTAAATTAGGATTTCCAATAATCTTAATGAGGGGTCTACAACCTATAAATAGGCCCCTCTCCTTCTTGTAAAACAACCTCCAACATCTCACATAGCACCCCAACACTCTATGCGTGAGGAGAGACTTAGGTGTAGCAACCACTTGTGCGCTTCACTCTTGGTGTGAGAGAAGCCTTCAAGCTACACATTGCAAGTGAGAGAGCGTGAGTTCCACAAATCTCAAAACCACTATTGTATATGCTCTTTCATCATCAATAAATTGAGGTTTGGTGCATCAAAGGCGTGATTTGACGTTCAAATCTTCGGCCTTCCATTTGTGCAATACGGTTTGGTGAATTCAAGGTGACTTGTGTATTTGAGTTTTTATCGGTTGATCTTGATTTTAGAAAGTGTTTTAGTGTGTTTTCCATTGCCAGTTTTGTGTCCATTGTAAGAGGGTATTGTGGTGAGAGGTCTCCCACACCCTAAGACAGTGTGTGTGTGTTTTGGCAATGTTTAGCAATCACTAAGCATTGAGTGAGTTTTATACAAGTTCTACGATAGCATCATAACGAACCATCTCCATTTGCAAGTCACAAATAAGGTATTACGCAAGATCCTTTCCTCTCTCTCTTCCCTTTTCTCTAGCTCTCTCTGGTCCAGTTTGTGTGCGTCTTGGTGTGAGGTTGCTTGTGTGTGTTGTGTGGTGCATCTTCTTGGTTGTGCCAAAATCTCTCTTGCGTCCTAGTTCGCATACCATAACTAGGTGGTGCCCCTATCTTGTTTGTGTTTGGCTGTGGGTTTGTTGTTGTGTTGTGCTTGTGGTTGCCCCAGCCCCAATTGAGCAGTACGGGAGCCTTGAGGGGTGTTTAGAGGTCACCTGTCTTGTTGCCCGCCCCGGACCGCCTCAACAGCATAAGGCAGAAAGATAGATTGAAGACTTGGCCCAAAATACTTTGTGCCAACATGCCCTTGGCATGGCTCTGTAACATTCAAGCGTACTTATACGTCTTGAAAAACCAATTAAAGCATACTAAAAATGGAATAATACCAATGCGTACCTGGAGACTTGAACGAATGTTCAGTTACCCGTATTCAAATGGAGAGGAACAGATCCCCTACCTAAAAAAACAAATAGAATTGCACTGGGAACCCTGGGTGTTGCCTTTGGCAATCCAAGCCCTTGGATTGCATCTACGTAGTCAAAACCCCTTGGTAAGACGCCTTGTAGAAAATTCTCAACTAGCAGATAATGGTAACCAACATAGTCAACCATGTACAGAATGATTAAAATCAACTTGCAAAGTTTGTTCGGTCGCTACCGCGTGGTAGATTGCAGAAGTCTTTCCTTAAAAGGATAACTGGGAGAGATCAACTGTGATCCTCAATGCAGATCAAACTATGATCCTTAATGCCTATGGGGTTATGTAGCAATCACCCGTCTGGTCTGACCCCAAAACAGTATGTCCATAGACACTTCGTAGTGCTATAGAGAGAGCAGGAGACTCACACAAGTGAACTGCCAAGCTCTTATGGACAGCCATGCTGTCACAATTGATTGATGCATCTATACTTTCTTGTAGATATCAGCTGCTGCTGTGAGTTCAAGATTAGCAAAAATTCAACTTGAGTGTCGCACTGAAAACATGTAGTGCAAAAAATGACACCCTAAACATCCGTAATGACAAGACTCTTGCTTTCCCATTAACGTCCATGTGCACTTTCTTGGGTATATCGTGAAACCAATCACTCAAAGAATACCAATAGTTGGGTCTTACCCTTGTCTTGATATTGGTTATTAGCCTGTTTGGCGCATAGTCCTTATGCAAAATAGGGTTCAATCGATGAACTGATGAAGACTAATTTGAGTAGAATCTTAGCCACGTGGTAGCTGTGAGTTAGAGCACCTTGGCCCAAGCTACCTCACGAGTAGAATATGTATCAAAAGCTTCTTAGAAGAGTTTCGTTATTCTTGAAAGAAATAAGAAAAAGAGAGAAAAGAAGAGCATGCTGGGCTGAGGAACTTTCCTTAAATTTGTAGAGTGTGTGCCCAGAATTTGTGTTCTTAGGCATGTTATGCCTGAATGGAAGCTTATTCTATAGTCATTCCACAATTTGTCTGTATGACGCTTCTCATCGAGAGAGGCAATAGAAAACACCAGTCAAATCTTGACCATCTACCGTGTAGGGTTGTGACTGTATGAGGATGGCTTGAAAGGGGCACCTTGCCGGTGAATCTAGACGAAATTTTAGGTTCTTTTTAGTATTGTTGAGTGTTGATAGCAACCAATAATCTATCCGTACTCTGTCCTTGACAGATTTGCGAGTGTGTTAGCGAAAGCGTAATTCATGAGTCAGTAGAATTGAATCCACCAAAGTAGCATGTCTTGCATCCAGCCTTGCCGAGAGTGATGGCCTCAACCATGAGAACCAAAACCATGAGTGCCTTGCATAGTTGAGACTGGTAGGGATTCTGTGAGATGATATTCCCTATTGTGCCAGTGCCCCGAATCCTTGCTGCCTATGAAATTGCCAAAGCACTTTGCTTTGCAAAATGCGAGTAATTGCCAAGAAAAGTTTAAACAGGAAAAAACAAGAAAAACTTTAACTTGGCTAACCTGGTCGTTGTTGCTGCAACCAGTTGTCATGAAACCTGGAAGGAAAAACTCGTTCCAAAATGGTGTATAGCCATATCTGCACAGACGCCATCATATATCCTATACACCTGTCTAGTACAGAATGAAATAACCTGCAATATGAAAGAACCTACAAAAAAATTGCCTATTTCTTCCCAATTGTGTATGGTCATACCATATGCCAAATGTGGGGAGTCGCAAGCATACAATTTCGTGTGGCCTCATTGCCAACAGACGCTATTGGCGACAGATGTCATAGCAAAACAAAGTCGACTGTGTCGACCATTCACAAAAAATAGACCTTGTCCATTTGTAGATCTGCTAGAAAAAACGGAATTATGTGTGCAAAGTATATGCATCTCGGACAAGATGTACCTCGTACCTTCTTGGCTTGATTACGGAGACAAGCCCGAACAATTTTCTTGACAGCTTCTTGAAATGGTCGTGAATGGTTGGTCTTGTTGAGTAGCTGTTGCTGCCTTCATCACGAGTAGCAACATGCCGTGACGATCTCCATGAGATTCTCAAGCACAACCATGCGTTGACCTTTGCTATTCACGAATGAGAACATTGCTCACTGAATTTGTGCTTGAGTGTGAGTTTTTGTTGCTCATCGTGTTTGCAAAAAAACAAAAAAAACATGCTTTTGGGAATGCCCATGAGCCTTGCCAATGCCGTCAAAATTGAAATTGTACAAGCATGGAAAAGAAAATGTGAGGCAGCATACGTACCTGCTAAAGTACTCGCATCACTTGCCTAATAGTGTTTGCCTCATATTGTACATTTATGAACGTGCCATCTGGATTGTTTGGCTCGAATATTAATGAACCTCGAACCAAGTGTCGACATCATTGTTGCCTCGCCGCCTTTCTCGAAACCGTGTCGAACATAATTGGTAAAATTCGCCATCATAGAGCCCATATGGTAACCACAATCATCAGATCCACTCGCCAAACTAACGGTAGGCTTCGCCATTGGAATAACTTCTGATGGTCATGGCGTGTGTACACGTTTTCTCAAGCATATCTGCATATTACGTCTACTGTCTTGCATTCGAGAATTTCGTGCTCCACCGTATGCGTACTTGATGAAGGATCTTGCAAATGTCGATTGCCAACTTTTGTTTTACAATTTCTGGTCTTCCGGACCTGCGGAACTCTAAAAAATAGCAGAAGAACAATCCTTCAAATGCCCCATAGACGACTCTGCAATTTCTAAAACTTTGCCAAAAATCAAGGTGTTTTCGGAAAATTCTCGGAGCCTTGTTGGTATACCGAGCCTTGCTTGAGCTTCATAAGGGTAGGGGGGGGGTACCCGCTGTGGGTACCGTCCCTTGAATAGGGAAAAACCCTTGGCCTCTAACCCCAAAAGGGTTGGGCGCCCACGATGTGTGAAAAAAGGAATTAAACACAGGCGATGGTGTGCTGCAGAGCCGTCGAGGAGGAGAAGTTGGTGCGCCACCTCTGGCTCTGCTCAAAATGGCCCGGCCCAGTGACGAGTATGGCGCAACTCGGTCTCGCACTCAAGTCAAGCCCGCCATACGCCAGTTTTGGGTAGGTGAAGATGCCGAGTCCCTCCTCGCAAGAGGAGTTGTCCACGCTGTGGTCGCAGCTGATCCCCCTATGTAGAGCGGCTTCACGCCTTCATCCCTTTGCCTTATGCACATCCCAAAGCTAAAAACGGCTGGCTCTCCACGCCTGTGTCCCAAAAAAGAGTGGCTCTGATACCAGTGAAAGGACTGGGGAACTGACATGCTAATCTCCACCGAGCCATGCCCTATATAGGCCCTTGGCCTTCTAAATATAGGGACCCCCTTGACTGCATGTCCGTCCTGGCCCTTGGCCCGGACTGGTCCTACCCTTGTCCTGACATTGTCTTAGTCCAAACCTCAAGGGGAGGATTGTAAAGTGTGAGCTTTGTCCTAAGGTGTGAGTCAAGGAGAGGAGAGTGGATTTATCCCACATACTGTGGAGCAAGGATGTAGAGCTACTTAAAGCACATCTCTTGAATCAATAAACAACAACTTCATTTTGCACTACATGCTTGTCTATGGTGAGCTTGTGCTAAGCTAAGTCAATACTCAAGATTGTGTTTATGAGTCGAAGCTAATTCTATCTTGGAACCTAATTCACTTGAGTGATAACCTTGCTCTCACACACTCACACACTTGCACCATGTTTCTCTTTCATCCACCCTAGCTAGCACGATCCAATTCCTAACAGCAGTTGTCCTGGGTATGCATCATTTGGCGCATGTTTGAGCGCATTGTCTAGTATTGTATGTTACTTCTGGATATTGACATTGTACACCTTTATGGAGCCATACTTGGTTTTATTTGGCAGTCCCAGCCATTTCTAAGACTTTGTCTAGAAGATAGTCATTTTTGAGACTTGACTATACAAGATTTGTATAAGCTTTCGTGAGAGGGTCGATAGCGTGAGGTTTTATTGAGCTAGGGGATTCTCACATGTGAGATCCTTTTGGTGATACAAGTGGCTGGAGCACCCTTTTTGTGACCTCACCATAGGCTATGTACTAGTGATTCCTACTTGATGCTCGAGTTCTATTGTTTGTAGGTTACGCATACATATAGAGTCTATATTTTGGATTCTTAATACTCTACTTTTGGGGAAACTCTGTCAAAATTTTTCCAAGTTGTGACGGCTGATTTTTTGGTCTTTTAAGCCATTTATGCTATTATGTTGCTGAAATTCTGGCAAAATTAGAGGATAAGTTAGGTGAGCCTTCTTGGGATCTGCATGGTTGGCTTTAATGGATGATTAAAACGGACCTCAATTCACTCCTTTTCATTTAACACAAAGAATCCAGATAAATGTTCATGTGTCCAGGAAGATTTTTTTCCAGTAGTGCCTCATAGTCTTTATATTCGGGCCAAGAAGATTAAGAGAGATACTGGAATGCCCTTTGCCGGTTGTAATTTCAATGGTTAACTATGAAAACTCATTTGATGTGCATGTGTTTTTCCTTATCTAATTATGAGCTCCATTGAGGTTTTTGGGAATTGAGTCACTAAAAAGTTTTGTGTTCTTGCACCTGTGTTAGAAGGGATTCTCAACGCATTAAAAATTGACAAGCCATGACTTTCTCTTATCCGAAATTTCATGGAAGAAGTGATTAATACGTGGAAGACTTTTTGGAAAAGATGGAGGTCGCCTGCTTTAGCAATCAGATTCACGATCCTGCACAGATGTTACGTCTTCTCCAAATCTGTTTGAAGAGTGATGCACGAGTTTGGTCCAAAGCATTTGAAGAGGAGTTGCATGTGGCAGATCCACCTACGAGACTAAGTTGGAACAATCTAAGGCATGGATTGGAAGTGGAGTTTGTGAAGACAGAAGATCCTAACAAAGTGTGGCAAGAAGTACAGGGTTTGGTGCAAAGGGAAGGCGAGCCAGTAGATGCGTACATACGTAAGTACTCAATGGCATGGGAGAGGATGTGAAAGGCCTTAGCACCACAAGTACCCCCAATTGACATGATGAAGAAGGACAGGTTCTTGGATGGTCTTTGGGAGAATATACGCTGGAGAGTGGAGCTAAAGAATCCTAGGACATATGAAGATGCACTAGAGGTAGCAAGGAACAAAGAGTGGAAGCTAAGAAGAATGAGTCAGCTAGGAGTAGAGTCTTTGCCCAGGAGGTTTGAGTTTCAGCCTATGGATTCTTTGCAAGGTCTCATGCCAGGGGTTCATCATGAACCAGTGGTTTCTGTTACTCCTCTTGTTATGCCAACAGTGGTCACTACATCAGTGGAAGATGATGGGCTAAGGCAAGACATGAGGCAAGTGGTAGATTTAATGAAGAATCTCAGCCTAAACATGCTAGGTAATGTGGGAAATAATCGAGGTCAGGGGAGGTTTGAAAATCAGCCAGGAAGTGAAGAAAACCTAGGAATGGTGTTGGACAAAGCAATGGTAGGTTCTGGAGGCAGACGCCCACATGTTATAATTGCGGAGAGTTGGGACACATCAGCCCACAATGTGATAAGCCACCAAGGATGGTGGGAGACATGTATCCATTGCCAAGACAGGTGCTAACTAGGTCAAATGATTATGGCATTGAAATTAAAGGAGAAGAAGGAACCAGTGGATTAACCCAAGAGGAGAAGGGAAAGACATAAGTGATAAGTATGGTCACCTTGGAGAAGGCAGCAAAATTGGACAATACATAACTGATGCCTATTGGGAAGAGGAACACACATGATAAGGAAGGAAGAAGTGCCCTAGGTCCTAGCAAGAAGAAGGGAAAGAGCCATGAAGATGAGGATGTCAAGGCCAAGAGGAAAAGAAGGGCTCATCGCAAGTTTCATGTTTCAAATTTTCCACTAGGGGATGGGCAATTAAGCTATGACATGAAGGAGGATTTGACAAGCAGGAAGACAAATGTTACTTTTGGGAAGCTCATAGAGATGGTGCCTAAGCTAAAGCGACAGTGGAAGAGGATGGTTAACCCAATGGAGAAAAAACCAGAGAGAGGTTCAGTGAAGGTGTTGGCGATGGATGAGCTACCGGACATTTGTCCAATAGTAGATATGTGGCACAAAAGAAAAAAAATAGGACAGGGTTATATGGATGGTGGAGCCAAAATATGTGTCATAACACACCCATGCATTGAGAAGATGGGTCTTATAGTGACTGAGGTGTTAGGATTTCAGATCAGATTGGCAAATTATCAGAAGGTAAAATGTTTGGGTGTTGTAAAGAGCTTAGAAGTGGAGGTATATGATACAAAGCTGGTGGTTTATTTTCATGTGATGCCAGGGGTTGGGAGCATATCCTATTATATTGGGTAGACCATGGTTACGTGCAGTGGGAGATGTTCAAGATTGGAGACGTGGTACGATTAGCACCTATGGAAAGACAGGTGCCAAGAAGCTATATAATATGGACACAAGGAAAGTATTGGAGGAACTTTGTGAAGATGAGGATGAGTCTAGTGATGAAGACTATTCCACAGTGTCTGACGAGGACAGTGATGACGATGTTGATGTTGCATTTCTTTTGATGGACAAAGAAATCCATGAGTCTGGTTTAGTTGCATTGCAAATGAGATTGAAAATGAAAGTGAAAGGCCTTATGAAGTGATTGAAGGGCTGATGCAAACCAAGGTTAAATTGTCAAAGAAGCAGGAATTGATGACACAAATGACCAATGGAGACCTCTCAGCTATGGAGAAGGATATATTTTTGCACATGTTGGCTAGTTTTCCTGATTTATTCATTACTTCATATGAAGATAATAGAGGGTTCAAGGGAGAATCCAATGCGGCAAAGGCTAAGAAGGATGTGTCAAGAGAAGATGGGAGCCTTGCGGAAAGAGGTGAACAAGTTATTGAAGGCAGGGTTCATAGTCCCAGTGGAGACCACAGAATGGGTGAGTCAAAGTAGTAGTCAGCCCAAAGAAGGATGGAAAGTGGAGAATTTGTGTAGATTTTAAACCCTTAAATGAAGCCACTAAGAAGAACCCATATCCTCTTCCATTCATCAATCAGATCTTGGATTCAATGGCAGGTTATGAGAGGTACATTGTTTGTGATGTTTTTTCAGGCTATTTTCAATTGAAGATTGCTCTTAAAGACCGAACAAAGACAACTTTCATTACGCTGTGGGCAGGATGAAAACACACAGAACACCTCTATAATGACCTGACACACACTCTTGGAAGGATACACACACACTATGGGGCACCACTCGGCTTACACAATCCACTTGCCCGAGACAGGGAACACATCTATGGAGTGAGAGGAGAGAGACTACCCATTTACCCACTCCACACAGAGAGAGACACACACACACACACACACACACACACACACAACCAAAAAACTCAGCTCAAAAGAGGATAAATTCTGATGTTTATATACAAATGAGCTTGGGCCAACACCAATGGGGCAAATAGCTCACACAATATGGGTAAAATATGCCAGATACAATCACAAATAGGAGCAGAAGCTTCGCTCACATAGGAGAAACTTACACATCCAAAACAGCAGAAAAATAGTGAGGAGTTTGGAAAAATGGACAATGCCATCGCGTCCGAAACGGACCAAAACCCCAGTCTACAATGTCAACGTGCTCAAATCCGACCTCGGATGAGCAGTTTACGGCCAAAATAGGCTCCAAAAACCCCAAAAACACACCGCGGCTGTTCCTCCTCTCTTCTCCACGTTTTTTCTGGTCTTCTCTCTGTTTTTTCCGTTCCCACACTTAGCTTTATCACTTGGGCACCCTTGGCCTTTTGGTTGACCTCAAACGGACCCCGAACAAGCCAAAAACTGACCTCGCAGTGCATAGTCGTCACCTTTTTGCATCATCCGCACACCGAGCACTCAGCTTTTCCCAATAATGCATCCCGCAACCATGTGAAGTGGCCCCAAAATATGGTCCTCATGATGATATTTTTGCATAATTATCACAAGAAAACATCCATGTTGTGTCTGTACTCATCCACGTGCAAATATTGACCCCGTTCGACCTCTTGACGCCACTAGATGCCATCTGACGCACCTGCTTACCTCATGTCGTCGGCCCATGGATAGATTCCTCGAGAAGTTTTACGTGCTACCAACTCCGCCTTATTGTAGAAAAAACACATTGGTACTGGTGATAGTGAAAATCGATGCACTATGTACATGCTGTCCTACTTGTACACATGTGGGCCCCACGTAACCACCTGGCTCTGGAAAATGGATTCTTTATTTGATGCACCATGCATGTGTATGTACATATGCGCAATCCCTTACTCCAAAAAACTCCTGACATAATTTGCCCATCCCCTAGCCTGCTAGATCATTCATGATCAGCAGCAGCAAAAAGCGATATGAGACTCGCAGCGTCACAAGTCTCCTCATCCTTCACCAACACTGCTTGATCCACAGACTGCTCGACCATCATTAACCTGGCATGATACAATTTAAGACGCAATCCATTTACCCTTGACTTATGTAGAACCCCATCCAAGTTAGCCAGCTTATATGTACCATTTGGGAAACACTCCACTACCTTGAAAGGGCCTTCCCACTTAATTTGAAACTTCTTTTGGAAGGTGTTGTCCAGCTTAGTGTTGTAGCACAAAACCAAGTCATGCTTCTTGATACCTTACTTTTAAACTTTTCATTTATCTTTACCAAAGCCTTATTCTGCATCTGCCCATAATGCTCCAATGCGCTCATCCTATCCAATTGAACCTCTTGTAATTGTAACAGCCTCTCTTTGAATGCATCACTAGGCGGCCCAAGCAACTTCTCTAACATCTTTACTGCAGGCAACTCTACTTCTTTAGGCAATAGTGCTTCCTTTCCATACACCAAATGAAATGGAGTAAACCCTGTACCTGTCTTCACCGACGTACGGTAAGCCCATAATGCACTAGGCAATTCCAAATCCCAATTCCTTCCTTGGTGCTTTGTCACTTTCGAAAGAATTTTTACCAACTCACCATTGAATATTTCATTTAAGCCATTACACTGTGGGTAATAAGGAGTGGTATGCTGGTGCCTAATCTTCATCTTCGCGCATAAAAAGTCTAGCAGTTTAGCTCTAAATCCTGGCCCCTTATCTGAAAGTAGCTCCAATGGCACCCCAAACTTGCAACATATTTCATCGTACACAAATTTTGCCACATCCTTTGTAGTGATCTGTTTTACTGCTATAGCCTCTGCCCATCTAGAGAGATAGTCCACTGCAGTCAAAATATAGCTTTTGCCCCTGCTTGTGATAGGTAATGGGCCTATTGTATCAATCCCCCACTTTTCAAAAACATCAAACGCCATAATGGTTTTTTGTAGCTGTGGCTTCAACACTCTCTTCCCAAATGCTTGACATCTATTGCAAGACCTATACCAATGGTGAACATCCTTGTGCAAACTAGGCCAGACATACCCCTCTTGCAAGATCTTATGCAAAGTGATCTTTAGAGCAAAATGGCTGCCACATGCGCCTTCATGATTCTCTTCCAACACTTTGTAAAGCTCCTCCCTCCAAGGTACACGTCTCAACACGAGATCATCCCCTTTCATGTATAAGACATCACCAATCAATTTGTATCTGTACGCTCTACGCACAAAACCATACTTCTTAGAGTTCTGAATCTCCTTTGGAATGATTCCTGTTAGCAAAAACTCCTCTTCTTGAGCCAAACTTTCCCGGCCATGATAAAGAGGTAAATTGGTCCTCAACACAAATAGCTCCCCAATCATGACTTGAGCCACTTCATGTGCTTCTCCATTTAGAGAACGTTCAATGTGTCTGATGCTCCATGCTTCAAACTTTTTTAACAGGCCTTTAATTCTCAAGCACATTTCCTTCAATGAGTTGTTCTTGCTCTTCCACACACCCAGCACTTGCTTCACCACTAACAAGGCATCACCTTTTATGCTCAACCTTCGAACCCCATGCTTCAAACAAATGTGTAATCCGGCTTCCAGAGTAGCATATTGAGCCTCATTGTTACTATGAGCATCCAATTTGAACCCTCTCTTGCATACTAGCTTCCCCTCTGGATCATAAAGTGCTATACCCCCTGAAGGTGCATCATGGCTCTTTCTGTATTAACCATCAAGGAACAACACATGTGCATTGCTGATCTGTGGCACTTCTTCAACTACCTTTCTCCACCTCTTCCTTAACAATAAGGGGATTCTCCTTATAGGTCAACAAATGAGCTAGGGTAGCCCTTGTACTGTCTTCCACTAGAAAAGAGAACTCAAACTCTTGCAGCTCAATTACCCATTTCTTCACCACATTTGACATGTTAGTACCATTAATTAACTGTGGCAAAAAGTCATAACTCGTCAAGAAAACAAAAGGTCGTGCCATAGCAAGTAATGTCGAAATTCTTCGGACAAGCAAATATTACATTGGCCATCACTAGCTCTACATAAAAAACTTTCTCCCAATCAGGAGCCTGCATGGCTGACAACCCCCCTAACACCTCTTTCACCTCTTGAAACACTTCTTCGCACTTGTCATCCCATTGCAATGGATCATTCTTTTCCACTTGCTATAATGGATAAAGAAGTTGTGAAGACAATGGAATAAACCATGCCATGTACTTCACTTTGTGTATAAAGGTTGCCAATTGCTTTGTACTCGTAGGTGATGGAAGAAGAAGAATAGACTTAACCTTATCTCGATCAGCCTCAATGCCATTTTCGGACACCATGTGGCCCAATAACTTCACCCTTGGTTGTGCTAGATGACATTTCTTTGGATTTAGTTGTCCTCCACATTCATCATATCGAGCTAATACCATCTGCAACTTCTCATGGTGTTCAGCCCTACCGCTGTAGACACAAAAGTCGTCCATAAAAGCTTTAACATAGCTACCAATGAATGGTTCCAATACCCAATTTGCCCTCTCTTGATAGAAAGATGGTCCATTTGACAACCCAAATGGCAATACTATGTAACAATAGCAGCCCCATGGCGTAATAAAAGCTGTCTTTGTGCGGTCTTTAAGAGAAATCTTCAATCGAAAATAGCCTGAAAACCCATCACTGACACTGTACCTCTCATAACCTGCCACACTGAATCCAAGATCTGATCAATGAATGGAAGAGGATATGGGTTCTTCTTAGTGGCTGCATTTAAGGGTCTAAAATCTACACAAATCCTCCACTTCCCATACTTCTTTGGACTGACTACTACTAGACTCACCCATTCTGTGGTCTCCACTGGGACTATGAACCCTGCCTTCAATAACTTGTCCACCTCTTCCCGCAATGCTGCCATCTGCTCTTGACCCATCCTTCTTAGCCTTTGCCGCACTGGCTTAGCACCTTGTTTCAGCTCTATATGCATCTCTTCGCCCTTGAACCCTCTGATCTCTTCATATGAAGTAATGAAAAAATCAGGAAAACTAGCCAGCATGCGCAAAAATATCTCCTTCTCCATGGCTGAGAGGTCTCCAGTGATCATTTGTGTCATCAATTCCTGCTTCTTTGACAACTCAACCTTGGTTTGCATCAGCCCTTCAATCACTTCATAAGGACATTCACTTTCATCTTCAACCTCATTTGCAAATGCGACTACACCAGACTCCTGGATTCCTTTGTCCATCAAAAGAAATGCAACATTAGTATCCTCATCACTGCTGGTAGTACTGTCACTGTCCGCATCAGACACTGTGGAATAGTCTTCATCACTAGACCCATCCTCATCTTCATAAAGCTCTTCCAATCGTTTCCTTGTTTCCATATTATATAGCTTCTTGGCACCTATCTTTCCATAGAGGCTAATCGTACCATGTCGCCAATCTTGAACAGCTCCTACTGCACGTAACCATGGTCTACCCAGTATAATAGGATATGCTCCCAACCCCGTTGGCATCACATGAAAATAAACCACCGACTTTGCATCATACACCTCCACCTCTAAGCTTTGTACAACACCCAAACATTTTACTTTCTGATGGTTTGCCAATCTAATCCGGAAGCCTGACACCCTAGTCACTGTGAGACCCATCTTCTCAACGCATGAGTGTATTATGACGCATATTTGGGCTCCACCATCCACACAACCTAGTTCCAGATTTTTTATTTTATTCCACACATCTACTATTGGACAAATGTCTGGTAGCTCATCCATCGCCAACACCTTCACTTAACCTCTCTCTGGCTCTCTCTCCATTGGGTTAACCATCCTCTTCCATTGTCGCTTTAGCTTAGGCACCATCTCTATAAGCTGCCCAAAAGTAACATCGCCTTTTCTGCTCGTCAGATCCTCCTTCAAGTCGTAGCTTAATTGCCCATCCCCTAGTGGAAAATCTGAAACATGAAACTTGCAACGAGCTCTCCTTTTCCTCTTGGCCTTGACATCCTCGCCTTCATGGCTCTTTCCTTTCTTCTTACTAGGACCTAGAGCACTTCTTCCTTCCTTGTCCTCTGTGGTCCTCTTCCCAATAGGCATCACTAATGTATTCTCTAGCTTTGATGCCTTCTCCAAGGTGACTACACTTAACACTTTTGTCTTTCCCTTTTCCTCTTGGGTTAATCCACTAGTTCCTTCATCTCCTTTATATTCGATGCCATAATCATTTGACCTAGTTCGCACCTGTCTTGGCAATGGATACATGTCGCCCCCCATCCTTGGTGGCTTATCACATTGCGGGCTGATGTGACCCAACTCTCCACAATTATAACATGTGGGCGTCTGCCTCTAGTACCTACCATTGCTTTGTCCAACACCATTCCTAGGCCTTTCTTCACCTCTTGGCTGATTTTCAAACCTCCCTTGACCTCGATTATTTCCCACTTGACCAAGCATGTTTAGGCTGAGATTCTTCATTAAATCTACCACTCGCCTCATGTTTTGCCTTAGCCCATCATCTTGCACTGCTGTAGTGACCACTGCTGGCATAACCTGAGGAGTAACAGAAACCACTGGTTCATGATGAACTCGACCTTGTGAAGAATCCATAGGCTGAAATTCAGACCTCATGGGCAAAGACTCCACCCCTAACTAGCTCATTTTCCTCAACTTCCACTCTTTGTTCCTTGCTACCTCTAGTGCATCTTTATATGTCCTAGGCTTCTTTAGCTCCACTCTCCAATGTATATTCTCCCAAAGACTAGCCAAGAACCTGTCCTTCTTCATCATGTCAGGTGGGGGTACCTGTGGTGCTAAGGCCTTGCACATCCGCTCCCATACCAATGAGAACTTACATATGTACACATCTACTGGCTTACCTTCCTTTTGCACTAAAGCGTGTACTTCTTGCCACACTTTATCAGGATCTTCTGTCTTCACAAACTCCACTTCCAATCCATGCCTTAGATTGTCCCAACTCAATCTTATAGGTGGATCCACTGCACGCAACTCCTCTTCAAATGCTTTGGACCAAACTCGTGCATCACTCTTCAAACAAATCTGGAGAAGACGTAACATCTACGCAGGGTCATGAATCTGATTGCTAATGTAGGCAACCTCCATCTTTTCCAAAAAGTCTTCCACATCCTCATCACTGCTTCCATGAAACTCCGGATAAGAGAAAGCCATGGCTACCCAAGTTACAATGCTTTGAGAACCCCTTCGAACACACGTGCAAGAACCCAAAACTTTTGACTGACTCAATTCCCAGAAACTTCAATGGAGCTCAACTTTAGATAAGGACCAACACATGCACATCAAATGAGTTTTCATAGTTGATCATTGGAATTACAACGTGCAAAGGACATTCTAGTATCTTTCTTAACCTTCTTGGCCCGAACATAAAGACTATGTGCTGCTGGAAAAAGATCTTCCTGGACACATGAACATTTATGTGGATTATTTGAGTTAAATGAAAAGGAGTGAATTGAGGGCCATTTTGATAATCCATTAAAGTCGACCATGCAGCTCCCAAGAAAGCACAACTGTCTTCTCCTCTGATTTTGCCAAAATTTCAGCAGCATAACAGCATAAATGGCTCAAAATACCACAAGACCAGACATAATAACTTGGAAAAATTTTGACAGAGTTTCCCCAAAAGTAGAGCAGTAAGAAACCAAAATATAGACTGTATATGTATGCATAAACTGCCAACAATAGAACCCGAGCATCAAATAGGACTCACTAGTACATAGCCTATGGCGAGGTCACGAAAAGGGTGCTCCAGCTACCTGTATCACTGAAAGGATCTCCACATTTGAGAATCCCCCAGCTCAATAAAACCTCACGCTATCTACCCTCACACGAAGGCTAATGCAAATCGCGTATAATCAAGTCTCAGAAATGACTATCTTCCAGACCAAGTCTCAGAAATGGCTGGGACTGCCAAATAAAACCATGTATGGCTCCACAAAGGCGTACAATGGCAGTTTCCACAAGTAACGTACAATACCAGACAATGCGCTCAAACAGGCGCCAAATGATGCATACCCACAACAACTGCAAGTGACACCACTGCTAGTATATCACTGTACTCCAGCTAATTGTACCTGTATGAATCACCTGTACTTGTCCCTGTCCCTGTAACCTGTATCCTTTGACCTGTAATCCTGAATCTCAAAGCTTCAAGCTCGAAGCAGAAGGTACTCGAAGAAGATCCTCCATGGGGGCGCCAAAAGAATGTGGGCGGGATGAAAACACACAACGCCTCTATAATGACCTGACACACACTCTTGGAAGGATACACACACACACACACACATACACACACACACTATGGGGCACCACTCGGCTTACACAATCCACCTTACCGAGAGAGGGAACACACCTATGCAGTGAGAGGAGAGAGACTACCCATTTACCCACTCCACAGAGAGAGAGAGAGAGACACACACACACACAACCAAAAAACTCAGCTCAAAAGAGGAGAAATTCTGATGTTTAGATACAAATGAGCTTGGGCCAACACCAATGGGGCAAATAGCTCACACAATATGGGTAAAATATGCCAGATACAATCACAAATAAGAGCAGAAGCTTCGCTCATAGGAGAAACTTACAAAACCAAAACAACAAAAAAACAGTGAGTAATTTGGCAAAATGGACAGCGCCATTGTGTCGGGAACGGCCCAAAACTCCAGTCTACAATGTCAAAGTGCTCAAATCCGATCTCAGATGGGCTCCAAAAACCCCAAGAACACACATGCGGCTATTCCTCCTCTCTTCTCCACGTTTTTTCTAGTCTTCTCTCTATTTTTTCAGTTCCCACACTTAGCTTTATCACTTGGGCACCCTTGGCCTTTTAGTTGACCTCAAACGGACCCCGAACAGGCCAAAAACTAACCTCGCAGTGCATAGTCGTCACCTTTTTGCATCATCCGCACACCTGGCACTCAGCTTTTCCCAATAATTCATCCCGCAACCATGTGAAGTGGCCCCAGAATATGGTCCTCATGATGACCTTTCTGCATAATTATCACAAAAAACCTTCCACGTTGTGTCCGTACTCATCCACGGGCAAAGATTGACCCCGTTCGACCTCCTGACGCCACTAGATGCCATCTGACGCACCTGCTTACCTCATGTCATCGGCCCGCGAATAGCTTCCTCGAGAAGTTTTACGCGCTACCAACTCCTTCTTATTGTAGAAAAAACACACTGGTACTGGTGATAGTGAAAATTGATGCACTATGTACATGCTGTCCTTCTTGTACACATGTGGGCCCCACGTAACCACCTGGCTCTGGAAAATGGGCAATTATTTATTTGATGCACCATGCATGTGTATGTACATATGCGCAATCCTTTGCTCCAAAAAACTCCTGACAACGCCATGGGGTTGTTATTGCTACACGGTATTGCCATTTGGGTTGTTAAATGGACCATCTTTCTATCAAGAGAGAGAAAATTGGGTACTGGCACCATTCATTGGTTGTGTTCAAGCTTTTATGGACGTCTTCTGTGTCTACATCAGTAGGAATGAACACCATGAGAAGCTGCAGATGGTATTGGCTCGATATGATGAATATGGAGGACAACTAAATCCAAAGAAATGTCATCTAGCACAGCCAAGGGTGAAGTTATTGGACCATATGGTGTCTAAAAATGGCATTGAGGCTGATCTAGACAAGGCTAAGTCTATTTTTCTTCTTCCATCACCTATGAGTACGAAGAAATTGGCAACCTTTATACACAAAGTGAAGCACATGGCGTGGTTTATTCCATTGTCTTCACAACTCCTTTATCCATTACAACAAGTGGCAAAGCATGATCCATTGGAATGGGATGACAAGTGTGAAGAAGTGTTTCAAGAGGTGAAAGAGGTGTTAGGGGGGTTGTCAGCCATGCAGTCTCCTGATTGGGAGCAAGTGTTTTATGTAAATCCATCAGTAGGGGATGATTCCGTTGGAGCCATGCTATTACAAAAGGGGAAGGGCAGATAGTATATGAGGCCAATGTATTGTGAAATTCAAGTGAAGTTGGTAGCAGAGAGAAAATTCTCGGAAGTAGAGCTCTTGATGGCCAGTGTAATATTTGCCTGTCGATGATTTTGTCATTAATGTTTACCACGACCTTTTGTTTCCTTAACGAGTTACGCCATTTTGCCACAATTAATTAATGGCACTAACATGTCAAATGTGGTCAAGAAATGGGTAATTGAGCTGCAAGAGTTCGAGTTCTCTTTTTTAGTGGAAGACAATACAAGAGCTACCCTAGCTGATTTGTTGACTTACGAGGAGAATACCCTTCTTGTTAAGGAAAAGGTGGCGAGAAGGGTAGTTGAAGAAGTGCCACAGATAAGCAATGCACATGTGTTGTTCTTTGATGGCTCATACCGAAAGAGCCATGATGCTGCTTTAGGGGGTATAGTACTTTGTGATCCAGAGGGGAAGCTAGTATGCAAGACAGGGTCCAAATTGGGTGTGCATAGTAACAATGAGCCTGAATATGCTACGTTGGAAGCCGGATTAACATTTGTTTGAAGCATGGGACTAGAAGTTTGAGCATAAAAGGTGATGCCTTGTTAGTTGTGAAGCAAGTGTTAGTGTGTGGAAGAGCAAGAACACCTCATTCAAGGAAATGTGTTTCATAATTAAAGGCTTGTTAAAAAAGTTTGAAGCATGGAGCATCAGACACATTGAATGCGCTTTAAATGGAGAGGCACATGATGCAGCTCAAAGAATGATTTGGGAGCTATTTGTGTTGACGACTAATTTACCTCTTTATCATGGTCGGGAAAGTTTGGCTCAAGAAGAGGATATTTTGCTATTAGGAATCATTCCGAAGGACATTCAAAAGTCTAAGAAGTATGGTTTTGTGCATAGAGCATCCAAGTACAAATTAATTAGTGATGTCTTATACATGAAAGGGGCTGATCTCGTTTTGAGACGTGTACCTTGGTGGGAGGAGCTTTATAGAGTGTTGGAAGAGAATCATGAAGGCACATGTGGCGGACATTTTTCTCTAAAGATCACCTTGCATAAGATCTTGCAAGAGGGGTATGTATGGCTTAGTTTGCACAAGGATGTTCACCATTGGTGTAGGTCTTGCAATAGGTGTCAAGCATTTGGGAAGAGAGTGTTGAAGCCAGAGCTACGAAAAAACATTATGGTGTTTGATGTGTTTGAAAAGTGGGGGATTGATGCAATAGGCCCATTACCTATCACAAGCGGGGGGGAAAGCTATATTTTGATTACAGTGGACTATCTCTTTAGATGGAAAGAGGCTATAGCAGTAAAACAAATCACTGCAAAGGATGTGGAAAAATTAGTGTACGATGAAACATGTTGCAAGTTTGGGGTGCCACTAGAGCTACTTTCGGAGAAGGGGCCAGGGTTTAGAGCTAAACTATTAGAATTTTTATGCACGAAGATGAAGATTAGGCACCAACATACCACTCCTTATTATCCACAATGTAATGGCTTAAATGATAGATTCAATGGTGAGTTGGTACAAATTCTTTTGAAAGTGACAGAGCACCAAGGAAAGAATTGGGATTTGGAATTGCCTAGTGCATTATGGGCTTACCGTACTTCAGTAAAGGCAGGTACATGGTTTACTTCATTTCATTTGGTATATGGAAAGGAAGCACTATTGCCTGTGGAAGTAGAGTTTCCTGCGGTCAAGATGTTAGAAAAGTTGCTTGGGCAGTCCAGTGATGCATTCAAAGAGAGACTCTTACAATCACAAGAGGTTCAACTGGATAGAATGAGCGCATTGGAGCATTATGGACAGATGCAAGATAGGTCTTTGACAAAGATAAATGAAAAGGTCAAAAGTAAGGGTATCAAGAAACATGACTTGGTTTTGCGCTACAATAGTAAGCTGGACAAGACATTCAAAAGAAGTTTCAAATTAAGTGGGAAGGCCCTTTCAAGGTAGTGGAGTGTTTTTCGAATGGTACATATCAGCTGGCTAACTTGGATAGGATTTTACATAAGTCAAGGGTAAATCGATTACGTCTTAAATTATATCATGCTAAGTTAATTATGGTGGAGCAGGATGAGCTAGCTGCAGAATAAGTAATGTATGTGAGGGATGATGAGACCTGTGACGTAGTGACTCTCACATCTCTTTTTGCTACTGCTGATCATGAATGATCTAGCAGGCTAGGGGATGTGCAAATTATGTTAGGAGATTTTTGAAAGAAGTGATTGTGCATATGTACACACACGTGCATGGTGCATCAAATAAAGTAATGTATGTGAGGGATGAGGAGACCTGTGACGTGGCGAGTCTCGCATCTCTTTTTGCTGTTGCTGATCATGAATGATCTAGCAGGCTAGGGGATGGGCAAATTATGTTAGGAGTTTTTTGGAAGAAGTGATTGTGCATATCTACATACACATGCATGGTGCATCAAATAAACAATAGCCCATTTTACAGAGCCAGGTGGTTACGTGGGTCCCACATGTGTACAGGTAGGACATCGTGTACATAGTACATCGATTTTCATTATCACCTATACCAGTGTGTTTTTTTAATAATAATGAGAAGTTGATGGAGCATAAAACTTCTCAAGAAAGATATCAGCGGGCTGATGCCATGAGGTAAGCACGTGTATCAGATGGCATCCGGTGGCATCAGGAGGTCGAATGGGGTCAATACTTGCACGTGGATAAGTACGGACACAACGTGGGTGTTTTCTTGTGATAATTATGCAAAAAGGTCATCATGAGAACTGTATTTGGAGGGCACTTCACATTGTGAGCGGGATGGAAACACATAGAACGCCTCTACAATGACCCGACACACACTCTTGGGATGATATACACACACACTATGGGGCACCACTTGGCTTACACAACCCACCTGGCCGAGACAGGGAACACACTTATGGAGTGAGAGGAGACAGACTACCCATTTACCCACACCACACAAAGACACACACACACACACACACCCAAAAAACTCAGCTCAAAAGAGGAGAATTTCTTATGTGTAGATACAATTGAGCTTGGGCCAACACCAATGGGGCAAATAGCTCACACAATATGGGTAAAGTATGCGAGATACAATCACAAATTGGAGCAGAAGCTTCGCTCATAGGAGAAACTTAAACAGCCAAAACAATAGAAAAATAGTGAATAATTTGGCAAAATGGACAGCGCCATCGCGTCTGGAACGGCCCAAAACCCCAGTCTACAGTGTCAACGTGCTCAAATTCGACCTCGGATGAGTAGTTTACGGCCAAAACAGGCTTCAAAAACAACAAAAACACAATTGCGGCTGTTTCTCCTCTTCTCTCCAAGTTTTTTCTCGTATTCTCTCAGGTTTTTCAGTTCCCACACTTAGCTTTATTAGTTAGGCACTCTTTGCCTTTTAGTTGACCTCAAACGGACCCCGAAAATGCCAAAAACTGGCCTCGCAGTGCATAGTTGTCACCTTGCTGCATCCATCCACACACCGGACACTCAACTTTTTCCAATAATGCATCCCGCCACCACGTGAAGTGGCCTCCAAATATAGTCCTCATGATGACCTTTGCATAGTTATCACAAGAAAACACCCACGCTGTGTCCATACTTATCCACGTGCAAATATTGACCCCATTCGACCTCCTGACGCCACTAGATTCCATCTGACGCACCTGCTTACCTCATGTCATCGGCCCGTGGATAGCTTCCTCGAGAAGTTTTACAAGCTGCCCACTCCTCATTATTATAGAAAAACCACACTAGTACTGGTGATAGTGAAAATCGATGCACTATGTACATGTTGTCCTACCTGTACACATGTGGGCCCCACGTGACCACATGGCTCTG
Organism: Adiantum capillus-veneris; assembly: GCF_014529385.1. Taxonomy (NCBI): domain Eukaryota; kingdom Viridiplantae; phylum Streptophyta; class Polypodiopsida; order Polypodiales; family Pteridaceae; genus Adiantum; species Adiantum capillus-veneris. The sequence goes on from NC_140939.1 coordinate 15,374,139, forward strand.
GAAAATGGGCAATCCCTTATTTGATGCACCATGCATGGTATGTACATATGCGCAATCCTTTGCTCCAAAAAACTCCTGACATAATTTGCCCATCTCCCAGTGTGCTAGATCATTCATGATCAGCAACAGCAAAAAGAGACATGAAACTCGCCGCGTCACAGGTCTCCTCATCCCTCACCGACATTACTTGCTCCACAGACAACTCATCTTGCTCCACCATCATCAACCTGGCAGAATATAATATAAGACTCAATCCATTTACCCTTGAATTATGTAAAATCCTATCCAGGTTAGCCAACTGATAAGTACCATTCGGAAAACACTGCACTACCTTGAAAGGGCCTTCCCACTTAATTTGAAACTTCTTTTGGAAGGTGTTTTCTAGCTTACTGTTGTAGCACAAAACCAAGTCATGCTTCTTGATACCCTAACTTTTGAGCTTTTCATTTATCTTTGACAAAGCCCTATCCTGCATCTGTCCATAATGTTCTCATACTATCTAGTTGAACCTCTTGTAACTCTAAGAGCCTCTCTTTGAATGCATCACTAGGCAGCCCAAGGAACTTTTCTAACATCTTGACTGTAGGAAAATCCACTTCCACAGGCAATAATGCTTCCTTTCCATACACCAAATGAAATGGAGTAAACCCTGTACCTGTCTTCACCGACGTACGGTAAGCCCATAATGCACTAGGCAATTCCAAATCCCAATTCCTTCCTTGGTGCTTTGTCACTTTCGAAAGAATTTTTACCAACTCACCATTGAATATTTCATTTAAGCCATTACACTGTGGGTAATAAGGAGTGGTATGCTGGTGCCTAATCTTCATCTTCGCGCATAAAAAGTCTAGCAGTTTAGCTCTAAATCCTGGCCCCTTATCTGAAAGTAGCTCCAATGGCACCCCAAACTTGCAACATATTTCATCGTACACAAATTTTGCCACATCCTTTGTAGTGATCTGTTTTACTGCTATAGCCTCTGCCCATCTAGAGAGATAGTCCACTGCAGTCAAAATATAGCTTTTGCCCCTGCTTGTGATAGGTAACGGGCCTATTGCATCAATCCCACACTTTTCAAACACATCAAACGCCATAATGGTTTTTCGTAGCACTTCAACACTCTCTTTCCAAATGCTTGACACCTTTCGCAAGACCTACACCAATGGTGAACATCCTTGTGCAAACTAGGCCATACATACCCCTCTTGCAAGATCTTATGCAAGGTGATCTTTAGAGCAAAATGTCTGCCACATGCACCTTCATGATTCTCTTCCAACACTCTATAAAGCTCCTCCCGCCAAGGTACATGTCTCAACACAAGATCAACCCATTTCATGTATAAGACATCACCAATCAATTTGTACCTGTATGCTCTACGCACAAAGCCATACTTATTAGACTTCTGAATGTCCTTTGAAATGATTCCTGTTAACAAAAACTCCTCTTCTTGAGCCAAAATTTCCCGGCCATGATAAAGGGGTAAATTGGTCCTCAACACAAATAGCTCCCCAATCATGCTTTGAGCTGCTTCATGTGCCTCTCCATTTAGAGCAAGTTCAATGTGTCTGATGCTCCATGCTTCGAACTTTTTTAACATGCCTCTAATTCTGAAACACATTTCCTTCAATGAGGCGTTCTTGCTCTTCCACACACCCAGCACTTGCTTCACAACTAACAAGGCATCACCTTTTATGCTCAACCTTCTAATCCCATGCTTCAAAGAAATGTGTAATCCGGCTTCCAAAGTAGCATATTTAGCCTCGTTGTTACTATGTGCATCCAATTTGAACCCTCTCTTGCATACTAGCTTCCCCTCTGGATCATAGAGTGCTATACCCCCTGAAGCCGCATCATGGCTCTTTCTGTATGAACCATCAAAGAACAACACATGTGCATTGCTGATATGTGGCACTTCTTCAACTACCCTTCTCACCACCTCTTCCTTAACAAGAAGGAGATTCTCCTTGTAAGTAAACAAATTAGCGAAGGTAGCTCTTGTACTGTCTTCCACTAAAAAAGAGAACTCAAACTCTTGTAGCTCAATTACCCATTTCTTCACCACATTTGACATGTTAGTGCCATTAATTAACTGTGGCAAAAAAGCGTAACTCGTCAAGAAAACAAAAGGTCGTGGTAGTAAGTAATGACAAAATCAGCAACAAGAAAATATTACACTGGCCATCACTAGCTCTACTTCCAAGAATTTTCTTTCTGCTACTAGTTTCACTCGGCTTGCACAATACACCGGCCTCATATAATGTCTTCCCTTACCCTTTTGCAATAGCATGGCTCCAATGGCATCATCCCCTACTGATGAATTTACATAAAAAACTTTTTCCCAATCAGGAGCCTGCATGGCTAACAACCCCCCTAACACCTCTTTCACCTCTTGAAACACTTCTTCACATTTGTCATCCCATTCCAATATATCATGCTTCGCCACTTGTTGTAATGGATAACGGAGCTGTGAAGACAATGGAATAAATTGTGCCATATACTTCACTATGTGTATAAAGGTTGCCAATTGCTTTGTACTCGTAGGCGATGGAAGAAGAATAATAGACTTAACCTTGTCTGGATCAGTCTCAATGCCATTTTCTGACACCATATGGCCTAATAACTTCACCCTTGGTTGTGCTAAATGACATTTCTTTGGATTTAGTTGTCCTCCATATTCATCATATCAAGCCAATACCATCTGCAACTTCTCATGGTGTTCAGCCCTATTGCTATAGACACAAAAATCGTCCATAAAAGCTTTAACACAACTACCAATGAATGGTTTCAATACCCAATTTTCTCTCTCTTGATAAAAGGATGGTCCATTTGACAACCCAAATGGAAATACCGTGTAGCAATAGCAGCCCCATGGCGTAATAAAAGTTGTCTTTGTGCGGTCTTTAAGAGCAATCTTCAATTGAAAATAGCCTGAAAAAACATCACACACACTGTACCTCTCATAACCTGCCCACTGAATCCAAGATGTGATCAATGAATGGAAGATGATATGGGTTCTTCTTAGTGGCTGCATCTATGGGCTTAAAATCTACAAAAATCCTCCACTTCCCATCCTTCTTTGGACTGACTACTACTGGACTCACCCATTCTGTGGTCTCCACTGGGACTATGAACCCTGCCTTCAATAACTTGTCCACCTCTTCTCGTAATTCTTCCATCTGCTCTTGACCCATCCTTCTTAGCCTTTTCCGCACAGGATTAGCACCTTATTTCAGCTCTATATGCATATCTTCACCCTTGAACCCTCTGATCTCTTCATATGAAGTAATGAACAAATCAGGAAAACTAGCTAGCATATGCAAATATATCTCCTGCTCCATAGCTGAGAGGTCTCCACTAATCATTTGTGTCATCAATTCCTGCTGCTTTGAAAATTCAACCTTGGTTTGCATCAGCCCTTCAATCACTTCATAAGGCCCTTCACTTTCATCTTCAACCTCATTTGCAAATGCAACTAAACCAGACTCCCGGATTCCTTTGTCCATCAAAAGAAATGCAACATCAACATCCTCATCACTGTTGGTAGTGCTATCACTGTCCTCATTAGTCACTGTAGAATAGTCTTCATCACTAGAGTCATCCTCATCTTCATAAAGCTCCTTTAATCGTTTCCTTGTGTTCGTATCTTACAGCTTCTTGGCACCTGCATGTCTTTCCATAGAGGCTAATAGTACCACGTCGCCAATCTTGAACAACTCCCACTACATGTAACCATGGTCTACCCAAAATAATAGGATATGCTCCCAACCCCACTGGCATCACATGAAAATCAACCACTGCCTTTGCATCATATGCCTCCACTTCTAAGCTCTTTACAACACCCAAACATTTTACTTTTTGATGGTTTGCCAATCTGATCCGAAAGCCTGACACCCCAGTCACTGTAAGACCCATCTTCTCAATGCATGAGTGTGTTATGACACATATTTGGGCTCCACCATCCACATAACCTTGTCCCGGAATTTTTTCTTTTGTGCCACACATCTACTATTGGAAAAATGTCTGGTAGCTCATACATCGCCAACACCTTCACTGAACCTCTCTCCGGTTCTTTCTCCATTGGGTTAACCATCCTCTTCCACTGTCTCTTTATCTTGGGAGCCATCTCTATAAGCTGCCCAAAAGTAACATCTGCCTTCCTGCTTGTCAGATCCTCCTTCAAGTCATAGCTTAATTGCCCATCCCCTAGTGGAAAATCTAAAACATGAAACTTGCGATGAGCCCTCCTTTTTCTCTTGGCTTTGACATCCTTGCCTTCATGGCTCTTTCCCTTCTTCTTACTAGGACCTGGGGCACGTATCCTCTAGCTTTGATGCCTTTTCCAAGGTGACTACACTTATCACTTTTGTCTTTTCCAAGGTGACTACACTTATCCCTTTTCCTCCTGGGTTAACCCACTAGTTCCTTCTACTCCCTTGATTTCGATGCCATAATCATTTGACCTAGTTAGCACCTGTCTTGGTAATGGATACATGTCTCCCTCCATCCTTGGTGGCTTACCATATTGCAGGCTGATGTGGCCCAACTTTCCACAATTATAACACGTGGGTGTCTGCCTCTAGAACCTACCATTGTTTTTTCCAACACCATTCCTAGGTCTTTCTTCACCTCCTGGCTGATTTGCAAACTTTCCTTGACCTCGATTATTTCCCACTTGACCTAGCATGTTTAGACTGAGATTATTCATTAAATCTACCACTTGCCTCATGTCTTGCCTTAGCCCATCATCTTGCGCTAATGTAGTGACCACTGCTAGCATAACCTGAGGAGTAACAGCAACCACTGGTTCATGATGAACCCCTGGCATGCGACCTTGCGAAGAATCCATAGGCTGAAATTGAGACCTTATGGGCAAAGACTCTACTCCTAGGTGGCTCATTGTTCTCAGCTTCCACTCTTTGTTCTTGCCACCTCTAGTGCATCTTCATATGTCCTAGGCTTCTTTAGCTCCACTCTCCAATGTATATTCTCCCAAAGACCAGCCAAGAACCTGTCTTTCTTCATCATGTCAGGCGGGGGTCCTTGTGGTGCTAAGGAAGTTGCACATCTGCTCCCATGCCAATGAGAACTTACATATGTACGCATCTACTGGCTCACCTTCCTTCTGCACCAAACCTTGTACTTCTTGCCACACTTTGTCAGGATCTTCTATCTTCACAAACTCCACTTCCAACCCATGCCGTAGATTGTACCAACTCAACCTTACGGGTGGATCAGCCCCATGCAACTCCTCTTCAAATGCTTGGGACCAAACTCGTGCATCACTCTTCAAACAGATTTGGAGAAGACGTAACATCTACGCAGGGTCATGAATCTGGTTGCTAATGCAGGCAGCCTCCATCTTTTCCAAAAAGTCTTCCACATCTTCATCACTTCTTCCATGAAACTCCGGATAAGAGAAAGCCATGGCTATCCAAGTTACGATGCTTTGAGAACCCCTTCGAGCACACGTGTAAGAACCCAAAAGTTTTGACTGACTCAATTCCCAGAAACTTCAATGGAGTTCAACTTTAGATAAGGACAAACACATGCACATCAAATGAGTTTTCATTGTTAATCATCGGAATTACAACAGGAAAAGGACATTCTAGGATCTCTCATAATCTTCTTGGCCCGAACGTAAAGACTATGCGCTTCAGAAAAAAATTCTTCCTGGACACATGAACATTTATCTGGATTCTCTGAGTTAAATGAAAAGGAGTGAATTGAGGGCCATTTTGATCATCCATTAAAGTCAACCATGCAGCTCCCAAGAAATCACACCTGTCTTATCCTCTGATTTTTCCAAAATTTCAGTAGCATAACAGCATAAATGGCTTAAAAGACCAAAAAATCAGCCATCATAACTTGGAAGAATTTTGGCAGAGTTTCCCCAAAAGTGGAGCAGTAAGAAACCAAAATATAGACTGTATATGTATGCATAAACTGCCAACAATAGAACCCGAGCATCAATTTGGAATCACTAGTACATAGCCTATGGCGAGGTCACGAAAGGGTGCTCCAACTACCTGTATCACTGAAAGGATCTCCACATTTGAGAATCCCCCAGCTCAATAAAACCTCACACTATCGATCCTCAGACGAAAGCTTGTGCAAGTCTCGTATAGTCAAGTCTCAGAAATGACTATCTTCCAGACCAAGTCTCAGAAATGGCTCGGACTACCAAATAAAACCAAATATGGCTCCACAAAGGCGTACAATGGCAGTTTCCACAAGTAATGTACAATCTAGCAGACAATGCGCTCAAACAGGCGCCAAATGATGCATACCCACCACAACTACAACCGACTCCCACTTGCCAGTGTATCACTCTACTCCAGCCACTTGTACCTGTCCCCGTAACCTATCACCTGTGGCTTGTAATCTGCAATCTGTAATCACGAATCTCGAAGCAGAAGGTACTCGAAGAAGATCCTCACTGGGGGCACCAAAAGAATGTGAGCGTGATGGAAACACATAGAACGCCTCTATAATGACCCGACACACAATCTTGGGATGATATACACACACACACTATGGGGCACCACTCGGCTTACACAACCCACCCGGCCGAGACAGGGAACACACCTACGGAGTGAGAGGAGAGAGACTACCCATTTACCCACTCCACACAGAGACACACACACACACACACCCAAAAAACTCAGCTCAAAAGAGGAGAATTTTTGATGTGTAGATACAATTGATCTTGGGCCAACACCAATGGGGCAAATAGCTCACACAATATGGGTAAAGTATGCCAGATATAATCACAAATTGGAGCAGAAGCTTCGCTCATAGGAGAAACTTACACGGCCAAAACAACAGAAAAAAAGTGAGGAATTTGAAAAAATGGACAGTTTCATCACGTCCGGAATGGCCCAAAACCCTAGTCTAGAATGTCAAAGTGCTCAAATCCGACCTCGGATGAGCAGTTTACGGCCAAAATAGGCTTCAAAAACAGCAAAAACACAGTTGCGGCTGTTTCTCCTCTTCTCTCCACGTTTTTTTTGGTCTTCTCTCAGGTTTTTTAGTTCCCACACTTTTCTTTATTAGTTGGGAACCCTTGGCCTTTTAGTTGACCTCAAACGGACCCTGAACATGCCAAAAGTTGGCTTCGCAGTGCATAGTTGTCACCCTGCTGCATCCATCCGCACACTTGGCACTCAACTTTTTCCAATAATGCATCCCGCCACCACGTGAAGTGGCCCCCAAATATAGTCCTGATGATGACCTTTGCATAATTATCACAAGAAAACACCCACGCTGTGTCCATACTTATCCATGTGCAAATGTTGACCCCTGTCGACCTCCTTATGCCACTAGATGCCATCTGACGCATGTGCTTACCTCATGTCGTCAGCCCGCGGATAGCTTCCTCGAGAAGTTTTACGCACTTCCCACTCCTCATTATTATAGAAAAACCACATTAGTACTAGTGATAGTGAAAATCGATGCACTATGTACATGTTGTCCTACTTGTACACATGTGGACCCCACATGACCACCTGGCTCTGGAAAATGGGCAATCCTTTATTCGATGCACCATGTGGACCCCACGTGACCACCTGGCTCTGGAAAATGGGCAATCCTTTATTCGATGCACCATGCATGGGTATGTACATATGCGCAATCCCTTGCTCCAAAAAACTCCTGACAACATGATTCAGGGATGCATTATTGGGGAAAGTTGAGTGCCAGGTGTGAGGATGGATGTAGAAGGGTGACAAAAATGCACTACGTGACCATTTTTTGGCCTATTCGGGTCCGTTTGAGGTCAATAAAAAGGCTAAAGGTACCCAAGGGATAAAGTGAAGTGTGGACACTGAAAAACTTGAGAGAGACCAGAAAAACATGGAGAGAAGAGGAGGAACAGCTGCAATTGAGTTTTTGCTATTTTTAGAGTCTGTTTTGGCCATAAACTGCTCATCTGAGGTTAGATTTGAGCACTTGGATATTGTAGACTAGGGTTTTTGGCTGCTCCGGACGCAATGAAGTTGTCCATTTTGCCAAATTCATCACTTTTTCTGCTATATTGGCTGTGTAAGTTTCTCCTGTGAGCAAAGTCTCTGTTCAAATTTGTGATCGTATCTAGCATTTTTTATCCATATTGTGTGAGCTATTTGCCCCATTGGTGTTGGCCCAAGCTCAATTGTATCTAAACATAAAAAATTCTCCTCTTTTGAGCTGAGGTTTTTGGTTGTGTGTGTGTGTGTCTGTGTTGAGTGGGAAAATGGATAGTCTCTCTCCTCTCACTCCATCAGTGTGTTCCCTGTCTCGGCCAGGTGGGTTGTGTAAGCCGAGTGATGTCCCATAGTGTGTGTGTGTGTGTGTGTGTGTATGTGTATCATTCCAAGAGTGTGTGTTGGGTGATTATAGAGGCATTGTGTGTGTTTCCGTCCCGCTCACAGTGTCTACACGAAGAATTTGGGAGATGGGAAGCTCATCATCCTAATGTTGTATCTTGCTGACATGTTGATTGCAAGTGCTAACATGCAGTACATCAAAGACCTTAAAGAGGAGCTGTCAAAATCTTTTTCAATGAAAGAACCCCGAACCTCGATGGCCTCTAAAACGCCGGGGGTCGAATGGCGCGCCTCGAGCTTGCCACGGTAAAGCGAACAGGGGGCACCACCTAGCTTTGAGCGGCTAGGACGCAAAGCCCATGATGATATGAACACCGCAAGCCTACACACACACACACACACAGATAGAGAGAGAGAGAGAGAGAGAGAGAGAGAGAGAGAGAGAGAGAGAATACTTGCAAATGATGAAAATCCTTGGGGGTGTGAGGGCGAATTATTTATGCAATATTTACAAGGCGGCATGCCGTGGTGGTAGAGAGGTACGGGGAAGAGGTGGTGCAACCTACTTGGTGCATTCTCTAAGGCGGCTCAATGATTGTGAATACTCACCACCAAGAGCGTGCATACGTGTGTGCATTGACCATTGGAGTCGAGAGATGGATGTGGTTCCCTTCGCATGGTGAAATTCCCAAGGCAAACCCGACACACAAGCCCCCTCCCCATGATGGTGATAGTGTCAATCCTTCCTACTACACTCTACCAAATGCTTGGTTCCTCATGAATTGTCCCCCCCCGATAGTGACCTCTCAGTGCCAATTTATAGGTGTTGGCTGCTTGGATTATGGTAATCCCAGTGTGGTTTGGGTAATCTTAATCGGGGAGACAAAGAAAGTGGTGGGCCCAGTGTGGTTGACCCTTGCTTTGTTTTGGGGAGGTTATTAAAAGAGGGGAATCTCTAGGTGGGCCTTTGCGACCATCACCTAGAGAGAGGATATTTACAAAGAATGGAAATTTACAATGGCTCGCGTGAAAACTGCAGATAATGATGAAAATAACCTATAAATTACTCGGATGGCGTCGTGGTTGCGTGTTTCGAGCGAATGGCGTGTTGCCGGTGCGTCGGTGTCGAGCGTACTTCTTTTCGGAGTCGGCCGGGGCATACCTTCGGTGCATTTTCTCTTTTGTTGTTGGAGGCGCATGCTTTGGATCCTTCTTCTTTTGTTTGTTGATGTCGTAGCCGTTTTCTTCGTATTTGCGGTGCGGTGCGTATATGCGTGTGTGTGTGTATATATTCGTGCATGAGGGCGGATGTGTGTGTTTTGTATAGGCATGTGTGTGGGAAGGGGGGGCTATATATATATAATGTATATATAGTTTTTTGTTTTTTTTGTTTTTTTTGTTTTTTTTATTCTGGGGGATGGCTAGCGGCCTGTTTTTCTGCGCAAGGCGGATGGGGGGGGGGAGGGGGGGGGGGGGGGGGTAGAATAGAGGTACAGAGTGTGTGTGTAGGTAGGGTGTGTGTGTTTGTGTGTATTTGTGTATTGCGGACTGCGCTGCCCGTGAGGGTGTGTGTGTGTGTGTGTGTGTGTGCGTGGACTACGGACGGCTACGCATAGTGAATGGGTGAAATGGGTATGTGTGTGTGTGATACTGCTGCGGACTGCTGCGCACAGCGTGAGGGGAGAGGGGAGGAGGGGGGGGGGGGGGGGGGGTGATTGTGGGTGTGTGGGTATGGTGTGTGAGGCGCTGCCCGTGAGAGGGAGAGGGAGAGTGGATTCCTTGCTTGCGTGGCCTGAGCGCCCGGATGAGAGAGAGAGAGAGTCCGCGTGGAGCTTTGAGAGGGAGAGTGTGAGGGAGAGGGATGGGTGAGGATTTGGGATAAGACAGAGAGAGAGAGAGAGAGAGAGAGAGAGAGAGAGAGAGAGAGAGAGAGAGAGAGAGAGAGAGAGAGGGAGAGGGTGAGGGGGGGTGGGGTATGGGAGATGTGTGGGTGAGAGGGAGAGGGGGGGGGGGGGGAATGAGGCCGAGGGAGGGTGAGGCGAGCGGGTGGGGGGAGAGGGAGGAGGGGTCGGGGAAGGAATATTAGCGGGCCAAAGGTGTTGAGATGTAGAGAGAAAGAGAGAGAGACGAGACAAGAGACACACCATATACGCTCCCAAAGACTGATTCATATTGAGGACAAGATACAAATATATAGGTGAGACCAAGTTCAGTAGAGTGAGCCATATATAGCTCCAACACCCCCACTCAAACAAAGGTCTCTAGCTTTGGATGAAAAAACCCTTGGGGAGTTCAAGGGAAAAACCCAAGCCCCTATACAATGTGAAATATGAACCAGTGGTGATGATGTGAAAGTGAATTGTGCATCTATGTACAAATATTCAAGTGACTTAGATATCACAAGGTGCAAATATGGAGTGTGCATAGTGCATGGTACCTAAAAGATTACAATGTCATATGTACAAAGCTATTACAATAGAAAAGAAGCTAATCTAGAAAGAGTGAGGCCGAAGCAACTCCAAGCTCCGAGCGCAAGAGGATGAAACGTGACTCATTGAGGCCTTTGGTCAAAATGTCTGCAATCATCTGGTCACTTGGACAGTGTTCAACCATAATGGTTCCCTTGCGTACTTCATACCTGACATAATGATAATGGACAGCAATGTGCTTTGACTTATTATGTTGAACATAGTCTTTTGCAAGACTAATAGCACTTTGGTTGTCACACCGCAAGGGTGTGCTAGAAAGAGGAGAGTGACCAATATCAACCAGCATTTGTCGAAGACAAATCAACTCACGAGCTGCAAGTGATGCCGCAACATATTCTGACTCAGTCGTAGAAACTGCAACACAACGTTGTTTCTTGCTGGTCCAAGAAACAAGACAACCATTTATAAAGAAGCAATTTCCACTAGTAGATCGCATAGATAAATGTGAGCTTGCCCAGTCTGCATCTGTGTAACCCAAAAGAGAAAGAGATTGCATAGAATCCGATGTGAGTTGTCGTCGATAGACTAAACCAAAATCTGTAGTGCCTTTCAAGTATTTCAATACACGCTTTGCAGCAGACCAATGCTTAAGAGAAGGACATGCAAGATGTTGTCCAAGATAGTTAGCAGCGAACAGAATATCAGGACGAGTGTTCATGCCAACAAACTGAAGACATCCAATCAAGTTAGCATAAGGTTGATTTGTGACAAGTTGACCGCCATTGTCAGAAGTATTCTTCGTAGAGCTCGCAAGACAAGGTGTGTTGGCTGAATGTGCAGATTCCATACCAAATTTTTGAATAGTATCTGCAATAAACTTTGACTGTCGAAGGAATAAAATACCTTTTGTACGGTTCAGTTGGATTTGAATGCCAAGACAAGAATGAATCTCTCCAAGATCCACCATATCGAATGCAGAAGACAATAAATTTTTCACTTGCTGAAGAAATCCCAAATCATTGGAAACAAGGATGGTATCATCCACATAAAGAGCAAGAATCACAAAACTGCTACCTTGGCGTTTTATGTATAAGTTGGGGTCTGACGAGCAAGAGATGAATCCTTTAGAGGTGAGAAAAAGATCAAATTTTGTATACCAGGCTCGCGAAGCTTGTTTGAGACCATATAGTGCCTTATGGAGTTGAGCAACAAGGTCTTCTTTACCTGGAATAACAAACCCTTCTGGTTGTTCCATATAAATTTCCTCTTCCAAGTCACCATTAAGAAAAGCAGTTCGCACATCCATTTGATGAGCTTCTAAATCAAATTGAACAGCACATGCCAATAAAACTCGAACACTTGTAATGCGAACAACTGGTGAAAAAGTCTCTTGATAATCAACACCAGCTACTTGGGAGTAACCTTTTGCAACTAAACGCGCCTTGAACTTGTCAAAAGATCCATCTGCTTTTACTTTTGTTTTATACACCCACTTACATTTAATAGTTGTACGACCAGAAGGTAATTCAGTTAGTATCCATGTACCTTTAGAGATAAGAGAATCGTACTCTGCTTCCATAGCCTCTTGCCATTGATCCTTTTGTGGTGAAGAGATAGCATCATCATAAGTAACGGGATCTTCAGAAGTAGAAAAAGAATTATCAGCAATATCGTCATCATAAACATGACATGAGCCATGTTCAAAATCAATAGGCAGATCAACAAAAATATCAATATCATCATTGGCAACATTTGGAATGGATGGTTGTGAGGAGGAAAGTTGCTCTATAGGAAGTGTTTCATCTTCTGAAAGAAATGGAAAAGCCTGAAGCAATGATTTAGTATCATCAGAATCATCCATGGACCATGAGCCTCCCATAAGCTGTTCGTTAAAAGTAGCATCACGATTCACAGTTACTTTCTTGGAGGAAGGGTCATAGAATTTGTAGCCTTTGGAAGTGTCAGAATATCCAATAAAAATAACTTTAAGACCAGGAGCATCAAGCTTTGTTCGTGTTTCTTTGGGAACATGAATATAAGCAATACATCCAAAGGTTCGAAAATGAGATACAGAAGGAATGTCACCTGTCCATGCTGTGATGGGTATCTTACCAGAGGGTGCAGTAGTAGGAAGATGATTCTGAATAAATGTTGCTGTCAAAGTAGCTTCAGCCCAGAAAACACGAGATAAGCCAGAATGAATCAGCATACATCTTACAGCATTGAGAATAGTGCGATTCTTTCGTTCAGCAACACCATTCTGTTGAGGCGAATATGAAATAGTGTGTTCATGATGAATTCCAGTGTCAGCACAGTAACTCACAAACTCTCGAGAAACATATTCGCCTCCATTGTCACTACGAAGCTTCTTAAGGCGACGACCAGTTTGAAGTTCCGCAGCCTTGTGGAATTGTTTGAAAACAGATAAGGCTTCAGATTTTTGTCTAAGTAGAAATACAGTCGTATACCTTGAGAAATCATCAATGAAAGTAATGAAGTAGCGATATTGTGATCTCGAAGAAGGTAGAGGTCCACATATATTAGTATGAACAAGATCCAAGATGTCATGAGAATGATTTGTATTTGAAAGAGGAAAGGGTTTACGATTGTGTTTCCCAAGAGCACAAAATTCACAAATTCCCATATGGGGATGGGCAATAAGATCCATGCCATGAACAAGATCACGACGTTGAAGATCAAGGAGTTTTGAGAAATCAGCATGAACAAAACGGTGATGCCATACTTTGCAATCATGATCACCTGGAGCAGTGACAATATTTGCTACAGCATCGTTGAGAGAGAGTTCAAATAAATTACCGTTTCGAGGAGCAGTGGCTATAGTCTGTCCATCTTTCTCAATTCAGCATTTGGTATAATCAAATCCAACAAACAGACCAAGATCAACAAGTCTAGCAACTGAAAGAAGATTACGTTGAAGATCTGGTACATGTAATACTCCTCGCAAAATTCGAGTGGAAGAAGATAAGGTACCAAGATATAAGTCTCCAATACCCTTTACTTGACAAGTAGTATCATCAGCAAGATAAACAACACGTTGAACTGGCAGTGGATGATAGTTATGGAGCCACTTAGACTGATATGTCATATTTCCTGTAGCACCAGAATCGACAATAAAAAGTGATCCATCACGTACATGAAGTATTCTGTCTGGAGCAACTGAACATAGGACGCAGCTTGTTTCTGGTACAATGTTGTTTCGATGTTCAGTAGCATATGCTCTATTCCGATCTGTGTCGAATCGACGCTTATAGCACATATGAGTGGGATGATCAGATCGTCCGCAATATTCACAAGAAGAAGAAGAAGAGTCTCTAGATAAACGTGGTTGTTTTGTGGTAATATTGTGTTCTTCATCATATTGACGTGCCCAACAATCATCTTCAGTATGGCCATTTCTGTTGCAGTAAGAACATTGCTTATTAGGAAATTTGAGACGAGAGAAAATATTACCGCGACGGCCACCTCTGCGGTTTCCTCGTTGAAATGGACGCCTTCGAGCATAAAAAGCACGTTCCATCTGTTGTGACTCAGTCTCCTCTTGTGAAATCATAGCTATATCGTGACCAGCATTCCGACGTTCTTGACGTTGAGAGTATTCAATTAAAGACATGCAAGCTTGGTCAAAATCAAGACCATCTTTATTAGAGAGAATAGTAACAATGTTATCATAAGAAGAGTCCTTCACCGTATCAAGGAGAAGTGTAATCAGTTGCTTTTGTGGAACAGGATCACCGGCAGCAGCAAGTTGATTAATAATAGATTTGAAAGACTCAATATGTCCCGTCATGGCAGTACCAACTTCATATTGTAACTTGTTAAGCAACCCTCTCAAATAAAGTATTTCTGTAACAGATTTCTTCTGAAAGTTTGCAATAAGGTACTTCCATACGTCATGGGAAGTAGGCAGTTCATACATATCAAGCAAAAGGGAATCAGTAAGAGTAGAAAGAATATACCGACGAGCTGCTTTATCACGTCGTTGCCAATCCGTATAGGCAACATTCCAATCTTCAAATATAGGTCCTTCAGTGATAAGCACGTTATCATTATTCGTATCAACAGGCTGAGGCGGACAAACACGATTTCCAAGAACAACATCGGAGAGTTCATCGCCTTCAAGAATTAACAACATCTTTGCTTTCCAGCCTGGAAATCCTTGACCTTGGAAAGGAGGAACAGAACGTTGGCCAGAAGGAAAGCCGTTGACGAGAATATTCATAGCCATATCTTGTTGCGAGAAGACGTATAAGATAAGATCGCAAAATCTGCACACCATATATGGTGAAGGCCGCAATTGAGAATGAGAGAGATATGAGTACTGCGTTCTGTCAACAATAAACGTAAGAAGGATGCTCAAGGAACGTCCAAAGATGTGAGAGACGTCACCCAAAAAAGACAGGGTAAAGGAGACGTTAATAATAAACGAGTCCTCAAAATAGAGTGGCGTGAGACGCAAGATTGACGGCCACAATACGAATAGCAAAAAGCTAAATCTTCTCGAAAAAGTTAACGCCAAAATAAGAAAAACGATCGCGGACGCTTCACGAAGAAGTAGGACGAAGAAAGCTGCATCAAGCTCTATTGCAGTAAAAACAGCATAACTTTCTGTTGCGAACTCCGATTGACGCAAACCTAGAACTCAAATCGAAGAGCTCGAGGAGACGAACAAGTTTTGGATGAAGAGTGCCATTGCGCTTTTCCCGTTTCTCCAAATTTTGAGCAGAACAACAAGAAAAATTGAGATGAAGTTCAGGGTGTCATTAACAAGAAAACGTAATCAATGATTAGATTGATTATAAATAAACGCCACATAAAACACTAATCATATTCTTCTTAACACAAAACAACCACAGTTAACAAGAATCAACGCTCAAAAATAAAATTTGTAACAATTTTGAATCTTACATGCGAATCGCATACACATACTGTTGTCACCATGAATTGAATCGGCACGTGATCGTTACCGCTCTGATACCATGTTGAGATGTAGAGAGAAAGAGAGAGAGACGAGACAAGAGACACACCATATACGCTCCCAAAGACTGATTCATATTGAGGACAAGATACAAATATATAGGTGAGACCAAGTTCAGTAGAGTGAGCCATATATAGCTCCAACAAAAGGAAGGTGGGGAAGAGTGGTGGGGGGGGGGGGGGGGGGGGGGGGTAATGTGAGGGGGAATGTAAGGGTGAGGGTGTGAGTGTAAGAATACGGAGAGCGGAAGGGGGGGGGGTTTCCATGCGGCTCACACAGAGGGAGCACGAGAGAGGGGTTGGGGAATTTTTTCAGAGCCTCTGCCTGGCCGGGGAGGGTAAATTGGGAGACAGAGATATTAGGGAAGGGGTATGTAGGGAAAATGGGAGAGAGAGAGAGAGAGAGAGAGAGAGAGAGAGAGAGAGAGAGAGAGAGAGAGAGAGAGAGAGAGAGTGTTTTTTCCGATGCCCGTAGGGTGGGGGGGAATAAGCTATGGTGGGGGGGTATTGAGAGTGGGGGGGGGGGTGAAATGAGTTTTTTTTTCTTTTTTTTTTCTTTGATTTCCGAAAGTCGGCTATGATTAGCCCTCTCCCTTTTGGCTAGAGACATTCATGCTTCTACTAGCCCTTCTTCTGCTTCTTCAGCTGTAGAGTTAGAGGGTTCTCCCTCTTCTGGAATGTCTAGCACGAATTCTGGGTCAAACCTAAGAAAATACCTTTTCAGTCTCCATCCATTGACTCTAGTCTTGTGAATTCTCCCATCGGCTTCCATTAGCTTATAGTTGTCGTTGTCGTAGAGTTTCTTGATGATGAATGGCCCTTCCCATCTGGGTTGAAATTTCTTGTCCTTCCTAGTGTCAAATCTGTTGTCGTATCGTAGTACCAACATGCCTTTTTCCAGTCCTTTCTCTTTAAGCCCTTGATTGAAAGTGAGTCGACGTCGTTCTACCTGTGCTGCATAGTGATTGATTGCTTCTTCCCTATCCAGTTGGAGTCTCTCTAGATCCAAGATGTGGTTTCAGAGATTTACAATTGGACGGTGTGTCTGGCTAGCCAAGACTCGTAAGCTGGCTATTTGTACCTCAATGGGTAGAATTGCCTCCTTCCCATAAACTAGATGGAAAGGAGTGAAACCTAGTGATGTTCGAAACGTTGTTCTGTAGGCCCAAAGAGTTGCCATGAGATGTTTATCCCAGTCTTCTATGTGGTTGTTCACCTGTTTTGTGATGATTTTGCAAATCATTCCATTTAACTTCTCTACCAGACCATTGCATTGTGGGTAGTATGGTGTGGAATGCCGGCGTGTGATGCCTAACTTCTTCATTAGTTCTCCCACCAAATCACCTCTGAATCCTGGTCCTCTATCTGATATTATCTCAAGAGGAGTGCCGAAATGGCACACGATATGCTCAAAAATGAACTTTTCCACCTCTTGGGCTATAATGCGGATGGTGGCCGTTGCTTCTGCCCATCGCATCATGTAGTCTACACTCACTATGATGTACGGTTTACCTGATTGGGCCCTTGGTAAGGGACCGATTGCATCTATTCCCCATTTCTCAAAAGGACCATATGAAATGATAGGGGTTTGTGGCTCGTAGGTTAACGTGCGATCACTGGCCACTTGACAAGCCTTACATGTTTTACACCAATGGTGTACATGTCTATTGAAACTAGGCAGAAAGTATCCTGCCTGTAGAATCTTTCTACTGGTGATATCTAGAGAAAAATGACCGCTGTAGACGCCGTCATGGCAGCTTGAAATTACCTCTGTGATTTCACTAGAGGTTGGCACCCGCCTGAGAATTTGATCTTTGCCCTTACAATACAAGTGGTCGTCTATAAGGCGGTACCTAGTAGCCTTCCTTACTAGCCATTTTTTTTGGCCTTTGGTGTGTTCTGCTGGACATTCTCCTGTATCTAGAAAGCTGATGATATTAGGCATAGCATCACTACCTTGGAAGAGGGGTAGTTTTAGTTTGATTGCTCCTACGGGAACATCTTGTATTCTTTCTTTAGCTAGTGCATCTGCCTCTTGATTTTCTACTCTGGGGACATGGAAGAGCTTCACTGCTTCAAACTTCTTCAGAAGATCCTTAACTTGGCGAAGTTGACCAAGTAAAACCTGATTTTTGCATTCCCAAGTTCCATTTATCTGCCTTATCAAAAGCAAAGCGTCGCCGAACACATTCAAGCGCTGAATTCTTTGTGAAATACATTGTTCCAACCCAAGGATTAGGGCTGCATATTCTGCTTCATTGTTGGAGTGGGAGTGTAATAACTGCCCCATGGAGAATACTCTTTCTTGTTGTTCATTGAAAATGACCATGCCTGCTGCTGCAGACTGATCCATTGTTCTCTTGTATGCTCCGTCTAAGAAAAGAGAGTGAGCTCTCTCTAGCTTAGGAATTTCTTTATCTAGTGTTCCTTCCTTTGCTTCCATGTTGACCTTCAGCTTCTTCTCATAATGGCGATGAGTGAGAATTCCCGCTAAACTAGCCCTGGTGGAGTTTTCTACTTGCATGGTATAGTCAAACTCTTGTAGTCTAATTAACTACTTTGAGATCCTAGATGAGACATCCATGTGTCGCATTACATATGGGAAAACCTCTTCCATTTTCAGGATTAAAAATGGTCTAGGCAGGAGATAGGAGTGGAGCTTTGTGGTAGCAAACATTAGTACCAGAACCATGTGTTCTACTTCGGTGAATCCTTTTTCTGATGGGGTCATGACTCGACTAGAGAAGTAAATAGGACGCATGAAAGAAGTTTTGGGATCCTTTTGCATTATCATTTCTCCCAGTGTATCATTTCCCACACTAGGGTTCACATAAAATGGCTCGTCCCACTTAGGAGGTGAAATAGTGGGAAGCTTAGCTAGGACTTGCTTCACTTTAGTAAATTGTTGCTCATTCTCTTCACTCCATGAGAAAACATCCCTTTGGGTGAGTTGTTGTAGGGGAAGGACCACTTGAGATAGCAGGTGAATGAACCTGCTTAAGTATCTTACCTTCTGAAGGAAATAAACCAGCTGCTTAGCGGTGGTGGGTGATGATAAAGATACCAGAGCCTGAATCTTGCTAGGGTCAGCCTCGATCCCTTTTGCTGAAATTACATGACCAAGGAGAGTGACTTTTCTCTCACCAATGTGACACTTGTCCACGTTGAGTTGGCCACCCAAGGTTTGTAGCCTGGTTAAGCCATCATATAATTTGCTTAAATGAAGGGCTCGTGAGCTATAGATGCAAAAATCATCTATGAAAACCCGTATTGATGCTCCAAAGTAAAATCATCTATGAAAACCCGTATTGATGCTCCAAAGTAAGGCTGGAAAACAAAAGTCACATAGCGTTGAAATGTGACTGGGGCGTTAGTGAGGCCAAACGACATCACTCTGTAGGCAAAACATCCCCAAGGGGTGATGAAGGTTGTCTTCTTCTGATCCTCCTCCGCAATGCTAATCTGGAAGTATCCTGAGTAGCCATCGCATACTGTGTAGCATTCGTGACCTGCCACTTCATTGAGTATTTCATCCTGGAATGGGAGGGGAAAGTGGTCTCTCTTCGTGGCTGCATTAAGAGGTTTGTAATCCACACAGACACTCCACTTACCATTTTTTTTTGGTGTGACTACTACTAGGGAGACCCATTCTGAGTCTTCGACAGGGTAGATGAAACCTGCTTGTAGCAAACTTCTTACTTCTTTAAGCAATGCCTCTTGTTGGATTACTCCAAGTCTTCTGAGCTTTTGTACTACGGGTTTACTGCCTTCCTTGAGCTTTATGTGGTGTTGCACTACTGTAATTCCTGTGATCTTATCATAGCCATCAATGAACAAAGTAGTGAAGTTACCTAACATGGAGACGTACTCCTTCCTTTCTTCATTGGTTAACTCATTTGAGAGCATTTTTTGTAGCTTACCTGCATCGTCCAATGACTGCATACCTGGTGATCCCTCTTGGTTTGCCGAGGTTGCTTCATATTGTGCTAATCTGTCTGGGTTTTTAAGAATGACTCCCATTACTTCGATGCTACTGTCACTCCCGTCGGTGGTGGTTGTGTCTTCTCCTGAGGTAGACGAGTAGTCGTTGGTGGACTCGTCTTCTCAAGCCCCCAAGATCATATTGCGTTGCTTTCCAATCCTCATGTCGTAAAATATGGACTCCCCTTTCGCATCCTTCATCTGGATCATCCCGGTGCTCCAGTCTTGTTTAGCTTCCATAGACATAAGCCAAGGCCTTCCAAGAATGATGGGGTAGCCCTCCCCTTTGTGTGGCATTACAAAGATGTCTACCTCCACTTCTGTATTGAATGCTTTTACTTTGACCTCATTTACAATGCCTACGCATTTTACTCTTACATTGTTTGCCATCTTGGCTCGGCAGGGTGCCGGCCTACTTACCTCTAGACCTAGATGGTGCATCATCTTTTCACTCATGACGCATATTTGTGCGCCACCATCTATGTAGACGTTTGAAATCCGCTGCCCTTTGATGTGAGCGTCCATGGTTGGCAGGATGTCGTCGAGATCCCTCCCAGAGATAGCCTCAGCTATCCGTGGTCTTGATTTCCTGGTACTTACCATTTTCGTCCATTGCCTCCTCATTCTAGGTGCAAGGTGGAGTAATTGGGGCCAAGTTATCTTCGGGCCCTGCATTAACACATCCTGAACTAAGTCATAGGGTTGTGCATCCTCACCTAGTGAGAAGTCCACGATGTCTATCTTCCGCCACGGTTTAGCTGCTTGCTTTCTAGACTTGGCCTTCCCTTTCATCTTCTCTTCTTTTTGAGATGCCTCCTCGTGCCTCACACGCTTCACTCCCATAGCATCCACTTCTTCTACCTTCGCTTTTCCTTTGTGCTTCTCTCGAGGTGACTCTTCTACCTTCGCCTTCCCTTTAGCCTCTAAGCTAATAACACTCACTGCTTGGTTCACAGCAGGTGGTATGGGTAGTGGCAGAATGAGAGGTTGGGGTGGTGGTTACTGTTGTACAGGTGGTCACAGGATTTGGACCGGTGGAATTGGTCCCGACTTCCTAGGTGGTGGTGGTCTTGCTCTTGGCGGAGAGATCTGATTCTGTCTCCCCCCCTCTATTGAAATTCTGCCTCCTCGGGTGTGAGCAATAGTACATTCCATGGACATCTTCCTCGCAATTGGTAACAGTGGTACTCTGGGTTCTGCCTTCGTTGTCTCCTTCCTTGTTCTAGGTTTCTGTCAGATGCATGCCCTTGCTGCACCAGATGCATAAATAAACTCTCTAGTTTGGTGGTGATGCGACTCAGCAGGTCTTGCGGTTCTTCTGATGCTTCCTGTGGTTGGACTCTATGATTGGCTGTTACAGCCACTGGGGTTGGTCGGGCCGAGCTTGTTTGCTCTGAATCGTTTACTCTTGCTTGCATGCACAGCTTCTTGTCTTTAAGGTGGGCTACTTCGACTGCCAACTCATATGTTGCAGGAAACCTTCCCTTCACCTTCTCTCTAAGCGGCGACCATAGACCAGCAATGAAACGGTCCTTCTTTAGGAAATTAGGCGCTCCTTCGCCTTCGTCCAGTGTGGCAACACATCTCTCCCATAAGTCCACAAACTTTGACTCATAGGTGGCATACTCCAGCAGGCCTCCTTGCTTTAATTCTGTCAGTAGCTGCCATAGCTTCTCCGAGGTTGTGCCTCCACCAAACCTCTTTACAAAAGCAGCCCTTAACACATCCCATGCATTCTTGGTAGCCTGGGGCAATGCATTATACCAGGACTTGGCCTCTACTTTCATCAGTAGAGGAAAAATTCTAAGTCGTGAAGTGTCGTCATCTTTGTTGGAGACGACACAAGCAATGTCGAAATCATCCAAAAAGTCGGTGGTGAGATCCTCTCCCTTCTTTCCACTGAACATGGCGAAAGAAACACTTGCCATGGTGGTGACTCGGGAAATTACAAACCTTTTTATTTTTTCTCTTTTTTTAAATTTTATTTTTAATTTTTTTACATCAACAGTAGCGGCTCATAGAGGCTTTTTACAGGGGTGGATGGATAGGTTAAAACAGGATAAAAATAGAGACATTAAAGGAATGATGGTAATCCAATATGGGGAGAATGATAGGGTTCGGGAAATTGAGGATTTCTCCTAGTACCGCCGCACCGAATAGGTAAACGATCTTCTGTTGGTAGAAGACTTTCCTATCTACATAGATATTCACATGCATATGCTGCAGGAATCTGAACGGGAATGCGGTCGGCCCGTTTTCCATCATGCACAGAGGGTGGAATACTTATTTATACTCTTACCTTGCCAGTGTTGATGAGTCGGCACATCCATAAGAGGTCGTCGCCTTTCATGGGCTCTACCTTTCCTTCGTTGCTCAGCACGTACGGGGTGATGGCGACGCGTCTGACCACTCCCAGCATTTTGGCCAACAGAAATTGTAGGTAATTTCCGTAATCGGCATGTTGCATGAATTCAACTCCATTCAGCTGCAACTCGTCTCCAGCCCACTGAGTCTCTCCCATGGTAGAGAGCTTCTTCATGATAAGTTGTACAAGGAGAGGAGGAAGGTCCTCCACTCGCTTCCCAAAACAGCGAGAGCAGTAGCCGAACCACTCTTCCCTAGGACATGGAATCTTCTCACCACTTCTTCTTCTGGATTGTCGAAGTGGATTGGTAGCACTCGCATGCGTCGTGCAATTTGGTAGGTGACCTTCCGCCGCTTAGCTTCGGATGACTTCTTCTTTGACAAAGTGGGTACAACCCGGCTCTCCGAGCTTGAAGCGCTTGCCATGCCAGATGCCTCTCCCTTTGGGGTCATGTGTTTCCAGGCTAGCCTATCTTCTCCCTGCCCTTGGCTCGAGCAGCCCCTTTAGGCCACTTTGGAGTGATATCTTTGTCTACAGTTTCTTTAGGGAAAAGAGGCCTCACCGTTTGCTTCCCTTCCTTGACGCGAATGAATTCTTTGCAATGAATGTCGATATAGATGACTTCAGCCCTTCTGCTGCCTTCGTTGCTGGCACTCATCGACCGGGTGCCTTGGTTGACAACAGTGATGGCACTTCACCAATCTCCCACCTGATGCTTTTGATTTATAGTTAGAACGAGCGACACGAGATAGAGAATTTACCTCTTGAATGCTGCTGACACTACAGCCTGGCAGTAGCACCTCAATAAAGGCGGCTAGTGCCTCCTTCGTCTCCTCTTCTTCTGTCCTCCAGTTAGAAAATTCCTTCAGCCACTCATCCATGATTGATAGTCGGCGTCACTTTCATCATTGTAAACTGAAGGGTCTTAGAAAATCCCTCCTCAGTGGGGGCACCAAATGACGGACACAAAGAGGACCCAAACCCCAGCGGCCTCTAAAACGCCGGGGGCCGAATGGCGCACCTCGAGCCTGCCACTGTAAAGCGAATAGGGGGCACCACCTAGCTTTGAGCAGCTAGGACGCAAATCCCATTATGATATGAACACCGCAGGCCTAAACACCGAGAGAGAGAGAGAGAGAGAGAGAGAGAGAGAGAGAGAGAATACTTGCAAATGATGAAAACCCTCGGGGGTGTGAGGGCAAACTATTTATGCAATATTTACAAGGCGGCATGCCGTGGTGGTAGTAGAGAGGTAGCGGGAGGAGGTGGTGCAACCTACTTGGTGCGTTCTCTAAGGCGGCTCAATGATTGTAAATACTCACCACCAAGAGCGTCCATATGTGTGTGCATCGACCATTGGAGTCAAGAGATGGATGTGGTTCCCTTCGCATGGTGCAATTCCCAAGGCAAACCCAACACACAAGCCCCCTCCCCGTGATGGTGATAGTGTCAATCCTTCCTACTACACTCTACCAAATGCCTGGTTCCTCATGAATTGTCCCCCCCCCCCCCCCCGATAGTGATCACTTAGTGCCAATTTATAGGTGTTGGCTGCTTGGATTATGGTAATCCCAATGTGGTTAGGGTAATCTTAATCGGGAAGACAAAGCAAGTGGTGGGCGCGGTGTGGTTGACCCTTGCTTTGTTTTGGGGAGGTTATTAAAAGAGGGGAATCTCTAGGTGGGCCTTTGTGACCATGACCTAGAGAGAGGATATTTACAAAGAATGGAAATTTACAATGGCTCGGGTGAAAACTGCAGATAATGATGAAAATAACCTATAAATTACTGGGATAGCATCGTGGTTGTGTGTGGCCGGCGAATGGTGTGTTGCCGGTGCGTCGGTGTCGAGCGTACTTCTTTTCGGAGTTGGCCGGGGCATGCCTTCGGTGCATTTTCTCTTTTTGTTGTTGGAGGCGTGTGCTTTGGATCCTTCTTCTTTTGTTTGTTGATGTCGTAGCCGTTTTCTTTGTATTTGCGGTGCGATGCGTATATGCCTCTGTGTGTGTGTGTGTGTGTGTGTGTGTGTGTGTGTGTGTGTGTGTGTGTGTGTGTGTGTGTATATATTCATGCATGAGGACGGATGTGTGTGTTTTGTATAGGCATGTGTGTGCGAAAACGTGCGTGGGAAGGGGGGGCTATATATATAATGTATATATAGTTTTTTGTTTTTTTTCTTCTGGCGAGGCCGGCGGCCTGTTTTTCTACGCAAGGCGGATGGTGGGGGGGGGGGGGGGGGGGGGTATAATAGAGGTAGAGTGTGTGTGTGTGTGTGTGTGTGTGTGTGTGTGTGTGTATTTGTGTATTGCGGACTACGCTGCCCGTGAGAGCGTGTGTGTGTGTGTGTGTGTGGACTGCGGACGGCTGCGCATAGTGAATGGGTGAAATGGGTGGGTGTGTATGTGATACTGCAGCGCACAGCGCGAGGGGAGAGAGGGGAGAGGGGGGGGGGGGGGGGGGGGGGGGGTTGATTGTGGGTGTGTGGGTATGGTGTGTGAGGCGCTGCCCGTGAGAGGGAGAGGGAGAGTGGATTCCTTGCTTGCGTGGCCTGAGCGCCCGGATGAGAGAGAGAGAGAGTCCGCGCGGAGCTTTGAGAGGGAGAGTGTGAGGGAGAGGGAGGGGTGAGGATTTGGGATAAGAGAGAGAGTGTGTGCGTGTGTAAGGGAGAGGGTGAGGGGGGGGGGGGGGGTATGGGAGATGTGTGGGTGAGAGGGAGAGGGGGGGGGGGGGGGGGGGGGGGGGAATGAGGCCAAGGGGAGGGGAATGAGGCCGAGGGAGGGTGAGGCAAGCGGGTGGGGGAGAGGTAGGAGGGGTCAAGGAAGAAATATTAGCGGGCCAAAGGAAGGTGGGGAAGAGTGGTAGGAGGGGGGGTAATGTGAGGGGGAATGTAAGGGTGAGGGTGTGAGTGTAAGAATACGGAGAGCGGAAGGGGGGGTTTCCATGCGGCTCACATAGAGGGAGAACGAGAGAGGGGTCGGGGAATTTTTTCAGAGCCTCTGCCTGGCCGGGAAGAGTAAATTGGGAGAGCGAGATATTAGGGAAGGGGTATGTAGGGAAAATGAGAGAGAGAGAGAGAGAGAGAGAGAGAGAGAGAGAGAGAGAGAGAGAGAGAGAGAGAGAGAGTTTTATCCGATGCCCGTAGGGCGGGGGGGAGGGGGGGAATAAGCTACAGTGGGGGGATATTGAGAGTGGGGGGGGGTGAAATGAGTGTTTTTTTCTTTGATTTCCGAAAGTCGGCTATGAGTGTCTTGTAGAGTGATAGCCAAAGTGCTATCCATATTGCAAAGAACTCAGCCTTTCATTCAAGGACAAAGCACATTGAGGTGAGATATCACTTCATACGCACTCTTTTGGAGGAGGGACAACTAAAGCTAGGAAAGGTGCATACAAGTCAAAATCTTGCAGCAGACATGTTTACAAAGCTGGTCAACAAGGAGAAGTTGAGCTTTTGCTCATCTTCAATTGGCATTCAAGGATAAGAACCAGGATGGAAAGCAGTCACAAGTTTGGTTTGGAGGTCAGTCTCCAAGTGGGAGTTTGTTAAGTATGGAGCTTGTTTTTACCCCTTGTAAGTTTTTTGTATCAAAACGCACATTTGTAAGGCCCCCGTTATGAGGAGAAGCCATCATGCGTGAAGAAAAATCACTCTCCGAAAACCAAAATTTTCACGCCCAATCTCGATGCCCAAGTTTGAGACTGGCTTCGCCGGAATATTCCTTTTCACCGGAATATTATGGTCGGGGTGGCAGTTGGAAAATGGTCGGAAAATGATCGATTGGTTGGCTGGTTGGCCGGTGGCCGGTAGTCAATGGACGGTGGTCGGTGGTTGGAAGTCAATGGTCGGTGGCCAAATTCAAAAGCAGACTAGTCTTCTCAAGGGCAATCACACATGGGTGGATTGGAGGGTCCGATTTGGACTTATCTATAAGAGGGTGGCTACACATGGCTGCCTCTCATGAGAAAGGAAAGCCCTTTTGTCCTATAAAAGGAGGCCATTTCTACACACATTTCATAGTGTGAAGTTAATGCAACAAGGTGGGTGTGAGGTGGTGAGAGTGAAGCAAGGCGGGAGCTCTATTAAGGGTATAATCCCTTCGTAATCTACTTCTTGTTTTTTAATACTAAAGCCATTGAGTGGCTGCTTTCCCATGGACTCTCTCTCTCTCTCTCTACTCTATAATTTGTTGTGTGTGAAAATTATCTCTCTCCATTAAGTTATCTACGCAATTATCTACTTAGTTACATCATTTTTCCTAACAAATCACTCATGGAGGGAGGGAGTCAAAAGCATCAAAATCGCTAAAGGACATTCAAATGACATTTGAATAAGGAGCTATTCAAAACAACACGGAAGGAATTACCAAGAAGTGGAGCCACAGGCAAAAGCTAGAACAACTGACAACCTTCACTGTCCTCATGGAGATAGAGATCTTAATAAAAGATTCCTTACTACCAGACCTTGACTCATGTCAGGGACGACATGACGTAGGTGGGGGGGAGTGTTGGAAGAATCCAACAAGAGATGTTTTCTCAAAAGAACGATGTGAACCTCCGTAACACAAAGTTGAAAGTAAATTTCTCGTAAAAAAATGATTAAATCTTTGTTCACTTTTCATTTATGCGTAATTCGGGGCTATGAGCTTCCAAGCTATATCATAAGATTAGACAAGTTTCCCATATATGTCACTTATTTTTTAAGTACTTTTAGCCTTTGTACATATGAGACCCTTAGCCAGGGTATAAAAGACATTTCTGTAAGATTTTGAAGGAAACAATACATTATTCATAAGAAGAGATAAGATTTTCTCTGTATGTCATGACCTCCCTCTTACTATCAACCGCATCGACCAGCCGAGAGCATCACTGGATTATCTGAGATCCGAGCATCGACTCCCACAACCTTCAGGTGACATATCTCACTATTTGAGCGTCTATCAGTTGCATGTGAATCCCGACACTTAGGAGTATCCAATGGATGTGTCCGTCACCAAATTTGACAGCCTACAATTTTGATGTTGGAGAAAATTGCAATTTTTGCAAGTATGTAGATTTTAGGTTTGTAGGTCCAGAATTGCTTTTGACCTAGTAAGGAATGTGCCTGCCAAGTTTGGTGCTGATTAGAGTTGATTTGCTACTAGTTTTGCATGTGGATGTGTGATTGGATCAAAGAGGTAGAAATCGGGTTTTCCACAGTTAGAGAGTTCCTAGATTGTTTCCGCAGAGTGTATTGTGTTTAAAAAAGAGATTCACAACCTCTTGATGTGCCTCCATGCCTTAGTGGAGTCACTTGATTCCTTTGATTGGCATTATAGTCTTGGGACCATCTCTTTGTGAGATGTGACAATTGTAAAATCCCTCGCAAACAGTCATTGCATAGGTTGCACAAGAGACTTCAAATGAAAACATAAGCCACCAATACCAAAGAATTTTTACAATTCTTTGTCCATTGGCCCAAATGGACTCATCCTACCTCGGTTTGTATAAGGGCCTAATCGGCCTTAGCAGCCAACCTAGCTACAAACTCTTCAACAGTACAACTGTTGGTGCAACCAAAGTTGGTCCGTGCTTGTCGATGTGCTATGTAGTACTAAGACTACAGACAGGAGCATGGCAAAGTGTTTAAGTAGGTACAAAGGTCCTAGGAAGGTGAGTGACATCGGGAATGCATGCTTAAAGTGGGTTTTTAGGCCAAGGAGGCTCCAAAAGAGACCTGTTAACTGAGTCAATGTTAGTTAACAGGAGCTACTAAAGACCAAAGACATATGGATGCGCATCGAAGATGAATATGAAGAAGCAGTGAAGATTGGAGTTACACACATTTCACATTTTTCCAAAATGGCCATGTATTGTAATTTCTCGACCTATTTATCCATTCTGATAGTTTTTAACATGTTACGGGCTCAATAAGAGTTCCAAGATGTAAAGCATAGCACAATTAGTGTACCAAGGTTGCAAATACAATAAGTGTGGAGCCTTAAAGGTCTTGGACGTCGGACATAACACATTTTAGACCTTAGCTAAGGTATAAAAGCCAACTTTGTAAAGTTTATTATTAAGTTTTGGATAATGAAATACAGAACGTGAGCTAATGGTAGTCACTTCTCTCCTTCTCATGCTTCCTACTCCCTCCCTGGTTGTCACATTACAATCGCATCTGTTTCATTGCAACTGCAGGTAAGAGATCTACGCATTGATGTAAGCATTTCACAGTATTTCGTAGTTGTTGGCCTAGCGACCCGCGGACTAATTCCATCATAAGTAGGAATTTATACTTCAAAATAAAAAACTAAGCATAGGCGGGGTATGGGGGCATCATTACTAAGCATTTAGATGCATTCTGGGTAGAAAACGACTAGGTCAAAAATCCACAACTGTTAATAATTACGATTTTTGCACTTGACCTAAAGTGGGATTTGAGACCATAATCATGTGTGCTTAGGTCTTATAAACATGTCCTAGAAGTTTAGTTACGTTTGGATGTCATTTGATGCTGTAACGGATGTGATTTGTTTGTCGATGAACGATTGGTTTTTGGTGATTTCAGTCACTTGAGTGTAGCCTGAGCTAGATGCGAGTTGTTTTTTGTTTTCCAAGAGATTGAAACCTCTTGTAGCCTCTATGCACTAGTTGAGTCAGCTTCGTCGCATGGATTAACAATTTAATCCTGGTTCTTGCTACATCTGCAATAAGATAGATGTGAAATTAGACATCCGTCCCACATTGGCGCCGTTACCGAGGATCGAAGAGACGTAAACTAGAAAAAAATAAGAGCGTCTTGTGTAGTTGTCCATTGATTTTTTTTAGTGTTTTAAAAGAAGATGCCGACAACTTGGCTAGTATAGAAGCAGAAACTTCTCAACTAGAGCTTGACATGTTAGAACCAAATGAAATACCACCAGTCATGACGTATTGCTCAAATTGTGGACGAAAAGGTGGACATTTTCTGAAGATTGTCCAAGAAATCCAGACAACAAGGACACATCAACTGCCAAGCAAGGTACATAAAAAATTGGAAATACGAATCTCGATGTAAGTGCATTTAACTCGTCACTTTTAATGCAATTAGATAATTTTTCATTACAGTTAGAAGCACCAATAAAAGCACTGCAATATCAAGATGAGCACAAAGATTCGCAGACACCTGAAAAGCTTAAAATTGATTCTTTGAACAACAAATTCTTTCATGAATTTGGTCAAGGTGTCCAGATATCACTAAAGGTTGAAGAGACTGTTAGGTTTGCAAATGATTTTGCATCCACTGCCACAAGTGTGCAATCATTCAAGAGTCTAAGGGACACACCAAACAGAATGTTGTTAGCATTGTATGGTACACATAATTCATATGCACACTATGTAGACCAAAAAGGGAAACTGTACAAAAAGGATCAACCAGTGTTTGAACGGCCCACATAATAGCTCATAGAAGTGCGTCCAGTGATAGATCAGAAAGGGCAGTTCATTTCATAGGAAAGAATCTATTATAGCCCATCCTCTCTAGAGCTATAGAATATTAACAGAGCGGATCCAAAAATCTGTTTAGAGCCAAACTCTCCTCCACCATAATTCAAGCTTCGACATTGTGACCAAACGAACATATACTTTGACCAAAATAGTCGTAGATATAGATAAGAGTCTAGCATCTATGATGTCTTGGGTCCTAAAACTATAGAAGCTCATATCATAGGAGACCCATAGAATATACAATAACAGGGTAAAGATAATGCTATCTTTAGCTTAACTTGGGGAATAATTTGTCATGTTTCACGAAGATACATAGGAGACTATGCAGAAGGTTTACAAATGCCAAACATCAACAATGCTACCCAAAGTGTGCCTTCACAATTCCAAAAGGTGAGACTCAACCAAAGCCAGACAGTTTTGAGCTCTCATAATGAAGTAGGCTATAGTGATCACCCTAGGAAGGGGGCAGCTGCAAATTCATTAAGCTCAGCTCTAGTACTAGGAAATGATACACCAGATAGAAGACCAAGAACTTCTAGCTAGAAGACCCCTTCAAAGCAAAAACCATTGGAAGATCATATGGTTGCTGGAATTTTTCCAATGACCTAGAAACCATCAAAATTTGCAGAAAAATTCTTCTATGAATATCATCAGGGACAAAAGTTTCAATTGATCTCCACAAGTCAAAGCCAACAGCCAGCAAATCCTGTAGTGTTCAAACAGTTGCATGAGACCAAGCTCGCATATGCATATTGAGATGCAAATGGCAATGATTCTGAGCAGGTTCATGACCTTGTACAAGCCCCTACGGATGTTGAATATGAAGTCAAGGACTATTTGAAGATGATGCAAAGCCTCAAGCTACCAGAACAGGTGACAAATAAGTCAAAATCAATGAAAGATAAAGTTTAAAAGGCTACACAAAGGTCACCACCAAATCTCCTCCGAAGAGACAGATTCTGCCAGCAAGTAGAGTGGATCTTCTAAGATCAAAAGTTACTCAAATGCAAGCACACAATGCTCAATAATTGCAAGAAAAAGGTGTAGCATTACAACAAAATGAGCCAACACCAACAAAAGCAGGTGATCAAGACAAAGACAATGTAGAAAAAGTTCAACCCATGGACACCGCCACCACAAAAGCACTCAATACAAAATGAAATCTTGAGAAGATCAAGTGCACATTGTTGGTGAAAACAAAGAAAAGTTGTTAGGAGAAGTAAAGCTAGATTTTCAACTAGACAAAAACCTCATGTCCTTTTGTACTTGAAAAGATGTGGCCAACCACAACTAGAAGATGATCCTGAATTTGTGAGCATATCTGGAGACAAACGAGTAGAATGTTGGGGGATCATCTCCACCACCATTGAACTAAGTTCACAAATCACCATAGCTCAATTCCATGTGATCACAACAAAAGATATGCCAGCCAACATCATAACGGGAATGCCAATGGCCCAAAAGGTCCTAGAGATACAGAGTTCAATGAGATGCAGTCTTTAGCGACCATGAAGAATGAAGACCAAGACTGGTCACCCGCGTATGACAACACAAGGTCCTCAAGCACAGCTAAAATGGAGACTTATAACAAAGCAAATCTTATTGAAGATGAGGCATCTCCATCGATTAGAACATCAGAAGAGCTTAAAGCAAATCAGGCAATAGCAAGTTCAAATCAAACAGAGCAAAGAACAATCACAGAATCTATTGAGCAGATAATGCCATCAAAGCCAGAAGTTAGAAAGAATGAGGTTGTAGACAACCAAGAAGCAATAGGAGGTATAAAGTTCAAGACATTCCCAGCTAAAGAAGCTAATGTAAGTCACATCGGAAAACAAAGTCTCAAGTCACTCTCCATAGAGACATAGCTAGATCAAGATGAGACCATGGCAAAATCAGGACAAAGATCTTAAATAGAACCTCCAATGAGAATAGCTGTAGTTCTTAGCAATACAAAAGGATCAAGTGTCATATGCAATGCTCTACTAGATAAAGAAGCAAATTGCAATATGGTTGCAGAAAAAATTCAGAGAATTCTAGAGATTACTCCATGCAAACATGATAGAAAAACAATGCGAGGTTTGCATACATGTCGAAAAGAAATGGTTGCTACCCTTAGCATCCAAAATCATGAAGATCAGGTAATGTTTCAGGTGAAGTCTTCAAAGGAAATGATTGCAGATGTCATCATTGGACATCAGTGGTTAGACCAACACAAGGCCTACAAAGAAGATATAATGCTAATACTCTCTTCTCCAAGAGGTAGCCAACAACATTTACAGGTACTGATAATGCTAGATTCAGAGTTGCAAAAGTTACAAGAGTCAAAGACTAGTCTTACAGACAAAGGTAAGGACAAAGTGGAACCTTCACCATCCGGCAAAGAAGGTGTGAAATCATATGCCTCTTGGAGAAAATCAAGTTTTCAAAACTTCAAGTCAAATACTGACCCAACTGAACCCTCTAAGGAGACACCCAAAAAAGCAAAGATATATCAGTCGCGGCTGAAGTACTCAAGAAAGCAAAGGAAAGTCAAGCAATTTTTTGTTTCAAGAAATTTAATTGAAGTCAATGATCTAGTTTGGATTAAGGACAGGAAATCAACACATGAAGATAAACACATAGGATGGATAACATCACAATGGAGCTTAAAAGAACAGGAGTACTATAGAGGTAACAGACAGATATGGGTACCAAAACCGCAGGTTAGAGCATATGAAGTAACTTCAAGTCCCTCCCAAGAAAGAAGGCCCACAAGGTATCTACCTCAACAATATCCTAGGATACCTAAGAAGCAAGATTGAAAGATGCTAAAGTCAACCACAACTCTCAAGAGAATACAGAACAAAGACGGATCTCAAAGAATGTTCCTCTTGGACAAGGATTCTACATAGGTTATACAAAGGTTTGGCTACCAATATTCCATGCTAATAAGTATTCCAATAATACGCGTATCCCAAAGCCACTTTTTTTCCACTGGGTTTTTTCCCTTTGGTCATTCAAATATTAGACCCTAATTTAGAACCTCATCATTCTACTTCCCTTGTAAATACTTCTCATAAATAAAGAGTAGCCTCATCATTATGCTATTACAAGGGACAAATGCAACATCATCTCTCACATCATACATATTCGGACCAATCAAGATGTTGCAACAAATTGAACCTCATCAACAAATTCAACGACAAATGAAGAAAATCAGCCCATCAACAACCAATCAAAAACCTTCCACAACCTCCACGGACACTTTTTAGCGGTGTCCAAGGACGAGCACTAAAACCGGAAGGAGGGAATGTTAACTGATTCAATGTCAATTAACAGGAGCTGCTAAAGACCGAAGACATACGGATGCACATCAAAGATGAATATGAAGAAGGAGTGAAGATTGGAGTTACACACTTTTCACATTTTTTCCAAAATGGCCATGTATTGTGATTTCTCAATTTATTTAGCCATTATGATAATTGTAACGTGTTACGGGCTCAACAAGAGTTCCAAGTTGTAAAGCATAGAAAAATTAGTGTATCTAGATTGTAGATACAATAAGTGTAAAGCCTTAAAGGTCTTGGGTGCCGGACATTACACATTTTAGACCTTGGCTACGGTATAAAAGAAAACTTTGTAAAGTTTATTATCAAGTTTTGGATAATGAAATACACAGCGTGAGCTAACGGCACTCACTTCTCTCCTTCTCGCGCTTCCTACTCCCTCCCCGATTGTCACATTGCAGTCGCGTCTGTTGCATTGCAGCCTCAGGTAAGAGCTCTACGTATTGACGTAAGCATTTCACGGTATTTTGTAGTTGTTGGCGTTGTCGACCCGCGGCTTAATTTCATCATAAGTAGGAATTTACACTTCAAAATAAAAAACTAAGCATAGGCTGGGTATAGGGGCATCATTGCTAAGCATAGATGCATTCTGGGTCAAAAACGACTAGGGCAAAAATCCACTGCTCTTAATAATCGCGATTTTTGCACTTGACTTAAACTGGGATTTGAGACCATAAGCATGTGTACTTAGGTCTTATAAACATGTTTTAAAAGTTTCATTACGTTTGGATGTCATTTGATGCTGTAACGGATGTGATTTGTTTTCCGATGAGCGATTGGCTTTTGGTGATTTCAGTCACTTGAGTGTAGCCTGAATTAGATGCGAGTTGTTTATTGTTTTTCAAGAGATTGACAACCTCTTGTAGCCTCTATGCACTAGTCGAGTCAGCTTCGTCCCATGAATTGACAATTTAATCGTGGTTCTCGCTACATCTGCAATAAGATAGGAGTGAGGTTAGACACCTGTCCCACAAGACCAATTGGGATAGGAAAATAAGGTACCCAAAGTGCTGTTGTTCTGCTCCAAAATGTGACGGTCAAGATGTTCTAATAGGCGGTCTAGAAGACTCCTCAAGCAGAGTCCCGTGGTGGAAGATATCGAAGTTCAAAGCTAGAAAGCTTGGCAGGGCCCCGATGGATAGGGCCGGTGATGACAGGTGGCCATGCCCAGGGTAAGTAGAAAGATATGTAAAGCTCAAAATGTGGAGCATGCCAATCTCTCCAGATTGTCAACAATCGGGTCTCAAACGAACAAGTTATGGCTTTGTGGAATATTTACCAAGGGTCGGGTATGTGTGTGAAGTGGTTGGAATGTGGAAAAACTCTAAAGGTTTGAAGCTGGCAGGGGGTTAACTTGATGAGATGGGTGTTTGGCGAAGCTGAACACACAATGCACCGACAACATGGGAAACCTATGCTAACAGACTTCTTGGTTATAAGTTCAAAGGAAAAATGGTGGCTGGAGGTTTATAATAAGCAAAAAAGTAGTCCAAAAGTTAACTTAAGGGGGAAGGGAAGAAAACAAGTTTTTGTGAATGCAAAGGGGAGCAGCGGCCTATTGCTCAAGGGATTATTTTTCAAAAGGTTTGTGAAAAAAAAGGAAACTAAGAAAAAGGTAGTAGCGTCTTTGAACAAAAGGGGGGTTTCTTTTTGCTAGAGGAGGAAAGGAATTGGAAGAAGAAGGAAGCTTCGAGCAGCGCGGTGGCCAAAGCTGCACAAGGGAAGTCAGCGAAGCTACACTAGATTGCGGAGCATTGCATAGCGGCTTGGAAAGGAAAGGTGCTTTCTCACGTGGGTGAGTGGAGAAGGATGATGTTGATTGAAGAACTGGTTGGTGGTTTTCGGATCGAGGGAAGTGTTTGTCAAGTAGCAAAGAGCTTTTTGGGAGCCTTGTGCATAGAGGGTTGTGCTCTGTAGTGCAAGAGTGTTTTTTTCTTGGGGATAGCCATGGTCATGGCGTTTTGAAGGTTGTACTTGGTTTTTGGATCAACATTGCACACGATAGTGTGGAAGTGTGTGCCCCCACAAACCGGCGGTGTCTGTGTGTACGCAGAGAGAGTGAGCAAGAGGAGTCGTGTGTGTTGAGAGGGTCGAGATCAACCCCGATGGTGTGTGTTACCATTTACATGTGGTAGTGATGTGTGTGAACACACTAGCACCGCCGGGGCAATTTTTCCCTCTTTAGGAGGTCTTTTCTCCCGTGCATTGTATATATGCCCATCACTCTAGGGCTATCCATCTTTCCACTGCACACTAAGTAGCACACTCTCTATTGTGTGCCTTGAGATTCCTTCGTCTTCTCCAAGCTGTGTGTGTCTCTCTGCAACCATAATTCCAACAATTGGTATCAGAGCAGGTTACGTCCTCCTGGGCTTAGTCACCACCTACTCCAACACATGCCTGCTCACTTTCTCCGATTACAGTGAGGTTTGGCGAGCGTTCGCAGGTCTACTCAGATTTTTTATTTGGGCTCATTTCAGCCTCCGTTTCCACTACAGGCAGTACTGCACAGGCTATTTCGTCATTTTGTGCAGAATTTCTATCAGTGCCGTTTTTTGCATAACAGGTGCCTTATAGTCTTCTACGGTTTGTGCTATATAGCACGTGTTGTTCCCGCTCCATTTCTCCTATTTTCGGGCAGTTTTCACATCTGGTGCAGCATTTACCATGGCTGACAACAATAACACAGATGTGTTCAAGATGTTTGCTGCCAAGGACAAGTTGGATGGGAACAACTACCCTATGTGGGCTTATATGATGCAACATGTTCTTGTGTCAAAGGGTGTCTGAAACATTGTGCAGGGCATTGATGTACGTCCTGGTTATGAGGATGTAGGCAATGTTGAGGATGTTGCAGGTCTTGCTCCAAGGATTGCTGCTGTTAGAGTTGTTTTTCCTACGACAAAACAAGCTCGTTGGGATGTTAAGGATGTAAAGAATGAGGATGCAAAAGAGCTACACAAGACAAGCACAAAGCACACAGAGATGGAAAGCTTCTTCTTCTTCTTCACAGAAAAGAGAGTACAAAATGACTAAGTGCTAAAGCTGAAAAGTAGCACATATGTACATGCGGTCACTAAGTGTGAACTCGCTAGAAGCGTACTAGGCTGGCACTATAAGTGTAGTCCAGCTATAGAATCACTGGCAGAGATCCTCCGTGTCGGTCACCTAACGCGTCAGTGAGTAAATGCCATAAGCGGCCAAGACCCGTAGTGGATGCCAGCTCAAGGTGTAGAGCTCGACATCTCAACACTCCCCCTCGAGCTCTGCATGTCGCAGAGTCCAAGCATAGTCCGGAAACGTCGAAGCTTCTCAGCTCCGAGGGCCTTGGTAAAGATATCCGCTATCTGCTCCTCTGTGCTGACGTAGACCAAGTCGATGTCACCCGCCAACACTCGCTCTCGAACGTAGTGGTAATGGACCTCTATGTGTTTGGTCCTGGCATGGAACACTGGGTTCCTAGCCAACTGCATGCTGCTGAGGTTGTCACAATGGATGAAAATCTGCTGGTCCACCTGCACTCCCAAGTCCTCAAGTAATGTGCGTAGCCAAGCTACCTCGCACGCCGCAACTGCTGCACCTCTGTACTCGGCCTCTGTGCTCGATAAAGAAACCGTAGGCTGCTTTTTGCTGCTCCAAGTAACAGCAGCACTCCCAAAAGAGAACATGAAGCCACTTGTAGATCTCCTATCAACAATGCTACCTGCCCAATCTGCATCTGTATACCCATACAATGCTAATGGTGCATCTGCTGCATAGAACAATGCGTAGTCAAGAGTACCTTGCACATACCTAAGTGTGCGTCGTAATCCATCCAAATGTGGCTTCCTCGGAAGTTGCATGAACTGACTCTCCAAGCCTACTGTGTAGCTCAAGTTTGGCCTCGTGATAGTCAAGTAGATTAGACTACCCACAATCTTCCTATACATGTTGACATCCTCAACAACATCACCCTTCTCTGCACTCAGCTTTGCATTCACATCCAAGGGAATAGAAATTGGCTTACAATCAGCCATACCATACTTTGACAACATGTCCAAAGCATACTGTCTTTGTGATAGCCATACACCCTCTGGAGTCCTGATCACTTCAATGCCAAGAAAGTAGCGCAACTCGCCTAAATCTTTCATTTCAAACTCCTGTTTGAGAAGACCCTTCACATGGTCAATCTCCATAGCATTGTCACCAACAATAATAAGGTCATCTACATATATGGTAATGACCACAATCCCCACATCACTCTCACGTACATAGAGTGAATGATCAACATGAGCTCTCCTAAAACCAATACTGACAAGATACTTGGCAATCCTGTCATACCATGCTCTAGAGCCCTGCTTCAAACCATACAAAGCTTTGAGAAGTCTGCATACATAATCTGGGTAACCTGGATCGACATAACCAGGTGGCTGATCCATATACACTTCCTCTTGCAACTCACCATTCAAGAAGGCATTCTTTACATCCATTTGATGCATAATCCATCCTCTAGATGTAGCCACTGCTATGACAGCTCTCACTGTCGTCATCTTTGCCACTGGAGCAAAGGTCTCCTCATAGTCTATGCCATACGTCTGTGCATAACCCTTTGCGACCAGCCTTGCCTTGTGACGCTCAATGTTACCATCAGCCTTATGCTTGGTTTTATACACCCATTTACAGCCAATAGCTTTCTTGCCACTTGGCAATGGCACCAACTCCCATGTGTCATTTGCTTCCAATGCAGCCATCTCTTCATTCATTGCATCATCCCAATGCACATTTCCAACTGCATCCTCAAAACATGTGGGCTCCACATCCTGTATCACCTTAGCCATGTAGGCTTGGTGATGCGCTAGATACCCATCATAAGTCAATTTCTGAACTGGATTTCTGACTCTATTAGATCTGCGCGGTCCTGGGTCACTCCTTTGCCCTCTAGCATCTTCTTGTACTTTCCTTACACCAGGTGTCCTGACATCCGGAATTCCAAATTCCTCATCAAGACTTTGTTCAGAACCATCTGAATCCATGTCTACATGTGAAAAACCTGATGATGCATCAACCATAAAGGGAGGTTCATCAACCTTTTCCTTTCCTTTTCGTGATACATTCCCTGTACCTGTTGGTGGAGTAACCTGCGTACGTAGTCTACCATTCCATGGTTTCTCAATAGAGCCACGAGAAGAGGACTCTTGTGGTCCACTCAAAACCTGTGACTGTGGCCTCACATTTTGTACAACCACATCATCTTTTACATCAGCCCCAATAGTGCCATGTGCATTACTGTACCAGCTGCTCATCTCATCAAAGACTACATCTCTGATCACTCGTAATTCTCGTGTAGTAGGATTGTAGCACCTGTACCCCTTTTGTTCAAGGGAATATCCCACAAGAATACATTTCTCTGCTTTAGGATCCAATTTCCTACGCAACTCATCTGGTACATGCACGTAAGCTATGCAGCCAAACACTTTCAAGTGTGCCAAATCAGGCTTTGTACCTGTAAACTTTTCCTCAGGTGTTACATCATGCACCGTAGCTGTAGGTGTCCTGTTCATAATGTACACAGCTGTATTTACAGCTTCAGCCCAGAAATTATGAGGCATGTTCTTCTCATTCATCAATGCACGTGCAACCTCTGCAATGTGCCTATTTTTCCTTTCTACGACCCCATTCTGCTGTGGAGTATATCTGCATGTAAACTGCCTGTGTATACCATGCATTCGCAGAAAATCTGAAAAATCATTGGAGAAGTACTCTCCCCCTCCATCTGACCTCAATGTCTTGATTTGCATATCTGTCTCCTTCTCAATCATGACTTTGAAGTCTTGAAAGTGACCAAACACTTCACTTTTGTTACGCATGAAGTAGACCCATACTTTCCTTGTATGGTCATCAATGAAAGAGACATAATACCTGCAACCATGTATACTTGCAGTATCGGTTGGACCCCAAACATCTGTGTGCACCACCTCAAGTGGATTTTTACATACATTGCGCTCATGTGGAAATAAGCCCTTTGACTGTTTTCCAAACTGGCATGCTGCACACACTTTATGCATACCATCCACCTTGAATTTGGGCAAACCTTTTACAATCTGTTTTGATTGCATGCTGCGCAATCTCTGCTCATTGACATGGCCAATGCGTTTGTGCCAAATGTCAACATCAGCCACAACACCTGTGCCCTGTGCAAATAATGCAGCTTTTACCTCAGGCATGTCTACATTCAGCGTAAACATTGTGCCCACACATTTGCCCTCTGTGATCAGCTTACAGCCATTTTGGAAATCTTCTACATAACAGCCATTTGGATTGAAGCGAACCTGCAAACCCTGCTCAACCATTTGTCCAACAGAAACAAGATTCTTTGTAATGTTTGGGACATGAAGTACATCTGCTAAGTACTTTGATTTCCCACTCTTCGTATTTAGAGGTATGTCCCCTACATGAGCAATGGGGTGAGCTGTGTCATCTCCTGTCTGCACATAGCCTGACACATATGGTTTGCGCATATCTCTAAACCACTCTCCACGAAACGTCATGTGATTAGAGGCACCTGAATCCACATACCAAACATCATCTTGGGTGGAATTCTCTGCTGTCATTGTATTCATTACATGTTGCATAACAAACATGCGCTCGTTTTTGCTGTCATCTGCATCTCTGCTAGTAGATGCATAGTTGCCCTGTTCTCTCTTTCTACTTGCTTTTCCCTTTGGACAGTCACGTGACATGTGACCTCTTTCACCACAAGTCCAACATTCTCTACTATCTGGAGTATGTTGCTGCCTGCTTGATCCTGCACCACGACCTCTTTGACTCCCCCTGCCTTGAGACTGGTTTCCCCTGCCACCTGTATTGTTTTGATTTGATTGACCTTCCAGAAATTGGCCCCTGCAACCCCTTGGGCCTCGACCACGACCTCTACCTCTACCTCTGTTGGAGTTAGAATAGAAGGCCTGTTCAGAATTATTTCTGCCATGAGAAGAAGATGTGTCAAGGTTCTTCTCCTCAAGAATAAGCATAGAAATCAAATCTTGGAACACGGGGATGTCGTCTCTTGTATTCATGGAAGACCTAAAATGTACATACTCATCTCCTAGACCATCCAAGAATGCACGGACAATATAATCGTCTTCCACTGAGACTTTAATAGATCCAAGAGCCTCAATGATACTCTTGATCTTCAAAGCATGATCATTGATGGAGAGGTTGTTCCTCTTAACCTGATTTAGCTCCGACTTTAGTTGAAGCTTCCTGGCCTTGGTGTTCACCTCGAACACTCTGCCTAAGTTTTTCCATGCAATGGCGGGGGTTTCAGCATCCTGTAGATAGCCCATCATGCCATCTGTGATGCTCATAGAAAGCCAATACATCACTTTTCTCTGGCCTTGTTGCCAGTCCCTCAAAGCTTTCCTTTGTTCTGCTGTAGCATTTGCCTCGGGAATCTCTGGTTCCTTTTCATTGTCTCCTTCTACATAGTCCCAATAACCTTTTCCTTTTAGGAAATTTGTTATTCTGAACTTCCATGCAGGGTAGTTATTTTTCTCAAGCTTCTCAGTAACAATCTGACTGAAACCGTCAGACATCTTGAAGCACTAAGACAAAATAGCTGCAATCTGCAAAAACCTGCAAATCTGCTGAACCTGCTATCGTGGTTCCTGTAACGCTTTCTACACTCAACGAGTGTCCACAATCAAGCGTACATACAACCACTGTACTTGTACAGTAAATCTTTGTATATTGCACTTTGCAGACCTGTTCAGAAACTTGTGCGAAAAACTGGTCGTGGATTGCGAACGAAGGGATTGTGATGCTCTTGCTCTCTTAGCCTCTCTTGCCTGCACCAGGCTCTGAGACCATGTAAAGAATGAGGATGCAAGAGAGCTACACAAGACAAGCACAAAGCACACAGAGATGGAAAGCTTCTTCTTCTTCTTCACAGAAAAGAGAGTACAAAATGACTAAGTGCTAAAGCTGAAAAGTAGCACATATGTACATGCGGTCACTAAGTGTGAACTCGCTAGAAGCGTACTAGGCTGGCACTATAAGTGTAGTCCAGCTGTAGAATCACTGGCAGAGATCCTCCGTGTCGGTCACCTAACGCACCAGTGAGTAAATGCCATAAGCGGCCAAGACCCGTAGTGGATGCCAGCTCAAGGTGTAGAGCTCGACATCTCAACAAAGGATGCGCAGGCTCATGCATTGATTGCGTTGTTTGTGAAGCGCACCATTGTTCCTCACATCTGTTCAGCAAAATCTGCAAAACAGGCTTGGGATATTTTGGCTGGTCTTTATGCAAGTCGCAATGAGGCTAAAATTGCTTTGTTGCGTAAAGAGCTGGAGTCGAAGATTATGCATGAGGAAGATGATATGGAAACTTTCCTTGCTAGTGTCAAGGATATCAATGAGCAACTTATTTCTGTAGGTGAACTTAATTCAGACAGCTCCCTTGTGCAGACTATTCTTGATGCCTTACCAGATTCTTACCAAACTTTTGCTAGTACTTGGAGATTGATGACCCAAGGAAATCCTGAAGTTGTCAAGTTTGATGCATTATGCACATTGTTGTTGCAAGAGTCACTTTCTAGAAAAAATAGGACTGCAGTTGAAAACGCTTTTATTGCTTCTCAAAGAAAGGGTGGTAACATCAATGCAGCGACTTCTTATGGTTCTGCTGCGAGTGGCAAAACTTCTGTTCCTAATGCTTCTGCTAGCATCAATTCGTCTGGAAATTCTGGTGATAAGGGCAAAAAGAAGATGCGTTGCCATTATTATAAAGCTAATGATCACTTGATCAAGTTGTGTCCTAAGTTGAAGGCCAAAGAGGCCAAGAAGAAAGAGGGTGGTTCCACTGCAAATGCTGGTTCCACTACAAATGCAGCCATTGTTGAGTCTTCTGTGAAAGGAGACTGTAATGTTGATGTTGATGCAGAATGGGCTTTTAGCGTAGAGTGCACTTATAATCCTGTTGTCCATGATGCATGCTTGTTAGTTGCTGCAGATTAACATGTGTGGTATTTAGACAATGGTGCTACAAAGCACATTACCTCACTTCGTAAATTGTTTTCCTCTCTCGAGTCTGTCCCTCATGGGAATTCTGTCACTTGTGCCAACAATGCCTCTTATCCAGTTCAGGGAGTTGGAAAGATTGTGCTTACTGCTGCAAATGGTAGTTCCTTCACACTCTTTGATGCACTTTATGTACCTGGGATCAAGAAGAATCTCTTGTCTGTATTCGCACTTGCTAGACTTGGACTTGTAGTCAAATTTGTGGATGACAGATGTATAGTTCACGATCTCAGTTTTGGTGATGAAATTGTTGCATTTGGCCTTTTGCACCATGGGCTGTATAAGCTCACTTTGTATGACAAGTGTAGACAAAATTTTGCAAATGCTGCTGCAGATTCAAGGGCTATTTCAGATGCAAAACTTTGGCATGCACGTTTTGGTCATCTGAATTTCGCCAGTTTGCTGCGTTTGTAGAAATCTGATATGGATGCTTCTTTGCCACCTCTTGAACCACGTGTCAAACATGTTTGTGAAGGCTGTATTTTGGGTAAAATGCAGCGTTCTAAGTTTCCAAAGGATGGTTCACTTCGGGCCACATGCAAGTTGCAACTTGTGCATAGTGATGTTTGTGGGCCCATGCAAACTCCGTCCTTGGGCAATTACCTTCACTTCATGACTTTTATTGATTATTCGTCCAGGCATGCATGGGTATTTCCGCTTAAAGCGAAGTTCAAAGTTTTTATGTGCTTCAAACAATTTCTGGCTATGGCTGAAATGTCTCAAAATGTACTATGGGCACCCTCCGTTCCGATCGAGGGGGGGAATACATGTCTCATGAATTCAATACATTTCTGGCTAGTCGTGGGATAAAACACCAATGTACAGTGCCTTATACACCTCAACAAAATGGTGTTGCTGAGAGTAAAAACATGTCACTGGCGGAAATGGCACGATGTATGGTCAAAAGTCAAGCTTTGCCGCATTCTTTTTGGCTTGAGGCCATCATGTGTGCCACTTATGTACTTAACAAGTGTCCTACGAAAGCTTTGCAATCTATTACTCCATATGAAGCGTGGCATGATAGAAAGCCTTCTATTGAGCACATGCATGTTTTTGGCTGTTTGACATATGCTTTGGTGCCACAAACACAGCGCAGAAAATTGGATGATAAGGCTGTCAAATGTATTTTTGTTGGTTATAGTACTGAAAGCAAAGGTTATAGGTTATATCATCCGCAAACTAAGCATATTCTGGTTTCACGGGATGTAGTGTTTGTGGAAGATTCTGTTCAGCCCTTGCTGTCATGTACTAGAGACAGTAATGTAAGCTCACATGACATTTTTGACACTTTGTTGCCTCTTTTCAGCGGTGGAAATACGAATGTAAGTTCCAATGAGGAAAATGTACAGCCTATGGGGGTTTCTAAAAATGTTACAGATCAGCCTATTACTAATGCAGATGTACATGATGTACTTGATGAGGAAAGGGCTGAAAATGAGCAGGCTAGAGGTATGCCAAAATGGCTGGTGCACACTTTGCGTGACAGTAAATTGGATGCACCTTTGTCTAGTCGTACTCGTTCAGGCTCTCGCCATGCATCTTATGCATCAGATTGTTATGCTTTGGCTGTGTCTAGCTTACATGATGTTGAGGAGGCTCTATCTTTTGATGAAGCACATAATTCAAAAAATTGGATGGCTGCCATGCAATCAGAATA
The DNA here is from genome assembly GCF_014529385.1 of Adiantum capillus-veneris. Classification (NCBI taxonomy): domain Eukaryota; kingdom Viridiplantae; phylum Streptophyta; class Polypodiopsida; order Polypodiales; family Pteridaceae; genus Adiantum; species Adiantum capillus-veneris. The sequence continues at coordinate 15,417,715 of NC_140939.1, forward strand.
TGATGCACTTATAGAAAATGACACATGGATTTTATGTGATTTGCCTCCTGGATAAAATGCCATTGGTACGAAGTGGGTTTACAAGTTGAAACGCACTGGCCGGATGGTGAGATCGATCGCCATAAGGCTCGACTTGTTGCGAAGGGTTATGCACAGCAAAAAGGCATAGATTATGAAGAGAATTTTGCTCCCACTTGTCATATGACTATTGTGAGTTTTCTATGTGCATTGGCAACTCATTTTGCTTGGATGTACATCAATCAGACATTGTTACTGCTTTCTTGAATGGTGACATATTTGAGGAAGTTTATGTAACGCAGCCTCGCAGTTTTGTCATAAAAGGACAAGAGGACAAAGTGTGCAGATGTAAGAAGGCTTTGTATGGGTTGAAGCAATCTCCTCATGCTTGGTATGAGAAAGCTGACACTCATTTGGTTAAATGAGGCTTTCGTAACAGTCCAACAGAAAGAACATTGTATGTAAAGCGTGAGGATGATGTACTTGTCATTATGGTTATTTATGTCGATGATTTGCTGATGATTAGTGGACCAAATGAGAGACATATTGCTGAATTTAGGGCTGATTTGAATGCTACTTTCAAGCTGAAAGATTTGGGGTTGTTGCATCATTACTTGGGTATACAATTTAAGCAGTGTGATGGTGGTATTGCCTTGTGTCAAAAAAGTTACATAGAGACGTTGCTATGTAAGTTTGGACTTGAGGATTGCAAACCTATTTCCACTCCCATGGAAACAGGTTTGAAGTTGAGTCTACATGATGCTGCTAATCCTGCTGATGTCACTCTTTACCAAACTGCTCTTGGCTGTGTCATTTATGTATGAAACACAAGGCCGGATATTCAGTTTGCAGTCTCATAGGTCAGCAGATTTATGCATAGCCCAGGGTCTAAGCATTGGCAAGCTATCAAAAGGATTTTACGCTACCTTAGTGGCACTTTACATCTTGGCTTATTTTATCCCAAGGGGGGATCATTGCCGCCAGACTTACATTCTTTTTCGGACTCAGATTGGGCTGGTTGTTTTGACACGCGAGCATCCACAAGTGGTTTTTGTTTCATGCTTGGTAGTTCATGTATATCATGGTTGAGCAAGAAGCAACCTATTGTGGCCACTTCAAGTTGTGAGGCTGAGTATAGGGAAGTCTTCACAGCTATGGTTGAGTGTGTATGGCTCAGACGCCTTATGGCTGATTTGGGTGTTGGACAGGACACTGCCTACACTATCTACACTGACAGTCACAATGCATTGGCAGTTGCGAGAAACCCAGTTTTTCATGCTCGCACAAAGCACATTGAGGTGCATGACCACTATGCCAAGGAGAGGCTCTCAGCAGGAGAGATCATGTTGGCTTATGTGCCAACACAGGACAACCTTGCACACCTTTTCACAAAGGCATTGTCTCATGAGAATCTTGAAGATTTTTGCAAAGATTTGGTCTTACTCCCCTTTGTGGACTGATCGTGTCCTCAGGGCATGGCGCTTCCCTTTACTCATGTGCCAGCTCTCATTCACCGCATCACTCCAGGGGGGATTTGTTACCATCTACATGTGGTAGTGATGTGTGTGAACACACTAGGACCGTCGGGGCATTTTCTCCCTCTTTAGGAGGTTTTTTCCCCTGTACATTATATAACGTCCATCAATCTAGGGCTATCCATATTTCCATTGCACACTAAGTAACACACTCTCTATTGTGTGCCTTGAGCTTCCTTCGTCTTCTACAAGCTGTGTATGTCTCTCTGCAACCCTAATTCCAACAGTGTGTGCATGTGGGTGGGTGATCTTGTCAGCCGTAGGTGCATTGGGTGAAGTGAAAGCGAGGCCTTTCTAGTGTGAAGTGTCTTTTTTGAAGGTGTTTTTGTGAGGAGAGGGGTGTTGTGAATACCCTTAGCTATTTAGGGAGAACTATTTGTGTGTTGGGTGTGTTCTCCATTTCCCCTTTTCATCTTCTAGTGTCCCCACTGAGGAGCACACTGATTGCTCCCTGGTGATGTGTTTATAAGCAAAAATGTAGCAGAGTGCAAGACCAATTTTTTATGGTGATGAAGATGCAGATGAATGGCTGGCAAGTTTCCAGCTTTTCATGTTGTCATTGTAGACGGAAGATGATGAAGAGAAGGTGCAGACAATGATGCTGGTTTTGTGAGGGAAAGCAAAGGCATGGTTCGATGGTCTAGAAGCTGCAAATAACCAGGATTGGGTTGGTTTCTGAGAGCAGTTTCTCTAAAAGTTTTGCAAGGTGGTGTCGGCTTCTAAATAAGGTGAGGAGATTAAAGAGTTGCGTCACAAAGTAAGTGGAGATTTTGATGCTTTTGCCGATAAGTTCGAAGCTTGTTGGAGTGATATGGTTGTTGCCACCCATGTGGTCAATACAGATGGTTCCAACCTGGAGAAATTCTTAGCTTGCGTGTGTTCTTGAGTTTGAGATAAGGTGGATGATGAAGAGCCAAAGACTTATAGCGAGGCACTCAGAGTTGCGAAGATGAAAATTAGGAAAGTGAGAAATAAAGTGGAGTTGGGCTTGCTTAAGCCTGCAGATTGTGCGCCTGTTGAAGCAGCAGTGTGCTCTATGGGCCCATCGAGGATGGTGCCAGTGATGCGAAGTGTGTATCCTATTAGGGTAAGGCCTATGATTGACTATGTTCTTTGGGAATTACCTGTTGGTGAAGCATTTTTGGTGGGATTCCTCCCCTTGACTCGTTTTACCCTTTCCACCCTTCTTCTCTCTCTCTCTCTGCTATGGGACACAACCCCTATTATGCATTGGGGAGAGGGAGGCAATAGCGAGGTTGCTATTGCTCTCTCCCTTTAAGTTCAAAAATCGGGCCTTGTAAGGCTACAGGCACGGATCCCGGATTGGGAGGCCTGCCACATCATCACCTGGCGACACCACAACGCGAGCCACTAGCGCCATCTCATTGCCCAAAATCGCCACAGGCGCATCCACGGGCCATGCAAACCTCGTCATCTTTCGATGAGCCTTTTGTTAAAGAGAGCCTATATGCCAAGGGAGTAGCAGATGCCAAATTCCTAATGCAACTTGAAGAGGTAAAGCGTGTTCTTGTGGAATATTTACATGAACAGGTATCAGATTATGGCCAAGTTGTAGGTATCAAGAGCTTGGAATCGGATGATGGTGGGTAAAACCAGAATAATGGTCAAGGTTTTGTGGAGCAGCTGGTGGATGAGGATGTTGGTACCAAATCAACCTATGGTGAAGATGATGAGAGTACTACCTGAAGGTTTTGGAAAACGAGTAGGAGGATAGAGATACAAGCTAGGAGACAGGATTCAAAAAGCCAGTGGTGGTAAAGGTAAAGGTACCTAGTTATACGCATGAAGATGTGGTGGCTACCAAAATGAATGAAGAGAAGGTAATAGTGTCGGAGCTGGGGAATGAAGATATCCAGGTGATGGTGCTATGTGACACCATGCTGATGATGATGCTCATCAAGGTAGATCTGGAAGGTGCTTTGGTTGTACAATAGGTATGGACATGCAAGAAGGAGAGAGACGTGGTGGCTAAGGCAGAAGAACATGTTGAAGAAGATGGCGGGAAAGAGGTGTTGGATACTGATCAAAGGGAAGAGCAATTGAAATTTCTTATGGATTGCACGATAGGTGTCCTGGATACAGGCTCCTTTGGTCATTAATGCATGGAAAATGAAGCTGATTGGGCGTATGATGTCTCGATGGGTGTTAGCAGCGGCTAACGGCTACACCAATTATGCACGAAGCTGTGGATGTGCCATAGTGCACAATATTTACTTTTCATTGTATAGGGCTTGGGCTCATTTAGGAGTTCCAAAGTTGTATGAGTCTTGGTTAGAGAGATCACTTTATCCCATAGTTGAAGGGTTTGAGGCCCAAAGCTATAAAAGAGCCCTATACTTAATGAGAGGTCATTCTTGAGTGGTCCTTTTGAGAACTCTCTCTCTAGAGTAGCTCTTGATGGCCTAGCCTTTGAGCTTAATGCCCATGCTTAGAAGGCTAGTGCTAATCACATGTAATTAGTGTAATCCTCTCTTAATTAAGCTAGTCTTCATTATGTTGTCAATCATGTTTCTCTACTTTCCTCCATTGTTTTGAAGTGTTGATCTTCTCTAATCTAACTCTTACTTATGCTAAGCTACTCCGATTAGAGGAGTCCTTATCTAACTCTCTCGATTAAGTGGAGTGGACGTACTCTTGATTGAGGGATTAGAGTTGTTCTCTAATGATGTGCTTGTGTGTGTGTAGGTTTAGGAAGCCTTGAGCTTAATTTGATTATGTGTGACTTGATTTGGACACCATGATTGGCATGGTTGGGGTGGCCGACTTGAATGCGATCTTGTGTGCTTAATTGTCAATGCATGTAATTAGAGTTGTGCTTGAGAGACTCCAAGATTAGTGTGTTTCACTTCGTTGCTTGATGTGTGTGGATGATTGCTTGTATTGATGCTTGATGTGCGATTAGCATTAGTTGATTTGGGATGATTTCTAATTGCATTGGAGGATGCACGCTCTTGAATCCTCTCAATCTTTGCATCCGATGACGCTCTCGCACATTCTTTGTGTGATGCCTCCAAGCCCTAGCCGGGTCATGCTCTCTCTCTCTCTCTCTCTCTCTCTCTCTCTCTCTCTCTCTCTCTCTCTCTCTAGATTGATAGATTTTGTGGGAGATTGCCTATGCTATGGCGAGCCTCCAACATTGACGCCGCTGCCGGGGACAGGTTGCCTACGCTAGTGGAGTTGAGGTTGCAAAAGATAAGAGTAATTTGATTACCGATTTATTGTAATTAGGTAGGATTTGATTTGTGTGTAGTGTAATTAGGTTTAATTGGATGTGTATAGAGTCATTTCACCCCAAAAACCCCTAAATTCTCTTTTAATTTTGCTAATTTTTCACTAACCTTCACTGATTTTGCATCCCATTCATGCTAATTTTGTGCTAATTGTACTAATTCCATGCTAATTGTGCTAACCTAACCACTAATTTTGATTTGAAATGTATGCTAAATCCCCTTAATTGAGGAGGATCATCACTCTTAATTTCTCTAATCTATGCCTAATCATGTGATTGAGTGTTGATTTTGGTCAATTTTTTTATCAATTTTGGACCGAATCGGAGTTGCACACATGTGTGTGCAATGGAGTGTCTACGCGAGGAGCAAGGATTAAACGAGCAAGTAATCAATTTGTAAGTGGATTGACCTACTCCGTTCAATTTTTGATTGATTAAGTTGATCCCACTGAGTTGCTAAATCATTTCTAAAATTAGGTGTGTGTGCCTAATTAATGATGAAATATATGCATAATTTGATGAAATTGCAACGAAATTGGATGCCTAGATGCTTGAGGAATGGTAGTTTTGCATAAATTGTGTGTGCAAATCACTAAATTGATGTGTATGTGAGGCTATTCCAGTCATGGAGTAGGCCTAATTGCCAAAATTAGGGCAAGATTTGAATGTGTGTGCCCATTTTAAATAACTTTCATGAGAAGATTTATGGTCAAATAGGACACCTAAATGCTTGTAGATTGATGATTTTGCAACAAATGTGTGTGCAAGCATTAGGAATTGGCCTAATTTTGTTGCTAATTGAGCAAAAAAATTGGATTTGTGCACCTAATTTTTGTGTGTATGCAATGCTAAATTGAGTTAAAATTGGATCAATTTTTGATTAAAATTGATATATGTGATCAAGTGTGCAATTGATGAAATGCAATGAGTGTTTAATGAAAATTTTTCACAAATCGACGGTCTAAATTTAGGTGTGTGTGCCTAAGTAATGACCAATTATGCCTAAATTGTGAATAACTAATTGGTAATTTTACCAATTATGATGAATAATTTGGCCAAATAGTTGATGTATGGCATTCAATGTCCAAATTAGGGATGAATGATTGATCTCCGTTTTCAATCATGATGATTGCAAGACCCAAAAGATTGGTAAATACATCATGTTGGAATGAGTGTAGACTACTCAATTGATATGCAATCGGAGATAATTATATATGTATTACCATTGAAGGACATGCACCATTCCATAGTCGTGACCATGTAATATTGCGAGCCAAAATGACAAGTCAATGGGCTTGGATGATTTTAAACAATGGACTTGCCAGCTCATTGCAAAGATTGCTAATGAAATTTGAACTTGGCAATAAAAGGAGTCCATTGGATTTGCATTGCTCAACTAAAAGAAAATTGAGCCACAATCAAACTTGAATTCGAGTAATGGACATACATACATTTTAGTTGAAGCAATTTGGAACAGAAAATGATTAAGTATGTAGTGGTGATAGCTTATGTTATGATATGGAATGTCTCATTACATAGTGAGTATGCATGATCGACTGTGTTAAGAATGTATTCAAAACTTTGAGCTTATCAAAAGAAGTCAATCTATGTGTTGCATTGAAATTGGCATCCCAATAATTTGTGTGTGCATTATACACTCTCTTCATGACACTTGTGGCCGTGGGAACAAACCCCAAAGAGAGTTGTTTTTAGAATCTCACACACACACAAATGCATACACTGGCGAGCACCACTTTTGGCTTGGCTTGTAGTACTCACCACACACTTCTTTGTCTCCTACCCAAACCCTCGTGCTGCACCTACTTTTTTGCGAGTCTTATGGCTCCCTATGGCCCGCCATGCTTTGGCTTTACAAACACACACACACATTGTTTCGTCCTGCCCAAATTGCTCCTATGGACTCGCTCGCTTTGATGGTAGCAAGAGTTACGGATCTTTTGCGAGGCTACTGGTATTATCTCTGCCTGCGTCAGCTCCACACAATTAGCCTTCATGAGCTCGCTCTCTATCGGTTTTAGGGTTTTAGGCTACTGGCCGCCATGAACTTCCCTGTGGCACACCAACTCTCTGTTGGCGCTCACGTCACACACACACACACACATGATCATCTCTCTCTCTCTCCCTCTCTCTTCCTCATCATCGATTTGTCATTAGCTGCAGCCCGCCAGTGCACTGCATCCTCTTCTGCCGCCTATGGCCCGCGCCAACACATACGTGTTGCGGCTTGGCCTGAGCCTCACATTCCACTACATACACGAACTGCTCTCAGCTACAATTTTTGCGCGACTCTGCATCCGACTCACATCCTCACGCACCAGCTGTCGTCATCACAAACACACCCGCTCTTTGTATTTGCTACAGTTCACAGCTAACATCAGTTCACAGCGCGCGTTGCCGACCCGGAGCTGCCAGTTGTGGCTCTCAGAAGACACATACACACACACAAGGGCCGGGCCTCTGGCTCCTGAAAACGCTGCAGCCCTTGCTTTCACGCACACACACCACATCACGCACACACAGTGGTTGGGAACCCGCGGGGCCATCCTGCCTGGCTTGACCCGCCACGATACACACACACAATGCATCTCAATTCTTGCTACTGACAGTGTCATTCACGGTTCAACATTACTTTCTTGAGCGACCAGCGAGACAACAATAATAAGAGAAAAATAAAATTTATGGGAAGAGGTGGCTCCCACCCTCTCGCTGATCGAAACTGGGATATCTAGGGCTTAACTTTGAACTGCATGTGTCATCTAAGCGAGGGTAATAAAAAAAAAAGGAACACATTTTCAATGAGGTTTTCAACACACTTAAAAAAAAGAGCTTCAATTAAGCAATGATTCACAGAAAGTTGAGTGTCGTGAAAAGAGCTTGCGGATTGATCATTGGCATTGATATTAGTTGAATGGTGGAAGCACATTGTAAAAATTGGGCTAATAAGAGCCAATTCATTGTTTCTTTTATCGAAGGTTGCAGTCATCTCTGGCCTTCTATTTGATTGAGCTAGTGGTTAGCCAACCTTTGTATATTTAAAGAGGGTTTTAAACTGATATTTTCACTATGGTTGACTCTCTATTTTGCTAGTATGGCCTACTTGCTACGTGAGAGCATGGGATCATAAACTTTGTGCATCCACTGTCTGCCAAAATGATTTCTTTTGAATGGATTTCACTAAAACCTTGAAACTTATGCAATTATAGTGCTACGAAGAATTTTTTTACCCTTGCACTAATGATGGAATTTTTGTTGGACAAAAATCCAACATCGGGTTTTAATTGATGAAATAAGTTCAAAATTCACTCTCTCTCTTATGCTTTGTATGCCATAATTGTTGTATGAGAGCTAGGATGTGGACAACGGTAGTGTTTGTGATGATTGTGTAATCATTTCCATGCATACATGAACTTGCATTGCACCAAATTTTTGTCTTGTGCATGGTTTGATGCTTGAGTTCATTGGAATCTTCATTGCTTTGCATGAACAAATCCTTTTGGCAAGCATACGAGCTTCATGTTAGAGCTACATTGATGATGCATTCATGCTTGATGGAGATTGTGCATTGAAAGTTTGGGTTCGGCATTGCTCGATACTTTTTTAGTGCTTAAGATGTATGCAAAAATCATGGCATAGCACTAAATTGGGTTTCTTGAATGACCACGAGAGGGTAGCAAAATTCTAAGCTTGTGATTGATCATTCTTCTAGTGCTTGGCTTGATTGAAATTCTCATTTGCACTAAAATAACAAGCTCTTTTTGAAATACATATGAGCTTCATGTGAGAGTTGCACTAATGATGAGTTGTGATTGCTTGGTCGGGAGTTTGTGCTTAAACTTAACATTGATTGTGCATTTTAAGTGCTTCATTTGATTGCAAAATCTTTACATGACGCTTAAAATTAAGCTTCTTGAATGATCAAAAGAGAGCATTTGGGGTTGTGATCGATTGTGCATTTGTTAGTGCTTTTATTAGATGTTTAAATGCTTTCATGCACTGACAATTGTGCTTCATTTTGAAGGTGTGGCAGAAGTGTGATTCCAAATGATCTAAAAAGGGGTCATCATTGCAATATTGCAAAATTTGACTAATTAGAGCCATTCCAAATGATTGGATTAAAAGTTGTATATATACTAGCTCATAGCTTGGTCGAAAGTTAATTTTTACATTTGAGCTAGTATTTACCCAAACTTATTTGAGCTTTCAAGTACATACTTTGGCTAGTAAGAGCCATTCATTTTCATTTCATCAAGTTGCAGTCATCTCTAGCTCATAGATTGCACTAAAAAATGAAAAATTTCTTGTGAACTAGTTGTTAGCCAACTTTTTGGAAAGCTTTGAAATGTTAAATCTGGATTTGAAAATTAGCCACTTCACTTCATAAAGTTGCATTATTTTCAGCTCTTGGCTTGTTTAAATTCCATATCTCATTGAGCTAGAAATTAATCGACTTTTGAATCATGCATGAGAGATGGTAAAATTTGCAAAATTTGCTTATGTAGAAGCTCAACTTATCTCTCATGGTTGTTATGTATGCATAAATTTGCTACATTAGAGCATCAGGTGCATAACCAAAGGCATTCTTTTCCCTTGGGTTTTTTTCCTTTGGCAAATTCGGGTATGCAAGACCTTAGCTTTAGGTTTTCATTAATGTTTTTTGGTGTACTTTTGGCTTTCAATAATTGGCTTTTGTAGCTTGTGTTTACACTTAGCTTCAAAAGGCTTCTTTTTGAAAATAAAAAGGATCAGGAGACTTCTCTACACAAAGGATGCTTGCTCAAGGATGCACAATTTACAAAGAGGTGTAATCCTTTCATGATTTTGCTCTTTTATCTCTTCATTCTCTTGCTTGGTTTAAGTGAAATTTTTCTTCTAAGCTATGGTTTTTTACATGTTCAAAAGCTAGGCATTTTAAAGTTTCAACACTTTGCTTTGTGAAAATTAAACTCATCAAAAGATTAGGTTTTATGTGTGTTAATCATAGGTAATTGGCCTTGAGCTTAGGTTAATGTAGGTTCATTTCTTGCTACTCCTAGATTCTTAGTGATAGTCTTAATATTCCACTCATTTTTTTCATGACCTAGGGCTATGATTAGGCTTTAGTCTTTTTTAGTCCAATTGCCATAAACATCTCATAAAGGAAGCAATAAAAAATGTGCTAAAAAATGAACCATGAAGCAAAGAACTGCCCAAAAAAGTAGCAAAAATGCTACTAATGAAGTCGCGGAGCGGAGCGTGGGTCGACTCTCTCTCTCACACACACACACAGCTTACACAGTACACAGTACGCAGAGATCTGTTAGAAGGGTTATCTCCCAAATCCTTAGTATTCACAAAGAATATGTTAGTATATACAAAGAGTTAGAGGTAAGTGAGTTAGGCGGGCGGCCGGCCATATCCGCATAAGAGGCCACTTGGGCTTTAATCCCAACAACCTCCCACTTAAAGTCCAATGTGGCACTTTAAGTAACTGTAAATCTATGAACATAAATGTACAAAGATTTACATGGCTGCCATCTATCCAATGTCCAATAACTCACGACAATGCACAAAGCCCTCTCCTGGAAGTCCCTTTGTGAGTAGATTAGCAGGATTGTCCTTGGTGTGGATCTTCAGCAGTTGTATCTGCTTGTCTTCAAGTACTTCCCTAATGAAGTGATACTTCACATCAATATTCTTAGTCTTCGAATGGAACACTGGATTCTTTGCCAATTGTATAGCACTTTGACTATCACAAAATAACTCTGGCATATCTGCATTGATTCCCAAGTCTGCAACCAATCTACCAAGCCAAATAGCTTCTTTGCATGCCTCATTTGCTGCAACATACTCAGCTTCTGTAGTAGACTGCGTAACACAATCTTGTAATCGAGATCGCCATGATATGGCACCTCGAGCCAATGTAAAGACATAGCCTGATGTAGATCTCCTCTTATCCAAGTCTCCTGCATAATCTGAGTCAGTGTATCCTCTGACACTCAAATCCTGACTACCATAGCATATGCGCATACTCTTTGTATGTTTTAAGTATCTCATGATACCTTTCACTGCCTCCCAATGTTTCTTGCCGGGATTTGACATATATCTGCTAACCACTCCCACTGCAAATGCAATATCCGGACGTGTAGCAATCATTGCATACATCAAACTACCCACTGCAGACGCATATGGAATGTTATCCATTTCAGCCTTTTCTTCCTCAGACACAGGACAATCTTGTTTGCTAAGTTTCACATATGGTGGCAATGGAACACTCAATGCCTTTCCCTTCTCCATATTGAAACGTTGCAAAACCTTGTCAATATACTCTGTTTGAGATAACCAAATCAACTTCTTTGATCTGTCTCTCTCAATGCGCATACCAAGTATATGACTTGCCTCACCCATGTCTTTCATGTCAAACGATTTTGCCATCTTTGACTTCAAAGCTGAAATTTCTTCCAAGTGTTTGCCGGCAATCAACATGTCATCCACATACAAAATAAGGATCAGCCAACTGCCATCCTTAGCCTTCTTTGTATATAGACAGTGATCGAACTCACTACGTTTGTAGCCTTGAGAAAGCATAAACTGGTGAAACTTATGGTACCATGCCCTCGGTGATTGTTTTAAGCCATAAAGACTCTTTAACAACTGGCATACCAAATGTTCCATGCCTTTCTCAACAAACCCTTCTGGCTGCTGCATGTAAATTTCCACATCTAAATCACCATGCAAGAACGCTGTCTTGACATCCATTTGGTGCAACACCAAATCCAATATAGCAACCAATGCAAGAAAGCATCTCAATGTAGTCATCTTAACCACTGGAGAGAAGACTTCATCAAAGTCAATGCCTTGTTCTTGCTTAAAGCCCTTGGCAACAAGCCTTGCTTTGTACTTTGGCTGACTATCATGAGCGGTGATCTTATACCTGTAAACCCATTTACAAGGTAGAGCCTTTTTGCCCTGTGGTAATTTAACCAACTTCCATGTCTGGTTTTTATGCAGAGCTGTCATCTCTGACTGCATGGCCAACTGCCATTTTTTCGAGTCAACCACTTGTAATGCTTCCTTGTAACAAGATGGTTCTCCGCAATCTGTGAGCATGACATAATTTAGAGATGGCACATAACGATCAGGTGGTTTGGAGACACGCTCAGAACGTCTCACCACAACTGATTCTGCCTCTCTAGCCACTATAGGCTGTTCCTGAGCCTGACCATGCTGTCTTGATGTGCTAGCACTAGGTCCATCTTCCCTGAAGACAACTCTTCTGATCTCCTCTGTCTTCTCTGGCTTAGCGTGAAACTTGGCTTCATTGAAATGCACATCATTGCTACGAATAAGCTTTCTGGACTCAGGATCCCAAAGCCGGTAACCCATCTCGCCCGATTCTCCGTAGCCAAGAAATATACACTTCTTGCTCTTTGGTTCTAACTTATTTCTGAACTCCTTAGGAATATGGCTATAAGCTTCACAACCAAAGACTCTGAGATGCTTATACGAAGGTGCCTTGCCTGTCCATAGCATCTCGGCCACTGCACTCTTATCCAGAACCCTACTAGGAGACCTATTGATCAAATGGACTGCTGTAGCCACTGCTTCCGCCCAAAATCCATTAGACAACTCAGCATTTGACAACATGCTTCTGAACTTCTCTTGTATGGTCCTATTCATACGTTCTGCAACCCCATTCTGTGAAGGATTATATGGTGCAGTAAGTTCCCGCTTAATCCCTTTTTCTTGACAAAAGTCTTGATAAGCTTTGGAAACGTACTCTCCACCATTGTCAGTTCTCAAGCACTTCAGCTTCTGACCACTCTGATTCTCCACCAGCTGCAAGAATGTCTTAAAGACCTTGAGCACCTCATCCTTGTGCTTCAAGAAGTAAACCCATACTTTGCGAGAATAGTCATCGATGAATGTACAAAAGTACGCTGCTCCCCCTAGTGACAAACTAGGCATTGGTCCGCATAGATCACTGTGTACAAGAGCTAACCGTTCGTCCCTACGATTCCTCTTTGATCTGTGCGGTTCCTGTGTTTGCTTACCATAAACACAATGCTCACAAAACTCGAAATCTTGAAATGAAAAGCCAGGCAAATAACCATAATGAGAAAGTATTTCCATTCCTCTTTTTGACATATGTCCCAACCTACGATGCCACAGTGACACACTTGGCTGCTCAATCACATTAATTACATGGTTTTTAACCTCTGAAACATGTAAAGTGTACAGAGTTCCTGACTTGCTGCCATGTGCTACAGTCATCGAACCTTTGGAGATCTTCCAAGCGCTGTTCCCAAAAACTGTCACATAACCCGCATCATCCAACTTCCCTGTACTAATCAAGCTCTTTCGGATTGCTGGAACATGTCTGACATTCTTGAGCCATAAAGAAGAGCCATTCTGAAACTTCAACTGCACATCTCCCACTCCAAGTATGTCACAAACCTGCTCATTGCCAAGTCTGACATAGTCTTTAGTAGCCACATATGATGTAAACCACTCTTTGTGCGGAGAAACATGTAAAGATGCCCCTGAGTCGATAATCCAATCACTCATAGCATGTCCATCCTCTGCAGTCAAGAAAACAGAATCAAGATTGCTTGTAAGGAAGATGTCACCAACTGCTATACCAGAATCACTGTCTGAACCAGATCCTGTGACATTCACCTCTTCAATCTTCACTGAACTCTTCTTTTCATCTTGCTCAGAACTCTTTGTTTTGCCTTTTTCTTGTTTCCACTTCGTACAGTCTCGCTTCATGTGACCCTTCTTGCCACAATGGTAGCATTCTATGTCATCCTTTGACTTCGAATCACGAGACTTACTTCGGTTTTGTGCCTTCTTACCCTTCTTCTCTTTAAACTGTTGTCTCCCTCGAACGACCAAAGCACTATTGCCTTTGCCTTTGTCAATGTTCTTCCTGTTCACTTCCTCTGTGAGCAAGCTGCCTTCTACATTGGCACTTGTAAGACCTTCTGGCGCGACAGAATTACTTAACGCTGTACGAAAAGTATCCCAACTGTCTGGCAAAGTGATTAAGAGAAACATAGCCTTCACTGGATCTGGAAAGACTATCTCCTGTGCTGTTAACTGGCTGAAAATTGAGTGAAATTCATTCAGATGATTTGACATGGCTGTCCCTTCCTTCATCTTCAAATCCACCAATTTCTTGAGCCAGTAAATCTGAGAAGCAGCACTTTGTTTCTCGTACATATCACATAGCTTTTGCCATACGCCATACGCTGTAGTCTCTTCTGCTACGTTGAAGTAAACATTTTCTGCCAGTGTCAGCATGATTGTGGAACAAGCTAACTCATCAAGCTCTTCCCACTCATCTTGAGCCATAAATTCTGGTCTCTCCCCTTTGAGCTTCAGTGGCTTCACTTGTTTTTTCTGCACCAAAACCTGCCAAATCTGCTTCTTCCAGAATGGAAAGTTTGTGCCATCCAGCTTCTTTATGTTGTAAAGAGTCTCACTGTGAGAAGATGCCATATCTGCCAAACTGTTTACTCCTGAGAAAAATCCGGCAGAGTTTCCCCTGTAAACTGGCCTCTGTACACAGTAAACAAGCTGTAATCAACAAGCTGAACACCTCTCCTCAGGAACTGTCAGTATTTTGAAAATTTTTGACAGAGTCTCCCCTGTAAACTGAGCTCTGGGAACCAAAAGATAGCTCAAAAAACAATCATAAATAGCTGACCAGTGACAAATCCTGTAAGCATACACTGTCTCCTCTCTGGGCGATGACAGAACCTGTATCTGTCTCAAGACTGAACTCTGAACAATGCCTCAACGGCCTGACGCATAAGATGCAATCCAGTGTCTACACAAAGTCATACATCCTAAGGGATAAAAGTCGCCGAAGAGGATGCGTGTAGAGGGGAACTCCAGCAACCTAATCCACCTCACACTGGTTAACCCAGCCCCCAGTGCTTGGCTTCAAAAGACCTCACACACGACCCTCTCAGATGGCTCAGCAAACTGCCCAGAACTAGCATACATCCTATAATAGACCAATCACTGTCCTATGACCGCTGCAGCGGTCTGTCTGCTAGCGTGACTCACAACTAGCAGACCCACAATCACAGTACATCAATCTGCAATACATGCCAGTGGTGTCAAGCCGTCGTATGGCCACACCTCCCCTGGAACCTGGCAAGCACAAGAAGTAGCAATGCAGACTGCAATATATATATCTGATGATATATATGTGTACCTGGTCTATAGATGATGCTCTGAAGACGAATAAGTGATGTATGTCGATGTCGATATTGATGTCGACCACCTCCTGCTTGCCAATCTACACAAGACGGATTTCTTTGCGGCTGAAATCTATCTTCTGCTGTAGTGCTCAGAACGAAATTCTGAGGGCATAAACGGCTTCGAAAGGGGGGTAAAACCCCAGGTCGCCTAATGGAAACGCTCCCGGAACGCCGAGTGTGAATTTTCGAACTCCGGATCCAGAATCTGCCGGAAAAGTGCGCGCGCGCGCGATTGCGCAAATCCGCACTGAACCAAGGCTCTGATACCAATTGAAGTCGCGGAGCGGAGCGTGGGTCGACTCTCTCTCTCACACACACACACAGCTTACACAGTACACAGTACGCAGAGATCTGTTAGAAGGGTTATCTCCCAAATCCTTAGTATTCACAAAGAATATGTTAGTATATACAAAGAGTTAGAGGTAAGTGAGTTAGGCGGGCGGCCGGCCATATCCGCATAAGAGGCCACTTGGGCTTTAATCCCAACAACTAAGGCACATGATATTCAAATTCTATGTTATGGTTGTGTCTATGTGAGGCCTAGCGCCTTATTAGCACTTGGTAGGCGAGGGGAATCACCTTGGCTCGCTTGGTCAAGGCCCTAAACCGATGCCCTGGGTTGATAGGGGTTAGCCATCGCCTTGGTAAGCTAGTAGGCTTTTGGAACACCTTCTTGAGGGTTCAAGGTGCTGAGAATCGCACCTAGACTTGCCTTGGGATGGTAGCCTTGTAATGTGCTAACTTTTTCAATGAAATGCAAAAACAAAACTTCCATGAGCTTCAAAAAACTTTGACAATGTACTAATAGATTAGGAGCTTTTTTATAGCCCATAAACATGATAGACTTGAATGATTTATTAAGATTGTTCACATAGTTTTTAGGCTAGTAGGTTTATTAACTTACATTAGCCTAGGGTCATAATTGAGTGCTTGTGTTTCATGCATAAAACTGAAATTTCAAGTGGTTTAATCTTCACAATAGTTTGAGTATTTTTTTGCTTTATGTTGTCTAGTTTTTTACTATGATTGACCCATCTTTTAGAAGCAAAAAATCACTTTGCATGATTGTTTATTTATGCTTCATGTTTTAATCATTGCTGGTGGCCTTTGATGCTCGTTACTTGTTCTTATGTTTTGCAGCTCAACATTTCTTTCATGGACTTTCTTTCTCGCATGTCATCATGTCTTGCTTCACCGTCACACGAGGACGTGCGCCAAATTAGGAAGGGGGGAGTGTTAGCAGCGGCTAACGGCTACACCAATTATGCATGAAGCTGTGGATGTGCCATAGTGTACAATATTTACATTTCATTGTATAGGGCTTGGGCTCAGGATTGGGCTCATTTAGGAGTTCCAAAGTTGTATGAGTCTTGGTTAGAGAGATCACTTTATCCCATAGTTGAAGGGTTTGGGGCCCAAAGCTATAAAAGAGCCCTATACTTAATGAGAGGTCATTCTTGAGTGGTCCTTTTGAGAACTCTCTCTCTAGAGTAGCTCTTGATGGCCTAGCCTTTGAGCTTAATGCCCATGCTTACAAGGCTAGTGCTAATCACATGTGATTAGTATAATCCTCTCTTAATTAAGCTAGTTTTCATTATGTTGTCAATCATGTTTCTCTACTTTCCTTCATTGTTTTGAAGTGTTGATCTTCTCTAATCTAACTCTTACTTATGCTAAGCTACTGTGATTAGAGGAGTCCTTACCTAACTCTCTCGATTAAGTGGAGTGGACGTACTCGTGATTGAGGGATTAGAGTTGTCCTCTAATGGTGTGCTTGTGTGTGTGTAGGTTTAGGAAGCCTTGAGCTTAATTTGATTATGTGTGACTTGATTTGGACACCATGATTGGCATGGTTGGGGTGGCCGACTTGAATGCGATCTTGTGTGCTTAATCGTCAATGCATGTAATTAGAGTTGTGCTTGAGAGACTCCAAGATTAGTGTGTTTCACTTCGTTGCTTGATGGGTGTGGATGATTGCTTGTATTGATGCTTGATGGGTGTGGATGATTGCTTGTATTGATGCTTGATGTCGATTAGAATTAGTTGATTTGGGATGATTTCTAATTGCATTGGAGGATGTACGCTCTTGAATCCTCTCAATATTTGCATCCGATGACGCTCTCACACATTTTTTGTGTGATGCCTCCAAGCCCTAGCCGGGTTATGCTCTCTCTCTCTCTCCGGATTGATAGATTTTGTGGGAGATTTCCTATGCTATGGCGAGCCTACAACAATGGGTGAGATGGATAAAGAATCACAGGTTCTTGTTGAGAAGGCTTTAGACATGATACAGATTAAAGGTGGCTTTGTGCTTTGTCCGCCACTAAAAGAGGATAAGTTTGAAAAGCAGGTACATGTGGTTGATCTGCAAGAGGTGGTGGTAGACCCCTACAGGCTGAATGGTATGGAAGTTCTTGAGGATGCCAGAATTAAGTGCACGATGGCAAGTAAAGAAGAGAGCACAGAGCCAAAGATGGAGCTTTCATGGTTACAAGTGCACTCTATGACAGGCGGTGGAGATTCCCAGGTTGGGACCAATCTTTCAAAGGGAGTTCGTGTGTGGTGGTTGAAAGGTATGCTCATAAGTGTAGCTTTGTAATGGATTGTCGAGAAGTTACATGATTTTCTTGAGGAGGATCTCGCTTTATGTGATTGGGAGGGAGGTCATGGTATGTTCATTGTGAATGATGATGTGCATTTAGAGAGTGGCAGTGTGTTTGGTGGTGTTTTTCTAGAAGTGGACAGTATGCCTATGGATGCTAGGAGCAATGGAGATGTTCTATGAGCAGGCTATGTGGATGGCTAGATGTGTGCTAGGATGCAACACTATGGAAAGGTGCTGCAGGTGGATGGACGAGACCATTTAGAGAGTGGCAGTGTGTTTGGTGGTGTTTTTCTAGAAGTGGACAGTATGCCTATGGATGCTAGGATTGGATCCAAAGAATTGGAATGGCTCTAAATAGCCACATTTAATCCAAAGAATTGGAATGGCTCTAAATAGCCACATTTTTGCAATATTTTGAAATGCCAAAATCCCTTGTTTGCAATGGAATCCCTCTTTGCCACAACTCTTCATAATAAACCTTATTGGTTAGTGCATGAAAGCATTTGTCAACAATACAAGCACAAAAAATGTCATGACCAACCACAAGCCCAAAAGTTTAATTCTCACTCTTGGCCATCAAAACAAGCTCAATTTTAATGCTTTACAATGGTTTTTCATTTAATTCAAGCACTAAAATATAACAAGCAAGTCAACTCTACGCATAACATATCTCGACCAAGCATCAACTCATAAATCAAGGCAACTCTCGTGCCTGCATGTATATCACAAAGAAAAATTTCCTTTTTGCAACCAAGCTTCCAATCGAGATGGCATGAAACCGATGAATAAGGCTCATATTGCTGAATTTAAAGTGCATTCATGTATTGAAGTTCTCAATCAAAGCACACCTGAAACCAATGCCCACTCCCGTGCTCTTAAACTAGCAGATAGGGCATACATAGGAAAGGAGAGAGAGAGAGCTTTAGGATGAACGAAATTTGAACTCTCTCAATTGGTTAATCACAACCAAATATGATACTTCATGTCCATTCAAAAACTCTCAATTTTAGTGCTATGCAAGTCTTTCATAGTTAAATCAAGCACTAAAAATGTACAATCAATGCCAAGCCCTAAAATCAAAGCTCAAGCACAAATCTCATCCATGCAAAGCACAGCTGATACTACCGATTCAAAATAATGGTTGAATTCAGTGACCTCAAGATGTCAAAAATTTAAAACACGAAGGCTTAGATGCAACATCTTGCTAAGTCACTTTTTTAGGGGCTGCAAGTGTTGATGGGGTGGGAATGCCCGTCTAAAACCCTTTTTTTTTCTTTTCATTTTTTCATTTAACTGCAAAATGAGTGAAGCTTTATGTTTTCTTTTAGTGGCATGCAACGACTGTGACGACCGAGAGAGAAAGGTGGACCTTGACGTCGTGTTTGTGGGACCAGTGGGTCATGTTGATTCAACAGCCTACCTGCCTAACTAGGCTACAAGTGGACAAATATGTTGCCCGTGGGCATGAGCTGAGAGCCTCTAGGGTGTGTGTGTGTGTTTTGGTACGTTTGTTAAACCCGAGTGACAACCATCCGTAATCAACAATGATGTGCATGAATCCATTGGGTGAAGCGAGATCAAAGGAAATGCTAGGTGTGTAGCCATGAGAGTCTTCGACTTTCAATCTTGAACCTACAACATAGATGATTGTGAGTCAAGTGCATTGTGATGGGTTCGAGGCATGAATGTAGCGACGAGTTGGTATGGGGTGGGGACCAGGGTGTATGGGTTTGGTAGAGCATCACATGCGTGAGAGAGAATGAAGGAGCCAACTACCAAACCACTGAAAACTTCATGTGTGTGTGTGTGTTGGAGTCTGCTGGCAGTAGAGGTGGGGATTGAGAGCTCGGATCAATGTGGGTCGGCAAGGCAGAGGCAAGCATATTGGTGCAACAACAATAGGCCCGCATGGTCGTCTCTGTGTGAAACTTGCAACATAATCAATTTGCAACATAACCAGCATGCACCATACTTGTAAAGGTGAGAACACGTAACATCACTACTGCCAGCAGGCAGGTGAGAACAAGTCATGGGATCGAGGCAACTATGGCGCATGTCACACTGGGACGGGCGCCCATGGGGATTTGCAGGCAGTGGCAGCCTTTTCATGTCACACTGGGTCAATACTAAAATGTTGGCTATGGGCTTCAGCGAACAGGCATTGGCCAAGTGGTTTGACGAGCGCGTTTCATGCTACAGGACAGGGCTCAAGGCCTCTCTCGCGCTCTCCCGCCCTCACTTTTTCAGTTGTCCACCACTTTGAGAAGATGGCCGGACAAGCGAGGCCGCCCCTCTGACAATACCTCGCGGCCAACTTCACTTTTTTTCACCGACGAATAACGGCGTGCCATCTCAGCTTGGTCCGCATTTGCCTGCCCCAGTGTGACACGGGCCTATGGGGCGAGCATGTGGGAGCGAGCTGCTAGCTCAATGAAATTGCAGGGGTGTTTGTGTTTGAGTTGAAAAATTATGGGTCATGGCTGCCGCTGCAATAACGAGTTTTGTGGTTTGTGACTTCTGAGCATAAAAGCGGGGTCGCTAGACTATTAAAATTTAAAGCTTCATCAAAGATGATATTGAAAGGGGAATTGAATGTGGAAGCGCCAAAACCAGGATAATGCGTCAATAACGGGCCAGGGAAAATAGCCTTGATGTGTGTGTGGCGCCAATTAAAAGATGACCCACCTTGGCGTTGGTTCTCACGATCAAAGTGGGATTGAAGAGTATGAGTATGACAAGGGTCAAGTGTTCACAGAGGGAGAGGGGATGTACACATATTACATTGCATATAAAAATGGATGAATTCAAATGCATATATGCTCTCAACTTCCATGTCAAAACTCTTCCTTAATGAGAGGCAAAACCAACTTTTTAGATCTCAATCGAGCTTGTTGCATCCTTTGATAGTAAATACACAAAAATGGTCCAAAATCTACCCACAATTCATTTCAATTCATCCAATTCCTAGTTTTAATTGAACACGCATCACATCTTAAAACATAGTGAGAATTAAATCCAGTTCTGTATCCAAAATGTACCATACTAATTGGCCCATTGCTTCCAATTGAGGATTACTTGATTTCACACTTTTGATTGGAAAAATTTTCATAATCATTGCAACATCAATTGCTCATATTCCACATCTTTAATCATCCAGACCATGTCGGATTTGTCATTTGCTTTGTGAGGCTACGAATGCACAAATTAACAAAAATTTTACCATTTCAATTAAATAGACATTAGGAAAAGTTTGGACTCAAAAATGGGCCTTGTAAGAATTGTTGATGTGGCATAGCTTTCAAAAAGTGGGGATCGGTAATTATTTTTGCAAATAAGATCCAAACTTGTCACAGGTTGGATATTTAGAATCTACTCTTCAAATGCTATCTATTGATATATAGCATGCATGTATCGGACATTGCCTTCATGTAGATCTAGAAAAAGGTGATTTTAGATTACCATAACAGTAACAAAACCTCGCTGATTGAAAAAAATGGCATAACTTTCATAGAAGTCATCGAAACTTTTCGGACCTTGGCTCTTTAGAATCCATTTTTCAAGAACTTTCCAATGATAGGTCATATTATGGGGTTCTAAGCAATATTTAGAGGGGTCTACCGGATTGATTTCTTTTGTACAACTTTGATGATGTGGCACTCTTAAAAGGCCCAAAAATGAGTTCAAAATTTTTCTAATGCTTACACGACAATGGTATTACACAAAATCATCCCCAATTGCATATCAATTGAGTCATCATCAATGATTTAACACCAATATTTTGTTGGTCTACTAATCATCACAATTGGTGACCAAAACCAATCATTCATCTTCAATTTGGACTTCAAATGCTATTGAGTAGGCACACACATTAGTGCATTTTTTCCATGTTCATGAAATTGATTCATCATTAGCATGGAAACACACTAAAGATCTACACAACTTAGCATCAATTGAGTGATTTTTATCTCAACCTTCAAGCCAATTGTGACATACAAATCAATTATTTGACCAAATTAATCATCATAATTGGTAAAAAATACCAATTATTCATTCAAGCACCGGATTTCACATGCCGTTGAGTAGGCACACACACTCAAATTTAGGCCAAAATTTTATGCAAAAGCTACATTAATTCCACATTGCAATGCTCAAATTGCAAACTCAATCAAGCATAAGTGAATGCATGTATGCTTAATTTCTAAAAAATTAGCACTATCTTTATCCAATCAAGCAATGCACACACTCAAAAATTAAGCACAAATGATCCAATTTGGCTCATTTGGCAATGCATTTAGGCTTACACCTAATGATTTCACCCACGTTTTATGAACATTTCACAATAAAAAATCATTTAGGTGCGCTAACTGACCATCAATCATAGAAAATCAAGTGGTCTTGGATAGGCACACACACTCAATTTTTGCCCAAATTTTTGGCAATTAGACTTATCCAATGATTGAATTATCCTAAGATACAAATTAATTACATGATTGAATACTCATGTATCATCAATTCCATCACTTTATATGCATGCACACACTCAAACACACACTTGAAATTTTTGACAGTTTTTTTCCTCTTTGGTGTATGCACACACACAATAATTTTCATGCACACACATGAATTCTTGATGAGGATTAAGCATTATTTTGATACACACAAATTTTATTAGTCAAAATTTGACAATCAACTTCATTCCATGTGTATCAAATTAGGTGCAAAGTGTAGGTCAATTGTGCTACACACTTAGTTTTAGCAAATAATTAGCAACATTGAACCACATCAATCAATCAATAATTGACATAACAAGTGAGTGCACTTACATTGTAATTACACTCCAAGCTATTCCTTTTCTCCATAGGAAGACGCATCATTGCACACACAAGTGTGTGCACCATCAAATCGGCCTTAAATTGACCATTTGTAGGTCAAAAATCAAACACTCAAACCATCGAATTAGGCATAAATTAGCACAATTAACTTGATTACAGTGATGATTCCACCTCTTAAAAGGGGATTAATCATACATTACACTTCAATTGTTAGCGGTTAGGTTAGCAAGTTTAGTAAAAATTAGTAAAAATTAGCATGAAATTAGTAAAATTATCATGGAAAGAAGAAAAATTAGTAAGGGTTAGCATGAAATTAGTGAAATTGGGGGTCTAGGGTATTCATAACTCAACATTAGCATCAATTTCTTGCACAAACATCATCAAATCACACCAAAATTTAGTTACACACTCAAAAACCAACAAAATTAGTAGTGAAATTAATGTATTCTAAACATCCTAAACTCACTAGCTTAGGTTATCGATCCACGGCAACGGAGCCAAATGTTGGGAGGCGTTGTAGCACCTAATAGAAACCCACACAAAATTATCAAATCCGTAGATCGGCAACCCAGCTAGGGCATGGAAGCACGAGCATCGAATGAATAGGAATAGAGGATTCAAGAGATCAACTCTCCAATGTAAGTAGAGATTAGAAACAGCAAGACTAACTCTAATCATTCTCTAATCACTAATCTAACAACCCCTACACACATCAAGTCCACCGAAGTTCGACTTTCCATAGACTAAAAGCCCCAAGCACACTAATGATAAGCACACACCAATTCCCACATGTCAATTACGGCACTTTATCAATACTTACACACATGAGGTGAATGGTACTAGAGCTTCATAAAACCTATCTACACACAAGCAAACAACAGGGCACACACACCAATTACAAGATTAAAACCCAACTTAATCAACCTAATTATTGATGTTAAATCTCAGAAATTGAATGCTTATGGAAGACTAGGAGTGGTTAATAGCAAGAAGTACATACATCTCTCAGATCTAGAATAATGAAAGTGTAATACTACTCCATGACATAATGAAATGTAGAGAAGAAGTAGACTAATGAGAAAATATGAATTAGATTAATCAAGAAGAGCTTACTCTAATTACAATGGTTAGCACTAGCCTCTCAAGCATAGACATTAGGCTCAAGGCTAGGCCATAGAGTGAACACTCAAGAGAGAGGGAGCTCTCAAAATTGGATCCTTAAGAGTGGATACTCAAGAATGAAGCCTCCTTGCATAAAGGCTTCCTTTTAAGGGCTTTCACCACAATCCTTGCTACTATGGGTTTAAGCTTAAGCCCTCTAGCTACCATTTACAACTTTGGAACTCCAAGTGAGCCCAATACTTATAAAAATTGAGTGGAAATACTATGCACAACCATAGATATCTCCCGCTTGATGCATATTCGGTGTAGCATGTGTTAGCGACGGCTGCTAACAAAGAAGCACATGGTGCAGTGCAAGCTTCAATTGGGAAATTGTATGTGATAAGGGATGATTATCCTCTTTATTTGGGAAGGAAATCTTTAGAGAGGAAGGAGTGGTTTCTACAAACAGGTATCCTTCCATCAAAGTTGGAGAAGTAAACAAAGTATGTCTTCCTAGGTCGTGCCAGAAGGTCTGTGCTACTTGGTGATGCCTTATATATGAAGGGGATTGATCTTGTGATGAAAAAGTGCCTTGGAAAATGTAAATCAAAATTAGAGGCACCATTGTGTCTTATGATGTGTTTGAGAAGTGGGGTATTGATGCAATAGGTCCTCTACCTATGACAGCTAGATGCAAATGTTACATACTTACTGTTGTTGACTATCTATCCAGGTGGGCCGAAGCCAAATTTGTTAAGCATATCATGAGTAAAGATGTTTCCTTATTTATATATGAAGATATTTTCTATAAATTGACATGCCACTGGAGTTAGTTTTTGACAAGGGTCCAGGTTTTAGGCGAGAGCTAGTGGATTATCTATGTGAGAAGCTTCATGTTTACTACTCCGTATTATCCCTAATGCAATGGAATGAATGCATTTTTTAATGGAGATCTCATAAGGATTCTTACAAAGATGATAAGAAACAATGTGAAGACTTGGAATTTAGAGCTACCTTGTGCTCTATAGATGGGCTTACAGGACTGCCACCAAATCAGATACTAGTTTTTGGAAAAGAGGCTTTACTTCCTATTGAGGTGGAGATACCAGCTTTGAAGATGATGATAAAGATTTCAGAAGATCCGAATGATTGACTCAAGGAAGACTTCTATATTTTTGATGTATACAATTGGATAGGTTGTTGGCTTCTGAGCATTATGAGAAGGTCTTGAAGAACAATCAAGCAAAGGCAAATGAGGGTGAAGGACAAGGACATCACGAAGGGTGACATGGTTATTTTTTACAATAGTAAGCTTGATAGAACTTTTCAAAAGAGATTTAAAATCAAGTGGCAAGCTCCTTTCTTGGTCTGAAACAGGTTTCCAAATGGCACATATCAACTTACTAACTTGGATGGTATCCCACATAAAGCACGTGTGAATGTCTATAGGTTGAAGAAGTATATTTCAAGGTTGATGGCTATGATTGAGAATGAGCCTTCTTTTGAAGGATTTTATAATCATGTGGCTAAGGGATGAAGATGAAGTGAAGAATCCCTCCATTAGGAAGAGAATGGGGTGTGGGAGGGCCTCTTTATTTACCATGAGCTTATGGAGGTGATTAATATTTTGACGAATAGGTGTATGCCATGTGTGAAAGAATGGTGGGTTTGTAAGAGATGTGTAAGAGTGGTCAAAGGATGCACTTTCCCCCCCAAAAAGGAGGTGGATAATTTTATGTTTTTCGGCCTTCCATAACTCCCACATATGATCTTTGATTTGAGCAGAGATCATGGATCTGTAATCTACGCGTCGAAATCTTTCCATAGATATGCTGCATGCTATGGTTTTACCCATTAGAATTTAAATTCCATTTTGGGGGGAAATTTTGAATTCAAATAAACTAGCCGTTTTGCCTGTTTGAATTTAAAAGCTGTCCTTTGATTACTTTCTTAATACTAAAGGTTTGAGTTCCTTAAACTGCCAAATAAAGAGGCCCTCCTAGACCCCATTCTCTTCCTAATGATGTGGTTTATAGGATCTCTTTGATGGTGCTTATCATGAATGATCTAGCAGGCTCCGGTGTGGCAAACTATTTTGGCTGCATTTCTAACACCCCATTTTTTGTAAATTTGTATATACGGACATGAATCCCGGTGTCAAAAGGGCATGTGACCTTTCTTTTGTGGGATTTTCAAGCAAGCACATGTACATGCATTGCAAGTCGCTAGTCTAGTGACAACTGTCGAGCTACTGTAAGTGCTCGTGAGTAAGTTTTTTGAAGTGAGACTTGTATATAACTTAAACTCATGTAAAAACTTAAAAAAGTTCAGCCAAAATTCAGTCAAAGTTCAGAAATTTTCAGGTTTGAGCTCGTTCTTGCTTCTTCATGCTTTTGGATGCAATTTTTTGCCCTCGACTAGCTCTCTTTACACCTAGTCTTCATGCTATAACATCCTGTTTGTAATAATTTTACACATATTTGTGCGTGGGTTCAATTTGAAGGATTTCAGAAATTTTTTTGCAGAATATGCAGATAATTTTTTAATTTTGAAATCATGTCTTTTGGAGTTATGGTATGTTCTGTGTAGCCTACAGCGTATGGCAACTTTGGGGCAAAACTATGTAGGTTGAGTTGTGGAAACCCATACTTCTTGTGAGTGATTTATGCTTTGAAGGGATACTTTTAAAGTGGTTTTTGATATAGGGGAAATATTTATTTTGAAGAGCATTGGTAGGAGATGTCTGTAATTCCATGCCTAAAGAGGGTTTCTTCCTTCTTTGTGACATAGTCTCTTCGGTGAGTGATGGCTAGTAAATTCCCAAGGGGACCACTCTTGTTGGATTTTTGGTGTT
This sequence comes from Adiantum capillus-veneris, assembly GCF_014529385.1. Taxonomy (NCBI): domain Eukaryota; kingdom Viridiplantae; phylum Streptophyta; class Polypodiopsida; order Polypodiales; family Pteridaceae; genus Adiantum; species Adiantum capillus-veneris. The sequence goes on from NC_140939.1 coordinate 15,444,184, forward strand.
TCAATGGAGTTTCCCAAATATTTTGGTGTTCTTGTAGTGCTCTTTCAACACTCTTGGGTGACATCGTTATAGAGGTGTTCCATTTTGCTTGTTTCCCAACAATGTTTACCATCTTTGCTTCCTATCCTGGCATAAGCTGAACCATCATCCATTACGTTTGTTTCCATTCAAAATACCACAATGTAGGGTTGTACAAGCATAAGATTATATGAATATGTGTCCTGTATAAATAATTTTTTCTCAACCTTTACATCACCTTTAATTGCATTGCCACCACTTGGCATAGTTCAATTTTGGAAACAATTGTATGGTGTAGACATTTTGACTCCTTGTCCCTTCCATTTGACCGCCCGATTTGCTCTTCTTGGGCCTTTGAATTATCTCTCCCATTTTGATCTTCCCTAACCCTTTGGCGGGATCGGCCCCTTGGCCGGACTTCTTGAACCCTTTCTGGCCCGCTTTCTCTGCTTGTGTGACCACTTTCTCCCACGAGGGGGGGAGGCAATAGCGAGGTCGCTATTGGCCTCCCTCTTGCCTTCAAAAATTTGGAGGCCCAAAGGCCGCGGGACTCACCGCTAGCGCGGATGCCACGTCATCATCACCTCCATGCGGGTGCGAGCGCCTCTGCACGGCCGCCACGGGCCAAAACTGCAACCAGATGCCCCAATGCGCCACGCACAGCGCCCAACAGGGCCGCCACACGTGCTCCATAGCCAACAAGGCGGTAGCTCCCCTCTCTCCTCCCTTGTGTCCTTTAGAGACCTCACGGCCCAGGTTATATACTGCACCTCTCCGGCCCGCGATTGTGCATGTGGGGCAATTGCCCGGCCACGTGCCATCCTGTGAGGCCCAAGCTTTCAATGCTTTTGTAAAAACCAATACCACCAAAAGAAAAAAACAAGCTTTATTTCCTCTAACTTGCCTTGCCTGCCCATTGGCACCTGATGATCCATTTTCCGAGCGTAGAACCGGCAAAAAACTCATCGTGCCGACTTGAAGATTCCCGGCTCCAACCGCATTTCGGAATTTCCCAAGACCCCATACTAAGGGCGCCAAAATCGATCAAAGCATCTGCAACCAACTTTGGAAAAAGATACCCAATATTCCGACTGCTGTAATTTTCCGCTCACGACTCCGTTTGACATGCAGTCACTTCCTGCTAGCTCCGTATGATGCATACCCTGCTGTAGAACTTTGTCGAGTCTGAAAAGATGCCAAATTGCATGATTCCTCATGTGGGCAAGTGGGCACCAACCTAGCCCCCGGGGAAAATTCAACTGGCCATAAAATGCAAACCATAGCTCTGATCCGCAATCTGAAAAGACGAGTGAGCTCCATGAATTGAGCTTTACACACCTGTACCTTGACTTATACTTGGACCACCTGTCGCGAGCTGCACTGTCCGGCAAGAATCTGCAAACCACTGAAACTTCAATCTTCTATAACTTGGGCTCCGTAGCTCGGTTTGATGAGCCATCTGGACCTGCTCCTTCAGCACTCCAAGATCTTCATCCCTGGACCCAAAATCTGCACTTTTCATCTCCTTCATTTGATCCCCAAACTAGCCCCTCATGGAGCCCTCCTTGGCCTATAAGCCGCATCAAGCATACCATTTCGCTGCTATCTGTCATCCCATGATTTTCCTAGCTGCTCCAACCCTTTGCCATGCTTCTGCTAGCCTATATACATCTATCCATGCCACCTTTTAGAGTCGAAGCACTTTGGCTGCACCATCATTGCCCACCCCCCAGTTGAGCATTAATGTTCAACCACATAAGAGCTTTATTCCACTACTAACTGCAACACCTGGCACACACTATGAGAAAACTAAAACCATATTTACATAGTTCTATTGCATCCTATTGTCAAACCTTCAAGTGAGTTGCCCCACCCCTTGCATCACATAGGTTCCACCGGGATCAAACACCTATGTTTGATATCTTACACCTATTTGTAACTGCTCACCATAGTGCCGGACCACATCACTTAGACCACCATGTGTGTAGGATGTCCATAGCCTACCTTCTGCACTCCATGCATTCCTTTGCAACCTATCTACTCCATACCAAGCAGCACGAAGCATATCATCATCCAAAAAACATGTACCTAACACCAAGCTCCAACACATGTCTGACCCTCTCTCCCAACCAAATAAAGTGGAGGCCTTGAGCATATACCCTGCACGTGCTAAACCAACCACCACATAGCTCTATCTACCACCATATGCATCAACCATAGCTTACATACCTTTAATGGAAGCAGCAAGTGCTTGAGATTCTCCTTTCTCCACCCTTGGACATGTCTGCTGCATTTGAATCTCCACCGTCTTTGGTATCACAACCTCCTCTTTGGCCACACACTCAATTCCACCGTCATCGAGCCCTTCCTTGTCAACCGGCCCTTCAAGGTCGACCAACACCTCTTGCTCATCAACTTCAATTACTTGTTCTTCAATCACCTCTTCTACCGTTGCATCATGCTCTTCTTGGGAAGAAAGCAACTCGGTCTCTATTGCACCATCTTTGTCTTTCTCCATAGATACGGCCGCTTTATCTCTCTTGGCAAAATTCTGCACATGTTGCACCACCCTGGCACATTCCACTGCTACTTTCATTAGCACAACTGTTAGCATGGCACCACACAACACATTTACCTGCATTTCATCATCGGTAGGTCTAGACCGCATCACTTGGCTTTCATCAAGCATCTCGGCTTGCTCTATTGCTTGCTTGTCTTACACATGGGCTATTGACATATCATCAAACATATAAGAGGGCAGCTTTACCTTTACCAGTTCAGGTTCATCAAATTCCGTCTCTTCGTCATAGGATGTGGACTCATCCGCTCTATTCTCCTCGCTTGTCTCCTAGCTAATCGAGCTTGTATCATCGTCGGAATCGGCATCATATACCGACTGCGTATCTTCATCTTCTTCCGCGTGCTGCTCCACAAAATCTTGACCATCTTCATCGCTTTTCAAACTTTCTTCATCAGTCTCTGAACCCTCATTATCTGCATCTCGATTGCATTCTGCTACCTTTTCATGCAAACTCTCCACAAGAACATGCTTTACCTCTTCAATCCATACCGGAACCTCCACATCTGCTATCGCGTTTGCATCTTGATTCACCTCGACATGGAGCTTCTCCTCGTTCACAAGCTCTTCCACCCTCGGAACATGCACATCAGATACTGGAAATCTCCAAGGAACATAACCAATAGTAGGTCGTACCTCTACAGGCTCTGCATTTTGAACAATTGGAATCACCTTGGGTCAAACCAAAGAGCACTTTGCTACCTCCACAACAGGCATATAATCTGCTGGCTTTAACACGCCTAGCTCTAACTTTCGCTTCACCTTTCTGCTCTTTATCTTTTCCAGATAGACCATCTCTTCGTAGTGCACCATCTTTGACCTTTTCTCTAATCCTCGGATGCAAGCACTCTAACAACTTTGATAGCTTCAAAGATTGATTGATTTTGACCTCAATAGAAATCTCTAACTATTTCCAACAAGCTTCAAACTACTCAATGAAAATAGAGAAATCTTAACTTACATCTTGGTGTACCGCCTTCAGCCTTGCACCAACTTTTTCTGCTGTAATCACCTCTTGAAACCGCTCTAGAAACTGACTCTGCAACCTTTGCCATGATTCTCGATCACTGTTCTTTAAACCATCGAACCACACCTTGGCTCGTCCTTGCATCAACAACGGCACCGTCTACAATCTTTTTGCATCCGTCGACATACGCATCGACAACAACCATAATTCAAAATCTAATAACCAATCCTTGGGATCGTCGAAGCTCGTAAATATGGGGCCAAAACCTGGCTCCACCATCTCTGTCAGCTTGCAACTCACCATCAAACATCTCAACCATCAGCCAGCCGCTTTGTCGGCTAAAAACCACCACTTCAAACTTCAACTTGGAGCATCAGACAGCTCCTCAGTGGGGGCACTTGAATATAGAGAGGGGGAATAGGGAACACATCTAGCACACAGAGTATCTACCTCTCTATATCTCAGGGATTCCACAACACCCGTAACCTCTCAAATAACACCTTCGAATTGGCTAATTTGCAGTAACAACTCCACTTTAGCACACAAAACAACTAGCTCACACCTTGCAAAAAACACCTTACAGCACATATGCACCCACACTACTCAACTCACCCTTTCTGACTCACAAAATACCCCTATTCTGCCCTCTTGGTAGCACCCTTCACGCTGCAGGCAAGCCCTTTGCAATCACCGGTCAATACACAAAGAGCGAGAGAAAAGGAGGGGAATGGGGAGAAGCAACACGAGAAATAGGGGCAAAGATGTGGTATTTTTATTGCATAGGGGAATAGTAAATTCAAGTATGCAGCTTCAATGGCAAGCTTTTCACTACACAGGCTTGCAACTTTCAATCACACACTTAGGCAAAAAAGCTACCTTGGTCAAAGACCCCAAAAAATGAACATCTATCTCCTTTTACAAGGGTGTGTCTAGGAGACTTAAAAAAGAAAAATGGATGAGCTTATCCTTCTGTGGCCTTCACTTAGAGCTCCATTTAGAATTTACTTGCATTGTCACCATTTGGCATAGTTCAATTTTGGAAAAAATCGTATGGTGTACACATTTGACTCCTTGTCCCTTCAATTTGGCCGCCCGTTTTGTTCTTCTTGGGCCTTTGAATTCTCTCTCCCATTTTTCTCTTCCCTACCCCTTTGGCGGGATTGGCCCCTTGGCCGGACTTCTTAAATGCTTTATGGACCGCTTTATCTACTTGTGTGACCACTTTCTTCCACGAGGGGGGGAGGAAATAGCGAGGTCGCTATTGCCCTCCCTCTTGCCTTCAAATATTTGGGGGCCCCAAGGGTCGCGGGACTCACGGCTAGCACAGATGCCACGCCATCATCACCTACACGCAGGCTCGAGCGCCTCTGCATCGCCGCCACGGGCCAAAACCGCTGCCAAATGCCCAATGCGCCACGTGCAGCGCCTGGTAGGCCCGCCAGACGCGCTCCATAGCCAACGAGGAGGGAGCTCCCCTCTCTCCTTCCTTGTGTCCTTTAGAGACCTCACATCCTAGGTTATATACTGCGCCTCTCTAGCCCGCGGCTTTGCATGTGGGGCAATTGTCCAGCCAAGTGGCATCCTGTGAGGCCCAAGCCTTCAAGTATTTTGGAAAACTCAATACCACCTTTTAAAAAAAAAAAACAATCTTTGTTTCCTCTAACTTTCCCTGCCTGCTCATTGGCACTTGATGATCCATTTTTCGAGCCGCAGAACCCGGAAAAAAACTCATCGTGCCGACTTGAAGATGCCCGGTTCCAACCGCATTTCGGGATTTCCCAAGACCCATACTGAGTACGCCAAAATGAATCCAAGCATCTGCAACCAACTTTGGACAAAGAAACCCAGTCTTCCGACTGCTGTAATTTTCCGCTCCGGACTTTTTTTGACATGCAATCACTTCTTGCTAGCTTCGTATGATGCATACCCTACTGTAAAACTTCGTCGAGTCTCAATAGACACCAGATTGCATGATTCCCCATGTGGGCAAGTGGCCACCAACCTAGCCCCGCGAAAAATTCAACTAGCCATAAAATGCAAACCATAGCTCTGATCCACAATCTGAAAATATGGGTAAGCTCCATGAATTGAGCTTTACACACCTGTACCTGGACTTCCACTTGGACCACCTGTCCCCAGCTACCCTGTCCGGCAAGAATCTACAAACTACTGAAAGTTCAACCTTCTATAACTTGGGCTCCGTACGTCGGTTTGATGAACCGTCTGGACCTGCTCATTCAACACTCCAAGATCTTTATCCCTGGACCCAAAATTTGTTCTTTTCATCTCCTTCATGTGATCCCCAAACTAGCCTCTCATGGAGCCCTCCTTGGCCTATAAGCCGCATCAGGCATACCATTCCGCTGTTATCTGTCATCCCATGATTTTCCTAGCTGCTCTAGCCCTTTGCCATGCTTCTTCTAGCTTGCATACATTTGTCCATGCCACCTTCTAGAGTCGACACACTTTGGCTGCACCATCGCCTTCAGCTTGTGGGTGAATAGGCTCTCCCAGTGTTTGCTTATTTCTCTGATGTCGATAATTTCTTCATGGAATTCATGCTTGCCTATGCCAAGCACCTCCCTTAAATTAAACTCAACCTTGCTATTCAAAATCCTCTCCTCTAGAGATTTCTTCAGGTCTGTAGCAAGCTCAATGTCAGATTGTAGTGTGTAAGCTGGTCCTTTTGGCTTACCTTTTGTTGGCTCCTTTTTCTTCCCTATTGTAGATTCCTCCATGGTCACTTATGACAAAGGTTCCTTCTGTGTTGGTGGGCTCATAAAGGTGCTCCATCATTCCTCCCTCCACTTCTTGTAGTTCTTTTTGAAGGCCCTTCATCACCATTTTCATGCCTACATTTGTCTTCTACAATGGCTTCATGGCTTTGGCAGTTTGTAATGTAGGCATGGACTGACGTTGAAACCACTCGATCACTTCACCCTGTTTCTAGATGTATGTAATCACCTGCTTCATGTAGAATCTCTCTTGTAAGCTTTCTCTTTTTAGCTAATTGCATGGCATTTGGCCAAAGTGGACCATGATGGTCACTCACCTCTTCATCACTAAGATGCTTATTTTTTACACCATAAGTAGTAATAGCTGTTTTTCGGCTTTCCATAATTGCCATAGTAAGCTACCTCACCCTATCAAATAACTCAAACATTTTGGTTATCCCTACCATTTCACTATACATAGGAGTGTGTGAGTTAGGGGACTTTTCCCATATCTTTTTAAAAACCCTTAATTAGCTAGTCACTGGGTTAGTTGAGCCAAAAAAATATTTAAAAATATAAGTATATTATGGCCCATTCGTGTGTAAATATTTCATTGTATATAGGGCCTAAATAAAAATATTTTTCATAATTATTTTGGTATTTATTTAAATATTTCTACCTATGGTGTGTTATTTATGCTATGTACAAGGATTCACCATTACTATATTTTTTCTTACCATTTTGCATACTCTTTATTCCATATAAAAATAATTTCATGCAAGCTTCTCTTATTTTTGGTGTAACTCCATCCCAACAAAAATCCAAAAAAACTAGTTTATTTATGTGTATATTTTTTCACTATTGTCATTTTTCCTTCCTACATCTATTCTCTATTACTCTGATAAATTAGACCACCAAAAATATTCATCTTTTTATGGTAGACTTATAATGAAAGAGATTTATTTTGACCCCTTTATATTTTTTCCACCTATATTATTTATATTTGACATGTATATAATTTTTTAGACCCCTCAATATTTGATTTTCTTAGTTGTACTATTCACTTATATCATGATCTCAACAATATCTTCCATTATAGACCTACCAAATAAGGTCAAGGGTATGTGGCATGCATGCATGCACCATGGGGAGCTCACTCTTGGAGGTATTCAAAAGAATCATCCAAAGAAGGACCTCACAAGGACCTTGTACAGTGGAAAAAAAAGTCGGTTTTGCTGAATTTTTAAAGATCACATGATCCCCGAATTTGAGACGGTGATACAAACAAACGTTGTAGCTCGTGATCTGAAATTTCACCTCAAATGTTTTCATATTTTTTTGAGCTACGAGCTGGGAGCTATGATTTTATTGGTGGACCCCAGTTTGCCCATGCTAGGCAGTCACACTCCCTCTTCCACTTTATCATTTTCCTCTTTCACACACACTCCTCCCTCTCCTTCCCACTCCCAAACTTGCAAGTCCCATGTCCTAATTCACCCTCTTCACCATTGCCACATCTCTCACACCTCCATAGCCTTCATCCTCCATTTCTACACCCTATGTGTCCCCCTTTCTCTCTACATATATGTCCATATTACCATACTCTCTTCAGCTTTATAAAGAAGTTCAAAAAATCAGCAAAAATCCAAGGATAACCTCTGCAAATGAAGGCTTTTTATCATGAATTTTCCAAGGTTTGAAATAACATAGCTTCATCGACACGTGCTGCTTCGCCATGCTGACTGCTTCTTCTTCCGGTGCTGTAAAGCGGTGAATGTCAACTTCTCCAAAGCTTCAACCTCTCTTTACAAGCTCATCCCTTCTGAAACTTTTCTCATCATATATCTCACCATTTGGTGAATGATTTTGTAAATATTTTTTAGTGATAATTACTAACTACTAACCACTAACCTTATTGTAAAATGCACCCTCTACTAGAGTAGGCACTCCCAAATTATTCACTCAATCATTTCTCCTATCATCCTCAATAATTCTCTTCCCTTGAGCCCACATCCATGTGACTCAAAGGACGAGAGAGACCCACCCTCATTAAAAAAAATAAAAAAATATGCATAATCTTTTATTCCTTCAAATAGACTTGATTAGGCCTAATCCTAATCGGGGCTTCTAAAACCTATAAATAGAGCCCTTCTCTCCCTTGTAAATCACAACATGATCACACTACACCACACCATTCTCAACACATAACACACCACTCTTCAAGACTAGTTGTGTAGAGTGTGTGCATTGTGAGTGCTCTATTCCATCACTACACATAGTTGCATGGAGAAGCTTGAAGTTAGTTATGCCATCTAGAGGAGTGGAGTGATACTATACTCTTCACCACAGATGTAGCCTACTCTTGTGCATAAATAATATTTATAGTTTTGGGTGTAATTGTATGCTGCAACTATGACTCTTCTCTCCAAATTGACTTGATAAGTGGTTCATCAGGTGGCTGAAGGTATATTGTCCTTGAAGTTTGTTGTGCCATTTCATGCTTGGTGGTTTGAGGGCTTGTTGAATTGTTTGCCTAAAAGGTAAATTGTAAGAGGGTGCTCGGTGAGAGGGCTCCCGTGACCCTAAGACAATTTGTGTATTGGCAACAAGGTCATGTTTTGTGTTGTCCCTCTATTTCTCATCAAGCTTTGTGTGCATCTAGTTTTTAAGGCTAATATTGAGTTGCTCAAGTTGATTTGTGCGCTTTACCTCTCTCTGGCATGGTGAATGTTTGTGTTTGGTGTGTGTGGCTATCTTGCATTCCCCTCTCTTTGTGCGTTTGAGTACAAGGAGATATCACGTGCGTCCTAGTTCGCATCTACAACTAGGTGGTGCCGCTTTTCTTGTTTGGTTTCTAGCTGTGGGTTGTTGTTGTCTCTGATTGTGCTTACCCCAGCCCCAATTGAGCAACACGGGAGCCTCGAAGGGTGTTTAGAGGCCGCTCTTCTTGTTGCCCGCCCCGGACCGTCTCAAATTGGTGCCCCCACTGAGGATCCAACTTGTGTATGTTTTTGTGTAGGGTCAACCTTTAGCATAGTCAAGTAGGTTGCATGAATCACGAGAATCTATATGATCCTTTCATTCCGCTTGCAAGGCAAAAGGTACACATAATTGTTAGTACTAAGTTGCAATTTCAACGTATAATTCGTAGAATTTTAGGTCCCCTTAGGTTGGCAGAGATAAAGGCATCAGTAAATCCCTTTATTTTGCCTCTCATTAGGGACGACCTTAGTTTGGACGTCTATATTTTTGTTTTTTTTAAAGCATTAGGTCATGCATAGACAATGGATAATGGCCCAAGAATAGAGGTTTTCCCCTTTCATTTCACTCCACACATTAAAATAAACATTGCAATTAGTAGAAAAATCCATTTTCAACAACATATGGTGTTCATGTTTGGTGCCCAAAGAGTAGGAGAAATTCTCGCATCACCAAACCCTGTCATCCTACCTCTTATTAATTATCATAGGTCATTTGATGTGAATATTTTTATTTTGTTGTAGAATAGATTGCAATTTACAAAACATTATTGTGTAAATTTTTTTAAGAAAGAAAAACAAAAACGTGTTGTCACTTTGAAACCAATTCAATGGAGGCCCAACGCCAAATGTCTGGATATCCTCTTTTCTTTGGAGAGCCTGGAGAGGATGCAGAATTATTTTTAGCAAATTTCAAGATGTCTTGTCGTATCAAGAGGATAGTAACTGATCAAGAACGTGTAGAGATGTTTGAGGTGGTCCTTAGGAAAGATGCTAGCACTTGGTTTGACTCTTTGCCTGAGGAAGTTAAAGGGAATTACACGAAAGTTGTGAATCATTTCAAGAGATACTTCTTTGATCCCCAAAACACTCAAAAGCTATGGCAAGACATTGTTTCTCATAAGAAAAAAGACTTAGATGATTACTACTTGTACAAGCAAGAGTTTCTACGTCTTTGGGCTGTATGGGTGAGAAATGTTGCTAACCCTGGTGATGGTGCAGAGTTCCTAAAGAAGGAGAGGTACATAGACGGACTCTTTCCTGACCTTAAGATAAAAGTTGAGGCGGGTGCACCTGCTACCTTTGATGCAGCTGAAACTAGGGCTGCTGAGAAATATAGGAAACTCAAGTGCCTAAGGGGAGAGGTTCCAATAGAAGGTCTTAGACCCAAGGTAAGTCACAAGCATCAAAATCCTAGGAGATTCTTGAGGTAGCGGCAGAAGTGATTGAGAAGTTAAATGATTCTTTAAGCAGCCTGTCATTTCACCTTGCACAAGCTGTAGGTCCAAAGGGACAAGCAAAGAAGTCTGAAGAGTGAGATCCACGACCTAGGAGAGTCTTGCAATGTTGGAATTGCGGAGAGTCTGGACATGGGATGTATAATTGTCCTTGGCCCCGTGGGGAGCCAGGGAGACCTAACTTGAATTACCCAGTGATGAATGCAGGTGAAGGAACTAGTCAGCAACCACGGCTTCTACAAAGGCCAAATGGAGCAAGACCACCTCCACAAGGAGTGGAAGGAGTTCCACCTTTTCAAGACCCAAATGTGCATGTGGTAGAGGTGACAAACTCAAATGAGGTTGACATGGAAGCAAATGGCATTAATAGTGGCCGAGGAAAAGGTAAAGAGAAAGAAGGTGTCACATCACAGAGTGACCATGGACGAGGCAAGAAGGCAAAGGAGACCAAGGAAGCTAAGAGGACTCGACGTCGTGTCAATCTCCAAGACTTCCCTCTTGGACATGGTATGGCTCCATACAACCTATTGGAAGACATGAGAGGTAAGGGTCCTGATATCTCATGGCCTCAGTTTCTTTCACTATGCCCACAAGTTAGGAGGGATTTAACAAAGGCAGTTAGCACTAGGAGAAAGGTAAAAGAGAGTGTGCCTGTTGTAAAAATTGCACATGCTAAAATGAATGAGGATATTACACCTGTGCTAGATTGTTACATCAAAGGAAGATTGGTTAGGAAAGGTCTAGTGGATGGGGGTGCACAAATTTGCATCATGACAGAGGGACTCATGCAAAAACTAGGCATGCACATCCATGAGACACCTGAAATTAAAGTCAAGATGGCAAACAATAGCAGAGCTAGATGTGTAGGCATTTGTAAAAATGTTTTTGTAAAGGCCTTTGGCATTAAGAAGGTAGTGGATTTTTATGTTATGTCTACGAAAGGAAATGGTTACCCATTTATCCTAGGGAGACCATGGCTAATGAAAATGTGAGTTTTGCAGGATTGGGAGAGTGGAAGGCTAATTTGCAGGAATGACAATCATAAGAAGGTTTTCTTTGAAATGAAGGAGCAACGCCAAGAGGAGCTCCATGAAGAATCATCTCTAAGTGAGACGGAGGAAGGCTGGACCGATAGCACTTCAGAAGGAGAAAGTAGCGGCAGCATTACTGAAGAGGAGTCGTCCATCGAATTCATGGGGGTAAGGTTTAATCTAAACAACCAAGAGACCTCTTGCCCAGGTTTGGAAGAGGTAGGTTCCCAAGAGAATCAAAATGTGCAAGATGAAGGAATGTTAGAAGGTATGTTGTCTACAACACTTACAAAGGACGAAAGAGAGGAGTTCAAATGTGTGCTAAGGAAATTTCCTAGGCTTTTTGCTAAAGACTACACCGATGTGCGTGGAATAGATGCTGTTCAACACAAAATTGAGTTGAAGCCAGAGGCCACATCTAAGGCTCAGAAGCTACGAAGGCTAGGAGGCATCAAGGAGCAGGCTTTACTCAAGGAAGTAAGAAAGCTTCTAGCAGCAGGTTTCATTTATCCAGTGGAGAATTCAGAGTGGGTCTCTCCCGTTGTTGTCACTCCTAAGAAAAATGGCAAGTGGAGGGTGTGTGTGGATTACCGTCCGCTCAATGAGGCAAAAAAAAGAGATCACTTTTTCCTCCCATTTCAGGATGAGATACTAAATGAGGTAGCTTTTCATGAGAAGTACACTGTGTGTGATGGCTACTCGGGTTACTTTCAAATAGGTATCGCATTGGAAGATCAGTTGAAAACAACCTTCATCACTCCTTGGGGTTGTTATGCTTTTAGAGTCATGCCATTTGGACTGACAAATGCTCCTGCAACTTTCCAATGCTTCATGAACATGGTGTTTCAAGCATTCTTTGGAAAGTCCATTAGGGTTTTTATTGATGATTTTTGCATTTATAGCTCAAAATCATTGCATCTACAAAGGGTAGAAGAAGGTTCAAAGAAGCTCTACGACATGGGAGGTCAGCTCAACCCTGACAAGTGTCACATAGGTGAGGATGAAGTGATCTTGCTTGGTCACAAAAGTTTCCTATAAATGCATTGAGGTGGATCCTTCAAAGGCAAAGTCTCTTATTGAGCTTCCATCACCCAAGAATCTCAAAGAGGTCATCTCATTCATTCAAAAGGTGAAGTATATGTCACACTTTATTCACATAGCTTCGGAGTTTCTTCATCCTTTGCAAAAGTTGACACAACTAGCAGAATTTGCATTGTCTGATGAGCTTGAAGAGTACTTTTGTAACATTAAAGTCATTTTGTCAGAGCTACCAACACTCATGCCTCCTTGTTGGGAGTACACATTCTTTGTTAGCTCTAGTGTTGGGAAAGAAACAATTGGTGCGGTTTTGCTACAACAAGATCCCCACAGTACCAGAATGCGACCCATCTACTTTGCTAGTAGGGTCATGAATGCTTTAGAGAGAGGCTACACAGAGGCAGAACTCATGATTCTTTCTCTCATGTTTGCGGTGAGAAAGTTTAGATCCTACCTACTACCAAAACCTTTTGTAATTCTCACTGCAGAAATTTTTTTCCCTTGGGTGTCATCTCAAATGAATCTTAGTACTAGGATCTCAAAGTGGATTATGGAGTTGCAAGAGTTTCAATACTCTTTCAAAGTAGAAGATAGTGTGTGTGCACAATTGGCAGGGATCCTTACTTATAGGGTACATGAGAAGGAGATTAAGGTGCCTGAAGTAAAGACCCTACCATTGCCACCACCTAAAAGTATTCCTAATGCTTTTACCTTGTTCTTTGATGGAGGTTTTCGACGACTCACAGGAAAAGAAGGGGGAGGGCTAGTATTGCTCAACCCAAGTGGAGAGGTGGTCATGAAAGAGAAGGTCAATCTACCAGGTTCAACTAGCAACAATGAAGCAGAATATGACACACTACTTCATGGTTTAAAGATATGCATTGGCCAAGGTATACAACGTCTCATGGTAAAAGGGGATGCACTTCTCATCGTGAAGCAAATTTTAGGCATTTGGGCATGCAAGAATGAAAGCCTAAGGACAAAAGTTCATGCCATTCATAGATTGTTTAATCAATTTGAAGAAGTGCAACTATATCATATTCCTAGGAAACAGAATGAAGATGCCGATTTACTTGCACAACAAGTAGTTACATGTGTTGAGAAAGAAGTGCAGGTCATCATGGTGGCAGCAACTGTCAAGCAACTGAGATATCAGGGATTGGAGTCATTGACTCCCATTATTGGCTACATTTTGGAGGGTGAGTTTCCACAAGACTTCACGAAGGCTCAGAAGAGGAGACTCATGAAGAAGGCAAGCACGTATCTCTTCCTAGAAGGATACCTCTATCAAAGAGGGAAGAATCAAGTGTGCAGAAGAGTACCAACTATTGAGGAAATCCCAGCCATTCTAAAAGGTTGCACATTGATGTTCAACATTGGTGTAAAAGCTGTCACAATTGTCAGATTAATGGAAACAAGCGTCTGTTACATGGTCCACGTCAGCTAGTCCTTGCAAATGGTCCATTTGAAAAATGGGGCATTGATGCTATGGGTCCATTGCCTAGGACTAAAAATGGGAAATCGTATATCTTGGTGGCCATAGACTACATGACAAGATGGGTAGAAGCACAAAGTGTGGCAAACGTAAATGAGAGGATAGTGAGAAAATTTGTCTACACTCACATTTGTTGTAGATTTGGCACACCTTTGGAGATTGTTTCTGATAATGGTCCAGGGCTTAGAAAGGGCTTGCTTATAGAAAACTGTGAAGAACTTCACATTCTATATCGTCAGAGTACACCCTACTATCCCCAATCCAATGGTCTGGTAGAAAAAGCTAATGGTGTCATTGCAGGCATCATTAGAAAGATGGTGAAAAACAAGACAAAGTTGTGGTATGACTTCTTGGATGGTGCCTTGTGGGCATATTGAACCACATATAGGGAAGCCACGGAGTTCATACCATTTCACTTGGTCTATGGTCAAGAAGCTTTACAACCAATTGAGCTCAACATTCCAACAATGCGACTTCATGGCAAAGCAGCACAAGATGATCAAGAAGCATGGATGGATCGACTTCTTACCTTAGCTGAGCTTGAGTGGAAAAGAGAAGCAGCATACGAGTGCTACAAAAGGAAAGCTACGCAGGCGAAGGAGAAGCTTGACAAGAAACTAAAGGACAAAGGCATCAATGAAGGAGATCTTGTTCTAAAGTATGACAATCGACTCGATAATCGTTTTGATGCCAAATTTGAAACTAGATGGTAGGGGCCATACATAGTTAAGAAGGCTTTCAATTCAAGTTACTATCAACTTATGGACTTGAATGGGAAAGAGCACATAAGGAAGGTAAATGGTTATCGCTTGACGCCCTATTTGAGTTGCCTTCTACCAAAGATTTGTCAAAGGGCAGCTGTCTCATGTAAGTATTGTTACATGAAGAATGAGTGTAACTCCAGCAAAAATTCTGAGGGGCCAAACGATGAAGATCTCGTCAAGAACTCTGAAGCACTCTCTTTGGAAGAGATGCTCTATGATGGTACATGAATATACCATCATCCTGGGGGAGGGCTAATGATAGCCGTTTTTCGGCTTTCCATAATTTCTATAGTAAGCTACCTCACCCTATCAAATCACTCAAACATTTTGGTTATCCCTACCATTTCACTGTACATAGGTGTGTGTGAGTTAGGGGACTTTTCCCATATCTTCTTAAAAACCCTTAATTAGCTAGTCACTGGGCTAGTTGAGCCAACAAAAAAATATAAAAAATATAAGTATATTATCGTCCATTTGTGTGTAAATATTTCATTGTATATAGGGCCTAAATAAAAGGAGTTTTCATAATTATTTTGGTATTTATTTAAATATTTCTATGGTGTGTTATTTATGCTATGTACATTGACTCACCATTACTATATTTTTTCTTACCATTTAGCATACTCTTTATTCCATATAAAAATAATTTCATGCAAGCTTCTCTTATTTTAAGTGTAACTCCATCCCAACAAAAATCCAAAAAAACTAGTTTATTTATGTGTATATTTTTTCACTATTGTCATTTTTCCTTCCTACATCTATTCTCTATTACTCTGATAAATTAGACCACCAAAAATATTCATCTTTTTATGGTAGACATATAATGAGAGAGATTTATTTTGATCCCTTTATATTTTTTCCACCTATATTATTTATATTTGACATGTATATATGTTTTTAGAGCCCTCAATATTTGATTTTCTTAGTTGTACTATTCACTTATATCATGATCTCAACAATATCTTCAATTATAGACCTACCAAATAAGGTCAAGGGTATGTGGCATGCATGCATGCACCATGGGGAGCTCACTCTTGGAGGTATTCAAAAGAATCATCCAAAGAAGGACCTCACAAGGACCTTGTGCAGTGGAAAAAACAGTCGGTTTTTCTAAATTTTTAAAGATGACATGATCCCCGAATTTGAAAAGGTGATACAAACAAACGTTGTAGCTCGTGATCTGAAATTTCACCTCAAATGTTTTCATATTTTTTTGAGCTACGAGCTGGGAGCTATGATTTTATTGGTGGACCCCAGTTTGCCCATGCTAGGCAGCCACACTCCCTCTTCCACTTTTTCATTTTCCTCTTTCACACACACTCCTCCCTCTCCTTCCCACTCCCAAACCTACAAGTCCCATGTCCTAATTCACCCTCTTCACCATTGCCACATCTCTCACACCTCCATAGTCTTCATCCTCCATTTCTACACCCTATGTGTCCCCCTTTCTCTCTACATATATGCCCATATTACCATACTCTCTTCAGCTTTGTAAAGAACTTCAAAAAATCAGCAAAAATCCAAGGATAACCTCTGCATATGAAGGCGTTTTATCATGAATTTTCCAAGGTTTGAAATAACATAGCTTCATCGACACGTGTTGCTTCGCCATGCTGACTGCTTCTTCTTCGGGTGCTGTAAAGAGGTGAATGTCGACTTCTCTAAAGCTTCAACCTCTCTTTACAAGCTTATCCCTTCTCTAACTTTTCTCATCATATATCTCACCATTTGGTGAATGATTTTGTAAATATTTTTTAGTGATAATTACTAACTACTAACCACTAACCTTATTGTAAAATGCACCCTCTACTAGAGTAGGCACTCCCAAATTATTCACTCAATCATTTCTCCTATCATCCTCAATAATTCTCTTCCCTTGAGCCCACATCCATGTGACTCAAAGGACGAGAGAGACCCACCCTCATTAAAAAAAATAAAAAAATATGCATAATCTTTTATTCCTTCAAATAGACTTGATTAGGCCTAATCCTAATCGGGGCTTCTAAAACCTATAAATAGAGCCCTTCTCTCCCTTATAAATCACAACATGATCACACTACAACACATAAGACACAACTCTTCAAGCCTAGTTGTGTAGAGTGTGTGGATTGTGAAAGCTCTATTCCATCACTACACATAGGTGCATGGAGAAGCACTACAAGAGGTTGTGTGCTCTTGTGACGCTGTTAGCGACGGAAATACACTGGGTTTTTATAACCCCCGGCGTCGCTAAAACCGTCGCTACGAGCGTCGCTATAAGCGTCGCTAATAGTGACGCTCATAGCGACGGTTATAGCGACGTTTACACTGAAGACTATAGCGATGCTCATAGCGACGCTACAGAGCCATAAATAGCGACGGTAATAGCGACGCCCGAGAGAATTTGTTTTTGGTGGCAGGGCATTGAATGCCCTGCCACCCATCAACCATATTGTACTTGATTCACTTTTTAAAAAAAGTGCAAGGGTAGATAATAGACCCAAAATAGTCACCCACAAGACGCATTGTTTGCAAAATTGACAATTGTACACATCATAGGCAAAATGAATTGATTGGCAAATGTAATAATGACAATTGTACAACATCATAGGCATAAAGAATTGATTGGCAAAAGGAACTGCGGTGACAAATGTAATAATATACATGGTTCAAAAAGACGTAAGCTATGAGAAACCCTAAACTAATGCTATCTAGCTACGGCTAAACTGACGTCGTCTAGTCAGACGTCTCATCGCGTCCAAGCGGCATATCTGTCGGATTCTGCAAAAAAAGACAATAAGACAGCTTTCAGTAAGTATAAACATATAACGACATTTATAAAACAATACAAAAAATAAAAAAGAGTAAATCCTAATACTAACCATGCCGCCGCGAGAACTGAGAATGTCCATCAGGGCGTTTAAGCCCTTCCTACCTGCGTACTCGCGCTCGTACGGTGTGGGATCACGTCCTGTCATCGACCACTGTCAAAACATACAAAGATTTCATTATGTTAGAATTAAAAAACTCATAAACCCTAAACTATGGAACATAAAGAGCAATGTGAAAACACTTACAAAATCGGCCTCAAATGATGCCCATCCACCGCTCCCCAAGTGGTGCGAGCTCCCTGCCTCTACTCGCGCTCTGGCTGCATCCTTTTGTTGCTTCCACTTGTCGGGATTCTCGCGCGCTGCTTTCTTCGCATTCTTCCAATCTTCTTTGGCCAGCCAATCTGGCCTGTTCCACCCATTCTTGATTGCTTTTTGCACTTCGGAACGCTTGTGTTTGCAGTATTCGCGCATTCGAATCTTCATCAGGTCTTCATTGAAGCACTGATCCCGTGTTGGAACGGGAAACTCATCATGAAGTATGCTGATGACTCTGTTTTTTAAATCACTTGGTACTTCACTCCATTTGTTTAGTATGTAGTGTCTAAACAGCTGAGAGCAAAGACCACGCATGCGCGAGATCACCTTGTTGCCGTCATCATCCATGATGATGCCGCCGCTGAAGTCGATGGAGTAAGACAAGCCCTCTGGCCGGTGACGCATGAACCTGGGTGTCCCGGCAGGGGTCTCTAGCGGCGTGTCGATGGGGGTACGGACGTCAGGTGTCTCCACCGGCGTCTGGGCCCCGAAGCGAGGAGTGTCGACAGGGGTGGCTCCTGGCGGAGTAGGTAGAGGTGTGGAGCTCCTAGGAACAGTCAGCCGTGAAAAACCTGGCGTAGATGGCGATGCTGTGGCTGGTGTGGGGGCAGGCAAAGAAGGGGAGGGTAAAGAGCCTCGTCAAACACGAGGCGGTGTGGAGGCATCGGTGGCGGAATCCCCACAACAACAGCCACCGCCACCACTAGAGCGCCGGTGTCTAGACGAGTGTGAAGCTCGTCTCGTCGACGCCGAAGCTTCGGAGTGCGCCGAATGCTCTGAAAGAGAGGGAGATGCGGATGGAGTAGGAACGCGCGATGATGTGCCAGAGCGATGACGCTCCACGTACCACTGTCTCTGTTGCGGTGACAAAGAAGAAAGAAAATCCTCATCATCCATACCTGCATTAAACACACGAATATTTAAACTTAATATTGAATGAATAGAGTAGACAATGACGCAAAGACCAATAAATACAATGACATAATGACGCATATAAATACAATGACGCAATGAATCGAGTGATAGAAGAGGCAAGTCGAAAACTCAGAATTTTCAATCAAAAGATGTGAACACGAGTAGAAAAGAGCGTTATACACCATGGAAGGTACTTAGAGAGCTAGAGCTTTTACAACACGGAGCAAAATTGTTCAAATACAATATTTGTGGCTTTAAGAGATCTCTCTCTCATCCTCGCATAACTCAGCATAACTTCCTATATCTATATAGAGCTCTCCGTTTAAACACATATCCTCTGTTTCATTTTGTAGCTCCTCTGCATGCACCCCATATAGAGTAGTAGCATCTTGATGCTCGTCGGGCACCACCGCAGCGGCTTCTGATTGAGCATCTTCTCTGATCTCCTCCATTGATGCCGTTGTGATTGGCACATGGTAGCCTTCATACGTCCTTGCACTACGAGGGGCTACCTCTATGACGTACCACCAGTTTGATGTAGACTTTGTAGGATGAAATATTACCTGCCAGAGCCACATAACTTACATGAGAGCTTTCAAGCACATAACTTGTAAAAGGGGGATGTTATCTATTTACATACTTACTTGTTCACAATGCTCGGGTAGTACGAAAGTGTCTCTTAGGTCAGTCCATTTCTTAGTAGAATCCACCTCAAGAAAACCAGACTCTCCTCTACGCACAGTAGCGTTGCGACCCTCCATGGTTATCTTGAACCATTGCACGTCGAACAAGTCGACAAAAAATCCTCTGTAATCGATCCTCAAAATCTCTTGGAGTGTGCCCAAGTAAGTGAGTTCCGCCACCACAGGATCTGCATCAGAGGAACGTCGTGACTAGACTGTTCAAATTTTGCCATGATTCCACAATCTTGAGTAAAACGCTTTTTGTCGATTCGTTCCACCCTAAAATGTCGACCTTTACACCATGCTGCTGTGTATGACTTATACTACAACGAACAAAGATTATGAGTGGCCGTTCAAACATTTAGAAATAAAGTCACTAGCTAGTCGTACATTGCAAACTTACCTTGGTCGCGCAACCCCGAGAGTACTCCCACTCTTCCTCAGTCACTTCGTCACCGCATTGTTGTGCGCTTTTCAATTGGTTGTGCAACCATCTTAAGCTCATGAAGGTTGGTAGGCTGACACATTTTATGCCAATCGTGTGACTTCAAACCGGTAAGCTTTCCTTCTTTAGTAAAACACGTTCGGAGCGAGTGCATTACGCCAGTGGGGGTCCGCAAAGATCGAATGGTCTCTTTTACTTTGCGTTCTTGGGCTCCTGTGAAAATCCATGGTGCTTTGGGGAGTTTTATCGATCCATCAGATGCTGTTTGCGGCCAATATTGCTCCATACGATCCACATTTCTAAGGTCAACTCTGGCTCCCAAAGTATCTTTCTTGCCGGTCAGATGGTCCCATAGTAGATTACCCACATTCTTGAACATGTGCATTGGATCGAGCAAGTGATTGATCATGAGTCAGGGCCAGTATGGTAACTCGTACCATAGAGATAGTCTCTTCATCCCTGGAGGCAATCCATCATCGCACATCTCCTTCTGCTCTAACCATGCTTGTGCAGACATCCTTGGTGGCTCTCTTCCCAAAAAGCCGTCGTGTAACACATGATTCTCTGGAAGATACGCTTGATGACCTTCGTAGATTTTCTTCTTCAGTGAGGGTGCCCTACGTGCATTCAGTCTAGGTCCACATGTGACACATGCTCTGTATCCGCTTGTTTGAAGCCCTGCATGTATACACATGATAATAGATCAACTATGGAAAAAAACAAGATTTACAGTGTCTGAGTGAGGAGTGTCAATAGATCACCTGAGCATTCTGTTAGCCCGGGATAGTCATGCATGGTCCACATTAGAATGCCTCTGATCAAAGCATTCCGTCGTCCTGTGTGTCGGCTCATATCCACCACCTCTATGCCAATCCACAAATGTTGTAGCTCTTCCAATAGTGGACAACGATACACATCCATATTCCCCACTTTATATCTCCTTGGCACAATCAAGCTTAGCCATAGGTGCCCCTTCTTCGTAGTCAACCACGGGGGAATGTTGTAGTTGACGATGACAACGGGCCATACACTGTAAGATGTTGATCTTTGACCAAATGGATTTACGCCATCCATAGCCACGCCTAAGCGCAAATTTTGAGCTTCCCTGGCAAAATCCGACCATGTTCCATCTATATGTTTCCACGCTACGCAATCTGCAGGAATTCGTAGCACACCATCCGAAGATTTATTCTCCTCATGCCATGATGCTAGGGCGGCCATGGACTTACATTCGAAGAAATGCTTGATGCGAGGAAGCAGAGGGAAATGTCGCAAAACTTTTTGTGGAATTTTTGTCCCGTGGAGATCTACTCGATATCTTTCGGAATCACATTTCGGACACTTCTCCATGTCTATGTATTCCCCTCTGAAAAGAATGCAGTCATTAGGACAAGCGTGGATAGAATTGTAATCCATCCCCAAGTTTTGCAAAATCTTTCTTGCTTCATCTCGGGAATCTGGCATCACATTGTCAGCTGGTAGTATGTGCTCTTTCAGCAATCTACACAACATAAAAATATGATACAGTCGTGTAAAAATCTATCAGATCATTATACATTTAGAGTTTTATTAAAGTAAACTAATTGTAATAGATCACCTGAAAAGCGCTGTGACGCTAGTGTCACTCCATCCAAACTTTGCCTGCATGTTGAGAAGAACCAGGAGTGCTTTCAATCTAGACATACGTGCTCCATTATACAATGGCGTATCGGCTTCACTTTTCATATCATCATAGATAAGACTTTCTGAATCCATGATCGTCTCGATCATTTCATCAATCTCGGGCTCAAACATTGCCTCGTTGGGAATGTGCTCTGCATGATCATCCCCCGAGCTGTCAGAGGCTACATCTTGTGGCCTCACATATGCTGCTTGACCAAAGCGCCTGCGAACACGTCTATTGGGTTGCAAGATTGCTGCTTGTTGGCCAGCGTCATAGTCCGACGAGTTATAATTGGCAACAACTCGATCTATAATAGATGGATCGAACTCGCCAAATTCGCGAACGTGCTGCAAAGAAACACGTCTTGTCCGTCGCACAGCATGCTTGCATTGATTACAAGGACATAAGACCCTCGTTGAGAGATAGGTGTTTTGGTTGGACGGTCCCACATCCTCGTCACTACTCATAATGAGGATAAAAAACTTATAACCTGGACAACAAATTTAATATTCTATTGGCATTCTTCGTCTTATCTCTCTCTCTCTCTCTCTCTCTCTCTCTCTCTCTCTCTCTCTCTCTCTCTCTCTCTCTCTCTCTCTCTCTCTCTCTCTCTCTCTCTACCTCACATTCTCTAGTCATGTCCAATCCCCGCACACCTCGGTCTAGAGGTGCACGGAGATCAGAACCACCGGGTTATAATCTCGTCTTTATTGGTCAATACCTATATTTGTGGGTACAAGAAATCTACACACCCACGTCTACATGATACTGCATGTAGTGGACAAAACCCCTTTGCCTCTTCTCTAGCTGTAGCACTTCACAGCATCTTAACATCTTTTCAGAGTAGATCTTTTCACTGTTCGTCTAACCCTAAACCCTAAACCGTAAGTAATTCTTGCGTGGACTCGATCTAACGTAAATAAGCGTAAATCTAAATAAACGTAAATCTAACTAAAAATAAACCTAAATCTAATTTAACGTAAGTCTACATCTAACCTAATCTTTAACATCTTTTGGGATAGTTTCCTACGACATTAAAACTCTCTTCTTCTTGTGTGTGTGTGTGTGTGTGTGTGTGTGTGGGTAAACCTAAATAAACCTAAGTCTAATCTAATATAACATAAATCTAAATCTAACGTAAATTATGTTATATTAAAAACAAAGAACTAAACTAACAGGGATTATAAGAACCTTAAAACTGATTTAACACATAATTTTTCACATAACTCGGCAAGAGTTGGCATTCTCATCACTAAAGATGTGAGAGTTAACTTCCGGCGGTGACGCTGCCTCATCTCCATCCACATCTGACGACAGCAATTGGCCCTTTAGACCGTTCTTGCTCTTGTTACTAACTTTGAAGTTGCTGTTGAATGACTAGAGGTTGTCTAGATGGTCATTGTGTCGGGGATGTAGTGACTCTTGCCGCCCTGAAGATCCACCTTCTTCCCTATCTTCTGAAGACATTTCACCAGAATTTTTGGATTGACGGAGCCCACCATGAGTGAAGGCAGCAATACCCTATATTCCATTGAGGGCTTTCTACACCCGCTTCATGCAGGCATCGCAGTCTATGGAGACCTAAATCTAATCTAATATAGCGTAAATCTAAATCTAGCGTAAATAAATGTAAATCTAGTTAAAAATAAACCTAAATCTAATTTAATGTAAGTCTACATATAACCTAATCTTTAACGTCTTTTAAGATAGTTTCCTACGACGTTATAACTCTCTTCTTCTTGTGTGTGTGCGCGTGTGTGGATGTGTGTGCCAATAAAAAGAGATAAATGGTATAACCTTTCTATCACCCATGCCAAGTATGATCGATTGATTATGCCATTTCCCTCTTGAATAATAGGTCTTGAGTTCAACTCCTCGTCGGCTAGATCTTTAGGTCTTTTAATTTTAATTAGTTTCCTACGACGTTAAATTAGTTTCTCTCTCTTTCTCTCTCAATGTGTGTGCGTTTTTTTGGATCGTATGCATGTTTTCTCTCTCTTTTCCTCTCTCAATGTGTGCGTTTTTTGTTTATGCATGTTCTCTCTCTCTCTTTTCCTCTCTCAATGCGTGCGTTTTTTGTTTATGCATGCTCTCTCTCTCTCTTTTCCTCTCTCAATGTGTGTGTGCATTCTTTGTTTATGTATGTGTGTGTGCGTTTTTGTTTATGTTTGTACTCTCTCTCTCTCTCTCTCTCTCTCTCTCTCAAAAAAAAACACTATGTGTGTGTGTATGTGTGTGTGTGTGAGAGAGAGAGAGGGAGAGAGAAAGAGGGGAAGGGAACATGAGAATGAGGAGAGGGAAGGAGCATACCTGGCTCTCCTTCCTCTCCTCGTGTGTGTGTGTGTGTGTGTGTGTGGAGAAGAAAAAGAGAGAGAGAGAGAGAGAGAGAGAGAGAGAGAGGGAGAGCATTACCTGCTCCTTGCTTGAGGGCGCTGAAAAACTCAGATCTCAGATCTGAGTTTTTGGGCGCGCTTGGTTATTTTTTTAGCCCAGCCGGCGTCGCTATGAGCGTCGCAAATTAACAAAGAAATTTGCGACGCTCATAGCGACGCCGGGATTTTTGTTTTTGAGCGTCGCTGTGTGAGCGTCGCTAATATGAATAGCCTCTTGTAGTGAAGCTTGAAGTTAGTTATGCCATCTAGAGGAGTGGAGCCATACTATACTCTTCACCACACTTGTAACCTACTGTTGTGCATAAATAAGATTTATAGTTTTGGGTGAAATTGTATGCTGCAAATACGACTCTTCTCTCCAAACTGACTTGATAAGTGGCTCATCAGGTGGCTGAAGGTATATTGTCCTTGAATTTTATTGTGCCATTTCATGCTTGGTGGTTTGAGGGCTTGTTGAATTGTTTTCCTAAAAGGTAAATTGTAAGAGGGTGCTCGGTGAGAGAGCTCCCGTGACCCTAAGACAATTTGTGTATTGGCAACAAGGTCAAGTTTTGTGTTGTCCCTCTGTTTCTCATCAAGCTTTGTGTGCATCTAGTCTTTAAGGCTAAGACTGAGTTGATCAAGTTGATTTGTGCGCTTTACCTCTCTCTGGCATGGTGAATGTTTGTGTTTGGTGTGTGTGGCTATCTTGCATTCCCCTCTCTTTGTGCGTTTGAGTACAAGGAGATATCATGTGCGTCCTAGTTCGCATCTAGAACTAGGTGGTGCCCCTTTTCTTGTTTGGTTTCTGGCTGTGGGTTGTTGTTGTCTCTGATTGTGCTTGCCCGAGCCCCAATTGAGCAGCACGGGAACCTCGAAGGGTGTTTAGAGGCCGCTCTTCTTGTTGCCCATGCCGGACCGCCTCAGTAGCTGGCTCAACTGAAGAGGTGACATGGTTAGTTGCCATATCTTCAACTAAGGTTTGCATTCCCCCTTCCCAAAGTTGGTTCTCAAGGGTAGACCTGTCTCTCTTAAATGGATTTTACCATCCTTAAAAAACACAACATCTTTTGTCAAAGCATCACTAAAACTATCCCAATCCCTTCTTACATGGTATGTACTATCACACCAAATACATCTATTAACAGAACCTTCTTTAGACTGTTGTCTTTGCTTAGGAAGGGGCCCTAATGGTTGGCCTTTTTCTTCAAGATTTCCAAGCTTCGCCTTCAAGTCACACATTCCCTTCACAAGTTCATCTAGCATAGACTCATCAAACTTAGGAGTTATAGAAGTAGGCTTTACCATTTTGTCAAAGATTGAGGTGAAAGTACTTGTAGTGTTTACTATCATCTTGTCCCTTCTTCTTTGTTGTTTGGAAAGCAATGAGACAACACCTTCAACCTCGTTCCAGCCGGTCTTTAGTCCTTGCTCAACATATTTATCTTCAAGAAGAAGCCCCAAATTTTCTTGAAACTCTTTACCTACAGCTCATAAGAAACTGTTTGTCTTCTCTGCATCTAGTGTGGCCTTTTTTTTCCTTGTGAGTTGTGCATAGCACCGCTCATATTCCGTATGTAGCTCTATTACTGATAGTCATTGATTTGGCTTGACTACCCATTCTAAGAATGTCCTTTTGGTCACCCTCTCAGAGTCCTCCATGAAATTTTCCTCCTTTAAAGCTACTTTGAGTTCTTCCCAGTTTCTCCCATGCCCATTTTTAATTGCCTTAACATGTTCCCTAATTTCTGGATAAACAATTAGCTCACAACTTTGAATCATCTCATGCCGGATTCACCAAAAATATATCGGTAAGTTTGCGGTCTTGCCAGGAAAACACCGGGATTTTGGTTGTGAGGGTTTGTGAAAGAACTCTAAAAACTATATGAAGGAGTTATACCATATATGCCATAAAGCCTAGGGTTTGGAAGGAAGTGCAATCAAATAAGTCCCATTATTTCTCTCTTTCACTGACGCACACAACAAAAGAACACAAAAGAGTATATCAAAACAACACAAAGATGAAAACATCAAGGTTATGGTCGTATCGTATCAAGGGTAATATGAAAGGGTTAATAGATGAGTTAATGACGTTCAATCTTTGCGGACGAAATAGCCTATGAATTGTTCTTTGGAATTGTAATTTTGTGCTTACCATAATATATATGTTCGGTCTAGTGATTGGGATTAATTGTGTGTACAAATCCTCTTGGTTCATAGCAAGATAACCACAATTATGTCAAAAGAAAAGTTATAATATATAAGGGTTAGTATGATGGGATCCGGTGAAATAAGTAGTTCATTAAGCCTTTCTGGTCCAAAGAGAAACACTATACATTATTGAAAGTGTATTTTATGGCTAATCCATATGTTAATTGTAATAGATCGCATGGAGTGGAAGAGGTAGAAATTCACATCATGTGGATTATTTATCTAGGATAACTCTAGTATGTGCAAATTGTAGATATGAGAGAAGTGAAGAGAAGAGAAGTTTCCCTCCCAAGCCCTATTCTTGCCCGTAGGCAACACGGATACTTATGGGAGAGATATAAATATAGTGGGAGAGATGTACCCTGTGCACTAGTATTTCTTCACAATAAGGGTTTTGATAGATAATTCTGCTTGAATGCCTTCAAGAGAAACAATTAGGACACAAGAGAGATGGAGATAGGAGTAGAGGGAGAAGTAGTAGAATACATGGAGTTATAGGTTGGTCTTAGAGATGAAAAACAAAAAAATCAACAAAATAACAAAGCAAAAAACACCTTACTTATCAATCCTTCGAGAGTATTTGCCAAGTTTGATGAAGATGGCATGAGATAGAATACTTCGGCCTTGATTGACTAGAGTTTCTTTTTACAAGGATGGTTTCAAGTTTAGCTAGCCTTCCTCAAAGGCAAGTGTAGGGCTAAAGGCTAACTTAACATGAATTCTCTCACTCCCTCTTGAATGGCTTTCAAGGAAGAAGAGGTACCCTTTTATAGGTGAAGGGAAACCGCAAGGGTTACACAAGAAAGAGAAGAGCTAGTGTGAACAAAAACTAGCAAAGTTTAAAATGGGTTGTTCATGCATGATGTGGGTAGAGTGGGGTCCACCATTTCGATAATATCTCCTCAGACGTGGCACCAAATAGAAAAGTAAAAATAAGGGCATAAAATGCAGCTCATAATCTATGGCCCACATTTTATATAATTTTTCAAATTTGGATTGGAGCCTTGTGTAAAAAAATCATCAAAATAGGGTATATTTGTGGCACCAAAAGTTCTTGTGGTCCCTTAGCCTAGACTTTTATTTGATTCCAATTGACACCTCGTGCAATATGAAAGCATGACATTGCTCCTTGATAAACTTTTGTAATTATCTTTTGAAATAATGCATTCAAATAGGGTTATCTTTGAAAATTATGCAAGCTAGTGTCCCACTAGGATTTGATTCCTTCCTAGTAGCTAAGCTAGGGTGTGAGATATAATGAGATAGTAAAAAAAAGAACCAATGCTTTTTTCCCCAAGTTAAAGAAGCCAATCTATTGATGCTTTTTCCCATAGTACTTTCTAATGATAAAGTAAGAATATGTTACTCTTGAGATAAATATTAGGATGAGATAGAAAGATTATTATTATTCTTAGATATACATATGTACACTATAGGAAATATACTTATGTATAAAAAATGTTACAAGATAGATCCTATAGCATTTGTTCCCACTACGTACGTGTCACAAGCACGAAATCATAGGACGTTTGCTTGGCATTTGCCTCAATTGAGACTTGGAAAACTTAACTAAGACCCAATCATTTATTTCAATGTTAAGTCCCTCTTGTGCTTATCAATAGCATCCTTTTGAATTTTTTTAGAGATGGATATAGTCTCATTCATCTTTTGGAAAAATTCTTGTATGTCACGGCTATACTCAACAACAAACAACGAAGATCTTCAAATGTATTTTAAGTAGCAAGGGACTTTTTGTTCTTCGCTCTATGATCTCAAAAGGTGACTTTCCCATAGTAGTATGGAAAGTATTATTGTACGCATACTCTACAAGGGGTAAGTACTTCTCCCATTGCAAGCGTTGATCTACTTTTGTAACATAAGTCTTTAGTAGATCAAGTATTATAAGAATGGATACCTCACTTTGGCCATCTTTTTGTGGGTAATATGCCAAAGAAAAATTCAATCTTGTACCTAGATTTTCAAAAGACCTTTCCAAAAATTACTGGTCATTCTAGGATCTCTATCTGACATGATTAATGATGGCAATACATGGTGTTTAAAAATTTGAAATATGAAAAGGGTTGCCATTTGATGTGCCTTTATAGTCTTGTTGACAAGAATAAAGTGTGTTGGCTTGCTAAACCTGTTTACTATTGTCAAAATTCTTGTATTTTTATGGATAGACTTGGGTAATCCAAAGATAAAATCCATCGATATACTCTTCCATCATGAGCTAGGAATTGGCAATGGCTTGAGTAACCCAAGTTGCTTCCGTCTATCATGCTTGGTCTTTTGGCATATCACACATTTTGAAACATATTCTTGTATGTCAACTTTCATGGTAGACCAATAGAAGTACATCTCTACTCCTCAAAGAGTAGATTGAATGCCTCGGTGTCCCGCATAGGGAGGAGCATGGTATTCATACATGAATTTCTCACGAAGGGAATGGGTAATGCATAGCCTATTCCCATGCAGAAGATAACCATCCTACAAGGTTAATGGTTCTTCTGTCTTCCCCAATTTGCAAGGGTTGACATTATGTCTTTAAAATCAGGTCAGTAGCTTACTCATTCATCATACAAGATAGATCATTGTGAGCTTCTATAAACACCGCATTGACTCTTGGTCATGTGAAAGTGCATCAGCCACTTGATTGTGCTTACCAGCAATGTGAGAAATATGAAAATTAAATTGAAAAAAAAAAATTCCCACGTCATTTGTTTGTCAAAAATATTGGCTTGCGTCATGAAGTACTTGAGAATTTGGTGGTCCGTTTGCCAAATAAAAGGAGTTGTCAATAGATAGTGTTCCATGTGTTTAGGGCATGCAGAACATCTTAAAGCTCTTTCTCATATATGCCCAAGACCCGTTCATCCGTATTGAGCCTTCAGCTCTCATATACTATGGCATGTCCATCTCGAAGCAAGACTGCTCGGAGGCAGTCGCCGCAAGCATCACATTGGACCTCAAATGGCTTTGAGAGATCCAAAAGCATAAGCATTGGTTGGGAGGAAAGCTTCTCTTTGAGCTTGTCAAAAGAATTTTTCTCTTTAGCAGTCCATAAGTACTTAACATTTTTCTTTGTTAAGTCATGTAATGGCCCTGCTATTTGAGAGAATTTTGCTATGGAGCATTTGTAGTATACACACATACCAATAAAGCTTCGTAGCTCATGTAGATTCCGTGGATTAGGCCATGCCTTTATTACCCATTAGGAAAAAATTGGACTCACAAAGGGACCTTATAAGGAGTTTGACTTCCTCTCCCATGTCCAAAACGGGCATGTGGTAAATTTTTTTTGGAAATCAACTCTAAACTTGGCCGAGATTTGATAATTAGAATCTACTCTTCAAGCTCTTTCTATTGATATATAGCACGCCATGAGATTCCTCATATTTTCAAAGATTCTATTTTTGCTTCTCTTGTGATGTGACAACTCTGTCTAGAATCTAGAGAATCATAAATAAAATCTTTCAAAATATGAGGAATCTCCTGGCGTGCTATATATCAATAGAAAGAGCTTGAAGAGTAGATACTAATTGTCAAATCTCCACCAAGTTTAGAGTTGATTTGTAAAAAATTTACCGCACGCTCGATGAGAGAGGAAATCAAAGTCCTTATGAGGCCCCTTTGTGAGTCCAAATTTCCTGTAATGTTTAATTTTGATGGATCCATACGGATACCATCCTAAGAGATGAAAAGTCTTGAATAATCACATGGAGATGATGCTTTTTCTTTTCCAAGGACTTGGAGTAGATGATGATATAATCAAACAACACTCCATTGAATTTGCGGTAGGGTCTAAAAAGTTTCTCCATTAAAAAATAAATGTGGCTAGAGCATTTGTCAAACAAAAAAGGCATGACAAGATATTCATAAATACCAAACGTTGTACGAAACACCGTCTTTACGATATCTTCATTCAATATCCCTATTTGATGATAGGAACTTCTAAGGTCAATCCTACTAAACTAGGTCAAACCTTGTAGCTTATCAAACAGATCTTCTACCCGCAATATAAGAGAAAAAAATTGATAGTGATATGGTCTAGCGCTTGACAGTCCACACACATGCGTTATGTACCATCTTTCTTTTGAACTAAAAGGACTGGAGAACAAAAGGGAGAGTATCTAAGCCTCACCATCCCTTTGTCTACCAATTCTTGTAATTGCCTCATGATCTCCTCTTGTTGAGCTTGGGAAATTCGATAAGAAGGCTTGTTAGGCGGTGAGCTTCTTGGTAGGAGCTCAATTTGATGGCCATCATCCCCTCGTTTTGGAGGTAAGTCCATAGGGATATCATCAATAAAAACATCTTGGAATCAATGTAGAAAATTAGACAAGTGTAGCTCTTTGTGATTCATACCATTTTCATTTGATAAGATATTACGACCTTTTATGGATTGTTTGACAAAAATCATATACGCAAAAACAGAGCTTTTCATTGATTTGTCAAAAAGCAGGAGAATTTACAAGGGGTATGCTACGACCATGCTCATTAGCATCTATGTACATGCTCTTTTCCATGTACTTGAAATACAACCTTCTTTTAGGACACTTACATTAACATCCATACGGCCAAACAATCGAGGATGACATCTTCATGTTTGAGAGGAGATATGAAGAAATATTCTTTGTCAACATAGCCTTGGACATGAAGATTCAATAATTCAATAAGGGGAGTAACTGCGGCTTCTTGCACCTTGAAGGCTCCATCAGCGGCTACAACAACATCTCCCATATCATGAGCTTGAATGCCTAACGTGGTGGCCAACTCCATGGATATGAAATTGTGAGTAGAGCCACGATCAAACAGGATGAATTCATCATTGTCCATCGGCTACAACAACATCTTCCATATCATGAGCTTGAATGCCTAACATGGTGGCCAAATCCATGGATATGAAATTGTGAGTAGAGCCACGATCAAACAGGATGAATTCATCATTCTCCCTTACCTTTCCACATGCATAGGAGAGACGTGATCCTTTGCAATGAGAATCCTCTTTCGGAGCTTCAACCGAGGAAGATCTAGGAGTCTCATTGCGGGCATTTCTCTTGGGGCAATAAAGATATCCATGTCCTTGCTCCCTACACTTAAAACATTTGTGGTCCTTATGGAAAGCTTCTAGATCTTCAAGAGAAAGTTTATTTTTACCTTCGTAAATTCCCTTCTTCTTGCACCGATTGGTGTTGTTGTTTTGGAATTTCCTCGAGAAGAACTTTTCTCTTTCCCTTTCCATCATTTTTGTCTTTGTTTTCCATGGCCTTGATTCCTTTTAGCCCCTTGTTCAAAATTGATGCGCAAAGAAACCATATTGTGGTGGACTACTTTGGTGATTAAACCAGGCGGTTGGGAGTTTACATACTTGGCCCTTTATCCAGGTAATCTCACACAAAATTGTTGCTTTTGCTCAACAAAGTCTAACTTTTGAAAACAATAGCCTTGAGATGTAAATCCCAAAACCTGTCCATATATTTGTGGATAGACTCATTGGAGAGTAGCTTCAAACAATTATTGAACCACATTGTTGTATACTGTGAGTTGTAATCCTTTTTTCTTGAACTAAAGAGCCTTGTAAGCGGGCCACTGGCCAAATGAGAATCCCTAGGTATAAGGTTTAATTTTTCAAGTTTGAACACAACAATTGTATCATTATCTAAAGTTTGGAAGAGCTTTAACGTATGATTGAGAGTAGCTGTATAAAAACATCTTGTAATCCATTTTTCTTAAGCTCTTGTAATCAAAATTTGATTCCAAAAAGTGGATTGTATTCCTTGTATTTTGTTCTTTCATTTGAGTAAAGTCATTCTCAATTTTGATGTACTTTGCAAATGCCTGTCTTTGAGCTAAATTTGTACTGAGTGAAAAAATAGTTTTTTTTAATGTTTTGACCATTGGAGAGCATTTCTAGACCATAGAGCCACCCTTCTGAATAATCTTGTTGCAGTTTTTAGGACCTTGATTGTGATTGATCATGAATTTGGTACCTTGTGATTGCAACAAAACTTTGAAGGATAGTGCCCCTAGGCCCATCTGTTAGGGTAAGTCCAACTTGTGGCACCTTGTAGGAAACATTTCTAGTCACCTACGAAAGATAAATGATCACATGGCCCAATAGCAAGAGGATTCAACCTCTGTAGCCAATGGTTGTAAAGCACCAAGTCTACTTTAGAGGCTGTTTTCTAATGAAGCATTTGCACTTTTGAGTCTATCAATTGTGTCTACTTTATAGCTTCATGCGTTTTCCATGGTACAACTCTAACCTTAACTTTAGCACTATGGCTAGGCTAAGGTTCCATCCACCATAGCTTGCTAGCTTACTATCAAGGCTTCGAGAGTGCGTCCCTCTCATATTTATTGGTATCGGAGCCACGACTTCTCTCTCCATTACTCATCTCTTCTAAGTGAAATAAGTCCAACTAATTATTTGTATATTATTTAGTGTATGTCTCTGTGAGTCTTGTGTGTACTTTAATTGCATCCTCCAAATTCATTAAGAGAGGGCATTCACACCAAAGCTCCACAAAGAATCTCTTCCTGTTTGGGGATTTTTCACACGCTATAGCAAGTCTTGAGCAAGATCTAACACATTTTGGAACTTTTCACAAGTTGAGAAGAAGACCCTTTTTTCCACCCATTTTTACAGTTCATTAAAGAATTTGGATGACGGTACAAAAGTTTCATGATAACAAAAATAAGATTCCCATGAAAAAAAGTAAACTTTTTAATAGCTAATGTTGACTTTTCCACTCAATTTTGGAACAGTCACGGCGCAGTGACTATTCCAAGAGTGAGAATTTTTCCTTTTCCATAGAAAAATAGATTTTTCACGCTCAAAATTTCCCCGACTGTGCATATGAAAAAGACATTTTTTCACACAATGGGTGTGAATCTCAATTTTCCCACTCATTTCCCTTGGTGTGAAAAGATCTAAAACTTGTTGTGTAAACGGAAGAAGCATCTTTCTCATTTAGAGGCTACTCCCACAACACATTGCAAGGCCTCATTCCCATAGGCTGTCTCCACTAGCCACCTTGAGCTCAAATTCTTCTAGAGGGGCCTTCCCACAATATAGAGCTTGGCACCAAGCTACCTTAAGGTTTAATCAATAAGGAGGAAAATTGCCAACAAAAGCAGTGTTGTACTTCACACCATCCACCACTCACAATTCTTTTTCCACATTTTGTAACACCATCTTCCCAAGGTAATATGTTCCAAGTAGGAACTACATCCTCAATTGGCATGACTGGCCTCTGACCATACATCAATTAAGTAGGCATGTAACTAGTCACTAAGCTATGAGTTGTACAATCATCCCATAAAGCATATTGTAGCAACCTTGGCCATTTGCGCATTCTACCTTTGCATGCCTTAGCCAAAGCTTTGATAGTAGGAGGATGTACTCTTTCACTTTTTCCATTTCACTCTGGATTATAAGCACAAGTCAGGGCTAGCTTGATACCAATTCTCGTAAAGAAATCCATTGCTTCATCTGTATCTAACTCACCTCTATCAGAAACTATCCTTCCCACACAGTCATAGCGGCAAATTACATCTTCAAGCAAAATTTACAAACAGCTCCTATAGTTTTTCTCCTCAATGCATCCCCTTCCACTTGGTTTGTCAATTCTTCTCGTGCAAGTACCAAGTATCTCATTTGCCAAAGTCCTAAAGGCATTGTGACTAGATCCACAACCCAGTTATAGTGCATGGACAATGGGTATGTAGGATGCAATCCATCATGATGACATACATTGGAATACATTTGGCATGTGACACGAGACTCCACAAAATTTTCTACATCCATATACATGCCTTTCCACCAATATCTCTCTTTCACTTTGAAAAACGTAGCCCATACACCTCGATATCCAGCATATATGCTTTCATGAAGCTCTTTGATCACTTAGAGCTGAGCAGGCTTATCACATACTACTCGTAATGGAGTCCCATCTCTTGTTTTAGTATGTTTCCATAAGTAGCCATCCCTCAAGAAGAATCCATATGCTTTCTTTCTAATCCTTTTGAATTCTGACTCACTCCAATCATCTTGCTTTTGTAAAGTACTCAGGTAGCGAACTATGAGCAACCATTCATCCTCATAGAACTCCTCTGAAAAGGATTCAAGTGAAGATACAATGCATGTATCATCACACTTTGCATGAGAAATCGTGTAGAATTTTGTGCCCACATCTTCTTCCTCATCAATCATATCATCCTCATCTTCATACCTTGCCCTTGAAAGCATATCTACCATTGCATTATCTTTTCCTTCATTGTGATTCAATTTTGGGTCAAGATATAAGCAATCCACCTAAGCATAGAAATATCAGGAGTAGAGCAGCTTCCAATCATCCCAAGAAGTGGTAAGCAATCAGTCTCCACAACTACAGATGCTCCAATGAAGTACTCTTTGTCACACTTTAATGCTATAACCACCCCCCATAAGTCCCTTTTTACCTGTGGATATGCTCTTTGGCAAGAGCTTAGAACCTTGGCCCCAAACCTCACCACATACCTGTGTTTATCTTCATCGTCTTGTCCTACTGCTCATCCAATTCCCGTTGGACTAGTGTCCACTGTCACAATCAGCAGTCTTCCACACTCATAGTGAATCTTCCTCAAAGTTGGTGAAGACAACAACAATTGCTTCAACTTCCTCATAGCTTTTACATGTACATCATTCCATTGAAACCTTTGATTCTTCCTTAGCAATTGATAAAGAGGACCCGAAACATGTGCATAATGTGGAATCCATAGGAAATAGAAGACACATGCACCTAGAAACCTTCTCACCTCCGTGATATTTACGCATACTTCCTTCATCCTCTATATTGCATCCACTTTAGTTGAACAAGGTCGGCGGCCATGGGGATTACAAAGATGTCCCACTATCAATATTTCTTCAACCCCAAACACTGACTTTTGCCCAGATAATGTAAGGTTCACTTCTTCTAGCCTTGTTAAAATTCTATCACAACCATTGATGTGGTTTGCTACATATTTACAACACCCCTCCCAATCCAAAGCCTCATCTTTTTTAGCTAAGTTGCATCCTTTGATTGGAACATCATCAAGAAAAGGCATTGTAATTTGAGGAATAAAGTCACAAAGGACTTTGTTCATACCGTTCATCATGTGCGCAACCGAATTGGTTGCTCTCTGTAGTAGTAAGGTGCACATCCTTACCAAACCCAAGGGTGTTCTCATGGTAGTCAAGTCCCTGCTTTCCATTCTTAGTTGGAACTGATCATACTCTGAGTACAAATCCCCCATAGAATATATTTCCCTTCCTGCAAATGCTTATGCAAACTCATCTATTATTGGCCCTGTACCCATATTCTTGATTGGGACTTTGTTGACAGGCTGCATGTCTTGAATGAAACGTAGATATCCATTTTTCTTTGGTAGTGTGAACCATCTGCTTGATTAGGGGGCATATGAAGGTTCCAAAATCCCCATCTTTATCTTTTCATTGAGTAAATCTATAAGCTTTAGCAAGAGTGCTTTTGGCATTGGAATTTGTCATAGATTCCAAGGCACATGAGATACAGTGAATATTACCATTGGTTCGACTATAGATAGATCTGCACACCCTATCTCATGCGGCTCAAATGTGAAAGCTTTTCCATGTTTGGACACTGTTTGTTCAAAGAATTTTCTTTCAATCTCTGTCAAGGAGTCATTGCCTCCAACTTTTAACATCTTCAATGACTCTTGCATAAACTTGCGTCCAATTCTTTTTGGATCGCGGAGACTAGGTTGCAAAGAAGCTTGATCCATCGTTTCCTTTCAATCTACAGGAAAAGGCAATGCCACTCGTTTCACCTTCTTTGCTATAGTTTTGTACTTCGTCTCCACTCACACTTCTAGATCTTTTTGCACATTGAAGAACTCCTCATCTTTAAAAGACTCAATGATTCTATACATGTCCATACAAGCTACTTTTACGAGGTCATTTCCTTGCTGGAAACTAGACCTTGTTATAGAATTGAGATCAAACACTATATTTGTGAGTTTGGGACTTTTCACATGATTTGGGAATTGCAACTTTGGTTAAGATTTGACCATATGGCAAAATCATGGACCCTTTTTAGCAAATAGAACTTCCTTAAGATTGTGTTAAACAAGTCATCCAAGTCCCACTATCACAAAATTGCTTAAGATTTTACCAAATCGTCACAATTTAGTCTCTTATGTGAAAATGGGACTTGGGAGATTCCCAAATTCTCCAATATTGTGTTATCACCCATAGTATCTACAAAACAAACCTCCTCAAAAACGCTTGAAATGTACTCGCCTTCTTCTAGAAAATTATGGTTTCTGTATTATATCTCTACACTATCTACATATTGTTTTTGTCCTTTCTTTAGATCTCCAAGCTTTGTGAAAGATACTGATCCATCCTTTGCTACTAAGGCACCTATAGAAAAAGCTTTGTCTCCCTTTGGATTAGGCAAGAACCTTTTTCTTTTTGTATCACTGCACTTCCCCTTTACAATGGTACTCGGCCAAGACCCCTCATCTCCCTTTGATCTTGAAACTCCTTGCTTGGTTTTGGTAGAGAATGGTCCCTTAAGCTGTCACAATTTCTCTCATGGTCAATGCAAACTTGAACAGCTCGTTTTCCATCTTTGCTTTTGACCCAGTTGGAGGCAATGACTCCTTGACAGAGATTGACTCAAGAGCGCATGGCAAGGGAGCCTTCATCACAATAAGTACCAATGAGAGATGTTGCACCAAAGGAGAAGCAATATAAAGAAAATAGCAAGGGAAAAAGCCCATCATACAAGTAACGAGCAAGCTTGAATTCCTCCCAATTTCTTCCATGAGCGTTTTGAATTTCCCTAATATGGTCTCTAATCTTTGGGACACAAACTAGCTCAGAACTTTGAACCATGTCTTCCTCACACACTCGGTTCAACTCCATTTCCTTCATGTAATCTCGTAGATACTTTGTGATGTTCTTGCCATCAAACTGGTCAATTCTCTTCACAATGGACTGTAGTGCTTTTGTGGTTGAAATCTAGTTTTTTTCCACTGCTTGTTGTTGTTGCATGTACATGGAAAATGCTTGAAACATCTGCATGACTGCACTATCAAAGTGCATCCCATGTGTCTCTTGATTTTCATCCATGGCTAACAAAGTGTCTAGATCAATTCACAAACTCCCACTCCAGCAACTTCGTGTCAGGTTCACCAGAAATGTCGGAATGTGTGCGCTCTAGCTGGGAAGGTGCAAAACCTCTGGCTGTGAGAGTTCGTGATGAGAGTCACAAACACTTTGTGAAAAAGTGGTTTGTGGAGAATCACCAACCCTCTTTCTAAGGGTGACATAGAATCTAAGAGCGTTCATGACAGCAAAGTCACAAACCCTCTTTCCTATCGTGCTTGAAAATTGCTTGTTTTCGTAGTTGAGATTATGATTAGAGGATCACCAAACCACATTCAATTTCACTTGAAAAGATCATTTAAAAACACCAAAGTTTCATCCATGAAACCTCGTTGCTTGTACAAGAACAAAAATCAATCAAAACCCAACCCTCTTTCATGGTATCTTGTAGGCTCGCCCCCAATTACATAGTCGTAACATCAAACAACTCAAAGGAATACACGAGCTTCCACCTTCATGGCGACCATTTTATGAATTTTTAGAGATTTAAGATCTTTTGAGAGTGAAGCCCACACACCATTTTGATAAGGGGAAAACCTAATTTACTCCCTCACTAGCTCAGATACAAGATTTCGAAGAGCCGGGATTGCCCTACACATAGATTGAGCAACCATGGAAGCAATTACATAGTAGAGAAAAATTACTCTTTTTTTCTGTAAAAATCAGCCCTCTCTTACCCACGGAATTTTCAAATGATGTGTCAATTTTTGGACCATTTTGCCACTTTGGACCAAAACTTCGCCACTTTTAGCTCATTTTTTACCCAAAAAAAGTCATTTTTGATGCGAAAAATCCCAAATGGAGTCAAGAAAAGCCCTAAATTTGTGGGATCAGTCGTATAAGCATAAAAAGCATACATAATCATGAATTTTTATCAATATAACATTTTGGTTTAGTTTCCATGCAATTCTGCATCGATGTCTGTTAGCTGCTTTTTTTGGCAGTTTTTGCTCGCATCAGTCTTTATAGGCGAGATAAGTGTGCCACCATGAAACACTTGGACTATGTACACTGTTGCACCAAATTAAGCATCTTATCAAGTGGGAATGCACGCAAAGACGCCACATCTAGGGCCATGACTCCCCAAATAGGTATGTACATGATAGCGACCGCAGCAGCCGCTTTAGCATATATCACAATATGTACATTATTTTTTTTCTTTCCATGCATCGAGAAGTGTCAAAAGTGAGGTGAATGTTTTTATTTCACTCTATGTACGTGCCACATCACGACAACGTCTTCCAAACAGCAAGTAGAGCTTATCACTCTACTATGGAAGATTGATAGGACTAATGCACAGACATGCTTGTGGCAGCTTAGACTCTC
Source organism: Adiantum capillus-veneris (assembly GCF_014529385.1). NCBI lineage: Eukaryota > Viridiplantae > Streptophyta > Polypodiopsida > Polypodiales > Pteridaceae > Adiantum > Adiantum capillus-veneris. The sequence goes on from NC_140939.1 coordinate 15,482,927, forward strand.
AAGTGCCAAATCGATTAGTCATTCATTTTGAAACGATGTCATAGGGTAAGATAGGGACTCTCTACCTGCTAGGAAAAGGAGTAATGAATAGGATTTATCTTCTCTACCCCATAGTCAAGGACGACTATGATTTCAAGAGAGAGGTAATGTTATAGTAACTAATATCTAATTCTCCTAAATGACTTTATCATGTTAAACTAATCATTTAATATGGGGAAGTACCAAGGGAGAAAAAAATAGAAGATTGGTTAAGCTGGCAAACCGGCCACATTAGGGATCCAAAGGAGGGAAAATAGGGATCCAAAGGGGAGGCCATCTGCAAAATATCAATGTGCAACAATGGGCTTCAAAGACCTTAAGGTTCAACCCATTCAGACTTTCAAATTTCTAAGGTTCCAAAATTGAAAGGTTGTGTCCAATGGTCCAACCTTAGGTAAAATTGGATGCTTGTGGGAAGACTCAAAAGTCTTCCCACATCCCTATCTTGATAGGGGCGAGCCCTTTTAATAGGGGATGAGAGAGAAACACACACACACACACACACATACTCTCAGGCTCCCTTTACACAAAGGGAATAGGGGACACATGTCAGCTCCCTAGACTAGTTGCCCCCAAGGTGCACTCAAATCCTATTGGATGGCCATAGAGGTGGACCAATGAGAATTAGGCTAGAGTACATTTAGTTTAATTCAATTTAAGACACTTGACAAAAGAACCAATAGGAATTAAGCTCTCCAGAAGACTATTGGACAGTCTCCCAAGGGGTCCAATGAACATTCAACAGCCCAATGGCTTGCATGTTTCCTATTGGCCAGAAGACAAAGGGGTCCAATGAGAGTTTAGTTGCATAGACTACTCCTTCTTGCTCTCAATCTACTCTCATACCCCTCTAGCTCTCACCATGTTTGAAGGTGTGTGAGGTCTTGGGTCTGAGACCGTGAGAGAATTCATGTTGTGTTTTAAAGTGTTTGGTTAGTGCTTGAAGCTTTCATCTTCATTGCACTAGCTAGTTATTGAAGGAACACAAAGGATTGTATTGTAAAATGTATCCCTTGATGGGGGAAACCTATAATACAAAGCCTTTTGGAGGGGGACCGGCTCCATGTAAATCCGGTTCTCAACTGTTGTCAATAGCTTAATTTCTCTCTCTTTTGAAGTATTGTTCATGCCTATCTAACTAGGTGTTATGCTTTTTGTTGCTCTCTCTATCCAAGCACTCTTGCAATGCTCATTATGAATCTAATCTAATGAAATGCTCACTATGTTTTATGCTTTTTTTTGCTACACATAGGTTTCTAGGCCATTAAATGTTACATATCATCCTCCACATGCTTGAGAACTACAACATGCTCTTCTTTCACATTGGCTACTAGCACCTTATCCAATGATAGCTTTTCACACTTTCTTCATCCACTTACAAGTACTCCAAATTTGCAACCTGGCTGCACTCTGCTATCTCCACTTGCATTAGTTCAAAAAAGCAAGCTTTATCTCTTCAAGCTGCTCTTGAAACTCAACGTTTGATACCTCTTTCACACATTGATTCTCTTCAACAAGGGATTATCCTCATTGATAAGCTCGTACACCATCGTCATAGGCACACCATGAATTGGAAACCTTCAAGGAACATATTCAATCATTGGCCTTATGTCAATATGCTTTAAACTCAAAACAACCGATAGCGCCTTTGGTTAGACCATAGGATATATCGCTACCGTAGTGTGTCCGAGCTAGAAAGTGGTCTATGTAAAGCAAAGGCTGCAGGCAGGTGCTGTGCAGAAGGCTAGGGCAAGTACCAAGGTCCCAGGCAGACTAGCGGCATCGAAAAAGTATGCTCAATGCGGATTTTTAGGCCAAGGAGGCTCAAAGAGGGCTCAACTGTGATAGCAGATGGAGGTGTCCAAAAGGCCAAGTCAGTGCTCTGAGATGTAGTGCTTCATGTGCTCTAGAAGCTGATCTAGACAGTTCGTCAAATGGAGCCATGGTGCTGAAGATATTGCAGCTAAAGATAGAGTGTGTTGCAGATCCCCGACAGGTAGGGCAGTTGGGTAAGTTTGTCCCAAGCTGATGCTAGTAGATGCATGTGTAAAGCTCAAATTATGGAGCATGTTTGTCTTCTTGGGCTGCGAATTGGAGCTCTAGATAGTAAATTATGGTCAAGTGAAATTTTTTCGGGGGCTAGTTATGGACCAAGTCGACCGCATTAGAGGATGCGCCATATGGCATCTTTTTGGCCTTGCCAAGGTTATCGGTGATAGTGTGCATTATGTGGAGCTAGCACAAATCAGTGGCACATCAATCGCATGCTTGGTCAACAGGATACAGTAGGATGAAGTCGAGAGCTAATGTCGAGGAAGGAGTTGGCAGGTGTTTTTAATCTTTTTGCGGCCTCGAATCGCGGGCTTGGGGAATTCGAAGTGTGGTGTGCACATGGGAGTTCAAAGTCAACAAACAGGCTCTGTTGGCTGAGTTTTGCTGCTTAGGAAATCGGCCTCTAAGTGGGGAAAAAACAATAAAGGTGGATTTTTTTTTTAAAACAAGGCCTTGGAGGCCATTCTAAGAGAGGGCGCCGCTTGTGCTAATATATGGCGGGAATTGATCCCACATGCCCAAGGCCGGCCTGGCATCGTGGACTATATGGGCCATCGAGTGCCCTCCTATGAGGTATGAGTTGGAGAAAAGGGAGCTCGAGCCCGTTGGCAATGATGGACCCCCATGGGGCACTGTGGCGGGTGTCGCGCGGCCCTTCAGGGCGGAACTGTCGGCGTTTTTGGGTGGTAAAGGCGGTGGCGCCCCACGCCCTGACATTGGAGGTGAAGGCGGACGCTGTGCAGTGGTGACGTGGCAAGCACCCGGTAGGGGCTCGTTCCCGTGCCCACGACCCTTGAGACCCCAATTTTTAGAAGAGAACCCCGCCCCCATTAGCGAGGTCGCTAATGCTCAAGGGCAGGGGGCAAGGGATGGTTCCCACGGAGACAAGGAGAGAGGGAGTGTAGCCGGCCGGGCCACTCCAAGGCCGAGCCCAAAGGTGAAAAGGAAGGGTTTGAGAAGAGGTAGTCCGAGCAAAGGGCGGGCAAAGGCAAAGAGAAAGAGAGAAAGAGCCCAAAGGCCGCCAGGGTGTACAAAGCAAAAAAGCAAATTCCGAGCAAGGGCAAGCCAGGGAAAAGGGCAAGACGGGAGGCCAAAGGGGAGAAGAGAGAGAGAGAGAGAGAGAGAGAGAGAGAGAGAGAGAGAGAGAGAGAGAGAGAGAGAGAGAGAGAGAGAGAGAGAGAGAGAGAGAGAGAGAGAGGAGGTAGGTGTGAGCCGGACAAAAGTGGCCAAAGGGGTAGTGTAAGATTTGGGTAGCCCAAAGGGGTAAAAGATGAAGAAAAAAAGGGAAAAAATAAAAAGAAGTCTAGGGGGCAATAGCGACATCGCTAATACCCCCCCCCAAAGTGCAAAGAGAGGAAGAAAGAACAGATGAAGCAAGGCGGTGCCCCATTCCCAAAGATACCAAATCAGGGTGCCAGATAGTCAAATGAGATGACAATTTCCATAATTGAAGACCCCCCCTATAAAAGTCAAATTTTCATCAAATTATGGGCTTCTCTTTGGGCTCTTTTGTGCTGTTTGAAGCCTGCAAAGTGGAGCTTTCTCACAGAGGAGTGTGCCTATCAAAGCCCTTTGTATTTTCTTGTGAAAATGGCCATGGTGATGGTAGTGTAAGCCTGTGTACAAGTTTGGAGAAGTGCATTTGAGCCATTGTTGCCCCGTCTTGTTGTTGTTTCCCCTTCTCTTTCTCCTGCTCCGGTGTTTTCCCTTCGGTGCCGGCTATGTGGATGTGTGGGCCCCCCCGGACCGGAGGTGATGGTGTTTTTTGTGAGAGAATGCAATTGAGTGGATGTGAGCGTGTGTAAGGGTGGAGACAGACTGTGACAGCAGGTGTGCTTTGTGTGACGGGTTTGTGGAGTGTGTGAGAAGTGGAAATTGGGTAGGCGGTGGTTTGCTAGTGTAAAGTGGGTTTTCAAAGGTGTTTTCCAAGAGGATAGGGGTGTTGTCAATACTGTGATCTATACAGAGGCCCTTGTGTTTGTGTCGGGCGTGTTCCCCCATCCCCCCTCTCCATTTTGTGGTGTCCCCAGTGAGGAGTATGCTAATGCTCCTAGTTGAAGTCAAAGTGGTTATTTTAGCCAAAGGTGTGACCTTTGAAGAGAAGGTACTGCTAGTGATGGCTTGGGCCGGATTTCCCATTTTCATTGGGGTTCAAGATGCGGAGACCTGGCTTTAGGATTATGGATTGTTCGTGTTGGAAAGTGGTCTATCGAGAGAAGATGGTGCGGTAAAAGTGTTCCCACTCCTGTTTCATGGTAAAGCGAGGCTATGGTTTGATAGACTTGGTGATGAAGAAAAGGTAGATTGTGAAGCCCTAGAGGCGGCTTTTTGAAGTAGATTTGTAGAAAATGCGCAGCTGGATGAAGTAAAGTGGAAGCTTGACGGATTAAAGCAAAGCTTGGAGGGTGATTTTCAAGCGTTCGAGTGGGATTTCGAAGCCCTTTGGGAGAAATTGATGAAGGTAACTCTTGCAAAAAATGCCAGCGTTTTGAAATTGTGTACATTCATGGATTTCCTGCATGAGTAAGTGCACAATAAGGTGGAGATAGATGGTCCGATGTCGTATGGGGAGGCGGTAGCTCTATCGAGAGGGCGAACCAAAAATATTTTGAAGAAGCGTGAGGCTAGGTAGGTTTTGCTAGGCACAATGATGCCAAGGCAATGTAATGTGGTGGTAGCCAAGCCGTAGGTGGTACAAAGAGAAGTGCAAGTGAGAGGAACTAGGGGTTCTTTCGCTACAGAGAAACAGGGTGGTTCCTATGCCGACGCTACTAGCTAGAGCGGCTCTACTTGTGGAGGAAGGAGTTTTTTTGCTCATTTCTTTAAGTTATTAGTAATTATCTTTTTAAAAAAATTAAGCAATTCTTACATCACTATTTCTACACAAGATATCTATAGATGCAATGCTAATTTTTCAAGATCCTACAGTCATTCGATAGATATAGTTATGGAGAACATGGTGAGATGAAAAAAAACCATACGTTAACGATTGAATTTTGAAAGATCCTCCTTGGAAATTTTACATAGAATATCAACAACAAGACAATCAATAGATCATGCTCACTTCTTGCGACTCCACTTCTTCTTACTACCTTTATCCTCGGATTTCACAGCTCTTGTGAGCAGTTGTTGTAGTTCAAAAATTACTTAGAGTTTGAAGTGATGCTTTCTCATTTCAATGTATCTGATAACCTTGTTGATGTGTAATCTTGCTCAAAATTGATGTACAAATCGTGTAGAATCTCAACAATTTTAAAAAATAAAATTTCATGCAAACAGAGAATAAATTGCATTTTCTTCTCAAGCCTTTGCACATGTGATTTTTATGAAGTGCTAACTGCATGGGGTTGATGCACACTACTCATATAGGTTCTAGTTTCCATTTGATGTGATTTGGATAGGAGGTTTGGTCATGGTCAAGGTTTCAGTCATTTGCTTCAAGCTCGTATCATCATGGGTGATGTAGATGTGACCTTTTTTCCCATTTTGGCCACATAGAAATGTTCCTTATACTCCTCCAAACATTGCCCATGGTTGTATCCTCCTCGGATTTTCTCATTGCTCTCATTGGAAAAAATCACGATTTTTTTTTCTTTTTCCACTTTTGGACTCTGCTGGTCACTAGTGCATTTCTCACATTGATTAGTGATTATTCATCTATTGTATTCTGCATTCGGTCATCTAGGCATGGGGTGAGTCAACGGCAATCACTTTATAAGACCCACGAGACTGGCTTGAGACATCCACCTCCCTATCACCCTATGTATAGGCTTTGTGTCTCATAGTCCGCTCTAATATCAGTATAAGACACATGACACTGGCTTGAGAAAGCCACCTCCCTACCACCCTATATATAGAAGCTTAACTCTTTTAAAGATTATAATAAATAAAATATTTATTATTTTCTCATGGATTTGATATATATTATAGTTTTTGGTACAAGGAGTCCATAGAAAATAAATATTGTGTGCAATTAGGCTTCATTAGCTTATGTTTTATCCATTTTATTTATGTGTAACCTTTGGATTATCCTTAGTGTACATCTTAGGGTCATTAATTTATTAAAGATTAAAAATTTGGCATTTTTTCATTCTCCAAGGGTATATTATAGCATCTTAATCCTTGTTGGCCATGCTATCATACAAGGCGTAGACAAATGTGTTGAACACCTTGAGTGTCACACTTTCCACCTAACTGCCGTACACCTGATCTTGCACACACCCCTAAAATATGAAACAATGCAAGAATCATGAGTAAGTGGTGCTAATCAATTGAACATGATACCTCAAGAACATAAATGGGGTGGAGCCAACCTCATAACTCGGAGGCACCCCTTATTTTTCTATATACAATGCATAAGTATGAGTAGCTAACAATTGGATGCTCGCGTATGTCCGACGCTGGGTGAGCAATATCACCTTTACCTCGCGAATACAATATACATCTCTATAATCTTGTAGTTATACTCTAATTCAAACATGAAATCGATAAGAGGCTTATAGCCTCTTTCATCTCAGCACATACGTCAAGCCCTCTTCCATCACGAGTTTGGTGAAAGATTTTATAGTTCTTTTATACTTCAATATGGTAAAGAAGGGTTTATAGTATTAACTAACTCCCTTATTCTTCATAGCATTCCGACTTTTGTACATTGATTTGTTCCTGGTCTCTAAGCACACTCTTGGCTTTAATGGCCATTGCATCTAGGCACTTCCTAGAAGAAGCACAATTCATCAACTTTATGATGCTACATGTTTACTCACAAATATGATACATTCTTACGTTCCCTTCGCAAATCCCAACCATTTCTCAACCACATTAACATTCAACACATAAACACCACTTGCGATTAATTAAGGAGATGTAAAGGGATTTATCTTGCACACTTTATGGCCAAAACAATAAACATATTTCAAGTAATCTGCTCGGTTGATTCCCTCTTAGCTTTGCTCTTAGTCTCTAAGCACACTCTTGGCTTGGGAAATCTCCACTGCATTTGTAGGTGAAGCATTTGTCCTTTGACTTTAATGGCCATTGCATCTAGGCACTTCCTAGCAGAAGCACATTTCATCAACTCTACGATGCTACATGTTTACTCACAAATCTGATACATTCTTACGTTCCCTTCGCAAATTCCAACCATTTCTCAACCACATTACCATTCAACACAGAAACACTTTTAGTCAATGCTGACACTTGAGATGCAAAAACTATGCAATTAATTAGGGAGTTGTTAACCATCAAGGGATTTAGCTTGCCCACTTATTCACCAAAATAGTCAACATCTTTCAACTAATCTACTCGGTTCATTCCCTCTCAGTACATCAAAAAACAACCGTCTTTCTACACGCATATAAGCTCGATCGTTGGCTACCTTGTTGACATAGGTTGCATATTCTAGCAAAGCTTGTGCAGGTCTATTGCAGCCTGTAGGAGACCCTCCTGTAGGATATCAGTAATGCCAAAGAAAAGGTGGACATGGCATATCAATACTCACAAAACTTATATTATGTCTAATCTAGAACAAAATGGAATGTAAACCCTTGTGCAGTATGGTGTCTTGGAAAGTTCAAACCTCTCTCTCTCTCTCTCTCTCTCTCTCTCTCTGGTCGGGCATTTGGTTTGGCTGGGCTTTAAAATGGAGCTTATGGAAAGCCTCAAAGTATCACGAAGCAAAATTGGCACGAAGAAGCTCGCGGTTGACGAAGACTTAAACAATAGGCAGCAGTATGGAAAATATTCCCTGCGCAAACAACTGTGGATTCTATGGCACTCCACAGACCCGCAATCTCTGCTCCCGCTGCCTCCACAAATATCTGGTAGCTGGTTGTTCATCAAGGCAGGTGCCCGACGAGGCAGCGCCCTATCAGCTGCACTCTCCCACCTCGACGGAAGCTCATCACATTGGTGCAGCGCCTCGACCTGCCACGGAGGATCAGCTCCTGCGAGCGGCAGAGGATCAGAAGGCGAGGGAGAAGCCGCCGGCGCGCTGCCAGGGCCCGAGCTGCCACAAAAAGGTGGGGCTCACAGGCTTCCGCTGCCGCTGTGGAAGCGTCTTTTGCTCCATCCATCGCTTCCCGGATCAGCACGCCTGCCCCTTTGACTTCAAGGCCCAGGATCGTGCTGCCCTCGCCAAGGCCAACCCCGTAGTCCGCGCTCCCAAGATCTGATTGTATGAACAAACGATCCTCACAATACCAACCGCCCTATAGGTTCTTGTACCCAACCTTAGTGGGTCGACCTAACCCCACCATTTTCTCCGAGACCCAAAAATTGTGCTCAGTCTCATGTAACTAGCCTCGACTACAGGGTTAATATGAATAGGAAAACTATTAGAGTTTTTATATACCTTTAGGCATCCAGATCGTGCATTGATTGTCTCTCTTTTTCCATCTCACATTCTCTCTCCCTCTCCCCTTCCCCCCCCCCCCCCCCCCCCCCGCCCCCCCCCTCCCCTCTCTCTCTCTCTCTATAAAATGTTGCAAGTATTACCCGCTTTAAGATCTCCAAATTTCTCAACTGGTATCAATGTCTGCTTTCTTGGTCCACCATCTATTAACTTCCCCATGCTTACTATCATTACACACTAGGTTAATCAATAGTTAATAAGCAAGGCACCGCAAAAGCTTTTAGCGAACCTTCTTAGCTATTGGGTTAGAATTGAAAACTTTGTTAGCACTAAACTGGTAACCTCAATGCACATAAAAGTGTCCTTGCTAGGAAGGCAACGCAATCCTCTTGAGTGTGGAAAGAATGGTGCTAGACAATGGAATTGTGTCCACGAAGCACTCAAGAGGGGGGGGGGGGGGGGGGGGGGTTCACTATATGTGAAATTTTTATATCGAGTGCATTCACGGACTATTTATAAACCCCCTTCACTATGAACTTTTTATCTTTAGATTTTTTTCCAACATCATTTTTTTAACACCGTTTTGTATGTGAAAATGGGATAACATATAGAAAAAATAATCCCTAATGTTGAACTCATGTGATAGGAATTTTTTTAGACTTTGGTGAGCATACAACACATGGAGATTTCAAAGACATGCAAAATGGAACCTTTGGTGAGCGAATAACACATGGAAATTTCAAACACGACCAGTCCTCTCTTGAGTGATGACTACATTGCCACAATAAATGCAATAAAGATGGCTTCAGCCTCAAGCAAGAGCTCAACCAAGCAAAGATAGAAAATACCAAGGCAAAATCATAACAAATTTCTACCAACTTACCTACTGAGTGACTTGCCCCATGGATATATTGCATAAGAAAAACACTACAAAGTTGCTTTGAAAATCACTATTTAACTAAAAATATTATTCTTTAAGGGTTGTCTACTAAACTCTATGTGGATATAGTCTACTATGTGGTGCATACATCATATATATAAAAAATATGTTGGATCTAAGTTACATGAATATGTGGTCTTTCTAAGTATTTAGAGCGACAGAGAAAGTATTGTGACAAACAAAATTCATTTGACATAGGGAAAAAATCATTCAATATGAGTGGGCATGACAAAATCATGCAAAAAATATGGGAGATTGATTGGATCATAGAAATGACCTATGATTTTTGCCTAGTTTTAGGGCATTATAATGTTCACAAGACATTTGGGTTCGAGGTACGAAACTAGTGTTAATCTTTCCAAAGTTCTCAACTGCTATCAATGGTTGCGTTCTTCGTCCACAATCTATTAACTTTCTTATGCTCTTGCTATCATTACGCACTTGGTTAATCAGTAATTAACAAGCAAGGCACTAAATTTTTTTGTAGCAAACCTTCTAAGCTATTTGGTTAGAATTGAAGACTTTGTTAACACTATATTGGTAACCTAAAAGGACATAAAAGTGGTGTTGGTGGGAATGCAAAGCAATCCTCTTCGATGTGGAAAAATTTTCACTAGAGAATGAATTGTGTCCATGAAGCACTTGGCGGGGGGGGGGGGGGGGTTCACTATACGTAAATTATGTATGTCGTGTGCGTTCAAGGACTATTTATAGCCTCCTTCAGTATGAATTTTCCACCAATAAAAGGATCCTTTTACTATTCAATATGTATTATTTTTTTCAACACCTTTTGTATGATAGAAAAAACTATTTCCTCATGTGGAACCGACATGATAGGCATTTTTGTATTGTGGACCCGCTCGAGACGAAGCATAGTTTGTACAACCAAGGATAGTGACTATGACCTAGAACGCAAAGCATAGTTGAAGTTTTCAAGAGTGCATCTGATTTACTATAATAGGGTAAGGGAGCCACTTTAGAGACAAAAAATTTTGACCCCCAGGTTAGACACATATCCCACCCCAATTTACAGGCAAGAAATTTGGAAAATTTCTAGAATCTTTCTTATGTGTTATGCTGTGATTTGTTGAAAAGTGTACCAGCACTGGGCCTTCATTGTCTCTAATGCTTCAAAATGCCTCAAAAGTTGATTTCTCTCAAATGGAGCACTCAAACAAAATCTAAAAAATAATGATTTTGGTATCATTTGATTCCTCTTTCTAGGAGGAGTCTTGCGCAATGCGTAAATATTAAAAATGACCAAATTTTGAAAATGACCCTGAAAATGAAATTACTCCCCCCTTGCGGAAGCGTTTTCATCCTCAAGAACAAGAGTGGTGATACACAAATGATTTCCACACTGGTATCCATCATGGATCCAACTCTTTTCTTGACCAAAATTACATAGTTCAGTAGGAGGTTGAATGTAAACAAGAGTAACATCTGATGTTTACATTGTTGTCCATTTGCAACCGGCTTGTCTTATCGGCTCCTATCCAACATTGTGAGTAGACTCCATTTAAAGCGCATACGAGCATGCTACACGAGTTATCACAACAAAGATGTACCCAAAATAGTACCTCTTTTCACTTTCCATGAAAGTAACTGGCTGACGTAACTTATCAGCAAAATACAAGTCCTTGACTTGTTCTAAATTTTCATTAGTAAACAACCTCACCATAACTAGTGTTCAAGGTTGAGAACCCGACTTAAACATGAATGAACTAAATTGAGCCACAAACATGCTTTACCTTATTGTAGGCAAACTCCAACTAGAGAGATACATGCTTGCTAATTGGATTTCTTGGTGCTAATGTACGCTCTTCGCATATTCTTTAGCACAAGATTACACTTCCCCTTTGGATAACTAACAAGCATTGATGTGTGTTTCCCCATACTTTATAGACAGTCTTCCAAAATGACTTGTAAACGGGGATCACAATATTAATGAGGAATCAACAATGACATGCATAACCATCTTGGTTAACTAAAGACCCACGAGCACCCAAACCAAGCCATGACCTCTATTGGTGACTGGTAGATCCAAAAGTAATCTTATAGAGTTACTGCGCATAAATTGTAAAATGCATCATAAGCAATTAATGTGATGAATATGCATGCCACTTCAAACCAACCTTTGCTAAACAGTAGGGCCCATAACACCTAATGTGCATGCATTTAGCAAAAACAAATATGAACCTGCATATCCATGATCATACTTGCCAATACTTATGGAGAATATGATTCTTCTAGCACACATTAAAAAGGAAAGAGTTCTAAAAAGAAACTAAATACTTTCTACTGAAATCATTTGCAAGCCTGATTGAAATGTTTGAACCATAATATAAGGTGAAACATTAATCACTTCTAGGTACAAACAATTAAAAATTTTTATTAACAACTCATAGCCTTGCTATCTGCATAAACAACCATCCGTTAGTGTTTTTTAGCCGCACTTGTAACTTTAACAAGTCGTTCTGTGTATCCGATAATTTCTAGCCACTAAAAGTGTTCCTAATACGGCGTGCTAAAAATGGTTTAGAAAACGGATTTGACTAGCACCTAGGGACATTGTTTTGACACATAATTAAAGTAGCGGTACCAGTGTTAGTCCCAGAGACTCATTTCTCCACATGTGGAATATGTCGTAGGTAAGGATGTCTGAAAAAAGAACATGCTTCAAGTACGAGATGTAATTGGGTGTGGTGGTAACTGTAAACACACATGCAACGTGGATGAGAGGGACCCTCATTATCCATACTCCACAAGGGCTAAACCAAACTCCTTGAGTTCCTAGACCATGTTGTATCTCATGTGACAACATGTGCCAAATCAAACACTACAAGTAGGTCCATAACTGCGTAATAATGCATAAATTTATTTTGGATACTATGGCCCAAATTTCTTGGCTCTTGCATGATCTTGTCATCTCTCTGAAGAGCGAAAATGGATGAAATCATTCAAGCGTATTAACATCCAACCTAAAAAAGTCAAGCAAGGCATGCGAAAAAATGGAAATAAACTAAATCATATGCGTACCGAGATTTTCAACATAGCATTCACTTACATGTAGTCAAAGGTGCTTGCCCAAATTTCCCGCATGCAAAGGTCCAGGAATACTAATTGAAAATTGGTGAAATTAAAGTAGTATTACACATGTAACCCTCGGTGTTGCCTTTGCAATCCTAACCCCTTGGTTAGACTTTGCAGGGAAACTAAAGTAGTAGCCAATAGTTGAAGTCAACTTTGAAAGTTGAAATTGTCCACTACCCCTTCGTAGCTTGTGGATTTTTTTCCTTTAAAGTGCAAGTGTGAAGGTTCCAAGAATTGACCATCACCACTTAATAGTAGTGTTGAAATATACGAGATCCACTCAAGTTGGAATCGTATTAACAATTGGATATTTTTGAGACCCAAAAATCCATAATCTTTGGTTTTTGTGAACACTCGTGCTATCAAAACTGTTTCCTTCATCTATACACCTTCGTACAGATAAGCCTTTACGAGTTTAAGACGTTCAAAAACTCAACTTGATCTTCACACTCAAAGTGTGTAGTGTTTAAATAACATTCAACAAATTAGTAATGTCAAGACTCTTTCTTGTCCATTAAAATCGATAGGTACTCAATTGGATAGAATTGTTCGATCTTGAAAGAAAACACTGAGGGATTAAAAATAGAAGGCTCTTAGCCCCTTAAAAATGAATGGCTCTTAGCCCTTCATGTTACCATATCAACATAGAAAGATTTTGGTAAAAACATGCCTAATACACCTTTCCTGCAAAGACCTAGGAAGGAGACAGAGAGAGAATGTTGGGCTGAGGTAAATCTTGTATTCTATTGTATTGAATGTCCCCTATGTATGCCTCTATACAAAGAATGGTTGTATGGTAGCTTATCCTATAAGCATACAACAATTCACTTGTACCACATTCTCGTAGAGAGAGGTACCATAAGTCACATCTTGACCCACTTACGTTGTATGTGATAGTGAGTGTATCAGGGTGTATATGTATGGCACTTTGGCTATGAATAAACATAAACACAAAATGTTTTAAAACATCAATAATTGAGCTCGTCCTTCTCAAAGTAGCTAGTGCTATAGCAAAATCACATGAAATGATGGGTGTCATACGTCCATCGTATTGGTATGCCATGCATACATATAAAAAAATAGAATAATAATCCCTTGGCTTCCATGAAATTCTCAACGATGTGAGTTTCTATATACGCGGCTTGCATGATCACACTAGCTTGGATACATCACAATCGTCATTGGCAAATGCAAATTATGAGCTCATATCCACTTAGTGTAAAATATGCATACCATTATCCTTGATCTGATTTCAATGTATAGTACCATGGTACAGGATAGAATCCTTGATTCACATGAAAGATGTCAAAGCACTTTCTGTTGCATCCGAAAGAAGTTTCTTTGAAATGGAGGGTAAATTGCAAAAACAACAAGCACAACTTGAAATTTACTAACCTTGTCGCTCCTTTGAGATGAGCGGTCATCGCGTGAATGTGGTTTTTATACCTTTAGGAATCCAGATCGTGCATTAATTCTCTCTCTTTTTCCATCTCACATTCTCTCTCCCTCTCCCTCTCCCCCCCCCCCCCCCCCCCCCCCCCCCCTCTCCTCCTCTCTCTCTCTCTCTCTCTCTCTCTCTCTCCATAAAATGTTGCAAGTATTACCCGCTTTAATATTTCCAAATTTCTCAATTGGTATCAATGTCCGCCTTCTTGGTTCACCATCTATTAACTTTCCCATGCTTTCTATTATTACACACTAGGTTAATCAATAGTTAATAAGCAAGGCACCACAAAAGCTTCTAGCAAACCTTCTCAGCTATTGGGTTAGAATTGAAAACTTTGTTAGCACTAAACTGGTAACCTCAACGCACATAAAAGTGTCCTTGCTAGGAAGGCAAGGCAATTCTCTTGAGTGTTGAAAGAATGGTGCTAGAAAATGGAATTGTGTCCATGAAGCACTCGAAGGGCGGGGGGGGGGGGGGGGGGGGGGGGGGTCACTATATGTGAAATTTTTATATCGAGTGCATTCAAGGACTTTTTATAAAACCCCTTCACTATGAAATTTTTATCTTTAGGTTTTTTTCCAACATCATTTTTTAAACACTGTTTTGTATGTGAAAATGGGATAGGATATAGAAAAAACAATCCCTAATGTTGAACTCATGTGATAGGAATTTTTTCTAGACTTTGGTGAGCATACAACACATGGAAATTTCAAAGACATGTAAATTGTATCCTTTGGTGAGTGTATAACACATGAAAATTTCAAACAAGGTCCTCTCTTGAGTGATGATTACATTGCCACAATGAATTCAATAAAGATGGCTTCAGCCTCAAGCAAGAGCTCAAACAAGCAAAGGTAGAAAATACCAAGGCAAAATCATAACAAATTTCTACCAACTTACCTAGTGTGTGACTTGCCCCATGGATATAGTGCATAAGAAAAACACTACAAAGTTTCTTTGAGAATCACTATTTGTCCACTGAAATGTATGTGGATATATTCTAGTATGTGGTGCATACATCATAGACAAAAAAAATATGTTGGAGCTAAGTTACTGAATATGTGGTGTTTCTAAGTATTTACAGTGACACATAAAGTATTGTCACAAACAAAATTTATTTAACATAGGGAAAAAATCATTTAATATGAGTGGGTAGCACAAAATCATGCAAAAAATAGGGGACATTGATGTGTCCATTTCAATTGTAAATACTTTATTATATATCAAAAAAGTCTTTTCCTTGCATATTTAAATTTTCACTATCGGTAGCTTTCCCAACAAAATCTATTTCACATTGTTTGGATCTTAGAAATGACCTATGTAGACGGTTGAGACAATTTCACTAAGTGAGAACGTTCTTTTATGAGACAGGCAGTGAATTAGTCAAGTAATTACTACGGTAATTACCATGGTAAACCCAAGGTATATAAATAGGGCCCACTACATTGTAATCCGGTTGGCATTTGCGTTAGCACAATCTTGATCACAGTCGGAATAGCATTTTGGCGGCATTTTTACTTGAGTTGTCAATCATTGGCAGTTGTTGTCAGCTGTACTCTATATGTAAATCACATCATATTCACTGTAATCTTTCATCTATAATTCCAATCACGGAGGATATTCCAGTTATACTTGCTCTGTATTCAGTAATCTGAATCTGAATCTGAATATTATTCTCAGTACATAGTCTCGTTCTTATTCGAGTAGATAAATTCGATTTCAGTTTCTGTTTCTCTGTCGAGACTACTGTCTGAACTGACACATCATCAGTAGCTGAAATCTTCTGGCACTGGAATTAGCTACCTCAAGAGATCAGCTCCAATTCCATTTTGGCGATCACGGTGGCTCGAGCTGAAGCTCATTGACTGAAAGACTCTTGACCCAGTTGGAAGTTTTCAGCAATGGCACCCAAATCCAGTCGTGGCTGGAAATCCATCATCGGTGTTGATCCTAGTCCTAAGGATTCGAGAAGAGAGTCTGACCCTAAACAAGAGAAGGTGACTGACACTGAGGCTCAGGAAGAGCATAGTCACGTTGATGAGACGCAGGACTCACAACAGTCTAGTCATTCTCGACGCAGACGGGTAAAAAGGGAAGCACGGAAAGCCAAGCGTTCTCGGTCCCGGCAGGGGGATGAGGGTACCAAGGGAAGTAAAGTAAGTCACCGCACTTCTAGCCGACAGGCTAAAGAGAACACTAACACAAAGACAGAAACAGACATTGACTAGGATGTAGACACTGACAATTGCAAGAAGACTTCCAAGCGCCGTTCTGAATCCAAGAAGAGAAGCGGCAAAATCAATGGTAATCGGAATGATTAAACAGCTTCCCTAAAAATTTCTTTTCCAATATTTAAGGGAGGTAAAAAGGATGATCCAGACGTGCACATATAGGCTTTTGAGCAGTATGTTGAAATGAAAAATATTGATGAAGATGATTGGGGGGAATACTTTCCGAAAACCTTGAAGGAGGTAGCAAGGAAATGGTATTACCATTACCCCGCCTATCATCTCAGATCCTATAACAAATTGCTTAAAGCCTTCAGACTGGAGTATTCTGACAACAAAGGTGATGAAGATATCCTCTGTGAACTGGATAAGATCAAGCAGTGGAATCTATCAGTCCGAAGTTATGTGGAAAAAATCAAGGAGCTAACCAGGCAGTTATAGGAACTGCCGTCTGAGAAGAGGTTGCGTGCATGGTTTCTAAATGGTTTCAGAAGCAAAAAGCTTAGGGAGAAAGAGGTACCATCTCCTACCAAGAAATTCAATGATCTGCTACAACGAGCACTGAAGCTAGAACAGCAGGCCAAGAAGGAAAAGAGTCACAAAAAGAGAAGGTCTAGTAGTAGTAGCTTTGCTACTGAGAGTTCTAATTCCAGTGAGCTGTCCAGCAGATCTAATGAACGGTCCAAGGAGAAGTCAAAGAATGGATCTTGGACCAAGAAGATTGAAGAAATGGCTAGACAAATTGCCGAGATTAGCCACACTAGACAGCCAGTTCCGAAGATGGAGACTTGGTGTTCGAAATGCAAATCCAAGGACCATATCTCCAATGAGTGCCCACAATGTACTTATTGTAAGGATTTTGGTCATTTATGGAACAATTGTGGTATCAAGATTCATCACTTTAAGGAGGGCAAAGAACTGTCAGTGGTAGCCTATACTGAACCAGTGAAAGTAGAACCCGCCAATGTATGTCAAGAGGAGAGACCGGGTACCAGTGGTACTGGTCAAGGATGTGGCCGATTCCAAACGGGTATGGGCCGAAATAGAGGGCATGGAAACTTCCAGAGTCAGAGTATGAATTGCTACACTTGTGGGAAGTACGGCCATTTCGTAGCCCAATGCCTAGACGCACTTGCAACTACTGCTACTGAGGCTAAGGCACCAGAGCCAGTCCTAATACGGGTAGTCACAAGAAGCAAGGGCGTATTAATTGAAGAAATTCTAGATACTTCCGAGACATGAGTCACTACTAACAGTAGCAAGTGGGCTCAACAAAGAGAAATTTGGAAGGCCAAGGGTAAAGAGAAGGTGGTAGATGAATGGCAAGAGCAAGCATAACTAGTGGCTAAAATCACGGAGGCAGACACACACTCTATGATCCTGATACCAAAACCTTCCGTTCCCTCACGCCTTATGAAGTAGAGATGACCACAGAAAGGCGGGATCAGCTTGAGCAGGAGGCCATTTACCGACTCATTCAGAAGAAGAATGTTGGTACTGGGACTTCTCAGATGTCATCCAGGTCAAAGGGAAAACGGAAGCTTGTTTAATGGAAGGATACTAGGTAGTTCCATCTCAGAATTCTGTGGTGACTTTTCTTCCTCAGCTGGAAGATTGATATCAGTTTGTGTAGATGATGAGAGCTCTACCTTGGCCTTTTCAGCTGCCTCTCGCAATCTTTGTATGGCCACACTATCATTGGTCAAGTCCAATCCCCAACATCAGAAGCAAACGGTGGATTTTTCAGCATTAAATCAGAATCAGACAAGGGAATTTTTTTCATAAATTTTGCAATCTTGCCAAAATTCAAGAAAGAAGGGAAGGATGTAGACGGCTGAGACGGTTTCACTAAATGGGAATGTTCTCTTATGAAACAGGCAGTGAATTAGTCAAGTAATTACTACGGTAATTACCATGGTAAACCCAAGGTATATAAATAGGGCCCATTACATTGTAATCGGGTTGGCATTTGGGTTAGCACAATCTTGAGCACAATCCGAATAGCATTTTGGCGGCATTTGTACTTGAGTTGTCAATCATTGGCAGTTGTTGTCAGTTGTACTCTATATGTAAATCACATCATATTCAGTGTAATCTTTCATCTGTAATTCCAATCACGATAGATATTCCAGTTATACTTGCTCTGTATTCAGTAATCTAAATCTAAATCTGAAAAGTATTCTCAGTACATAGTCTGGTTCTTATTCCATTAGATAAATTCCAGTTCAATTCATGATTCTCTGTTCAGTCTACTGTCTGAACTGACACATCAATAGCTGAAATCTTCTAACACTGGAATTAGCTATCTCAAGAGATCAGCTCCAATTCCAACCTATGATTTTTGCCTAGTTTTAGGAAATTATAATGTCCACGAAACATTTGAGTGTCGAGGTACCAAATTAGTGTTAATCTTTCTCAATTAATTGCTATCAATGATTGCATTCTTGGTCCACTATCTATTCATTTTCCCATGCTCTCACTATCATTACACAGTTGTTAATCATTAATTAACAAGCAAGGCACTTAAAAAGCTTTTAGCAAACCTTCTAAGCTATATGGTTAGAATTGAAGACTTTTTTAACACTATATCGGTAACCACAAAGGACATAAAAGTGGTGTTGGTAGGAATGCAAGGCAATCCTCTTGGCCGTGGAGAAAATTTCACTAGAGAATGAATTGTGTCCATGAAGAACTCAGGGGGGGGGGGGGGGGGGTTTCACTATATGTAAAACATGTATATCGTGTGCGTTCAAGGACTATTTATAATGCCTCTCCTTCACTGTGAATTTTCCACCAGTCCTCATGTGGAACCCACATGATATGCATTTTTTTATTGTGAACCCCCTCGCGACGAAGCATAGCTTGTACAACCGAGGATAGTTACTATGACCTAGAACTCAAAGAATAGTTGAAGTATTCAAGAGTGCATCTAGTTTACTATATTAGGGTAAGGAAGCCACTTTAGAGACAAAAAATTTTGACCCTCAGGTTAGACACATATCGCACCCCAATTTAGAGGAAAGAAATTTGGAATATTTCTAGAATCTTTCTTATGTGTCATATTGTGATTTGTTGAAAAATGTACCAGTATTGGGCCTTCAGCGTCTCTAACGCTTCAAAAAGCCTCAAAAAATGGTTTTTCTCAAATGGAGCACTCAAACAAAATCTAAAAATTAATCATTTGATTCGTCTTTTCGTGAGGAGTCTTGTGCAATGTTTAAATATTAAAAATGATCAGATTTGGAGAATCACCCCCGAAAATATCACGTTTCTACAAAACGCCTCTAAACTAGCTCACCCTAGACTGGTTAAGGGCACTTTGTTGAGTCTATCAAAGTTTTTATACCTTTAGGCATCTGAGTCGTGCATCTATTCTCTCTCTTTTTCCATCCCATATTCTCTCTCTCTCTCTCTCTCTCTCTCTCTCTCTCTCTCAATCATGTGATCTTTATTGCAATTTGTACAAGATATGAAAGACTAGTAACCTAAACCCCCCCCCCCCCCCCCCCCCTGTGTGTGTGTGTGTGTGTGCAACCAAATGCTTGTAATCCTCCCTTTAAAGTGGCGTATCAAGAGTTTACATTGTACACTTTGTTGAG
The DNA here is from genome assembly GCF_014529385.1 of Adiantum capillus-veneris. NCBI lineage: Eukaryota > Viridiplantae > Streptophyta > Polypodiopsida > Polypodiales > Pteridaceae > Adiantum > Adiantum capillus-veneris. The sequence continues at coordinate 15,502,674 of NC_140939.1, forward strand.
CATACAACACATGGCAATTTCAAAGACATGTAAATTGTATCCTTTGGTGAGCCTATAACACATGGACATTTCAAACAAGGCCCTCTATTGAGTGATGACTACATTGCCACAATGAATTCAATAAAGATGGCTTCAATGTCAAGCAAGAGCTCAACCAAGCAAAGGTAGAAAATACCAAGGCAAAATGATACCAAACTTCTACCAACGTACATACGTACTTGTCATCTCATGGTATAATAAGGAAAACACACGAATGAGAATCACTATTTCTAACGAAAAATGTGTGTGGATTCTAGTATGTGGTGCATAAATCATAAAAACATATATATGTTGGATCTAAATTACGTGAATATGTGGTGTTTGAGAGTGGCACACAAGTATTGTGACCAAAAAAATTCATTTGACATAAGTGAAAAATCATTCAATATGAGTCGCTAGGACATTGATGTGTCCATTTCAATTGTAAATACTTTATTATATAGATCAAAACAGTCCTTTCCTTGCATACATATTTTACTTTTCACCATTGGTAGCTTTTCCAAAAACATCCATTTGACATTGTTTGGATCGTAGAAATGACATGTGATTTTTGCCTAGTTTTAGGACATTATAATGTCCACAAGACATTTGAGTGTAGAGATACCAAACTAGCATTAAGCTTTCCAAAGTTCTCAACTGGTTGCAATGCTTGAATTCTTGGTCCATTGTCTACTACTTTCCCATGCTCTTACGATCATTACACACTAGGTTAATCAGTACTTAGCAAGCAAGGCACTAAAAAAGCTCATGTGTATATTTTTTTCGAGCATCATTTTTTCAACACCCTTCAATGGAGTATAGTGACTCTGACCTAGAACTCAAAGCGTAGTTGAAATATTCAAGAGTGTATCTACTTTACTATATTAGGGTAAGAAAACGAGTTTAGAGAGAGAAAAATTGATCCACCCCCAATTTAGAGGCAAGAAATTTGCAATATTTCTAGAATCTTGCTTATGTGCCATGTTCTAATTTTCCACAGAGGATCAGCTCCACCATTTTCTCCGAGACCTATGCTATGTCAAACCCAAAAATTGTGCTCAGTCACCTCCTATAATGTCTCATGTAACTAGCCTCTACAAGTTTAATATGAATAAGAAAACTATCGGAGTTTTTATACCTTTAGGCATCCAGGTCGCGCATTTATTCTCTCTCTTTTTCCATCTCACATTCTCTCTCTCTCTCTCTCTCTCTCTCTCTCTCTCTCTCTCTCTCTCTCTCCATAAAATGTTGCGAGTATTACCTGCTTTAAGATTTCCAAATTTCTCAACATTATCAATGCCTGCTTTCTTGGTCCACCATCTATTAACTTCCCCATGCTTACTATCATTACACACTAGGTTAATCAATAGTTAATAAGCAAGGCATCTCAAGATCTGATTGTATGAACAAACGATCCTCACAATGCTCGGCCCGTGGGTGCGGATGCCCCATATTGCATGGTTCTTGTAGGCAACCCTAGTGGAGACCTAGCTCCACCATTTTCTCCGAGGCCTATGGTATGTCAACCTATTGTGTTGAGTCACCTCCTAGAATGTCTCATGTAACTAGTCTCTAAAGGGTTAATATGAATAGGAAAACTATTAGAATTTTTGTACCTTTAGGCATCCAAGTCGTGCTTTTATTCTCTCTCTTTTTCCATCTGACATTCTCTCTCTCTCTCTCTCTCTCTCTCTCTCTCTCTCTCTCTCTATCCATAAAATGTCACAAGTATTACCTGCCATAATCTTTCCAAAATTTTCAACTGGTATCAGTGCCTGCTTTCTTGGTCCACTATCTATTAATTTTCCCGTGCTCACTTTTATTACGTACTAGGTTAATCAATAGTTAACAAGCAAGGCACCGCAAAAGATTTTAGTGAACCTTTTAAGCTATTGGGTTAGAATTGAAAACTTTGTTAGCACTAAATTGGTAAGCTCAACGACATAAAAGTGTCCTTGCTACGAAGGCAAATAAATCCTCCTGGATGTGGAAAGATTGGTGCTAGAGAATGGAATTGTGTCCAGGAAGGGGGAGTTCACTAAATTGAGTGCGTTCAAGGACTATTTATAAAACCCTTTTTCTATGAATTTTCTATCTGTAGATTTTTTCCAACGTCATTTCTTTTAACACCGTTTTGTATATAAAAATGGGATAACATATAGAAATCAAAATCCCTAATGTTGAACTAATGTGATAGGAAGTTTTTATGGTGCCCCCCCCCCCCCCCCCCCCCCCCCCCCCCCCCCCCCCCCCCCCCCCCCCGACAAAGCACAACTTGTACAACCGGAGATAGTGGCTATGAACTAAAAATCAAAGCTTAGTTGAAATAGCAAAGAGTGCATCTAGTTTACTATAATAGACTTGTTAACGACACCTTGTCATTCTTAACTATATCCACTATTTGGAACCAAGTTGCCCCAAAATTGACTCATAAACACGAGTCCATACATCGTGAATCTAAAACCAAATGCTTGTAATCCTCCCTTTAAAGTGGCATATCTAGAGTTTACATTATAGACTCTGGTTAGCATACAACACATGGAAATTTCAAAGACATGTAAATTGGATCCTTTGGTGAGCGTACAACACATGAAACTGTCAAGCACGGTCCTCTCTTGAGTGATGACTACATTGCCACAATGAATTCAATAAACATGGCTTCAACCTCAAGCAAGAGCTCAACCAAGCAAAGGTAGAAAATACCAAGGAAAAGTCATAACAAATTTCTACCACCTTACATAGTGTGTGACTCGCTCCATGGGTATATTGCATAAAGAAAACATTACAAAGTTTCTATCAAAATCACTATTTAACTAAAAGAAAGATTCTTTAATACCATGTCTACAAAATTGTATGTGGATTCTAGTACGTAATGCATACATCATATATAAAAACATGTGTTGGATCTAAGCTATATGAATATGTGGTGTTTGTAATTATATAGAGTGGCACATAAAGTATTGTGACAAACAAAATTTATTTGACATTGTCAAGCCAAGGGCCACCCTGGAGGTCAAGGACCTGGCCAAGGGCCACCGGCTACCCAGTGGAGAAGGGATCCTAGGGCTAGGAGGCTATAAAAGGGAGGTTGGGAGGAGAATTCGGACATGGTAGTTCCCAATGTCCTACACTAGTATCAGAGCAAGGCTATTTTGGGCATGAGGGCATGGGACCAATCTTGCTTGCTCATGCAAACAAAGGGGAAAAGGAGATTGGAGGTGAGCATGACCGTTTAGAAAAAGACGAGATGGAGGTCAAAGTCGAGGATTGTGGCCGTGGGAAAGCACCCTAGGAGGGAAAGACAGTTGCAATCGACCATGGCGAAAATCGATGAGGCCGGAATTTTTAGGGTCGTAGAGGACCTCGGACAGTTTCTCATCACGCGCTCGTGGCCTGGGAAGCAACACCCGTGATGTCTTCATCTCCCCTTCTCCCGCGTGGCACTGTCGTGCATGATCTCACCATCGCTCTCGTCTATTTCATACAACAGGCGCCCAAGGCATTTGGCCTTATGTCCTTTTTACGGCTAGGGAAGGTACCCACAAAATTTTCCCCTCCACACATACACATTTGACAACTATTTTAACCTCGAAATCAATGCATTTAGCTCACAAACAATGCATCCCGAACCACAACAAAATTGGAAATGATTACACTTAGATTGTAGAGCAAGAGACAAGGAACGCAATGTGCTATTCAGAAATGAATTCTGATTACCAGCTCAAGAGAAAAGAAGATTACAAGTTGTAGTAGGAAAAGGCCTCCACAGTGCAAGTCTTTGATTCTTCAAGTTAAGGGGGCTTTCCCACGACCATCCGGCCTCTTACAAGGGTGTAGACTCAGAGAAGTAAAGAGGGTATTGTCTAATTACATCATGGTTACAACTTATCCTAGGTTGAATTACATGGCTTTCTTCGAAACAATAGAGTGTTTAGAGGGTTTCGTGTGCATACGCCTGTATATTCCTGTATCCACCAAACATTCCCCCCTTCCTATTCATTGCACGTCCTCGTGCAAGCTGTCTCTGAGCGAGTCCACTGCCTTCTTTCGAGCATTGCAGTGAGATTTCTGAATTTTTGAGCTCGTACTTCAATCTTGACTTTTGTGGTCAGCTCTCTAAAGGGATTATTACTGAGGGTACTTTGGTAGGCGATGTGGCGGGCGGGGAGATCTTTTGTCATTGGGTTGAATATGGAAGATTCCACTTCGAAGAAGCCTGTCATGAAAGCCTCTTCAAAGGTTTGCATGTAATGAGAGGGAAGAAACATGACTCTTGCGTACAATCCCATGATGAAATTCCTGCTTGGGATTTTTGTCTCCATATTCCAGCAAATGCCCCGCGTACCTTCGACAAAAACTTACCATGGATGCTCTCTGCTTCGATACCACGGAAAGCTGTAATGCATGTGATAGGCATTTTGGAAATCTTTACAAGCATCTGGTAGGCCAGATCTGGGATCTCCTTCATCATGTTGATTACCCCTTTTAGAGTTTGATTCATGTAATGCTCGGATGGTGGGTTGTTATTGAGAGGATTTGTAATTATCGGGTAGTTTAGCACTGCTGGTCCTTTGCTTTGCTAAATGTAAAAACTATCCCAGGATCGCCATCTGTTGATGGGTTAGTAAGTGGGGTCGATCCTCAGATGCTCGGGAGCGTTCCTTTGATATGTTTCACTAGTTGGTCCCTGATCGAACTATTTTTTCGGCCAAAGGGGCTGATTGTCTAGGATGGCTTGAATCTGAAGGGTCGTAACAGGAACCTCTCTATAGTCCCCTCTACTGTTTGGTTCAAGTTCGGGGAGCATCTTTTGCTGCCTTAATCCAACTTCTTGCCGCATCAATGGAAGTGCGATCATCTCGTGCCCATTATTTTTTACTACCTCATCTGGAGTGATCATGAGGAGTGAAGCTGATTCCAGCACCTTCAATTCATATTGCATATACGCCTTGTGTGAAGGGTCCTTTACTTCTGAGATCCAGCGCTGAATTTCATCCCTTGTGAACTCCAAAGTGGATGTTGTGGCTTGATCTACAGATTCCTACGTGCCTTTTCTAATGGTGGTAGTGGGCACCTCTGTTTGATGAGCTTCAAACATTGATTGTTCGAATCCTCCTCCTTGCTCAAATTCCCCTAGGACCTGCTGATATTTTGGCTTGACCTGCTCTCAGAGTTGCCGATTCTCCTCTTGTCTCAACCATTTGCCTTTTTAATTCATCGATTTCCTCATCCTTGGTGTGCTGTAGGGACCTATGACCTGCCGTCATGATCTGTATGTCATATCTCTCTTGTTTAAGGGCTTCTTTCAAATCTTTGATTTCCTGGCTCAAGGAAGTAGATCCTGCAATTGTCGTTGAGGAGGAGGGGGTCTCTTGTATGGCCAGGAGACGAGTTAGATATCTGCTAATCACCACATAGGAGCCTTGTAGCTTCTCATTTTGTTCTCTTTCTCTGATTAGCTTCTCCTCAAGGTGTTGCTGCGCGATCTGCAATGCGGAGTTCGCCTTGTTGAATTGTTGCACTTCCTTGTAATAGTACCCTGTACATTCTCTTGTTCTCTCCGCAACTCCGATTGTGTCTGGATTTGTTGCTTTAACTGCTTGACATTGAAATTGTAGCTTTATCTTCTCTAAGTGAGTGTCAATGTCAAAGGATTTGACTAACTCCGCTCCTTCCTCCATGGCCGCTTGTGAGCGTGGCTATCTTGGCATATGCTGGTCTTTTTGGCCTTGATGCGATTGCTCATCCACCTCAGCTTGCTTTTCTCTTTGTTTCAAATCTTTTAGAGCATTAGAGGTTGTGGTAGGCTTTGTTTGTGTGAACTCTGTTTCTTGATCCGTTTTGTGTTCCTTCTGCTTTTCCTCCGCCCCTTGCTCCGTCAATCCTGCACTTTCTCCTTTCTCGTTTTCCAAAGTCTTTGGAAGTGGCTCAGAATCCTTGGCAGAACCAAGGTCTTGACTTTGTTGGTCTTGTATGTCATGCTCTTCCTCTCCTTGCGAGTGACTTTCCTCTTTTTTACTTTGACTAGATTTGTCAGATGATTCGAGATCATTGACGTGTCGCTTCTTTGATTCTTCTTTTTGCCTTTGCTCCATCTTTCGTTTGAGCTCATTGTAAATGCGTTTCCGCGTGGCACTGGCAATCTCCCATTTTTCTCCAGTTTCCTACCTCTTCTGTTGCTTGATCCTTTCCAAAGCCTCTGTTTGCCTGCGTAGCAACGTAATATTTTCATCTTCATCCTCTTCTTTTCCATCATCCGCTTTTGTTCCTTGGGTTTGATGCTGATCTTGCTTTTGTTGGCGGAGCTTTTCCCTTAGTGCTTGAGATTCTTTATGTCCTGGCATGAGTAATGGGGATAGCCTTTGCCAAGTGCGCAACCTTTTTCTTCAATATCGTATATCCAAGTATGTATGGACTGCCCTGCTCCTTCTCTAAAGACTAGTACTCCAAAGGAGTGTCTCTTGGGTGGGACCCCTCTTCCTGGCTACTTCAAGCATCTGAATCGGTCTTCTCGCTATTAGAATCCTTTAGCGGTGCACTTTGCCTTGTCTGTTTGACTTCTAGTTTTGGCCATGTAGAAGGTCTTGCCACTGGTCTTACAACTCTTTTGGATCTATGGATCAGATCTATCTGCGCTTCGGCAGGTGGTAGATCCTCTATCATTCCCAGTGCTTGATAGGCTATACGTGTGAGCATTGGTCCCCCGTTCATGTAAGCTTTACTTTGTTGACTCCCATTCAGGTTTGCTTCCACAATAGTGTCAAGAAGATAGTTTCCAAAGTCGCAACTGACCACCCTGCCTTCAACCAACCCCATCGCCATTACCACTGCCATATGCAACAAAGGTTCGGTATATCTAGGCGCCTTCTGGACCTTGAAATGTTGGGATATAAGGCACAATGGCAGTTGGATTTGTGAGTAGATTAGGTCTTGATATGTCAGCTTGTGGCTTCGTTTCTTCAAAAAGGCTTTATCATTGTCTATTGCCTTCGCCTTCTGCAATAGATTGTGTATCCCTTGTGAAAGTTGGAGAGCTTCATTGATAATTTCTACTGTGATATTTACCTTGATGACTGCCCCATCCTTGTCTGTCAGAGTTGCTTCCCCATTGTACTGAATTGAACTTATGAGCTCATGAGCTTGTCTGAAGTCTGCTCCCCAAGGAGGTAGTCGTAAGAAGTTGTCTAGCTGTAGGCACCTGCCCCCTTCTTGCACTTATGGTTTTTGATGCAGAGTCCACATTTCCTGTGGAAAGATTGTGACGTTTACATTTTCTCTGTCTCTGCTCCTTGAAACCTTCCGATGAAGATGTTCGCCGGAATTGCTTCAAGTACCTGTTCGGTGAGGTGAGCTTTCTCTTTTGATGAGATATCGATTATCTCATAAGGTGGCGCATTCCACTCCCTTTGTGCTTTCCTTTGAGGCATCTTGTTGCCAATTTTAGCATGTGAAAATAGGTTTTAGCCATTGATAAAAAATTGTCGAAAAGTGTAAACTTGACCATAGAATGAAAAAATGAGCATAACTTTGTCAACACTACTCCAAATTTCACAAGTGCATCTAGGATTACTATAGGCACAAGACTGTAATGTGACAGATGAATTTTGGAAAAAAGGAACATGGATCGTGATCCATGTTCGGAAGCATTTGAAAACTCTAACTTTGGGAAGTTGTTCCTGGGCATATGGAGATGCTACTTAGCAATTTTTTCTCAATCTAGGGCTGAAGGTACATGGATTGTGATCCATGTTGGGCAACATTTTGGAAATCTGATAATACCATCTGGTAGGGTTCATCTCTAGATTATGCCTTGCTCCAAAAGTTTTGGGATTTAGATCAATGGTTTGACACTTGCGCTAAAATTTTGAAACCATTTGCAAATTTAGAGATTTTTGGCTTTTTAACGTGGATTTTGGGATTTAATGGTTGGGAACTCCATGGCTTGGCTTTCTTGAACATACTAAATCAGATGGCATGGTTTTTGCTTATATTGGACAAAAAGTTATATGGATCGCGATCATGTTGGACAAACATTTGATACAGTTCTTGTGCACATTTGTTCCCATAGGTTTTCCTAGTACACTGGTGAAATTTTTTCAACTTTGGACATGTTTTTCCTTAGTTTGCCCCATTTTTCAGTTTATGGCCATGCTTTTTCCGTTTTGACCATATCTGTTTCTGGCAACCACTTTTTGGACTCATGTTTTGCCAGTGATCGATCATTGTTTTGATTTCTGATGATTTAGGTCTGTAGTTCATAGATTTGCCTCATTCCTTGGCAAATTCCACCAGATATTGAATTCATTTTATAAAACAAACTAGATCCTACAATTTTCACCATTTTGCAAGTAAACTTTTGCTTAGTTTTGATCCTACCACCATCCTTAGGTTACAATTGCTTGTTGATAGGCTCCGAGGAGAGTGTAAAGTCTCACAATTGACCTTAGCAGTAATTTGAAAAATTATCAGGACTTTATCTTTAGCCAATCTTTATAGGTCTTGCTGGCATCCCAGCCTCTGTCCTCTCTAGAGGTTTTTTCTTGGATTCCACCTGTTTTTCTGTGAAAATGACCAAAAGACCATTTGTAGACTCAAAGTAGCAATCCATGAGGTTTTGATGATCTTTAGAGCACTTTTTGTGATCATTTCGCAACACTAGTACTATTTGTACATTGTCCAGCTAGTGAGCCACTTTTATCTTGATTTTGGCAACAAGGGACATGGATCGCAATCCATGTTGGGATGCATTTTGAAAAGATAGTCATAGGAGTTTGTTCCTGACCCTCTATTGTTGCTCCTGTCGGAATTTCCATGATTTTTGTGTTTAGGGAACATGGATCGCAATCCATGTTCCACCATTTTTTTCTGTTGTTTTTACCTTGGCTGATTCTGCCAGTTAGTTGGCGTCCAGTGATGAAATATTTCTGGTTTTTGATGGGTTTTGGACTTCCCCATTGGCCCTGTTAGTTTGTCGATTTTGTGACCTTTGTATTGCTTTGATCTGTTGTTTTGGCACTGTTGATGCAGTATGGGATACACACATGCTCTTGCAAGGTTAATGATCATACTTATCAAATCTGGTGTACTAAGATCCACCGAGGTGGTGGCAGTGGGTAGAGGCAGCTTCGGAAACTGTATGCTCCTATGGCTCTCTCTCTCTCTCTGAATGCAAATGAGCTTATGTTGCCCCATTTGACTAAATGTTCCCAGTCTACCCAGAGTGCCCTAGTTATACTTACCTTCATTGATCATATCTTGTTGTCAATATCACCTACAGTTCGAACCGTTGGTCATTCTGACACTTGGTTTACAGATGGCGTTTGATCTGTAGTTTTGATCCTTTAGAAGTTGGCTCAAAATTCATCTTGTGTTGAATCTTCCCATATTTGACATGTTCGAAGTCCTCACTTTGATGTTTGAGTGTTTACTTTCAAAAGTCAATTCTGAATTTCCTGGCTCTTATCAATTTTTTGTTGATTATCTATCGTTTTTTACTTTTTTGTAAAAGAAAATTATTTACAATGATTATTAGTCAGCCAAAACTAGTGTCGCCTCCCTTATATACATACTCTTATTCTGGTATTAGATGGTGACGAGATGGCTCATGATTATGCCAACTAAGAGTCTGTCGGGCTCTGAAAAACTTGTTATGTGTCTTCTAAAGAAAAGGAAACGAAAAGAAAATAAGTAAGATGATAATAATAGTATATACAAATGATAATCCTGCCGCATTTCCCCCCTTCCTAGAGTGAGTCGTCCTCGATGAACATGTGTCAGAGTGCTTGGGAATAAAGTGCGTGTCTATGCATAGCCGTATAGTATGGCTCTATGATGTTGATGGAGGATATGCGAGGGGAAACAAACTGCTGTGCAAGAGATAGGTGATGAACAATATGTTCAATGGTGGATGTTGGTGGCGAGGGGCTCCCTGGAAGCTGCATGGTCCAAAAAATAGTAATTGGAGAAGACGTGCTTTGTGTTTGACTGTGACCTATAAGAGTTCTAATGCTGACGGTTGGGTTGCTTTTTGACATTGTTTGGGTTGCCATTGAAATTTCTTAGGTTGGGATTTGCTAGAAGAGGCATCGTGAAGGGGAGGTTGTTGTGGTTGCCATACCCATTTGACTATGTTTGGATGTCGAAGATAGTGGTCCATTGGGTTAGACCATGTGACAACAGTGGTGGGCAATTTGTGGTGGTTTAATTTCTGTATAGGCAATGTAGGCTCACATGTGTTGGTTTGTCGTTTAGGTATCCACAATTGCCTAGGCTTGGTTTCCATGATTGATTTATTAACCCATATTTTCTTGACCATGGTGTTGGAGTATCGCTGAGCTGGTGCATGTGGCGATGGTAGAGGTTCCCATACATGGTCCGTTTTTATGAATGGTGTGGTGAAAGATTGGCCCTCATGTCCGAGGAGTAAAGTGTTGTCCTGCCAATTTTGTGTGGCTTGATAAGTGTGCATCCACGACACTCCTAGAATAATTGCTTCATAAAGATGTTGATCTTCGACCACATGAAATTGATGTGGATAAACAATTCCATCAATGGTGATAGGTTAATTTATGTGACCTAGAATGTCCATAGTGCCTTTGTTTGCTACTTTGAACACCATAGTGTTGGTCATTAGAGGTTCCTTCGTGATTTTTCTAAAAGTGGAGTAGTTAACCACATTAGCTCTAGCCCCTATGTCCACTAACACTACAAGAGGTTATGTGCTCTTGTGACGCTCTTAGCGACGGAAATACACTGGGTTTTTATAACCCCCGGCGTCGCTATAAGCGTCGCTAAAAGCGTCGCTACGAGAGCGTCGCTATATGCGTCGCTATCTGCGTCGCTATAAGCGTCGCTGTAGGCGTCGCTATATAGCGACGCTTATAGCGACGCCTATAGCGACGCTTATAGCGACGCTCTCACAGAAGAGTATAGCGACGCATATAGCGACGCTACAGAGCCATAAATAGCGACGCTTATAGCGACGCCTGAGAGAATATTTTTTTGGTGGCAGGGCATTGAATGCCCTGCCACCCATCAACCATATTGTACTTGATTCACTTTTTCAAAAAAGTGCAAAGGTAAATAATAGACCCAAAATAGTCACCCACAAGACGCATTGTTTGCAAAATTGACAATTGTACACATCATAGACAAACTGAATTGATTGGCAAATGTAATAATGACAATTGTACAACATCATAGGCATAAAGAATTGATTGGCAAAAGGAATTGCGGTGACAAATGTAATAATATACATGGTTCAAAAAGACGTATAAAATCCGTCTCATGATACATAAGCTATGAGAAACCCTAAACTAATGCTATCTAGCTACGGCTAAACTGACGTCGTCTAATCAGACGTCTCATCGCGTCCAAGCGGCGTATCTGTCGGATTCTGCAAAAAAAGACAATAAGACAGTTTTCAGTAAGTATAAACATATAACGACATTTATAAAACAATACAAAAAATAAAAAAGAGTAAACCGTAATACTAACCATGCCGCTGCGAGAACTGAGAATGTCCATCAGGGCGTTTAAGCCCTTCCTGCCTGCGTACTCGCGCTCGTACGGTGTGGGATCACGTCCTGTCATCGACCACTGTCAAAACATACAAAGATTTCATTATGTTAGAACTAAAAAACTCATAAACCCTAAACTATCGAACATGCATAAAGAGCAATGTGAAAAGACTTACAAAATCGGCCTCAAATGATGCCCATCCACCGCTCCCCAAGTGGTGCGAGCTCCCTGCCTCTACTCGCGCTCTGGCTGCATCTTTTTGTTGCTTCCACTTGTCGGGATTCTCGCGCGCTGCTTTCTTCGCATTCTTCCAATCTTCTTTGGCCAGCCAATCTGGCCTATTCCACCCATTCTTGATTGCTTTTTGCACTTCGGAACGCTTGTGTTTGCAGTATTCGCGCATTCGAATCTTCATCAGGTCTTCATTGAAGCGCTGATCCCGTGTTGGAACGGGAAACTCATCATGAAGTATGCTGATGACTCTGTTTTTTAAATCACTTGGTACTTCACTCCATTTGTTTAGTATATAGTGTCTAAACAGCTGAGAGCAAAGACCACGCATGCGCGAGATCACCTTCTTGCCGTCATCATCCATGATGATGCCGCCGCTGATGTCGACGGAGTAAGGCAAGCCCTCTGGCCGGTGACGCGTGAACCTGGGTGTCCCGGCAGGGGTCTCTAGCGGCGTGTCGATGGGGGTACGGACGTCAGGTGTCTCCACCGGCGTCTGGGCCCCGAAGCGAGGAGTGTCGAGTGGGGTGGCTCCTGGCGGAGTAGGTAGAGGTGTGTAGCTTCTAGGAACAGTCAGCCGTGCAAAACCTGGCGTAGACGGCGATGCTGTGGCTGGTGTGGGGGCGGGCAAAGAAGGGGAGGGTAAAGAGCCTCGTCGAACACGAGGCGGTGTGGAGGCATCGGTGGCGGAATCCCCACAACAACCGCCACCGCCACCACTAGAGCGCCGGTGTCTAGAAGAGTGTGACGCTCGTCTCGTCGACGCCGAAGCTTCGGAGCGCGCCGAATGCTCCGAAAGAGAGGGAGATGCGGATGGTGTAGGAACGCGCGATGATGCGCCAGAGCGATGACGCTCCACGTACCACTGTCTCTGCTGCGGTGACAAAGAAGAAAGAAACTCCTCATCATCCATACCTGCATTAAACACACGAATATTTAAACTTAATATTGAATGAATAGAGTAGACAATGACGCAAATACTATTAAATACAATGACGTAATGACGCATATAAATACAATGACGCAATGAATCGAGTGGTAGAAGAGGCAAGTCGAAAACTCAGAATTTTCAATCAAAAGAGCTAGAGCTTTTACAGCACGGAGCAAAATTGTTCAAATACAATATTTGTGGCTTTAAGAGATCTCTCTCTCATCCTCGCATAACTCAGCATAACTTCCTATATCTATATAGAGCTCTCCGTTTAAACACATATCCTCTGTTTCATTTTGTAGCTCCTCTGCATGCACCCCATATAGAGCAGTAGCATCTTGATGCTCGTCTGGCACCACCGCAGCGGCTTCTGATTGAGCATCTTCTCTGATCTCCTCCATTGATGTCGTTGTGATTGGCACATGGTAGCCTTCATACGTCCTTGCACTACGAGGGGCTACCTCTATGACGTACCACCAGTTTGATGTAGACTTTGTAGGATGAAATACTACCTGCCAGAGCCACATAACTTACATGAGAGCTTTCAAGCACATAACTTGTAAAAGGGGGATGTTAACTATTTATATACTTACTTGTTCACAATGCTCGGGTAGTACGAAAGTGTCTCTTAGGTCAGTCCATTTCTTAGTAGAATCCACCTCAAGAAAACCAGACTCTCCTCTACGCACAGTAGCGTTTCGACCCTCCATGATTATCTTGAACCATTGCACGTCGAACAAGTCGACAAAAAATCCTCTGTAATCGATCCTCAAAATCTCTTGCAGCGTGCCGAAGTAAGTGAGTTCCGCCACCACGGGATCTGCATCAGAGGAACGTCGTCGACTAGACTGTTCAAATTTTGCCATGATTCCACAATCTTGAGTAAAACGCTTTTTGTCGATTCGTTCCACCCTAAAATGTCGACCTTTACACCATGCTGCTGTGTATGACTTATACTACAACGAACAAAGATTATGAGTGGCCGTTCAAACGTTTATAAATAAAGTCACTTGCTAGTCGTACATTGCAAACTTACCTTGGTCGCGCAACCCCGAGAGTACTCCCACTCTTCTTCAGTCACTTCGTCACCGCATTGTTGTGCGCTTTTCAATTGGTTGTGCAACCATCTTAAGCTCATGAAGGTTGGTAGGCTCTCCAGAACCGCTGGATAGTGCATCGGTGGTCGTCTTCCCCGTCTCCACTCGATTCGTGCCCTTTGTCGCTCTTGCTTTGCATCCTCATATTGTGAAATCCACTTTTGCATCACTGGATTGTGAAGCATGCAAAATCGGTTGATTTTAGCCTCTAGATCTTCCGTCATCTTCTTCTCAACACCGAGATTGCACATGACAATCCCAGATATGCGCTCATCATCTATGGTTCGCCATAGCGTATCCCGGGATTTATCAAATCCGTCTAACCACTCTCCAATGTACACTAGGGACTCTGATACCAACCAACCTTCTGCCATGCTACCCTCCGGACGTGCCTTTTGACGCACATATCCCTTAAGCGTTTTCATGAAACGCTCTAAGAAGAACATCCATCTGGAATGAACTGTGCCAGCTATTTCCACCTCATCAACTATGTGAATAAGAAGATGCACCTGAATGGTTAGCATTGTAGTAGGAAAATGTTTCTCAAACATGCACACAAGCTCCGCAGCATTTAGTTTGGCGAATGGTATGGAGTCTATGTCGATCTCCTTTTGTGAGATCCATCGCACCAGCTTTGCAAGTTTGTAGATTGTGTTACGGATGTCGAGAGACAAACATCCCTCAATGGCAACCGGTAAAATAAACTGTAAAGTATGTGCAGCAATGATATTAAAGTCCACATTTTATGCAATGATATTAAAGTCCACTATGAACGTACCTGACACATTTTATGCCAATCGTGTGACTTCAAACCGGTAAGCTTTCCTTCTTTAGTAAAACACGTTCGGAGCGAGTGCATTACGCCAGTGGGGGTCCGCAAAGATCGAATGGCCTCTTTTACTTTGCGTTCTTGGGCTCCTGTGAAAATCCATGGTGCTTTAGGAAGTTTTATCGATCCATCAGACGCTGTTTGCGGCCAATATTGCTCCATACGATCCACATTTCTAAGGTCAACTCTGGCTCCCAAAGTATCTTTCTTGCCGGTCAAATGGTCCCATAGTAGATTACCCACATTCTTGAATATGTGCATTGGATCGAGCAAGTGATTGATCACGAGTCGAGGCCAGTATGGTAACTCGTACCATAGAGATAGTCTCTTCATCCCTGGAGGCAATCCGTCATCGCACATCTCCTTCTGCTCTAACCATGCTTGTGCAGACATCCTTGGTGGCTCTCTTCCCAAAAAGCCGTCGCGTAACACATGATTCTCCGGAAGATACGCTTGATGACCTTCGTAGATTTGCTTCTTCAGTGAGGGTGCCCTACGTGCATTCAGTCTAGGTCCACATGTGACACATGCTCTGTATCCGCTTGTTTGAAGCCCTGCATGTATACACATGATAATAGATCAACTATGGGGAAAAACAAGATTTACAGTGTCTGAGAGAGGAGTGTCAATAGATCACCTGAGCATTCTGTTAGCCCGGGATAGTCATGCATGGTCCACATTAGAATACCTCTGATCAAAGCATTCCGTCGTCTTGTGTGTCGGCTCATATCCACCACCTCTATGCCAATCCACAATTGTTGTAGCTCTTCCAATAGTGGACGAAGATACACATCCATATTCCCCACTTTATATCGCCCTGGCACAATCAAGCTTAGCCATAGGTGCCCCTTCTTCGTAGTCAACCACGGGGGAATGTTGTAGTTGACGATGACAACGGGCCATACACTGTAAGATGTTGATCTTTGACCAAATGGATTTACGCCATCCATAGCCAGGCCTAAGCGCAAATTTCGAGCTTCCCTGGCAAAATCCGACCATGTTCCATCTATATGTTTCCAGGCTGCGCAATCTGCAGGAATTCGTAGCACACCATCCGAAGATTTATTCTCCTCATGCCATGATGCTAGGGCGGCCATGGACTTACATTCGAAGAAATGCTTGATGCGAGGAAGCAAAGGAAAATGTCGCAAAACCTTTTGTGGAATTTTTGTCCCGTGGAGATCTACTCGATATCTTTCGGAATCACATTTCGGACACTTCTCCATGTCTGTGTATTCCCCTCTGAAAAGAATGCAGTCATTAGGACAAGCGTGGATAGAATTGTAATCCATCCCCAAGTTTCGCAAAATCTTTCTTGCTTCATCTCGGGAATCTGGCATCACATTGTCAGCTGGTAGAATGTGCTCTTTCAGCAATCTACACAACATAAAAATATGATACAGTCGTGTAGAAATCTATCAGATCATTATACACCATGAGCTCTATTAAAGTAAACTAATTGTAATAGATCACCTGAAAAGCGCTGTGACGCTAGTGTCACTCCATCCAAACTTTGCCTGCATGTTGAGAAGAACCAGGAGTGCTTTCAATCTAGACATACGTGCTCCATTATACAATGATGTATCGGCTTCACTTTTCATATCATCATAGATAAGCCTTTCTGAATCCATGATCGTCTCGATCATTTCATCAATCTCGGGCTCAAACATTGCCTCGTTGGGAATGTGCTCTGCATGATCATCCCCCGAGCTGTCAGAGGCTACATCTTGTGGCCTCACATATGCTGCTTGACCAAAGCGCCTGCGAATACGTCTATTGGGTTGCAAGATTGCTGCTTGTTGGCCAGCGTCAGAGTCCGACGAGTTATAATTGGCAACAACTCGATCTATAATAGATGGATCGAACTCGCCAAATTCACGAACGTGCTGCAAAGAAACACGTCTTGTCCGTCGCACAGCATGCTTGCATTGATTACAAGGACATAAGACCCTCGTTGAGAGATAGGTGTTTCGGTTGGACGGTCCCACATCCTCGTCGCTACTCATAATGAGGATAAAAAACTTATAACCTAGACAACAAATTTAATATTCTATTGGCATTCTTCATCTTATCTCTCTCTCTCTCTCTCTCTCTCTCTCTCTCTCTCTCTCTCTCTCTCTCTCTTTACCTCACATTCTCTAGTCATGTCCAATCCCCGCACACCTCGGTCTAGAGGTGCACGGAGATCAGAACCACCGGGTTATAATCTCGTCTTTATTGGTCAATACCTATATTTGTGGGTACAAGAAATCTAGACACCCACGTCTACATGATACTGCATGTAGTGGACAAAATCCCTTTGCCTCTTCTCTAGCTGTAGCACTTCACTTCATCTTAACATCTTTTCACAGTAGATCTTTTCACTGTTCGTCTAACTCTAAACCCTAAACCGTAAGTAATTCTTGCGTGGACTCGATCTAACGTAAATAAGCGTAAATCTAAATAAACGTAAATCTAACTAAAAATAAAGCTAAATCTAATTTAACGTAAGTCTAATGACTAGAGGTTGTCTAGATGGTCATTGTGTCGGGGATGTAGTGACTCTTGCCGCCCTGAAGATCCACCTTCTTCCCTATCTTCTGAAGACATTTCACCAGTACTTTTGGATCGACGGAGCCCACTATGAGTGAAGACAGCAATACCCTATATTCCATTGAGGGCTTTCTTCACCCGCTTCATGCAAGCATCGCAGTCTATGGAGACCCGCATCTAATCTAATATAACATAAATCTAAATCTAGCTTAAATAAATGTAAATCTAGTTAAAAATAAACCTAAATCTAATTTAATGTAAGTCTACATATAACCTAATCTTTAACGTCTTTTAAAATAGTTTCCTACGACGTTATAACTCTCTTCTTCCTGTGTGTGTGCGCGTGTGTGGATGTGTGTGCCAATAAAAAGAGATAAATGGTATAACCTTTCTATCACCCATGCCAAGTGTGATAGATTGATTATGCCATTTCTCTCTTGAATAATAGGTCTTCAGTTCAACTCCTCGTCGGCTAGATCTTTAGGTCTTTTAATTTTAATTAGTTTCCTACGACGCTCCCTTAGTTTCTCTTTCTTTCTCTCTCAATGTGTGTGCGTTTTTTTGGATCGTATGCATGTTTTCTTTCTCTTTTCCTCTCTCAATGTGTGCGTTTTTTGTTTATGCATGTTCTCTCTCTCTTTTCCTCTCTCAATGCGTGCGTTTTTTGTTTATGCATGCTCTCTCTCTCTTTTTCTCTCTCAATGTGTGTGTGCATTCTTTGTTTATGTATGTGTGTGCGTTTTTGCACTCTCTCTCTCTCTCTCTCTCTCTCTCTCTCTCTCTCTCTCAAAAACACTATATGTGTGTGTGTATGTGTGTGTGTGTGAGAGAGAGCGCGATGGAGAGAGAAAGAGGGGAAGGGAACATGAGAATGAGGAGAGGGAAGGAGCATACCTGGCTCTCCTTCCTCTCCTCGTGTGTGTGTGTGTGTGTGTGTGTGTGTGTGTGTGTGTGTGTGTGTAAAAGAAAAAGAGAGAGAGAGAGAGAGAGAGAGAGAGTGAGGGAGAGCGTTACCTGTTCTTTGCTTGAGGGCGCCGAAAAACTCAGATCTGAGATCTGAGTTTTTGGGCGCGCTCGGTTATTTTTTTACCCCAGCTGGCGTCGCTATGAGCGTCGCTATGAGCGTCGCTATGAGCGTCGCAAATTTCTTTGTAAATTTGCGACGCTCATAGCGACGCGTATAGCGACGCTCATAGCGACGCCGGGAATTTTTTTTTTTGAGCGTCGCTGTGTGAGCGTCGCTAATGTGAAGAGCCTCTTGTAGTGTAACGCTCTTTTGGTGGTGTCGTCGGCAAGTTGTAAATGAATATGTAGATCCATTCCTCCTAACCATGTAGCTTCCGTTTGTATGGATGCTATCGGAGCATTCTCAATAGCAACGTCTTGTTGTGCTTTCCTTTGGAAGTTTGCTTGTTCTTTGCGTTTTAATATTCTGAGTTTGGATTCCTGTTGTGCTTGTTCCCGAATGTCCTGTGCTTGACGTCTGCATTGAGCTGCTGCATGGAGTGTTGCGAGTTCTTCAGGTGTCAGTGGAAGAAGATATTTCTTTAATCTACCTCCACTCATCCAATTAGCCATCTCCGCTCCTGCTAATGTGCAAGCTTGATGGCACCACTTTGCGATATATATCATGTATTACAAAAGGCCCCATTCCTCGCTTTTTGAGTTTTTTGGAGTGTTGTTTGAGGGTATACATGAGAGCATAATCCCCTTTTTGGAACTCCTTTTTAATTATGTGTTGATCATGAAAAGATTTCATTTTTTTTCTATAAGCATATATCCCAGCTACCGCTATAAGTCTAGTTTCATCTAATTGTTCTAGGGTGTCTAGTCTCTCCGATAGCTCACGGCCCGTCCATCCTAATTGTGTTTCCACTCTTAGGGATTTGATTAGGAATTCCAATGGTAGGATCGCAATAATCCCGAATACCTTGTCGTTTTATCAGTAGAGAAGTGTCTCCCTGACTATCCTGAGTGTGCTTGATCTAGGATAACGTGATATTCTCTTTCTACAGTAGACAGCCGTAGTTGTTTGTCCTTTCCCTGCCTATACAGTTGGTTGGTAATGAACAGATAGTGTTTGTCCTCTTCTTCAACAATTCTCATTCTTTCTTTGCCCCATTCTGTTGGAAAGGTTTGGTTTTTTAGTACTCAACGACGTGAGCACTCCATTTAGGTGCTTGTACTACGCGAAACATGGTGGCATGTTTCACTAGGGGTTTCATTATACAACTATAACAGGATTTTACATAAGTATGGCACTGTGTTCCATGTTTGGCTAGTAGACGCCCAGTCTGTATAGCCGTTGGCCTGTTTGTGTTTCACGAGTGTGAAATCTTGTAATTTGTATATGAGCTTGTTTGAGGTAGTAGGTGGTATCTTTGGGCTGTACACATAGTCTCAGTATCCCATCCTTAACGTGTTTGTACTACCGTCCTGCTAAAAGCTGGAGATTTCTTGTTTGATGGATAATTGATGGATGTGTTTTTATTTGTAATGAGCCAATTGTGAGTAGAGAAATGGCCTCTTCGCTCCATCGCGGCACCATTTCGATGTTAAACAAATATGAATCAGGAAGGAAATCATCGACACCCTCAGCTGCTTCCCCATGAAATAGTCGTGAAAGATGATCTGCTCTTTGGTGTGTGGTCCCCTTTCTTACTACCACCGTTAATTCAAACTCAAACAGTAGTATAAACTAGCGAACAATTCTTCCAGTGTTGCAAGGTTTGTTTACTAGATAAGGTAGTGCTTGATGATCCACGAAGAAGACGAAGTTGTTTGCTAGAAGGTAGTGTCTAAATTTTTTGACAGCATAGATCATTCCTGGGGCTTCTCTTTCTGTAGTGGTATAATTTCTCTCTGCGTTGTTTAGTTTCCGACTAGAGTAGCAAATGGGAAAATCCATTTTCTTCTCTCCTGGCTGGGCTAATATGCACCCGATGGCATAGGCTGATGCATCCACATGGACATGAAAGATTTTGCTCCAATAAGTGGCTTGCAAAACTGGAGCTGAAATTAACTACTACTTCAATTTTTGGAAAGCATGCTCACATTTCTCCGTCCATTCAAACTTAGTTATGAGGGCGTACAATGGCTTAGCTATTACAACATACATATATATGAAACGCCTGTAGTATCCGCAATGGCCCATAAATGCTTGCACTTCCTTTATCTTCATAGGTCTTGGTAGTGCAACAATTATTTGTAGCTTTTCTTGATCACTTGAAATTCTGTTTTTGGACACAATGTGGCCCAAAATTTTACCTTGGCTTACCATAAAGACACATTTTTCTGGGTTTAAGCAAATACAATTATATGTTCTGCATTTTTCAAAGACTTTTTCCAGATGAGTGATGTGGTCACTTCGTCGATGATAGTGAACACAAAGATCATCCATGTAGATCTCCAGAAATTGTCTGAGATATTCTTTGAATTCCTGGATCATTAGTCTTTGAAATGTAGCAGGGGCATTGGTCAATCCAAAAGGCATTACCCTAGAAGAAAATACACCCCACTTTGTCGCAAAAGCTGTCTTATGCTGAGCTTCTGCTTTGATCGTCAATTGGTTGTAGCCTGAGAACCCATCCAAGAAACTATAAGCCTCTTTCCGTGCTACCCTCTCAATAACATGATCAGTTAGTGGCAGTGGATAGTCATCCCTGATGGTGTCTGCATTTACCTGTTTGAGGATTACACAAACATGCAGTTTTCCATTCTTTTTGGGTACCACCACAAACGGGGACACCCAATTGGTGTGCTCAATCTCGTAGATAAACTCAACGTATTTCAGTTTGTCTATCTCCTCCTTAATTTTCTTGGCAAAAGTTTCATTGTACGTATAAGGACGTTGTCTGTGTGCTCTGGCATCATTCTTAAGGGGAATCGTGTGCTGACAGATCTCAGGATCTATTCCCTTTATATCTTTGTATGACCATGCAGAGACATCTTTATATCAACTGAGTATATCAACTAAAAGTTACTCTTCCTTTTTAGTAAGGTCCGTGGAAATGTATGCTGGCTTAGGATCCTCGCCTGGTTCTGCTAAGTTGATGCTTTTGGTGTTTTCAGGCCCATCATATGAAATTCTTGGTTCTTTGGGATCTCGTTTGGGTGCTCCACGATTTTCCTATCCTGACTGGTATACTTCTTATAGTGGGAAGGTGCATCAAATTTATCATCATTTGATTCCTCATTAGTTTCCATTTTTGTTGTCCAAACTTCCCTCAAGAATCGCTTCAATTCATTGTATTTGACTTTGTGCTCCATTTTGGACAACTTAATTGATTTTTCGGTATTTTTCTCTTTTTTTTTATTGTTGTATGTTTGATTTTTTTGATTTGGTTTTGGTGGACTCAGGTTTCATGTATTTATTTGATATCCTATCCTTGAGGCAGTCAGTTGCTTCTACTAATCTTAGGTACTACATTTTGTCATTTAATAGAGGTACTGAGTCCTCGTTGTGCTTGTTTTTGCGTTTATCTCGATACCTGCATTGTCTTCGAGGGTTTTGGTTTGGGAAATCATAGTAGATCACCCGTCGATCCTTTCATTTGATGCTCTGACTTGGAGCTACTAGACAGATCGTCGTCCGCGTTATCCTCTACCATATTATACATCGAGTCTTGGAAATCTTCTTCTTTTGTTTGGTGAAGGTCTCTTACAGAGATTTTGTCCACTATGCATTGGCACTCGACCACACCCCGTCCTTGTCAGGAACTTTTTGCTCTGTCTTCGATCGCAGCTAGGCTGTCACCCATCATCTGGAATGGAATGATATCATACTCTTCCTCATCATAGAATTTGGTGACGGTCACCTCGTTTACACAAACATCAAGAGTAGCTAATATTTATTGCCATCCAAAAGGTTTGAACATATCTTCTGGAAAAGGCTCTGGTATGTATGCCTTGTCTTGTGCAGTCCTATCAAGAATGCCGTTTTTCTTTTTTAGACTTCCACATTCCGAAGCTTCTCCTCTCCACTGGTGAGCTTTGTTTTGTAGCCAAGCCGGTATTCCTCCTTCCTGATCAGTTGTGGAATGCAAGTCTTGTCCTGGGGTTATTTCTACGTCTCTATAGCTATGATCTGTGACACTAATTTTCGTAGTGACATCGTTGTTCCTGAGATAAATATAGTCGTAGCCCCAATCTTGCACCATTTTGAGCTGACACATAAATGGTTTGCCCAGTATGATGTTGAAAGTGCTGCTCTCATCAAAATTCATAATAGTGAATGTGTGTTCATATGCAATTCCACAAGAGGTTACTACAATCTGCTCCAAGATGCCTATGGGTCTTTCCAGATACCCATCTACCAATTGAAGTTTCATTCTTGTCTTTCTGAGAGCAGGTTTTCCCATTTTTTCCACATGGCTTTGGTATCTATGGCTATTAAAACCCTGCTATCCAAGATTGCTATTGACTTAATCTTTTTGTACTCCACCGGTAGGGTAGTATTTCCTTCTTCACTTTCACAATAATCCCCTACCTTGTTTACTGGTACTGGCTCATGTTTAGTTTGTTCGAGGGTTGTGTCTTTAATGTGTTTCAAGAA
Source organism: Adiantum capillus-veneris (assembly GCF_014529385.1). NCBI lineage: Eukaryota > Viridiplantae > Streptophyta > Polypodiopsida > Polypodiales > Pteridaceae > Adiantum > Adiantum capillus-veneris. The sequence goes on from NC_140939.1 coordinate 15,525,386, forward strand.
GCCTTGGGTGAAGGGATTACGAGCCCTATTTTTTCCAATTTTTTCTCAACCTCGTCCGAAAGATGCGGTCTAATATGCAGTAACTTTGACAGAGTCAGTGTACAATGTATAGGGGATGACATCAGCTCGTGAAGAGTTTTAGTATCCATCATCTTAGGATTGGCTTTCCATTGAGGTGGGACTTTCCTTACCTCCTATCGAGTTTCAGGATTACCAATAAATGAAGGTAAAGTCTTCAACGTCTGCCATACTGTCTTCCGATATTGCTGTACTTGCATCGCCATACAATGATCTGATGTCATTTGGGTAGATCTCATGCTCCAGGTGGATTTCTGGGATAGGAGATGACACAAGTGTGGCACTTCCATATTTTCTATTCCTTATCCGTTCCCATAGCTCTTGAGGCCATTGTTCTTCTACCTTCGGAATTGGTAGTGGTACTTGAGAATACGTTCCATCTGCTGTATTGGCTACCATCCTCGTATCCAATGGTTTTCTTTCTACAAGATTTGGTAGGTTATTATTTTCAATTCACCGCCCCTCTAACTCATGAATATTTTCTTGGATTAGTACCTCGGTTTTTGGAGCCGTAGGAACTGATAGTTCTATAAGCGCTTGAGCGGCTTGGATGAGCTCCTTACACATCTTTAGCCTCTCTTTCTCATAGCCTCGATGAGGGTACGTTAACCACCTATCCTCTTGAGTTTTGTTAGGCTTTAGCCTTGTCTTGTAAGATTTCAGAATTGCATCCAAAGGTTCGAACACCTTGTCTACCAAGACTGACCCTCCTAATGGTAGATCCGATGGTTTTTTAATCTCGTTGTTGCCCTTAAGGTCTCTTTCCCTTTGAAGTTGTTCCTCTGTTTTTAGTAATTTGGTTTCCAAGGCTGTTTTTTCCTTTTCCCTTTTGGCTTCCATCTTGTTTCGTTTTGCCTTTTAGGATTTCCTAGGGGTTCGGACAGACAAGTTTTCTACTTTGGTTTGGCTGGCTGGGATGTTCCTTGTTGCCTCATGTGCTTGAGCTCTAGTGATCGTGTTTATTGAATGTTCGGTTCTTTTTCCGATCCACTTGAGCTTGGTACAATCCCCATTTTGTTCATGGTTGCTTTTCCTTTGTTTTTGGGGTTTTTTGGACAGTGTGAAATGAGATGGTTGATCGTGCATCCATCACAAAATCCAAAAAGTTTCACCCGTTCTCCTTTGTTTATACAAACTCTAGCCCAGTGGTCACCACCACATTCATAGCATGGTCCTAATGTGGTGCAGAAGCTTGTGGAGCGCGCATCGGTTGTTTTGTTCTAGGAGGGTAGTCCCTAGGTTTGTAGCCCTGATTTTCCATGAACATGAGCATATTCTCATCGACCAAATAATGGTTTTTAGTTGGCTGTGCTATGTATGAGGGCTCGGGAATTTCTTCCAGAATTATCCATGGGTTATGTCTCTTTGGAGCATCTGCATTCCCATCAAATCCCCTCTCATAAGTATTCTGTGAATCTTCTCAATATGAGGCTACTTGGACCATACTCTGATGGTTCTATGAGTTGAGAAATCCTTACCATAGCCCTATTTTCATGGGGTAAGGAAGGTTGATGTCCCAACACATGTTGATATTTTTCCTGCCCCAAGATTGTGTTATTTATCCCCACTTGGTACCTTCGAGGGGGCGGAAGTTGTTGCCCCCCATGTGGTCCATATTGTCTCTCTCTAACATAGTTCCGAATATAGAAACATTCATGAGTTTCATGGTTTGTCCATTTTTGTTTTATAGCACACCATTTCAATATTCATTGTGCGTTTACTCTTGGCCTTTGTTGAAGGTTTCACCACTGGGTTGTATGATCTCCTCCCCAAGTATCGCATTTTTGGGTGGGCGGTTGCCGTATGTTTGGGTTTGTCCTGTTTCCTTGGTTTATCCTCATGATCACTTCCTCGATCATTCGATCAACATCCGCCACACTTGGATTTTGCCCTCCCAATTTTTTCATGGACTCACTAGTGGTTGAAGAGGGTCTATTCGTCCTCTGGTCTGTGTCTTCAGCCACCTCCCCATATGCCTTCCAGTTATCTACAAGATACAACACCTCTTTTGTGACTTGCTCAAAAGTTACACATGCCTTGAAGTGCAAGTCCTTTTTTAGCGTGTCATTTCGTAATCCTTCTATGAAAAGGAATGATAGTCTTTCATCCTAAGGTAGTTCTCAAGAAGGGCATCTTTCTATGTACCACTTGAAACGAACCGATGCTTCCTTCACTTTGTCTTTTTCCTTTTGCCTAAATGCATAGATCTGGGAGACAGTGTTATGCTTGATCCTCCTTTTTGAGAATTCCTCTACGAATTCTTGGAGAAGTTGCTCAATACTTGGAATTCCAAGCTCTTTAATGGTTGGAACCAAGTCAAGACAGTACCTTCTAATGTCAACCCAAATCCTTCATATTGAGTTTGGAAATCAGCTACCTATTCCACTCTCAACACTTGTAAGAAGATTGAAACATGGGCATACGGATCTCCAGATCCATTATACTTTTTGGGTACGCATTTTGCCACCTGAGATGGTCGCATATGTCCGGCCTCTGCAACCATTCTAACAACTTCTGGTCCTCCTGGTGTGGCTTCTCTAGGTTCATAATCTCCTCTTGATAGTAGCAGTGCTATCCTATCCGCTATACGTTCATCAAGTCGATCTCGTGTAATAGTCGGAGGGATTCCAATGGTGTAACTGATGGCAGGAACAATAATGCCCCTATGTGTGTTCATGGGATCCCTAGACGCCGTCGATCCTAAAGGTTTGTGTTTGTGGGACTCGTTCATGTCCATAAGAATACTCCACCCTGGTTCTCAAGGGGCTCACGTTTACAGTCTTAGGTTGAGTGTGAGTAGTCGTGGTTTTTACCTCTTTTGGATTTACATAGTATTGGTGGAGTGGTCCTCCATATCTTTCTTACTCCTTTTGATCCATTGGAGAGTACTTTTGGACATACTTGTCCATTATGACCACCTGAATACTTCTGCCCTCCATGTACGTGTAAACATACAAGTTTTTTTGGTCTATCAATTCTTTGATGTGCGGCTCGTCACATCTGTAATAGAGTGTTTGTTCTCCATTATTGAACTTATAAAGCCCCACATATGTGTTGTCTGTGTTAACGTGCTCTATCTCAGTAGTACGTCGAAGTACCGTGTTTTGTTTCTCCATTTTGGGTGGTGCATCGGTCAGTTCACTATCTACCTTGTCCTTGGTGCCGGTGATTCCCCATTTATCCACAATAAAAGGGTTATGAACCACTAGGTACATTACTTCCTCTTGGTCGAAATATCTATCCCCATCATAATCAACATCTACAAGGTCTCTAAACTCGCTTGGCTTATTTTCCAAGTTAACACAGTAGCGGTCCATTCCATCCTTATCGATTTTGGCCTTAAGCTTGAAACTTCAAATACAAACATTTTACATCAGATGTAGGCTGAGAAGGACCTGCACCCATCGAAGTTGTTCCCTTAGGGTTTGACTTGTTAGAATCTTTAGTCATGTTGTTGTATGATCTCTCAGATGAAGTGTCAGAGAAACTATCCTCTAAAATCGGTTCCAAAGGTGGTAGTGATCTCTGAATCACACTTTGCTCCGTCAAGTGATTACTCCCTTGATCAAAGATGATGGGGTTCCTATTCTCATAGAATCTTCCTGATCGAAAATTCATGAAGAATTGGTATTACAAAATCCAAACCGAGTTACCTCATTAAATAGTTTGAATCTCTCGTTTGATCTTGCTTGCTGGGTAGTATCTTCTAGTACCTGCAACCTCTCAAGAATTTGCTTGATAGCTGTGAGCTTACATCCGTTCTTGTTAGTTCTTGCTTTTATTTGACAAAACTTAGCACACAATTCCCTACACAAACTCAATAATTTGGATCCAATTTTGATTTTGAAAGAAGCACCAGGTTGCTATGGACTAGCTCTTTGTATGGTAAGTTTCTATCTCTGTTCTAACTCACAGGTACATAAATCGCGATCCATGTTGAGAAGCCAATTCAAATTTTGTTGCTATCATCAGATGTAACATGATTAAGAGGTTTTATGTAACATTTAATGGCCTAAAAACTTGTGTGTAGCGGAAATTAGCATGAACATAGTGGGAATTTCATTAGAATAGATTCCTACTGAGAATTACAAGAGTGCTTGGGTGGAGAGAGCAACAAAAAGCATAACACCTAGTTAGATAGCATGAAAAATACTTTCAAAAGAGAGAGAAATTAAGCTATTGACAACATTTGAGGACCGGATTTGCATGGAGCCGGTCCCCCCTCCAAAAGGCTTTGTATTATGGTTTCTCCCATCAAGAGAGCCATTGTACAATACAATTCTTTGTGTTCCTTCAAGACTAGCTAGTGCAATGAAGATGAAAGCTTCATGCACTAAGCAAAACACTTAGCAAACACAACATCAATTATCCTCGATCTTTGACCCAAGACCTCAGACACCTTCGAAGATGGTGAGAGCTATTAGGGTATGAGAGTAGATTGAGAGGAAGAAGGAGTATCTTACGAGAAAGATGTACATCTCCTCACATAATCACTCATATTAGCATAGCTTGGCTTAGTAATTAGCATGGTAGAGGAGATCAGCATGCATTGAAGCTTGGCTCTTGGTTGGATTTGCATCCACATGCCAAGAGTGTGTCGATGTAGGCTTCTATCTCACAAGCTTGGAGTAGGTGATGAGCTCTCCATTAAAGCTTGGGAAGAGATAGTCTTCTTTAATTCACACATGAGATTGTGTGAGTGTGTGTGTGATAATGCCTTGCAAAAATCAGCCCCCTCTCTCCCTTGGGCGAGCCCTCTTGCTATTGGCTCTTCCTCTACCGTCATTGGACCTCCCTAGGCCTAGCCAATGGTAATTAAGCAGTATAAGTGATAGCCTTCTGACTGTCCCCCTTTCCCCTTTTGTGAGAGCTTTCGGTAAATTAATAATTCAACTAAACTCTCATTGGACCCCTTTGCCTCCTGGCCAATAGGAATCAGGCAATTGGGCTGCTGAATGCTCATTGGACCCCTTGGGAGACTGTCCAATAGTCTTCTAGAGGACTTAATTCTCATTGGTTCTTTAATAAGTGTTACAGCTTGTGGGCATCTGGGCTAGGGAGCTGACATGTGACCCTCATTCCCTTTGTGTAAATGGAGCTTGTGTGTATGTGTGTGTGTGTGTGGCTTTCTCTCTCATCCCCTACATGCAAGTCTCACCCCCTCCCAAGTAGAGATTGCAAAGACTTTTTTGTACACACACAAAGCATCCAGTTCCCTTAAGGTTGACCTTTGGACACAACCTTTGAATTTTGGAACCTTAGCATTTTGGAAGTCTTAATGGGCTGAACCTTAGGGTCTTTTTAGCCCATTGTTTCACATGGCTCTTTTGCAGATGGCCCCCCCTTTGGATCCCTATTTTCCCTCCTTTGGATCCCTAATGTGGCCGGTCTGCTAGCTTAACCAATATTCTAGCTTTTTCTCCCCTGGCACTTCCCCATATTAAATGATCAATTTAACATGAGAAAATCATTTAGGATAATTAGATATTGATTATTATTACATTACCTCTCTCTTGAAATCATAGTCGTCCTCGACTATGGTGTAGACAAGATAAAGCATATTCATGAGTCCTTTTCTTAGCGGGTAGAGGATCCCTATGTTACCCTACGACATCATTTCACAATGGATGACTAGTCCATTTGGAGCTTGAGAGCCTGAGGCTACCGCAAGCCTGTCTGCACATTAGTCCTATCAATCTGCCATAGTAGAGTGACAAGCTCTACTTGGTGTTTGGGAGACGTCATCTCCGCAAACTTGATCTAAGCATGCATACTACTTCATTTTTGTGCACAATAAAGAAAAAGAGAGTCTTATAAGAAAAAAAAACTTTGTTCATTTTTAACATTTTGTACATTTGCTTACATTGTAAGCATTGACAAGGTTTAGGTTATCCTTTAATTGTATGCCTTGCATCCATCTAGCATCTTCAAAAGGATAATTCTTAAACTTAATAAGATATCGTCGGATAGTATTACCGACTCTTAGTACCTTGTCTTCATGTCGGAGAATGGACTCGAGCTGCAGCACCTCCTCTTGGTCCTTGATCTCCGATGGGTCTTCAATAGTTGGTTCTTGAGGTGGCTCTCCTTTGTAAGGCTTTAATAGGCTCACATGGAAAGCATTGTGTATGATCCAATGATTGGGCAACTTGAGTTGATAGGCCATCTCATTGATTGGCCTAAGAATCTGGAAGGGACCATAGTACCTTTTTGCTAGTTTAGCATAGTACTTTTGGTGTCCCGTAGGATTCTTGCCCGTCGTGTGCCTTAATTGAGCCTTGGGAAACTTTAATAAGACCCAATCATTTTCTTTAAAGGCTTGGGCTCTTCTGTGCTTGTCAGCAGCAGCCTTTTTCCTTTGCTATGAGATAGAGATAGCATCCTTAATCTTTTGAAAATATTCTTGTAGGTCTCATCTATACTCATCTACAGAGCGAAGATCTTCCCATGTACCTTAAGTAGCAAGCGAGTTTTTTATGTCCCCTCAATTACCTCAAAAGGTGCTTTTCCCGTGGAAGTATGTACAGTGTTATTGTAAGCATACTCCACTAAGGGTAAGTACTTCTCCCATTGGGATCTTTGATCTACTTCCGTTACATAGGCTTTTAGTAGATCGAGAATGGTTAGGTTAGCTATTTCACTTTGGCCATCCGTTTGTGGATGATAGGTCAAAGAGAAGTTTAGCCTTGTCCCTAAATTCTCAAAGAGACCCTTCCAAAAATTACTGGTCATTCTAGGATCTCTATCTGACACTATGGACATTGGCAAGCCATGGTGCTTGAAAATTTGTGAAATGAAGAGGGTTGCCATTTGATGGGCTTTGATAGTATTTTTGACAGGTATAAAATGAGCTTGTTTACTGAACCTGTATACTATCGTCCATATTCCCATATTCCCATGGATAGACTTAGGCAATCCAAAGATAAAATCCATGGATATGCTCTCCCACGGTGAATTAGGGATTGGCAAAGGTTGAAGAAATCCAAGTTGCTTCCCTCTATCAAATTTTGTCTTTTCGCATACCACACATTTAGAAACATACTCTTGTATGTTCACTTTCATGGTAGGCCAATAGAAATATGTTTTAATTCCCTTTAAGGTAGATTGAATCCCTCTATGCCCCACATAATGAGGAGCATGAGATTCATACATTACTTTCTCACATAGTGAGTTAGTAACGCATAGTCTATTGCCATAGAGAAGATAACCATCTTGTAAAGTAAATGGTTCTTCTTTCTTCCCTAATGCAAGGGCTGAAATCACATCTCTAAAATCAGGATCAATAGTATACTCATCTATCATTGAAGATAGATCATTGTGAGTTGCTATGGAAACCGCATTCACTCTTGGCCGTTGTGAGAGTGCATCAGCTACTTGATTATGCTTGCCAGCAATGTGAGCAATATGAAAATGAAATTGCGAAAGGAAATTTGCCCACCTCATTTGCTTGTCGGAGAGCTTGGTCTGTGTCATGAAGTACTTAAGACTTTGGTGATCCGTTCGCACAATAAAAGGAGTCCCCAATAAATAGTGCTTCCATGAGTCTAAGGCATGTAGAACTGCAAGGATTTCCTTTTCATATATGCCTAGAGCTTGCTCAACAGGGTCGAGCCTTCGACTCTCATAGCCTATGGCGTGCCCTTCTTGGAGCAAAACAGCTCCAAGGAAATCACCACAAGCATCACATTGGACCTCAAATGGTTTTGAGAGATCTGGTAGTGTAAGCACAGGTTGAGAGATAATATTTTCTTTAAGCTTTTCGAAAGCATTGTTCTCCTTAGCAGACCATGTATACCTAACGCTTTTCTTTGTTAGGTCATGTAATGGTCCTGCAATTTGCGAGAACTTTTTTATGAAGCATCTATAGTATGCACACATACCTATAAAGCTTCTTAGTTCATGAAGATTTCTTGGTTTAGACCATCCTTTTATTACCTCTAACTTTGATGGATCCATTTGGATGCCATCTTGAGAGATAATGTGACCTAAATACTGAATCTCTTGCAATAAAAATTCACTTTTCTTTCGATTAACATAAAGTTTATTCTCTCTTAAAACTTGAAATATTACCTGGAGGTGATGGTTGTGTTCATCTAATGAATTAGAGTAGATGATAATATCATCAAAGAACACTCTAGTGAAGGTTGGATGAGGCCAGGACAGCTTCTCCATCAAGCGGTTGAATGTGGCTGGTGCATTGGTCAAGCCAAAAGGCATGACAATGTATTCGTAAAGACCAAATGTGGTGCGAAATGTGGTCTTTACAATGCCTTGATCAACTATACTTATTTGATGATAGCCACTTTTTACTTCAACCCTACTGAAGTAGGTCAATCCTTGTAGCTTATCAAATAGGTCTTCTACCCGTGGAACGGGAAACCTATTTTTGATAGTGATCCTATTTAGTGCTCTATAGTCGACACACATACAATATGTTGCATCTTTATTTTACACTTATAGCACAAGTGAGAAAAATGGAGATGACCTAGGCCTAACCATGCCCTTCTCAACTAACTCATGCACTTGCCGCTGAGGCGGTCTGGGGCGGGCAACAAGAAGAGCGGCCTCTAAACACCCTTCGAGGCTCCCTGCTGCTCAATTGGGGCTGAGGCAAGCACAATCAGAGACAACAACAACCCACAGCCAGAAACCAAACAAGAAAAGGGGCACCACCTAGTTGTAGATGCGAACTAGGACGCACGTGATATCTCCTTGTACTCAAACGCACAAAGAGAGGGGAATGCAAGATAGCCACACACACCAAACACAAACATTCACCACGCCAGAGAGAGGTAAAGATCACAAATCAACTTGAGCAACTCAGTCTTAGCCTTAAAGACTGGATGCACACAAAGCTTGATGAGAAATAGAGGGACAACACAAAACTTGACCTTGTTGCCAATACACAAATTGTCTTAGGGTCACAGGAGCCCTCTCACCGAGCACCCTCTTACAATTGACCTTTTAGGCAAACAATTCAACAAGCCCTCAAACCACCAAGCATGAAATGACACAACAAACTTCAAGGACAATATACCTTCAACCACCTGATGAGCCAACTTACAAGTCAATTTGGAGAGAAGAGTCGTAGTTGCAGCATACAATTGCACCCAAAACTATAAATCTTATTTATGCACAAGAGTAGGCTACAAGTGTGATGAAGAGTATGGCATCACTCCACTCCTCTAGATGGCATAACTAACTTCAAGCTTCTCCATGCACCTATGTGTAGTGATGGAATAGAGCGCTCACAATGCACACACTCTACACAACTAGGCTTGAAGAGTGGTGTGTTATGTGTTGAGAATGGTGTGGTGTAGTGTGATCATGTGATGATTTACAAGGGAGAGAAGGGCTCTATTTATAGGTTTTAGAAGCCCCGATTAGGATTAGACCTAATCAAGTTTATTTGAAGAAATAAAAAATTATGCATATTTTATTTTTTAAATGAGGGTGGGTCTCTCTTATCCTTTGAGTCACATGGATGTGGGCTCAAGGGAAGAGAATTATTGAGGACGAAAGGAGAGAGGGATTGAGTGAATAATTTGGGAGTGCCTACTCTAGTAGAGGGTGCATTTTACAATAAGGTTAGTGGTTAGTAGTTAGTAATTATCACCACAAAATATTTACAAAATCATTCACCAAATGGTGAGATATATGATGAGAAAAGTTAGAGAGGGGATGAGCTTGTAAAGAGAGGTTGAAGCTTTGGAGAAGTTTACATTCACCTCTTTACAGCACCGGAAGAAGAAGCGGTCAGCATGGCGAAGTAGTGCGTGTCGATGAAGCTATGTTATCTTCAAACCTTGGAAAATTGATGATAAAATCCTTCATTTGCAGAGGTTAACCTTGGATTTTTGCTGATTTTTTGAAGTTCTTTACAAAGCTGAAGAGAGTATGGTAATATGAACATATATGTAGAGAGAAAGGGGAGCTCCTAGGGGTGTAGAATTGGAGGATGAAGGCTATGGAGGTGTGAGAGAAGTGGCAATGGTGAAGAGGGTGAATTAGGACATGGGAGTTGCAAGTTTGGGAGTGGGAAGGAGAGGGAGGAGTGTGTAAGAGTGAGTAGGTGTGTGGAAGGGTGAGAGAAATAAGAAGATTTTTTGGGTGTATTAGGTGGCAGTTTTGAAGTCAGCCATAAATTTCATGTAAAATCTCCCTTGACTTCAAAATTTTTGAAAAAATTATAAAAAAGTACTTCAACTCACAAGCTATGTTTTGTCTTTTATAAGTATCCTCAAATTCAGATCATAAGAAGGTGCCAAAATCTGTCCCGGCAGCACCTAATAAATCTTGAAGTGGGCCACTATTTGATTCTTTTTTCTTTGTAGTCTTCCAAGTGAGCCCCCCATACATCAACCATGACCTAATACTGCCAAGGAGCTTGCACACATGTATGGTATAGGATAATTATCAAATATAATATATACTTGTGGGGTAAGAAGATAGGCTAGCTAGTCATGAAAAATGGACACGTGGGATGCATGGTGGAAAAAAATATATAAAATAAAAGGAGGAAAATCATGAGGGAAGGGACCCTAAGTTATTCTCTCCTTTGAGTAATTCATGGAATTTATTTAAAGATAAAATCTATGTACTTGTGAATATTTAACTGGGAGGGATAGAAAAAAATATGAAAGAGCCAATAAGGTTATTGGTGAATTTTTACAATGAAGTCACATAAAGGTTTTTCAAGGCTTGTGTGAGTTGAGCTTAAGGGATAGAATGACAGTAAAATATGTATAAGAAATGACACGCGATGGAAGCTAGCATACTTAGGCCTGATAACGCACACCTAGGAATATATATTTATATAAATCCAAAAAATTTGAAAAAAAAACCATTTATACTAAGGTCGTTTATTTGATAGAAAATATTTACATATAAAGAGGACCATAATATTATAAATTTATTTTTTTGTCTCCTAGCCCAATGACTCGCTTAACGATTTAATAAAAAAATGTGATAAAAACCCTAAACACACGCACACTATTTACAATGAAAAAGCGAGCCTAGTCATTGTGCTAAGGTGTTTTTGTGGGGTGAAGTGGCTTCTTAAAATTATTTTATGAGAGCCGAAAAACGGCTATCACCGCATAATCTCCTCTTGTTGAGCTTGAGAAACTCTATAAGGAGGTTTGTTAGGCGGTGAACTTCCTGGAAGAAGTTCAATTGCATGGTCATCATTACCTCGCTTAGGAGGCAGATCACAAGGGATGTCGTCAATAAAAACATCTTGAAACCCCTTGAGAAAATTGGATAACTCTAATTCCTTTTGGTTTCTTTTATTTTCTTTTGCTAAAGCATTAGGTTCATTTTGAGAATCTTTAACAAAAATCATGTACACAGAAATAGAGCTCTTTATTGACTTGTTGAAAGCTGGTGTATGTACAATGGGGATAGTGTTACCTATTTCCTTAGCATCTATATACATGTCTTTTTCCCTGAACTTAAAGGAGATTCTCCTTTCAGGAAATTTAGCATTGGCGCCAGGCGATCAAACCATGGTGCCCCTAGGATTACATCCTCATGCTTTAGAGGAGAGATAAAGAAGTCCTCTTTGTCCACATAGCTTTGAACATGAAGCCTCAATTTCCCGATTAAGGGAGTGACTGAAGCTTCTTTCTCCTTGAAAGCACTGTCTGCGGGTAGGACATCTCCCATCTCATAGGCTTGTATGCCTAGCTTGGTGGCCAACTCTATAGATATAAAATTGTGAGTAGAACCAGGGTCAAAGAGAATAAAAGCATCATGTTCTCTTACCTTTCCCCAAGCATGGCATAGAGGAGATCCTTTGTGGTGAGTTTGGTGAGTCTCCTCCTATTGGATTTCAACCAAGGAAGCTCTAGGAGGATATTGGCGGTTGTTCTTTTGGGCACAAATGCAGTACGCATGCCCTTGTTCGCCGCACTTGAAACACCGGGTATCCTTGTGATAACTCTCAAGCTCTTCAGGAGAGAGTTTGTTTTTACCTTTGTAAACTCCCTTCTCTTTAGCTTTGTTGGATATGCCCTTAGGAGACTTTTGGACATTGTCCTTCCCCTTAGGCTCGTTGGAACCCTTGTTTTCTGTGGGCTTATTATTTCTTTTAGCCCCCGTTTGGAAATTGATTCGAGAGGCCACCATAGTATGGTGTATTACTGCCGATATGGTACGTGGACTTTGGGAGTTGACATACTCCTCCATTTCTTCGGTTAAGCCCACACAAAATTGTTGCTTTTGCTCTCCAAAATCCAATTTTTTGAAGATAGTGGCTTTGAGTTGTAGGTCCCAAAACTTGTCTACATATTTGTGGATGGATTCATAGGGAGAGAGCTTGAATATTCGCCATTCGGTGAGTACATTGTCTTTGGCATCGGTGGCCAAAAACTGCTTCATAATGGAAGCTCTTAAAGCTTTCCATGTTCGTGGAGCTTCACCGTTGGCTCGTAGGCTAGACCACCATTCCCTACCGGACTTTTGAAAGTGCATAGCTACATGGCATAGCTTAGAGGACTCCGTGAAGCCCTCATCTCCAAACGCCGCATCAAACTGTTGGATAAAGACCAAGACTTTGTCCGTAGCACCAAAGATGCCATCATAGGTAAAGAAAGAGATGCTCTTCCCTCCCTCTTTGAACTTCTTTAGCTTGGATGACCTCTTCCATGCAGCATAGTATTTCCTATGGTCTCTTCTTTTTGATGGTTCAAAGGTTGCACCATCACTTTCTTCAGAAAGTGAAGAATTTGAAGAAGGTGGAGAAGAGGGTGACCTCTTTCTCGCCTTTTTCTTGTCTTGATCTTCATTGTCTTCACCATCACTTTCATAAGAGGAAGAGGATGAAGAAGATGAAGAAGAGGGTGTCCTCTTTCTCGCCTTTTTCTTCTCTTGCTTTTTATCATCTCTCTTTGAATTATGGTGTGGAGAAGAGTGCGATGGTCTTCTCCGCTTTGGTGGTGATGGAGAGCGTTTAGCCCGCCGTCTTCATGGAGCCATCTCCACCGAGGTGACGGGAGACTCACTTCTTTCTCGTTCCTTTGGTGGAGGCTCTTGAGTTCTCCTTTGGGAAGGAGATGCATCATCAAGAAGTAAATTCTTGAGCCCTTCGTATGGATTCTCTTCTTCTTCCCGAATCGCAGAGAGACCTCTTTTGGGAGTCTCACAAGGATGCTTCCTAGGTGTTCTCTTGTCATGGTGATGAGCTTGGAGAATCTCGTGAGCATGGAGCTGCCGTTGCAGTTCACTTTGGAGAGATGGATTGCCCATGGCTTGTTGAAGCCTAGAAACAAGATAGTTAACAAGCATTGGAGCATCATTAGTTGCTTGTCATTAGCAAAATCAAAGTTATCAACATTAATTTCACTCCCTTTACTATTGTCAACCATCCTAACAACTTTTAGGTGTAAACTTTTTAGGTGTACTTTGGCAGTTCAAGCCCTAGTTGCTACTCCTCTTTACCCCTTTAGAAAAAGCACTCAAGCTACTGTACCCGTGGCTCGAATGCCATTAATTGCAAGGAATAGAAGACAGGGTCTTTCAACACCAAAACGGCACCGGCTCCTGTCAAGCTTCTAATAGCTCAATAGTGGTTAAGCCGTAGGCAAGCCCCGTAGGACTCCACTATTAAGACCATAGCTCTTGACGGTGATGCCCCATTAACTGTACAAAGGCAGGCGCACTACAAGGCTGAAAAATCCCTATTCTACTTACTCACAGGCAATTAATAATACCAACCATTTATAGCTAGCTTGAGGACCTCCCTTCTTGAGCAAGAAAAGAGAAACCTTGTGCTCTGATACCAATGTAACTTTTAATGGCCTAAAAACTTGTGTGTAGCGGAAATTAGCATGAACATAGTGGGCATTTCATTAGAATAGATTCCTAATGAGAATTACAAGAGTGCTTGGGTGGAGAGAGCAACAAAAGGCATAACAGCTAGTTAGATAGCATGAACAATACTTTCAAAAGAGAGAGAAATTAAGCTATTGACAACAGTTGAGGATCGGATTTGCATGGAGCCGGTCCCCCTCCAAAAGGCTTTGTATTATGGTTTCTCCCATCAAGAGAGACATTGTACAATAAAATTCTTTGTGTTCCTTCAAAACTAGCTAGTGCAATGAAGATGAAAGCTTCATGCACTAAGAAAAACACTTAGCAAACACAACATCAATTATCCCTGGTCTCAGACCCAAGACCTCACACACCTTCGAAGATGGTGAGAGCTAGCAAGGTATGAGAGTAGATTGAGAGGAAGGAGTATCTTACGAGAAAGATGTACATCTCCTCACATAATCAATCATATTAGCATAGCTCATGAGCTGAAAAAAACTCGACATTTTTTTGGAATATCAATTCCATCTTTAACCTTGTCCTTGCACAACATTTCACAACCTAAACTGTGTGAAAAAACGGGTCCTGTTTTTGGCTTTTTTCAACTTTTTGCAGCTATACCACTCTAGAATTCATGTTTGTGAGGTCTATAATGCTAGAGAACTATCTTTAGTAGTCCTCAACATGTCCTGATGCTTCTAGGGAGAAATAAATGTTAAAGTTGTAAGTTATGACCAAATTACAAAAATTGTCAAATCCTGTTTTTTAGCCAATTTTAGCTCTTCTATGATTTTTTTGGTGGCTTTCATGATATCCAAATACAGTTTTGATTTTCTATGTCGCATATTGTAACATAAAGCTATTATTCCTTGAGTTTTGGGGCACCTAATACCCTATTTTTCATAGTAGACAACGATGGTTGATTTTTTCAATTATAGAAGAAAATGAAACATTTTATTATATCAAGTATAGCTTTTTCAATATTGTTAGTTTCTTGTGACAACTACATGCATTTTGTAGGTAGTAACCATATCTAGTCATAAGGATCAAATTTGGCTAGATATTGAATAGTTTCTATGGGATTCTACAACTCATAATGTTGAACCCAGTTTTTTCATGTTTGCTGTATTTAGCACTTCATCTTTGTCCCCAAGATTCCCCTTGGTAAGAGATGTATTATTCTTTTGACATGCTCCATGGCTCCTTATGAACCTAAAGGACAATATGGAACTAAGAAACCATGCATATATTATTTGTATTGAGCGTGGCTATAGAAACTTTGATGATAGGTTTGCAGAATGGTAAAAATTCAACTTTTTTTAACCTATTTCTTTTGGCAAAACAAAAAATAGTGAGTGAGAAGCAAACATATGTTTTGATCACCAACCCATTGAAGTTAACTAGGTAATTTATCTCAAGTCCTACAAAAATCCCTAATCTTATTTATATGCAACAAAACGTAAGAAATGACTGTTTTGATGAAAATGTAATGGTCCATCAACTTTGGAGGCTTGGTGTGACCAAAAGATAAGAAATTTTACAAGTTTCTTATTTTTTCCATGTATAGTAGGCCTTGAACTATAACCTCATGAAAGGATTTTACAAAATGAGTGGATCTACTATGGTTTTGGAGGTTTTTTTCAAAACCCTGAAAGGACACTTTTATGTCGTGTTAGGTTACCAACCTAGTGTTAAAGCTTTTTAGGACAGACAAAAGTCAGTTTTAGGGTTTATTTTAGTGGTTTCCCCCTTGATTTAATTTTTTCTTCCTTTTGTCCTCTTTTTGAATTTTTTTGAAAAGGGTCCTTTGGGAGAAAGTGTTTCAATTGTTATCACTTCCCTGCTTGCCTTTTATCAGCTCAAAATTCCAAACAGGCACATGGATCGTGATTCATGTTTGGCAAGATGGATTGACACTTTGTGAGCTAATTACACAAGGTATGATGATGCTATTCCCCAAGTTTTTTTGGATTTGATCAGTTTTTTCCAAGTGAGAAGCAAGATTTTGTGTCTGTTTTACGATTGTTTGCAAACAACTCCTTTTTTGGTATTTTGACTAGCTTTTTTCACTTTTTGTCTATGGCTCCTTTTGAAAAAGTTGTTCACTTAGTAATCACGGATCAAATCTTACTGTCAGATGTCTATCTGGAAATGGATCGCGATCCATGTTGGGAACCATCTGTACATGAAATTTGGTTCCCTTGATTTCTTGCTTCTAGTTGATCCCAATTCTCATCCTTTTTTGAATTTGGAAAAGTAAAAGTTCAGTTTTTCGTTGTTTTGCCCTTTTTACAAGATTTTGCTTTGCTTACCCCAATCTTTTGATTTTTTTGATCTTTTAGCACTCTATTTATGACCAAACTCAAGGTTTTGATGCCTGAGAACCTATTCTAAGCAAGGGAAATAGTTTGAGCACATTTTTCCTAAAAGGTACATGGATCGCGATCCATGTTGGACAGGCAATTTGAAAGTTTTTAGCACAGTCTTTTTCAGGCAATGTTTTTATTCCCTTCTTGAACGTTTTGCTAGGTTTGGTCCAGTTTTGAAGCTCTGACCATCACTTCTTCAACTTTTCAGAGTATGGTCTTCAACACCAAAATAAGGTTTTTGACAGTTTTTCCCTCGATCCTTTTGGCCCCAAATGATGGTGTAATTTGTTTCCTAACCTACTCCTATAAACTGAAATGAATCTGCAAACATAACTGAACTTAACAGTACAAGAATAACAACAAAGTGTATGGTGGAACAGCCCTTTCCAAGCATGTGAAAAATCAAAGAACTAAATACTATCTCGTACTTCACTCACATCTTTATTTGCTCTTAAGGAATATCACTGGCTAGTCATGGACTCCTGTCTCTATCAAGCACCAAACCTACGTCTAGTTTCTTCACTGTCTGTGTGTAAGCGGAACAAGTATCAAAACCTTGAAGGGAGTTTTTTTATATAAATACACTGAGTCACTCACTTCCTAATGATCGGTTTCCTCGGCAGTGGCACCAATGTTAGCGGGTCGATGCGATGAACGTTTGCAGCAGAGCTCTTTTGTACTAACATAATGTCAATATGCGAGAAAGCGACTGGGGATGGAGCACCGTGTCGTGCCGCTCCGCTCCCATGACAAGAAAATGAAAAAAGGAATGTCAATCAAGAGGATTTGAATCCTACATGATTAATCAACAGTTATAAGGGCTTGCTAACAAGCCAATTTTAAACTGAAAGTATGCCAGATGTGGCTCAAAGGGCCAAAAGATGCCTTGGTAATGCTAAACATTGAGTATTCTTGAAGTGGTTATAGCTGGGATTTTATTAATCAGAGTTCAAGTACTCCATGTGCTGTACCAGCCTATCTTTACGGCTCATCAATCCGAGCTACGGATAAGAAGTTATGACAGTTTTAAGTTGAGATGGTAGCAAATCCGTACCGGATTAGGCAACTGCAGCTATGGGGACAAGAATGAAATGAATGCATTGGGCTGAAGTGCTCACTTTGTAGAGCGCGTTGGTCTTTTCAGATCGGTGATTGGATTTACGGTTGACAAATTATTGACCGTTTAAGATTTACCGGGGGCCAGGTCCGCACTAGACCGGTCCACTCGGTTGGAGTGCCATCTCAAAGTTTTTGTCTTTTGTATGGGTTTTGGAATTCAAATATTGTGGGGAAAGGCCAACACTGATGCGGCTTGCTGTAGAAAACTGAGTTGTTTGTTAGAGCCTTGGCCGATATGCATGCAAAATGCGGTGCTTGGCAATGTTGCTAATGGAAGTTGTCGTGCTCGGCAATGCGGTGCCTGGCAATGCTTTGCCAATATGAGTGCTTAATGTGGTGTCCCTTAAGGCCGTCCGTCCAAGGAGTTAAGACAAAGATCGCCCACCCAAAACAATAGGGTTTTTTTTTATTGAGTGTGAAGCTAATGGGGAATAGGGGAGCTAGGTTGTGGCGGCAACAAGAAAGAAGCTGCGCAAGAAGAAAGGGAGTTGCACAGGCCAGGGGAAGTGTCAGATGAGGTCGCCATAGAGATGAGAAAGTCTCAGAAGCACCTCGCGCACAATTTCGGGACTAGTCCTGGCGGAATCCGCGCTGTTTGATTTTGGCATGCCACGTCATCAAGAGGTCAATCCTATTAGCGATATCGCTAATGGGATGGCCTCGAATATAAGGTTTTTCCGCCATGCAAAGAAGATCATGTGGTTATTTTGGTCTTCTCCTCATTTTTTCATTGAGCTATCTCTCCCCGCAAGAAGAGGCAAAGTGCTAAGCTCTCACAAGAGGAAGATCTTAAGCTCTGATAATCCTCCTTAACCCGAGAAGCCAAATCTAGTAAGCTCTCATTAAAAGCTCTTAATCCCTCTAAGTTGAACCACTTACACTAATTAATCCAAGCCTAATTGAAGGTACTCAAAGGCCTCTTGAGCTCTAATCCTCAATCATAAGCCAAATCTCTTAAGCTGTCAAGAGCGTAGTCAAGCCTTATCTCTCGAAGCCATGAGCCATGATCTCTAAATCGAGCACCGATAATCTTAATCCCAGATCTCATCAGCATCTGAAGGACAACCTCTCTAAGCCAACTCTGGCGGATTCATTTTAGCCTTTGTAATCTTAAGCTTAATCCAAGCTTGTTTGATCTGTTGAAGCCATAATCCTGCACACTCATAAGCCATCAAAACTTTAACCCGAATTATCAAAATCTCTCTAAAGCAAGCCAATCTTAACCAATCTATTAATCGCAATTCTCTAAGCCAATTCCCCAAACCAGGCCAAAGCTTCTAATCCACCATTAACCATTCGAATTGAGAAGCAGAAGCCATATGAGACGGCCGTTGGAAGAAGAAACTCCTGATCCTTAACGGGAAGAAGCAGAAGGCCATACAAAATAGGTCATTGATAATTTTCTTGTTAGCACCTGGATTAATAAGCCAAGTTACATCTTGTAAGGAACATTAAGCCTTCATTAACAATCAATTAATGATGATTATTGTTGATTAATAGGAATTAAGAGAACCATTTGTTTTGAGCTCTGTCTTGTTAATTGTTCCTACCGCACATCTTTTCCCCGCACCTCTCATAGCCAGGGGCCCGGTGCCTTCCCGGCTCACCTTTTGCTCAATTATCCCCCGACATTCTTGGTGAACCCGACGTGAAACAAGCCGGGGTGGGAGGTCAGGATGGAAATTCCAACAGAATTGAATCAGTTTATTGAAGATTACAACCTGAATAGATTTGATAAAAATCTAGCAACAACAGATCTGCCAAAAATGTTGGGCTTAGTTCAGAGATGCTTGCAAGAAGTAAAAGCTATGAAGATGAAAGAGTAGATTGATGATGCAGTGGAGATGGCACTTGATGCCGTGCATGAGCAGTATGGAATTTTTCAAGGACATGATCCAGATGGACTCCTTGCATGCTATCAAGCGGAGATGAAGAGCTGAGGAATTCTAGAAGATCGGATGATTTCAACCTTTGAAGAAGTGGTAACCTTTGAGTTTAAAGATAAGGTAATTTTGAAAAGCTAGGAGCCTTGAGAGGTGGCTCAAACCCATTGAAAAGAAAATATCAAGATCACTTTGTAGAAGCCAATTTTGAAAAGCTAGGAGCCTTGAGGGGTGGCTCAAACCCTTTGCATTAAAGGATGCTATCTTCATTCAAGGAGCAGCGGTATCCATAACAACTTGAGTCTCCTCATCACTAGTGCCATCGGTCATATGCACCTCTATATTTACATGGGATGTCCATAGCCGGGGGACATCATTTTTTGCAGCTGAGTGTTGGGTATCATTGAATCAATTGCAGTCAGGCTGTTAGGTGAAGGGATGTCCTTTAGGTCATCAAAAACATTTGGAGATGCATAGTCAGTGATGCCTGGTCGATTTCTAAAAGTCCTCTTAGAAAGTTGGTACCCCTCATTGTCCCCTTGTGTTTTGAAGAGAATCTTTATATCTCCTAGGAGGAGCAACATACTCAGGGTGCCTCCTTGAGGTGCCGGGGGGAGGGGGGGAGACTTCTCCAACTGATCAAGAGAAGATTTACCAAAAGTTTGCCGTTTGGGCACCATATTCTTGCTACCTGGATAATAAGGGATGAGTTTCACAGTTCCTGTGGCTAGAGTGGGGTAGTTTCTAGAGAAGTGACCCAAGTGTCCACAATGGTAGCAAGATCCTGAGAGGTTTCCCCACTTAAGATAGATAACCAACTTCCAACAGATTCTAGTTCTATTTCCATGGTCTCTGGCATGGCCTTGTTAGTATTCCACATTACACTGGCCCAATTTCTTTTAGGGTAGTTCATGGTAGAGGAGAACCAAACCTTTTACCAAGTGATGCAGCTAAATCTTTGATGCATGGCCATGAAAAGGAAAGTAAATCAATGAATTCAACCCAGATAGGGCAGTTGGATAGCAGCTCCTCTTTGATTCGCTTGACAGGTTGCCATGGAAGAACATGGATAACCTACCCACAAAGAATGATAGTAGAGGCATTTTCAAATGCCCTTTGATCTTAGCAGTAAAAAACAAAACTTCATATAGCCCTCATCCATTTTAAAAAGCTTTATCTACCATAGTCATTTTAAGCCTCGGTCTAAGAATCCACCAATCTCATTTAGCGAAGGTAGCTTGCCCGGGGAGGTCACTTAATAAAAATGTAACCTATCACGTAAGTTCAATAGAAGGGTATTAAAGTTCTTGAAACATACATAAATATATATAAATAAGGGCATTATTTTTTAAAATTTGAAAAAAAATACAAATTTGAAAAGAGCAGGGTACATTATATTCTTAACAAAATTCACAGATAAGGGGTTTTACAAACATGTCTTGAACAGCCATGATATGGTAGTTTTACATATAATGAACCCCCCGAGGTAGCTTGCCAGTGAAGTATAGCCCGATAGCATGTGATTTGGAAACAAACACTTGTGACACTATAGTTCTAGCAGGAGTAGTAACTTTGTGCACGCCCTTGACCAAAGGATCAAAGGTTAAAGCTTTAGTAAGACAGTTGGTAAGATCACCCACAGACAAGAGATCATTATTAGACAAAATAGGCGACAATGAAGCTTCACAAGGATTGAGGCAAAACATTGTGGGGAGAGACATTGTGCAAAAAAATCAAATGAGGACCTGAATTGTTACCGTGTCAATGTCAAGGTCACAAAGAAGAGTCGCGGTCGACTATTTTCTCCTTCCCGGCTGTAGAATAGGCCTCAATTGTTGCATACAAGAAGCCCAACGAGACACAATGTGATGCAGAACCCTAGGGAGGGATAGAGCAGGAACCCGACATCCTCTCTCTCTCTCTTATCTCTCTCTCTCTCTCTCTCTCTCTCTCTCTCTCTCTCTCTCTCTCTCTCTCTCTCTATTCACCACCCAATGGCCATGAGGTACAACTTTACTCTATCTTTACCTCATCAACAAGCAGCCACCACTGCCAGCAAGATTACCACTAAACCCTTCCCTTTCCTCTTTCTCTTTCATGGAGCATGTAGCTAGAAGCTAATACTCTCCCTCGTTGCTCATGGAGCCCTCATGCTCATCCACACACCCTCACACACACACAGACACACCTACAAACACACCCCCTCATCTATTGCATATGTTTCCCATGCAACAGTGGCGCCTCTCCGAGTTCCACTACATACAAAGGCGGCCAGTGTAAAAGCTATTCCGTTGATAACGACTCCTCCCTGCCTCCTTTTCCCTCTCTCCCCCGTGACCACTAGGTACATTAGCGGAAATTGACAAAGCTTTGCAGCGATCGTTGTAATAATTTCTCGGACATCATCGACGCTAGCCATCTCAGACATTGATGTTCATTCTTACCGTTTATTTTTATTCATTATATTTTATACCTAGACATTATATTAGATCCATAAGGATTGTATGAGTTTGATTCCATAGGCCTTTTGCAGATGGTGAATAGAACGTTTCATTTCATTTCTCTATCTCTCTTAACTCTCCCACTATGACTTCTTACAGAGGTGGACATTGAGGAAGCTCTTCCGCGATCATTGCAATTCTTTCTCAGACAAACAATCGATGTCAGGCATCCATGGGAACTGACGACAAGGATGATTCTTTTACTCTACTTTAGTACCAAGACATTGTATTAGATCCATAAGCATTATATGGGGTTGGTACCATATGCATTTGGAAGACAATTAATATCACATTTCATTTCTACTATCTCTCTCTCTCTTCCCCCTCCCACTATGACTCAAATGCAATACTTTCTCTGAAAACTTCTGTTGCCAGGCATCCACATGCATCGACGATGATGATGACAACTTTCCCTTGACGTTTTTTAGGGTCCTAGTTTTAGTTATTTTTAATTTAGTCTTTCACCTTACGTTATTTTATTTTGTACCCAGACATTGCATTAGACCCACTGAGATTGTATCACTTTACTTTCATCAGTCATTTGGGCCTTTTAAAGACGATTCATATAACATTTCATTTCATTTCTCTGTCTCCCCCTTGTCTACTGCATCTCACTATCCAACCCCCCCTCCCCCCCCCCCCCCCCCCCCAAATATGTTTTGGTAACTGAGATCAATAATGTTATATTTTAGACAATTATTAAAAATATATTTTTATAATACTTCAATAATTGCAAGTTTTTTATTAAAAAAACATCAAAATACAATATATAGAGAATGAATGGTGTACTAATTAAAGAATACATGCAATATAATACAAGTCCAGTTGTGTGTATTCTGCTAATATCCTCAGTAATTGTAGTTCATCCATGATTTTCTTCTTAAGGACATTATATGTAACTTTTTTTTTGTCATACTAGAGTTTATTATCATTTTTATTGTCTCTATTTGATACATTCTATGTATTATCTCCATTTCGTGATACAAATAAGATGTAATGTATATATATTATGGATTGGTGACTTAAATCTTTCTCTACTTATTCCAAGGCTAATTATCGTAGACTTCTCTAAGTAATGAGTGAAATTTTTTCTTTTACATTGCGCTATACAATCAAATCGGATCTCGGATCTCGGTTCCTACATTTTCTATTTGTTTGTGACTTTAGTTTATTTGTGCTATTTAGTTAGAACTGCAAAATTTTTCTTCTCGCTAAGTTGTCTCACATTTCCGTTTCCGCAAGGTTATTTTTTTCTTTGTGTTTGAGCTTAATTTATTTTTAACTTTGTGATGTTGAGTTAAGGTGCCAACGTAACACTGTACATTTTAAATGTGTAATCAAACACTAATATTCAATCAAATTCTAGATAGGCAGGATATTCTTTATTTCATCACAAATTACTAACACAAAATTAACACATTTTGAATTTGTCAACTATACTCTGCTGTAAGTTTGACAGTTGTAGCTCTCTCTTACTTGTGCCTCTCTCCATACGCACACACTAGTAGCTTTATTTTCAAATGCTATATACCATCCAATAATCTTTGTAGATACTCACACAAACTGAGGTACTTTGCATTAATCAACATCATTTTGTTCGTCCTTTGATGTACTCCAAAGCGGTGTCACACAGATAGTGATATATTTATCTTTTATGTCTTGTCTGGTCCATTGGTCACATGCACATATATTTTCTAATTGAGGAAGTGTCAAAATGCTCACTAGTTGTTCGTGTAGATTTACCGAATAAAAAATCACATTGACAAATTACAAATTCATTATTTTACACAAAATTAAATGCAAATCCGTCAATTTAGGCAGCATTAGTGCAGATTTGCTGCTTTAGGTAGCGCATCTTATTGGTATAGATTTGTTAATTTAAGCAACACTGCTCACGAAATCATGTTGTAGTGGCTGGACACCACTATCGTTAGGATGATTTTGTTATGCGGATATACAAAATGAAGGATATTTGGATTTGGATTTTAAATGGGTATATGTTGGCAGATATTTGGACGTGGATTTATGTGGGATTTGGACTTGGTATATGACATTTTCCTATAGCAACAATATTTATGCAATTTACATTGACATTGATGAGAGTTCACTTATTGAATGGTAAGTGTGACCAATGATATCCTGATACATCAAGGTTTGACATATATAGCTTATTCTAGTGGCATGGGACACTAGAATAGGTAGTATATGGACGATGACAGGCATAAACAACGTTGTTTAGTTTAATATTTTTTTTCCTAGCTTTTTATTATGAGATGTTCCTAACACAAAATACTAATCACTGTTTTTGACTAGTATAGTTTGCAGGTTCTTATTTGTGCAATTGAGAATAGTTGCTTTCCAACGGGGAGGTATGTAATGCAATTGATATTTTATTATTTATTGCAGCTGATAGGTAGAAAAAGAATTAGTAGCTAATGGACTATGTGAAAGGATATGGCATTTTTTGTATATTTTATTATTCAAGTGCTCTTTATGAGATTTCTCCAATTTGTACTCATTTTGAGAATTCACGAAATCTAAATGTAAATACGTGCAAGAGGAAAATGCTCACTCTTGCGCGCGGGAAGATTGCACCCAACGTCTATGTCATTATTCTCCTCCCTCACTTCTCCTGACCCCATGCCATTGTAGCACTCCACTCTAGGCAGTGCACCTGCACGTGCTCTCTCACTTTATCTCTCTATGTTCACACATAGCTTGGAGTATGTGCAAGAATGGTTGCCGGGTATGCAAATTTGTGTGTTTCATGGATCGTGGTATACAATTTTAGTATTTTGCAAGGCCACCGTGCCTTTCATTTGCAACACCCATCAACCAAAGCAGTAAAAGGGCATTCTTGCAAGTTTGATTAAGGTGTATCAAAACTTCAAGGGATTCAATGAGAGTTCAAAGAAAGCTTTCAATTCAAGCATCCAAAGAAAAGGACACTTTGTGAAGAGGAGCTTCACCAAAATTACAGGAATCTCTCTCTCTCTCTCTCTCTCTCTCTCTCTCTCTCTCTCTCTCTCTCTCAATAAAGCCTGATATTTTGCAACCAAGCACAACCACTTTTTGCAAATATTTTTTTTCTTACTTGTGAACTTGAAAAGAAGTTGACATTGACTAGGAGAGTCTCCTAAGCTAAGACCCCTCTATTAGCGCAATGGAAGAAAAGGGGGTTGGGATATTTAATTGGGAGGGTTTTCATACTTTTCAAACCAAGTTAATAGGCTACTTAATGAGAAAACAATTGTGAGGAATAGTCAAGCCAAAACTCATTGATCGGACATCCACTGCTAGTGCACAATTACTAGCACGAGCTATGAGTGCACAAAATCAATCCAAGGACAATCGGGCATTAGGAATCAAAATCACTTCACTACATGAAAATTATGTACACTTTATTGATGATTGTGATACCTTATCATTTGCATGGGAAGCACTAGAAAAAAACTTAGGAGCTAGGAAAAAGAAGAGCAAAGTAAACTTAAATAGAGATCTATACAAATTTCAAATGGAATGTAAGGAAGATATTGCAAGCTTAGTCAATCACCTCAAAAGTATGACCGCACAACTAGCTGATGTAAACAATGCAATACTAGAGGAGGAAAAATTTACAGTTTTTCTAACAGCGTTACCACCTAGATTTGACCACATCATGACCATGATTGAGGAGAAGGATCCAACACCATCTTTTCAAGACGCCATCAACTCTCTAATGTCCAAGAGAAGAAGAAAAGGAAGGAATTCTTCTTCAAGGGGAGGAGCTTTTATAGTTGACTCTAGTAGAAAAACTTGTTGCAAGTGTGGCAAAGAAGGGCACATAGCAAAGTATTGTCTAGCATCGAAAACTTGCAGCATTTGCAGAAAGCAGGGTCATTTTCCTTCCAAGTGTTTCAAAAGAGACAGAGGCAACTCCATTAGAAATCCAAGGCCCAAAGTGTTTTTGGCAGAAGAAGACAAAGATGAAGATGAAGAAGAAGGTGCAAATAGCCTTATGTTCTATGACACATTATCTATATTTTTTTCCTTTCCCTTCAAATGTATTTGTTTGGAGATAGCTTGGACTAGCTTGGTGTCAATTTTGTGCATCCGTTTGAGGGGAGGTGTTTGAGTGTCTCTTGGATTATAGATATTTTGTCTCCCTGGATTGGAGATGTTCTTTTTGCTCATGGATTAAAGTGTTTTAGAGATGTCAATTTTCTTCAGTTTCTTCCTAGTCCAAACCTTAAGGGGAGAACTGTAAAGTGTGAGCTTTGTCCTACAATGTGAAGGAGAGAAGAGTGGATTTATCCCACATGCAGTGGTGCAAGTTTGTAGAGCTACTTAAAGCTCATTTCATGAGTGAATAGATACAAGTCTATTTTGCATTACATCTCCATTGCTTATAGTGATCTTGTGATGTATTAGCAAATACTCAAGATCGTGTTAATGAGTCCAAGTTAATTGATCTTGGAATCTAATCTGCTTGAGTGATAATCTAGCCAACACACAATCACTTGTGTGCATACGATGTTTCTTTTTCATCCACCCTAGATAGCATGATTCAATTCCCATCACTCATCATTGGTCTCTAATTTCAAGAACCACAAGAAGCTCAAAGAATCTAATCATTCATGCCTTAGGTACTCATTGTGTAGCTCCACAATATATAGAAGGGCTTTGTTTGTTGACTCCTCTCTTATTTTTGTAGCGTGTTGTTGCTGCATAAACATGGAAAACGCTTGAAACATTTTCATTGTACCTTGATCAAAGTGTGTCAATTGTTTTTCTTGAATACTTTGAATCCTCACCCTATCTAGTTTCATAGAAGGCTAGCAAAAGTATATCAAAAAATTTATGTTGTGGCCAAGAATACACTGTCCCTTTGACTATGATAGTTCTTAGCTTTAATACTTGACAAGAACCACTTATTCAAAAGATCAAACAAAAAAAAAGCTTTAGTTAAGCCATGGAATATCCACTCATTTACAAGGCCAAGAACAACTTAAAAAAAAAATTATGTGTGATTATTTCATGTAGCCTTAACCACAATTACACAAGTACAATGCCCATTTGTCTTGTAGAAAACTTGATCTTACTCCTCCATTTATTCATTTAGGCGATTTCATGGAATCTTGGGATACAATTACACACACCTTTTTGAAGAGTGAAAAACCCTAGTTGGAACCCTTTCACACCCGAATACAAGGAAGAAGTTGTGCGAGATTGTATCAGCACCCCATAGGAGAACCATTTTATCCCTTCTTAAATTGTGAGCGATGTGGAATTTTGAGCCACATTTGACTCAAATTGGGTAATTTTGGCCCTTTCACGGTCTTTCTGTTCATTTTTAGCCCGAATATAATCCATTTTATTTGTAAAAAACCCAAACAAGGTATAAAAAATCCCTAAAATTGTGGAAAAACTCCCTTGAGCTCAATTTACATGATGAAACTTCTTTTTTCCATTTTTCTTGAGGTCCAATCATATCAATGATGGCCATGCTTGCCATTTTTCTTGAGGTCGAGTCCGTGGGGGATACACCATGGAAAACTTATTCACTATAAGAGATCCCTTAAATTCCAACCTCAAATTACAAATGTCAAAGGTGGGTGTCGGTATATGTGTAGGCAGATCTAGAGGGATATCAAGTTTTTTTAAAAAATAATTTTCAAATTTACAGCGTGTATACCAGTGCGTATATCGATGTAAATATCGGCATGTATCAGTGCACATATCGGCACCTGTACCGATGGACTTTGCAAAAACAAAACTGCTGGTTTTTCTTGTGTATTTTTCTCCTTTCTTCTCTTCCTCTCTTGCCCTCCTCCTCCTCACCCTTTGTTTAACAAAAGATATCTTTACCTAATTTGGAAAAACAATAGTCAAGAATAAATGAGTTAAGCTTGGTAAAATATTCAAATGACCATTTTATTTCTTTTTGTTTCATGGTAAGTAAAACCATTTTTTGACTAGGACAAAATCCTTTATAGCCAAGATTTATTACAAGTTTAATGATGTTTTGTAACGATTCTATAAGAATATTTTCATCGTGGTGAGGAATAGCTTCATAAAAAGCTTTAACATCATATGATATTGCTGACAAAATCATTGAGGGCATATTTATCAAACACTCGTATTGATTATTGATAACCCAATATGCTTTTGTGTGAATTTGTGAAAATGTAGCGAATCTTTTATGAAACATGACAGTGTATTCTTTAAGACTATTATCTAGGGCGTTTGACATAAGTGTGATACGATGTGTGAAGGGAGAAAACACACAATCATGTGCATTTGTGATCCATCTAAATAGGATTTTGTACTCTCCCATAAGGTAGGGAAGACATTTATTAATTACTGGCTGCACATCAAAATCTAAGAAACATTCATTCACAAGATGTATTATGTTTTCTTTGGTCAACTAGCATAAATTCAAGAGATTCACGTCGTTCTTTTGCAATTACACGTATGATTTTCTTACAAATGAAGACGAGTGTTTGTGATGACTTAAGATGTATTTCATTTCATCCATTAGGTCTTCATCCTTAAACCAAGTATTTTGATTTACTTTATCGATCTATAGGAAAGAGTTTATTAAATTCTTTGGCAAGATTTCTTGATATTAGATAATAGTGGTGCGGGTTTGATTCCATATTTAATAATGTGCAAATCCTATTCCAACCATTGCAAAACTCAAAAATCACAGACTTTAAATTTAAATGTACAAGAGGGATATGGTTGAGACCTTTCAGGATAAAGTCTTTCTGTGTAGGGTGTCTAACCATATCTGGTGATGTTGTGATGACATCTTCTCAACTTCCCAAAATCTTTCAAGAAAGGTTTAAAACGTTTATGTGTCTCACACCCACAACTATAATTAAGGTTAAAGGACTCTCTAAAGACTTGTGCAGGTTTGTAAAGAAATTGGCTAATATTTTTACTATATTTCCATCCAAAGTTTATTTTTTTAAAATCAAGGTCATTTATGAAAACCAATTTTGAGCAATAATTGGATGTAAAAAAAATTCAAACTAATAAAATCCATAAACTTATTACAAAACATAAGGTATATAGGCCGTTGAATGCTACATGCTTACGGCTAGCCGCTTAGTGTTAGCCGCACAATGCTAGCCACAAAAGAACCTCGACAAAAAAATTTAAACTAACACAAATGGACCGCAATAGTGCACACAGACTACAAAAATGCAAAAATATTTTGAAAACGGACTTAGGCCAAACCCTAACATATAGACAATGATAAATAAAGAAGAGATTATTACCTGATCTCTGTGCACCTCTAGACCGAGTTGTGCAGAGATCGGGCACGTCTAGAGAATGTGACGTTGTTAGAGCTAGCAGCAAATGGTAGAAAAACCACAAACAGACTACAGAAATGCAACAGTATTAAGAAGTGACTTGTGTACTTCAAAAATGCAAAGGAGCTTGCACAAACAAAGTAATATAATGCAATGAAACTTCAATATCACTTACAAACTTAAATGTCATAATAACTAATAGATTATTTTCCTAAATGATTTTCTCATGTTAAATTGATCATTTAACATGGGGAAGTGCCAGGGGAGAAAAAGCTAGAATATTGGTTAAGCTGGTAGACTGGCCACAGTAGGGATCCAAAGGAGGGAAAATAGGGATCCAAAGAGGGGACCATCTGCAAAATATCAAGGTGCAACAATGGGCTAAAAAGACCCTAAGGTTCAGCCCATTAAGACTTCCAAAATGCTAAGGCTCCAAAGTTCAAATGTTGTGTCCAAAGGTCAAACATTAGGGAAATTGGATGCTTTGTGTGTGTCCCAAAAAGTCTTCAAGCATCCCTACGTAGGAGGGGGCGAGCCCTAGTTGTACAAGAGTGAGAAACTCACTTACACACACACACACACACACACACACACACACACACACACACACACACACACACACACACACAAGCTCCCTTAAAACAAAGGGAATGAGGGATCACACATGTCAGCTCCCTAGTCGAGATGCGCACAAGGTGTACTCAAATCCCATTGGATGGCCAGGGAGGTGGAGCAATGAGAATTAGGCTAGATTAAATCTAGTTTAATTAATTTCAAAACACTTAATAAAAGAACCAATAGGAATTAAGCTCTCTAGAAGACTATTGGACAGTCTCCCAAGGGGTCCAATGAGCATTCAGTAGCCCAATATCTTTCCTGATTCCTATTGGCCAGGAGGGAAAGGGGTCCAATGAGAGTTTAGCTGAATTAATTAATTACCTAAAGCTCTCACAAAAGGGGAAAAGAGGACACATGTCAAAAGACTATTACTTATGCTACTTAACTTTCATTGGCTAAGCTGGGAGAGGTCCAATGAGGTGTTGACAAGAGAAAATAGCAAGAGGGGTCCACCAAGAGAGAGAGAGAGGGGGGGCTGATTTTTCAAAGGAAATTATCCACACACACCCACACAAGATCATGTGTAGAGTAAGAAGACTCGCTCTCTCTTCTCAAGCTTCAATGGCAAGCTTATCACCTACTCCAAGCTTGTGAGAAGGGAGGCCTATAGCAAAAAATCTTAGCTCTCTGATGAAATCCAACCAAGAGCCAAGATTCAATGCATGCTCATCTCCTCTACCATGCTAATTACTAAGCTAAGCTATGCTATTATGAGTGATTATGCGAGGAGATGTACATATTTATCATAAGACTACTCCTTCTTCCTCTCAATCTACTCTCATACCCGCTAGCTCTCACCATCTTCGAAGATATGTGAGGTCTTGAGTCTGAGACCATGAGGGAATTGATGTTGTGTTTGATAATTGTTTTGCTTAGTGCTTGAAGTTTCCATCTTCATTGCACTAGCTAGTAGTGAAGGAACACAAAGAATTGTATTGTAAAATGTATATCTTGATGTGAGAAACCATAATACACAGCCTTTTGGAGTGGGGGCCGGCTCATGGAAATCCGGTCCTCAACTATTGTCACTTGCTTAATTTATCTCTCTTTTGAAGTATTGTTCATGCTATCTAATTAGGTGTTATACTTTTTATTGCTCTCTCCACTCAAGCACTCTTGTTATTCTCATTAGGAATCTATTCTAATGAAATGCTCACTATGTTCATGCTATTTTTCTCTACACAGAAGTTACTAGACCATTAAATGCTACATTGGTATCAGAGCACAAGGTTTCTCTTTTCTTGCTCAAGAAGGGAGGTCCTCAAGCTAGCTATAAGTGGTTGGTATAATTAATTGCATGTGAGTTATTAGAATAGGGATTTTTCAGACTTGTAGTGCGCCTACCTTTGTGAAGTTAACGAGGCATCACCGTCGAGAGCTATGGTCTTAATCGTGGACTCCTACGGGGCTTGCCTACGGCTTAACCACTATTGATCTATTAGAAGCTTGACAGGGGCCGGTGCTATTTTTGTGTTGAACAACCCTCTCTTCTATTCCTTGCAATTAATGGTATCCGAGCCACCGGTACAGTAGCTTGAGTGCTTTTTCTAAAGGGGTAAAGAGGAGTAGCAACTAGGGCTTGAAGTGCCAAAGTATAGCTAAATGTTTTTAGAATGGTTGACAATAGTAAAGAGAGTGAAATTAATGTTGATAACTTTTGATTTTGCTAATGAGCAGTCTACTAATGATGCCCCTATGCTTGTTAAATACCTTGTTTCTAGGCTGCAACAAGCCATGGGCAATCCATCCCTCCACAGTGAATTGCAATGGCAGCTTTGTGCTCATGGGATTCTTTAAGCTCCCCACCATCACAAGAGAGTAACTAGGAAGCCTCCTTGTGAGACCTCCAAAAGAGGCCTCTCTCCGATTTGGGAAGAAGAAGAAGATCCATCGAAGGGCTCAAAAATTTTCTTCTTGATGATGCATCTCCTTCCCAAAGGAGAATTCAAGAGCCTCCACCGAAGGAACGCAAAAAAAGTGAGTCTCTTGCCACCTCGATGGAGATGGCTCCACGAAGACGGCAGGCTAAACGCTCTCCATCACTTCCAAAATGAAGAAGACCATCGCATGCTTCTCCACACCATAATTCAAAGAGGGATGACAAAAAGAAAGAGAAGAAAAAGGCAAGAAAGAGGACACCATCTTCTTCATCCTCTTCCTCTTATGAAAGTGATGGTGAAGACAAAGAAGATCAAGGCAAGAAAAAGGCAAGAAAGAGGTCACCCTCTTCTCCATCTTCCTCAAATTCTTTATCTTCTGAAGAAAGTGATGGTGCAACCTTTGAACCATCAAAAAGAAGAGGCCATAGGAGATCCTATGCCACGTGGAAGAGGTCGTCCAAGATCAAGAAGTTCAAAGAGGGAGGGAAGAGCATCTCTTTCCTTACCTATGATGGCACCTTTGGTGCTACAGACAAAGTCTTGGCCTTGATCCAATAATTTGATGCGGTGTTTGGAGATGAGGGCTTCATGGAGTCCTCTAAGCTACACCATCCAGCTATGCACTTTCAAAATCCCTCCAGGCAATGGTGGTCTAGCCTACAGGCCATAGCCTACGGGCCAACGGTGAAGCTCCACGAACATGGAAAGCTTTAAGAGCTTCCACTATGAAACACTTTTTGGCCACCGATGCCAAAGAGAAAGTACTCACCGAATGTCGAAGCTTGAAGTTCTCTCCCTACAAATATGTAGACAAGTTTTGGGACTTACAAATCAAAGACACTATCTTCAAGAAGTTGGATTTTGGAGAGCAAAAGCAACAACTTTGTGCAAGCTTAATTGAATAAATGACGGAGTATGTCAACTCCCAAAGGCCACGCACCATATTGGTGGTTATACACCATACTATGGTGGCTTCTCAAATCAATTTCCAAACGGGGGATAAAAGATATTTTAAGCCCACGGAAAACAAGGGTTCCAATGAGCCTAAGGGGAAGGAAAATGTCCAGAAGTCTCCTAAGGGAAATCCCAACAGAGCTAAGGAGAAGGGATTTTACAAAGGTAAAAAAAACTCTCTCCAATAGAGCTTGAGCATTACCGCAAGGATAACCGTTGTTTCAAGTGCGGCGATCAAGGGCATCTGTATAGAGCTTGTCCCCAAAAGAACACCTGCCATGAGCCTCCTAGAGCTACCTTGGTTGAAATCCAAGAGGAGGAAACTCACCACAAAGGATCTCCTCTATGCCATGCTTAGGGAAAGGTAAGAGAACATGATGCTTTTATTCTCTTTGACCCTGGTTCTACTCAAAATTTCATATCCATAGAGTTGGCCACCAAGCTAGGCATACAAGCTTACGAGATGGGAGATATCCTATCCACATAGAGTGCTTTCAAGGGGCAAGAATCTTTAGTCACTCCCTTAATCGGGAAATTGAGGCTCCATGTCCAAAGCTATGTGGACAAAGAGGACTTTGTTATCTCTCTTCTCAAGCATGTGAATGTAATCCTAGGGGCACCATGGCTTGATTGCATAGCTGCCAATGTTAAATTTCCTGAAAGAAGAATCTACTTTAGGTTCAGGGAAAACGATATGTACATAGATGCCAAGAAAATGGGTAAAACCATACCATTGTACAGACACAAGCTTTCAATAAGTCAATAAAGAGCTCTATTTCCATGTACATGATTTTTGTTAAAGATTCTCAAAATGAACCTAATGTTTTAAAAAAAGAAAATAAACACACTTTCAAAAAATTAGAGTTATCCAATTTTCTCAAGGGGTTTCAAGATGTCTTTATTGACGACACCTAGCTACCCCTTAAACGAGGCAATGATGACCATGCAACTAAACTTCTTCCAGGAAGTTCACCGCCTAACAAACCTCCTTATAGAGTTTCCCAAGCTCAAAAAGAGGAGATTATGCGGCAAGTGCATGAGTTAGTTGAGAAGGGCATGATTAGGCCCAACTCATCTCCATTTTGTTCTCCTCTGCTACTAATGCAAAACAAAGACGGCACATATCGTATGTGTGTCGACTATAGAGCACTAAATAGGATCACTATCAAGAATAGGTTTCCCGTTTCATGGTGGGTACAAGACCTATTTGATAAGATACAAGGGTCCACCTACTTCAATAGGATTGACCTAAAAAGTGGCTATCATCAAAAAAGGATAGTTCATCAAGACATTGTAAAGACCGCATTTTGCACTACGTTTGGTCTTTACGAATACATTGTCATGCCTTTTGGCTTGACAAATGCACCAGGCACATTCAAGTGCTTGATGGAGAAGCTATTCAGGCCTCACCTAACCTTTACTGGAGTGTTCTTTGATGATATCATCATCTACTCTATTTCATTAGACAAACACAAGCAACACCTCCAAGTAATATTTCAAGTTTTAAGAGAGAATAAACTTTATGGTAATCGAAAGAAAAGTGCATTTTTCTTACAAGAGATTCAGAATTTAGGTCGCATTATCTCTCAAGATGGCATCCAAATGGATCCATCAAAGTTAGAGGTAATAAAAGGATGGCCTAAACCAAGGAATCTTCATGACCTTAGAAGCTTTATAGGTATGTGTCCATACTATAGACGATTCATAGAAAAGGTCCCACAAATTGTAGGACCATTACATGACCTAACAAAGAAAAACGGTCGGTCTTCCAAGGAGAAAAAGGCTTTCAAAAGCTTAAAGAAAACCTTATCTCTCAACCTCTGCTTACACTACTGGCTCTCTCAAAGCCATTTGAGGTCCAATGTGATGCTTGTGGTGATTTCCTTGGAGCTATTTTGCTCCAAGAAGGGCACGCCATAGGCTATGAAAGTCGAAGGCTCGACCTTGTTGAGCAAGCTCTAGGCATATATGAAAAGGACGTCCTCATAGTTCTACATGTCTTAGACTCATATACGAACTATTTATTGGGGACTCCTTTCATTCTGCGAACGGATCACCAAAGTCTTAAGTACTTCATGACGTAGACCAAGCTCTCGGACAAACAAATGAGGTGGATAAAATTTCTTTTGCAATTTCATTTTCATATTGCTCACTTTGCTGGAAAGCATAATCAAGTAGCCAATGTATTGATTCTGATTTTAGAGATGTGATTTCAGCCCTTGCACTAGGGAAGAAAGAGGAACCATTTACTTTACAGGATGGTTATCTTCTCTATGGCAATAGACTATGTGTTACTAACTCACTATGTGAGAAAGTAATGTATGGATCTTATGCTCCTCCTTGTGCGGGGCATAGAGGGATTCAATCTACCCTAAAGGGGATTGAAATACATTTCTATTGGCCTACAATGAAAGAAAACATGCAAGAGTATGTCTCTAAATGCGTGGTATGCCAAAAGACGAAGTTTGATAGAGGGAAGCAACCTGGATTGCTTCAACCTTTGCCAATCCCTAACTCACCATGGGAGAGCATATACATGGATTTTATCTTTGGATTGCCTAATTCTATCCATGGAAATACAGGAATATGGACGATAGTAGACAGGTTCAATAAACAAGCTCATTTTATACCTATCAAAAAGACTATCAAAGCCCATCAAATAGCAACCCTCTTCACTTTAGAACCCTTCAAGTACCATGGTTTGCCAATGTCCATAGTATCAAATAGAGATCCTAGAATAACTAGTAATTTTTGGAAGGGTCTCTTTGAGAATTTAGAAACAAGGCTAAACTTCTCTTTGGCCTATCACCCACAAATGGATGGCCAAAGTGAAATATCTAACCTAACAATTATTGATCTACTAAAATCCTATGTAACGGAAGTAGATCAAACATCCCAATGGGAGAAATACTTACCCTTAGTGGAGTATGCCTACAATAACACTTTATATACTTCCACCAGAAAAGCACCTTTTGAGGTAATCGAGGGAAGATAAAAAAGTCCCCTGCTACTTAAGGTACAGGGGAAGATCTTTGTTGCAAATGAGTATAGCTGAGACCTACAAGAATATTTCAAAAAGATTAAGGATTCTATCTCTATCTCACAGCAAAGGCAAAAGGCTACTACTGCTAACAAGAACATAAGAGCCCAAGCCTTTAAAGAAAATGATTGGGTCTTACTCAAATTTCCCAAGGCTCGACTAAGGCACACAATAGGCAAGAATCGTACGATACACCAAAAGTACTATGCTAAGCTAGAAAAAAGGTACTATGGTTCCTTTTAGATTCTTAGGCCAATCAATGAAACGGCCTATCAACTCAAGTTTCCCAGCCATTGGCTCATACACAATATTTTGCATGTGAGCGTATTAAAGCCTTATAAAGGAGAGACATCTCAAGAACCAACTATTGAAGACCCACCGGAGATCGAGGACCAAGAAGAAGTGCTATAGCCCGAGTCCATTCTCCCACATGAAGACAAGGTACTAAGAGGTGGTGAGACTATCGGATGATATCTTATTAAGTTTAAGAATTATCATTTTGAAGATGCTAGATGGATGCAAAGGATACAGCTAAAGGATAACCTAAACCTTGTCAATGCTTACTGTGCTTCCCTAGACACTGGGTAGAGACCTCTATATGAATTAGTTAGGAGTCGGTCGAGTGTAGATTGACATCCTATGCTTGCTTCCACGCGCCTGCGGGGCGAGCTTCGTCCTTAGGTGACAAATCTTTTTAGGTGAGTTCTTGCTATGCTGATGTCCGTCGCGGTGTATCCGTCCAACAGGTAGAGAAGATAAATCATATTCATTAGTATTTTTGCTAGCAAGTAGAGGATCCCTATGTTACCCTACAATATTGTTCTGGAATGGATGACTAGTCCATTTGGTGCTTGAGAGCCTAAGGTGCCGCAAGCATGTCTGCACATTAGTCCTATCAATC
This sequence comes from Adiantum capillus-veneris, assembly GCF_014529385.1. Taxonomy (NCBI): domain Eukaryota; kingdom Viridiplantae; phylum Streptophyta; class Polypodiopsida; order Polypodiales; family Pteridaceae; genus Adiantum; species Adiantum capillus-veneris. Next base: position 15,561,842 of record NC_140939.1, read on the forward strand.
TTATATAATAGAGCTAGAAACTCTACTTGGTGTTTGGGAGACGTCCTCTCTGCAAACTTGATCTAAGACTGCATACTACTCCACATTTGTCCACAATAAAGAAAAAGAGAGTCTTATAACACAAAAACACAGATCTTGAAGGAGACCCTACTAACTCCAATATGTCACTCTCCCTAAGGTCTATGAATCAAAACCCCAACCCAAAACACCCGATGCAAAATCACGTAGGATGTCTGGCCGAAATTTGCAGGTCGTCGTTTCTGCAAACTAAAGTTCATAATGTGTAGCTCTACTCAATGCGAACGCGTGGATATGCTGCAATGCAAAAACGGATAACGTATACTCAACGAATCACCAGATGAAGCTCATAGATGGAGCTCGCAAAACCAGACCGTACGCGCGCAATGTAGGTATTGGCGCATAGCTCTCATCGAGTGCAACACGCTACACTTCTCCGCACTCAATTCCGACCACAGGCGCACGCGTAGCGTCAAGATGAAGCTCTCACTCTCTCTCGTACACAATACGCTCACTCACAGACTTCAAACTTTTGAAAAATGACAAAGGGCTTTTTTCATTAAGGTCAAAAAGTGGTATAAATACCTTACAATCTCAAACCTTAATGTTTCAATTTAACCATCTACTCAATCTAAATGTCAAAACTGGGATACAATCTAGAAACTTCTGTAAGCCCCAATATTTACAAAGGTGAAATGTCGGGTTTTCTCAATAAATAAATAATTACAAAAAATAATAATGCGCCGAGTAGTCATTTTCCGTAGGGTGTGTCCAGCTTCTAACACTCCCCCCCTCCTTGTTCATGTTGTCCCAAACATGGCTGTTGAGCTACTTCTTCATCTTAGGCTTTCTCTCATCTTGAGCAGTGACTCGTATCTTGCATGTTGAGCTAGTAGCGTCAAGGCCGAATATATATGTGTTGATTGTGAAGAAGCCGGTGTAGAAAGCTTCTTCAAAGTCCTGGAGGTGATAGGATGGAAAAAACATGATCCTTTGATACAATGCATGTATCACCTCCTTAGAAGCCTGACTAGACAGATCGTATCTGTATGTATCTTAGCAGAAGCATATATTGTCTGTCGCCTGGCCTGGTTTGAACGTCTCGAAGACTGCCAAAAGTGTTTTGCAAATCTTTCTCATCATAATGCAAGATACGTCAGGCGAGCCAGTAAACAATTTGATGGCGTCCGTTAGGGTTTTCACCATGTATTGCTCACTTATTCTCTCGCCTGCTTTTGAGCGCAGCTTCGGGTAATTTAGCCAAGTAGGTTGGTTTCTTTGCAATAGCTCATGAGCCTTCCACGTCCGCATCCTCGGTAGAGGGCAGAAACTGAGGTTATCTCTGATGGCTTTAGGTGCCTCTACCAAATGGATTAGATATTGTGGATACTTTGTCAGCCATGCCTTTCTCCACCTGGGTTGAGAGTCGATCAACTTTACTCCTTCAGGCTTGGAGATGTCTGCTTTGTACATTGGCACTGTTGACTCCTCTCTGATATGCTTGTTGATTATGGCAGCTTCATATTTCAGCAGAGGATATGGGAGAGAGGGTTGTACCCATTCATGCCGAAGGTTGCTGGCATCTATCTTCTGAATAGTCATTGATTTAAAGACCCTCTCCTCCCATTCCAAAGCTTCTCTGGCTATCTCTTTGACTGCTGCTTCTATTGCCTTTTGCAGCTTCTCTTCTTCTTCTTGTGTCAGATCTTGTGGCTCTTGAGAGAGTCTTACAAGGATTTTATCTTGCATGGTGGTGTCCACTAGATCTGCCACATTCTCTATGTCTATTCCCTCCATTGCTGTTGGCCCGGTGCTAATTTGCTCTTCTGTTTGCTGTTGGCCTCTCAGCTCTTCTATTTTCTTCTGAAATGTCTTCTTTTCTGCTTCAGCTTGTTCTCCCATATTCACAAGGAGGTCATTCAAATCGGCATTTATCTTTTCCGCCTCCTCGAGCTTTCTCTTGATGGTTTCTAGCTCATTCTGCATTGCTTTGTGCTCTTCTTCCATGCGGGTTTGCATGACCACTGACCCCTCGGCCATCATCAGCCTCAGCTTTTTCTCTAATGTTAACTCCTTTTGGAGCTCTTTCATTTGTTCTTCATAAAGCTCCGTCTCTGAAGTGGTGTGAGTCGTGCTAGTAGCTCTGACTCTTGCAAGAGATACCCGTAGCCATTGGATGGTTTGATCTTTGACTTTAATCTGGTCTCTTATCTATATTACCTCATCCTCGCTAGCTTCCTGCTCTATCTCTGCCTTCTCTTTGGCATTCCTCATGTCTTCCACTTCCTTGGATTCTTCAGCAAGTTGTAGGGTTAGATTATCCCTTTCCCTCTCTGCATCTGTCAATGCCTTGCTGAGTTTTCTGTATTCGTCTTTAGCTCCTTGCAGTCTTTGAGCTGCTGCCTGATTCTCTCGTTCCATCTGCTAACATCTTTGCAATGTCGTGGCCAGACTGGCTTGGAGCTCTGCTTCTTTCTCTATATGTGCTTGGCTTTGTTTTTGTAGTATGTCTACTTCAGATTTGATCAGAACTTCATTGGCTTTGAGATTGTCAACCTCACTTTCTGTGGCCAATGAATTTGCCCTGAGCCCGGTTAGCTTGTTCATCACCACATCCGAATCATTGGTGGGTGGCTGCAGGTCCACTGTATCAGTGGCCATCTCTTTTAGTTCCACTAACCACAGTCTCTGCATCTGTTCTTTAGGCCTTGTGCTTGCCAAGCCAAATGCTAATGTAGCTTCCTCTTCTCTTGAATATCCCGCAGCTAGTAAATCACGAAATGTGTTATACCTTCTTTCCTTTGGATCTATCTTTTCCTCTTTCTGTTCATCTTCTTCTTGCTGCTCTTTCTCTTGGATCTTTTCTTGCTAAAAATCTTCTTGTTCCTCCTCCTTTTGTTGGGTTTGTGGAGGGCTACGAGGAGATGGTGATGGCGGTGGGATGGATTCCGGGCTTGACTGTGGAGTTGGTGGCTTCTTCTTGAAGTCTTGGTCCGCCTTGGTATTCCTCTCTCTTTCCTGGCCTTCCTGGTCTTCTAGCAGTTGTCGTCGTACTTCATCCACTTCTTCTTTTGTAAATGGGATGTTAGGGATGTTTTCTGCCGTACCATCCAGGATCTCAAATTTTTTGATAAAACCTTCAAACCTATCTCTGTGCACCCTTTGGGATGATCCCGACATGGCTTCCAAGGACGGCTTCCATAACTCACTCAAATCTCCCTTGAGTGCTCTTTTGGCTCTGAAGCTTTCCATTAGCCGCTCTAGCCATGCCACTTTCTGTGATTTTGTCTCTTTGACCGGCACTTGTACAGTTTTCTTCTTTCCTTTCTTCAAGTCTGGTTGTTCCTCTTGCACACACTCTAACCGGTGCTTCAATATTGTGGCAACTCTGGGTGCTTTGGGCTGTTCATCCTCTTTATTTACTTTGAGCCTTAGCGAGTCATTCTGTGATGGAGGGTTAGGCCATCTTCCCTTGGCGTGCAACGCTCCATAAACCACTTTTGTTATCAAGTCACATGGCACAATGTAGGTGGGATTCTTTTTGCCCATCTTCACCAGATTTTCATGGATATAAGCAGCATAGTTGATCACCTTTGGCTTGGTCTTCTGCATTGCCCAGGTGAAGGTTGTGGAAATTGCTCTAGGCGGCATTATGTACTTCTGTGGCCGCTTTGTACACATGTGGAAATACTAGTTGTAAAGGTGGCTCATGGTAGCCACTTTAGGGTTTGCAATGTCTTCAAAGGTGTAGTTGCTCTTGTTTTCATATTACACCTTGACTTCATCTCTTCTTTTGGTTACCCTATCCCCTTTTTTGGAGAGGTCTAGTGCTGTTGCTACCACTCTCTGTGTTATTACAATCACAGTGTCCGGCTTGCCCTGCAGATCAGTGACTCTGGCCACTCCATCTTCTTTGATTGTAGTTACGAGCTCCCAAACTCTTTTGATGTCGATTCCTGCCAGCACAACTTCAAAATAGTTATGGAGATCTATCTTCTCTAGGTACTCTGCCATCTTGCTTCTGACAAACTCATTGAGCTCCTGAGGTAGCATGGGTAGCTCTATTGCATTTCCTTCATTATCTTTGAACACATCTTGGTAGATCTTCAGATCATTTGACTCTAACAAATCCTCCTGAATCCATGTGCTGGTTGGCTTCAGAGTTCCTTCCGGGATGACAAACGGATCTAATTCTTCTAAATAGTCTTTTATTGTCATCCTTTTCTTCTTGGCCGGTGATTTTGCGGCTGCCATGGATCATGTTGCACTCAGTAGTCCGAAGTTAGCGTTTTTTCCATATCAGCTGAGAATTTGAGTTTTAACTATCCAAATGACATGAAAATTGAAAATAAAACTCAAAAGGAACTTGGGAAACCCTGCATGTGCTCACAATGGCTTTCTGGCTAAAATTTATCATTAAGACATCCTACGCGTAGGATGTCTATTTCATCAGTTTTGGCGAAACTTGGCAGGCTGGTGGCCCTTGGCTTGTGCAACATGGCTATGTGATTGGAATTGGGTTTGGGCGTCAAAAAGTGCATTTTTGGGAAGATTCAGGCTTTAGGCTCTCAATTTGGTAGGATGTCCCCAACAGGTGGCAAATGATATTCAAATGGGTTGAAATTTAACATATGAGCTCCTTGCACCATGGCAATGGCTCCCATGAGGTCATTTCTTGCACGGAAGGTCAAAATTGAGCTGGAGACATCCTACGTGTAGGATGTCTTTTTCATCAAAATTGCTTGAGATTTGTTCTCTGGGTAGCTCTTGGCATGTGGAACATGGCCCTGCTCTTGGATTTTTATTTGGACAAGAATTGGTGTTGGTATGACCATGTGTAGTGTTTTTGGGCTCAAAAAGTGTATCTTGGAGGTGTTGGGGACCAAAAGTGATGGGAATTGCTTGAAACTTGATATATGAGCTCTTGAAGGTGATATGAAGAGATCCGGAATTGAAAAACACCATCTGTGGGCCAAAAATGTCATTTAGACATCCTACGCGTAGGATGTCTATTTCATCAAATGTTACATCTGACCACAGAGATAGGTTGGCAATGTGCTCATGAATGTATTGTGCAATTTTCATGTGATTTGGACAAGTTTTGGTAGGTCTATGGCCCATTATTGCCTCTATGCCCCGACTTTGTGTTTTTTCATGCATATGAGGTCAATTTCTGTCCATATGTGATGAAACTTGGTGGCTAGCATGTAAAGGCTATTCAGAAACTTTGTGTGATGAGAGATGTTGGGGTTGGTGCCCATAAATTTCCTTGAGACATCCTACACGTAGCATGTATCCTAATGAAATTTTTGTGGAGACTGCTACTGGTGCCTGCCCCTAGTCCGCCTGAGTCCCTTTTAAGCCCTATTTCAACAAAAAAGTCAAATAGATAGAAAGTAACTCCCTGTGTGGATTTCAGAGCCTCCGAGCCGTTTTCAGACTTGAGGAATGCTTTTCAACGATGAAATTTCTTGATGTTGGTCTCCATGGCTTCTCGATCCCTTCGGGATCCTTGTCGTATGGTTTTTGTCGACTTTGGCTTCATCGGAGCTCCGTTTGGCAATTTGTCACTCTAGAAGCACCCGTGGTTGCATTTACATGTCTTCGATGACTTGTGGTGGTCTACCACCATAGGACTTAGTTGTTGATGGTCTAGGAAAGCCGCTCGTGAAGTTTGGTGGCAAACGGACATGCGATTTGGCCGCGAGAGCTATTTAACACTTTCTGTGTCTGATGTCGTTCCTGAAGTTTAGTGCCGCTTCGGGTCACCTTTTGGCCATGTGGGCTATATATACTTGTCGAGCATGTTGAGATGCTCCTACCCATGAGTTTTGGTAGCATTTGGGCGCCTCTCCGCTGATTTCCCATTTGGTGGCCTCTTGCGGGGCTCTAGGAATTACGGTTTTTCCCGATGGTTTTCTACTGCCTTTGGGTATCCAAGACTGGTCTCCTATGCTAGGGTAAGATGCCGATGAAGTCTCATTGCTTTTGGGTTAGCCATTAGGTGGCCACTTCTACTTGTCGGTCTCTACTGCCCACTTTCTGTGTGAACCCTACGCTAGTTTTCGCGACAAAACGACAAACATGTGCAAAAGCTCAAGGTGGTGAGCCTACCTCTCATGTATGAAGCCCGTCGGGTAGTCGTGCACGTCGTAGAAGCTGTTGGAAGTTCCGTTTGCTCTAGGTGGCAGAAGCTCTCTCTCAAAAGTCAATAGTGGAAATGAGCTTAAATGAAGTGAAAATTTCTTATAATGGGGGTCCCCGAACCACTTTTCATGAAATTTGACATGTGCTCCCAACTTCTTGCGAGATGCGTTTTGGACTCAAAAATTTCTTGATTTGGACTCCATTTGCCTAGTTTACGAGAAATTTGTCATTTCGGTCAAAATCTGGCCAAAACACGCTTTCCGTTGCAGTCTCATAATTGCAACCCCACTGTACCATAGGTTGTCCTATAGTCACTGATCATCCCCCTATTTTATTTTTTCATTACAACCGTTTTGTACCTGCTTTTTGTATTTTTGAAGTTTTTCTACCGAAAATTAGTAAAACTAAAAGGAAAATAGCAAATTAAACCCAAAAATCAAAACATCATCGCAAAATACTATATACACTCACATGTAATTTTTATGGCCGGATTTCTTCGTTTTTCAATATTTTGTCCGAAAAATGGCTATTTTTACTTATATACACACACCTAGGGGCTTGATTTGGCGTTTGGCCCCATATACTTGTAGATTCATGCTGTATAAGGGCATATGTACTTGGGTTAGTTCAAAAAAAATTACAATCAAACGACAACCCTTTAAAATAGTCGAAAAACATGCCCTTTTTTGCTCTTTGGTCCGCATTTGAGAATGCCTCCTCCCCTCCTAGCCAGAGTCCTCCCGGACAACAAGGTATCGCCTCGGTGTATGTGCTGTGCATGGGTGAAAACTCATGCTAATGCTTGGCCATGTAATGTGGCCCTGTATTATACATACTCCGTCAATGCATGGAAAAATTAATGCTGTGCAACATGAAGGTATAAGCAATATGCTTATTGGCATTCACCGTCGAGGTTTCCTGTTGGTTGTTGATTTGGTCGGTAGATTTTCTTTGCAAGTAAGAGTTGTAACTCCACCGCTCTTTGTTTGATCGTTTTTCTTGCAAAAGTCGCTTGGTTTGCCTCTATTGTCGATATGTCCGTAGTCGTCTCCTTGGAGAGAATTGTTTTGGCTAAATTGGCTATAGTCTTTGTCTCTTTGGGTTTCCATTTGTAGTTTTTCTTTGCCGGTTTTTGTAGGTTTATTGCTACTTCCGCGGTTGTCATTGTCTTGCTACGGATTGGCACCCACATATATCGGTTTACCGGTGTCGTATGTTGTGTGTCTCTACTTTCGGATGTTACTTGTACTGAAGGGAGTTCCTTTTGTTTTGGTTTTGGGATCCAAATGCAAGTCCCATTTACATTGTTGCTGAGCATTTTCTTCGTGATCCATATCTGTTTTATTCCCTTGGTTTTTGGTTGAACTATCTGCTTCTGTTGACTTCGTCTGTTGTATTGTTGTTTGTCTGCCATGTCATTTCTATCCTTCCCCACCCATACTTGTTTGTCGCATGTTTTTAGCTCTGATCTCTTCACTGCGGTCTATTTTGTTTTACTCTTGTAGTGAACATGGTTGGCAGTTCCCTATTTGTTCACCATGGGTATCGTGTTGTTCTTTAGTGGCACCCTTCCTTTTGGCTCTTTACCCAGTGATTGCATTGCTGGCAACTGATTCTTCCGGGATTGCTGAGCAAAGGCTACCACCTATTATTCTTGTGTGTGCTGAATCTTGACTGCATTCACATTCCAATCTATCTACACATTATACTCTTTTTGCCAAGGTTGTCCCAACAACATGGGGTGTTGTGTGCTCTCATCCTCAACCACATAAAGCTTGTGTGGGTAAATATATTGATGTATTTTTACATGCAATATAATCCAGCCCAATGATTTTAGTGAATGTGATGTACTACTTTCTAGCACTTGTGGACTAGGATGTAGTTGACCTTTGGGCTTAATCTATTTGTATAATCTGTAAGAGATTAGATTTGCTTGAGCTCCAGAATCAAGAAATGCCGTCAATTCAACTTTATTGCTACCCACTTTGACTGCAATTATTGGCTCCACCGTGTCTTCGTCAAAATTCGTTAGTCGAATGGCATTGATTCGCAACGGTGATCCACATTGTTGTATTTGTCGTAGAAGCCGTCTTTTTGCAATGCATTCTTTTGCTTCTGCTTGGGCTTCTTCTCGTACCCTCTGTTTCTCCTTCATCCCTTGTTTTTCTTGATGGATTTGTTGAAGCATATCCTGTGTTAGTGGTAAATGATATTTCTTTAATCGACACCCACTAATCCAATTTGGCATTTCTTCTCCTGCTAATGTAGGAAGCTTGACAGCTTCGCTTTGTGATAAATCACTAATCACAAAGGGTCCCATCCCTCGCTTTTTAAGTTTCTTGGCATGTTGCTTCAAGGTATAAACAAGTACATAATCACCTGTTTTGAACTCTTTCGTGCGCACATGCTTGTCAAAAAACTCTTTTTGTCTTCTCTTTTTAGCATAGATCAAAGCTACAGCTCGTAAGCGAAGTTCATCTAGCTTTTCAAGATCATTTATTCTTGAAGAGAGCTCATTCCCTGTCCATTCTAAGCTTTTCGCTACTCGTAGATTTGGAATTAAAAACTCTATGGGTAATATAGCATTTAGGCCAAACACCATGTTGTACAGTGTTGTTCCTATTGATGTTTTGTAAGCTACCTTGTATGCCCATAGTGTTGAGTGTAACTGTTGATCCCAGTCTATTCTTGACTCTGATACAATTTTAGTGAGAACCGTGCATAGTGTTTTACTTGTGGCTCAGCTTGTCCATTTGCCTGTGGATGATATGGAGCAGATTTTCTATGTATGACCATGAATTCATTTATCAGATATTCAATGACTTCATTAAGAAAATGTGTTCCTCAATCATTGAAAATTTCTATTGGTAACCCGTATCGTACAAAGACATTTTCATACAAAACTTGGGCAGTGGTTCATGAATCTTCTTTTTGTGAGATAGTCCGTTGCCACAATGATATATTGGGTGTGGGTGCGATGTGCAGGGGGTGAAATATGTCCCACAAAATCAATGCCCCATTTTGCAAATGCCCTTGCTCCCATCATTGGCCGTAGTGGCATCTCATCTCTCTTTATCGGTACCTTGGTGCGTTGACAAGCGTCACAACGCTTTACAAACTCTTCAGCATCCATATGCAATGCAGGCCACCATATTCTTGCGGTTAAGATAATTTTTGTCGTCTGCCTGAAAAATGGCCTCCACTTATTCCGCCATGTGCGTGTTCTAGAATCAGCACGTATTCACTTTCACTTACACAGATTCTAAGTTGATTGTCCTTTCCTCGCTTATAGAGTTGGTTCCCAATTAAACTAAAGTCTCCAGCCTCCAGCTCTATAGCCCATTTCCGTGCTCTTGTTATGTTTTCAGGAAATGTCCTTGTGGTTAAGAAATCAATGATATATTGACTCCATGCAGGTGCAATGTTTACCTGAAACAATGTTGCGTGATCCACTGGTCGTTTGGCACTACATATAGTACAATTGGTAACATAAGCATGTGTGTCAACGTACATATTTGGCCAATAAACCCCCAATTGTTTTAGTCTCTGGTGTGTTTTCATTGTTGAACAATGAAATGCACAATCCTGGACATGTGCTTCTTCAAGATAACACTCGAATTCTTCCGGATTTATACATAATCGTAGAATTTAGTCCGATCTTAGATGATACAGGCGTCCTACAATCAACGGGAAGTTTTTTGTTTGTCGAATTGTTTCTTGTCTGGATCTGTCTGCCTTGTTATCAAACCTTCCTCCAAAGGAAAGAATGCTAACAATTTCCTGAGACCATTTGGGTATCATTTCAATATTGAAAAGATAAGCATTTGGTATGTCATCATCTACTCATTCAGGAGCTTCCCTGTTATGCATCCTTGAAAGATGATCCACCCGTAGATGAGTTTTACTCTTTTTGACCACCACTGTGAAATCAAACTCTAGTAATATAATAAACCATCGTACAATTCTCCCTGTATTGCATGGTTTATTTACCAGATACAAAAGAGATTGAGGATCTGTGAAAAACACAAATTTGTTTGCGAGAAAATAATGCCGAAATTTATTTACTGCATAAATCATTCCTAACCCCTCTCTTTTGGTGGTTGTGTAGTACTTTTCTGCACTATTTAACTGTTGGCTTGCATAACAAACTGGGAAATCCATTGTTCCGTCTCCAGGTTGAGCCAGAATACTCCCGATTGCATATGCAGATGCATCAATGTGAACATGGAATATCTTTTCCCAATCTGGTGCCTTAAGTACTGGTGCTGATAGAAGGTTTTCCTTCAGCTTTTGGAATGAAGTTTCGCACTCCTCGCAACTGACTAACAAACGATACAGAGGTTGTGCAATGACTGCATACATATATATGAATCTTCGATAATATCCACAGTGTCCCATGAAGGATTGTACTTGTTTCGCATTAGTAGGCTTGGGCAGGTCTACTATGACTTTGATTTTATTTAGGTCACTGGTTATGCCATTTCTTAAGACAATATTTCCTAAGATGCGGCCTTGCCTAACCACAAAAATGCACTTTTCTGGGTTAAGACAGATTTGATATGTTCTGCACTTCTCAATACCTTTTGTAAATGGTCTATATGTTCCTCACGTAGAAGAGAGTGTACACAAAGATCATCCATGTATATTTCTAAGAATATTCTCAGGTATTATTTGAACGCGTGTGTCATTAACCTTTGAAAGGTAGCTGGGGCATTAGTTAAGCCGAATGGCATAACTCTTTAAGCATATATTCCCCATTCTGTGGCAAACATTGTTTTGTGTTGATCCTCTATTGCACTTGCCAGTTGGTTATACCCTGAAAACCCATCTAGAAAGGAATAAGCCCGTTTCCCGGCCACCCTCTCAAGTACATGTTCTATGATCAGCAAGCGATAATTGTCCCTTATGGTGGCTGCATTTACCTTTTTGATGTTCACACACACTTGCAGCTTTCTGTTCTTTTTGCGGACAACCACAATGGGTGACACCCAATCTGTATGATCGATTTCATAGATGAATTCAACATCCATCAGCTTATCAATCTCTTCTTTGATTCGTTTAGCAAATGTGTCATTATATGTATAAGGACGTTGTTTGCTAGGTTTGGCATCTGATTTCAAAGGAATTGTATGTTGGCATATCGATGGATCAACTCCTTTGAGGTCTTTGTAGGACCATGCAAACACATCTTTATACTTCTTGAGAAGTTGTGTTAGCCGTTCTTCTTCTTCAAGCTCTAAGTTAGTTGCTATATAGACCAGCTGAGGCTTTTCACTTGGTTCAGTGAGGTCTATCCGTTTTGCATTTTTCGGCCCATCGTACGATTCCTGGTTTATTCTTTCCATGACTGGTGGTGCCATTATGATTTTTCTGCCCTGGTTGGTGAATTTTCGATAGTGTGATGGTACATTCATTTTTCCTTTTTCTGACTCCTCTTTACCATGACTTTCTCCCTCAGTAGTCCATACCTCTCGTAAAGACCGTTTTAGTTCTTGGTATTTCTTTTTATGCTCGAGTTTGGTCCATTCTGGGTCTTTTTTTTTCTGTTTTGATTTTTGTGATTTTGTTTCTGTTTTAGCATTTTGTACTTGTTTTATTTCCTCTCGCGTTATTTCCCTTCAAACTTTCGAGAATCTTCCTGATATTTGGTCTTTTACACAATCCTTTGCTTTGACAAGCATTAGATAGTGTGTTTTATCTTTTATCTGTGGTATCAGGTTCTCTCTCTTTTTGTTTGATGCTCGTTTTCTCCTATACCGTTCCTAGCATCTAGGGTGCTGATTGGCAAAATCATTAAAAAAACTTGATATTCCCTGTTTTCTCCCCATGCTCGCTTGAGTTGTCTGAACACTCGTTATCTGCATCGTTATGTACCTCCAGATGCTCAGAGGAGTTATAAAAATCTTCTTGTTTTGGTGGTTCTATCATCTTATCTCCTCTTGGTATAAGGCTTACCATGTAATAGGGTAGCACATCAGAGCCATCCTTATCACAAAATTTTGTCGTTGGACTATATGTAATGGTACAGACATCCAATGTTGCTAGTATGTGTTCCCATTCCAAAGGTTCCAAGGCATATTCAGGAAAATTTTCCGGAATATAATCCTTGTCCTCAATCGCTCTTTCTAAGACGCATTCCTCTCCTTTTAAGCTCCGCACATCCATAGCTCTTTTTGTTTCCCTAACCATGTTGGGAGTTCCGACCCTGCTAATGTAGTTGAATCAAACTCTTCCACTGGTGTCTAGTTCACATCTTTGTAACTATGGTCTTTTAAGTGAATTTTGGTTGTAGTCTCGCCATGTCTGAGCTATATGTGGTCGCAACCCCAATCCTGGACCATCTTTAATTGTCTCATGAATGGTCTTCCCAAGATGATCTCGTAATTGTTCTTTTTATCAAAATCGACTATTGCAAATGTATGCTCATACTCCATTCCGCACGAGGTGACAATTACTTTTTCTAAGAGTCCTAGAAGCTTTTCCATGAACCCATCTGCTAATTGCAATTTCATTCTGGTAGCTCTCAAAGCCGGTTTTCCCTATTTTTTCCATATTTCTTTAGTGGCAATAGCGACTCCTACTCCACTGTCAAGAATAGCTTTGGAAACTACTCCTTGGAATTCTACTAGTAGCGTGGTGTTTCCATCTTCTCCCTCGCAATATTCTCCGACCTTGTTTAAAGGTACTGGCCTTGTGTTTAGTTGAGGCTTGTCCAGTTCTCTGATCGCTTCCTGAAGCTTCAAGGTGGGGTCTCTCAATCCAAATTTTTCTAAGCATTTGCCTACTGTGGTCCACATGTTCGGTCGTAACCTCAGGAGTTCGGCTAATGTGATTGTGCATGCCACAGGGGTGGACAATAACTCAATCAACCCTTGTGAATCCATCACTCTGTTAGAAGACAGTCTTTGAGATGAGATTGCTCTCACCTCAGACTTGGCTTCATACTCTCCTAGGTAAGAGGGTACAGCTTTTAGTGAGTCCGGTTGTCTGTGCCCCAAACTAATTGATCCCTGGTCTCCCCCTTGTGAATGTATATCAAAGTTCATTTGTGATCTTGCCTCAAATTCTTCAATAGGAGGTAGGATCTCATTTTTCTCTTTTCTCATGCTGTTCATGTGGTAGCTCACCCTGTTAGCTTTGTTGGCATCACGGATTTGTTTCCACAGGTCATCGAGACCGTTACAATCCTTACCCATTTCTACCAATGTTTTAGGTTGAACCCCTCACTTGCCTCATCCGTTGTATTTGGCACTATGACATGCTCTCCCCTAGACTGAGAGGAATTCGTGAGTCTTTCCTTCGTTTCTACTTGTCTCTCTTAAGTTGGTTTGATAGGGGTTGGAGCTGGTACTTCATGCCAACTTGCAGGTTTACCAAGCGGGTTTTCTATCAAGGATCGAGTTGTTTCAATCATTTTTCTACACATTTCCAACCTCTCTTTTTCTTTTTCAGCATATGGATAAGTCATCCATCTTTGCTTTTGGGTTTGGTTATTTTTGAGTCTGGCTTCGTAAGCTTTTAGAAGTGCATCTAACTGCTCATTAAACTTTTCTACCAACACTGATCCTCCTCACCCTGCACTTTTGGGTTTTTCTATTTCCTTGGGTGCTATGGTTGCCGCAGTGTGTGAGCTTAGGCTAGCTAGATCCTCTAACCGCTCTAATCTATTCTTTGTGTGGTTTAACTCTTCGGATAGAACCGTTTGCTCTCGTTCTCTCATGGCTTTCATACGTGCATTTCTAGCTTTCCAAGTGCTTCTTTGATTTTTTGTTTCTGAACTTGGGCCATCGGTTTTTGGCTCTTCAATTATGGGTTCGTTCGTCATTCTTTGAGCTTGGGCTCGTGTTACTGCCTGAATAGGTATGATTGTCTCATTTTCTGACTATCCACTGGAAGGCACTGCTTTCAATATGTTCAAGGTAGTTTTTGCTCCTTTGCTCGGGTTCTTAGGAAAATCAAGAATCGAATGAGTAACTCCACACTCGGTGCAATATGGGTTGACTCTAATGATTTCATCATGAGGAGAGTCTCTTAGCAAATGGTCTCCACCACACTTGTAGCAGGGTCCCTTAGGTTGTTGAGGTGCTCCTTGAGATCCTCTTTGTTGGTATGCATGCCTCTGCCCGTCCATGCCTCCGTTGGCTTATGAACAACAATGTTCGTTCATCCAAGCTATATCTTCCTTCTCTTGCTGCCTATGAAGCTGTTGGTGGTCGTGCACCTCTTATCATGCTCCATGGTTCTGGCGTTGAGGGTTCTTCCGGTGGATAATAGACAAGATTTGCAGCATATCCATTGGGATCTTCGTAATATGCATGCATAGGCACCAAAGCCTTCTCTTTTGATTCGGTTACTGTTGGTGTGTATCTTATGCCAACTCGTCGTAATCCTAGTAGGGGTGGTTGTTGCCCCAACACTGGTTGTGGTCTTTCTACACCTACAGGTCCTTGTAGGTTGCATGCTTGATACCTAGGCATCGGTGGAATTTGAGGAGATGCTACCTGAGCTTGGGGAGCGTAAGGTCTCTCTCTCACATATCCCTTGTTATAATAACATTCCTCCGTCCCATGGTTTGTCTATTTTTGTTCAATAGCACACCACTTGGGATGTTTAGCCTGGGGTTTGGAATACAAGTTAATCTTTTTTAGCAGTTCCTCTACAAGATGCTCTTGGCTTACAGCTACTTCCTCTTTCGATGCTGTCTTAACGGACTTGCTTCCACTTTGTTGCGAGGATGAATCATCGTCGAGATCCTTGAACTCACCCTCTTTGTAAACCGCACAATTGTCTACAAGGTAAAGAGCCTCCTTTGTTAACTCATTTAACGTCGTGCTCCTCTTCATATGTAAGTCCTTCTGGAGATCTACATTCCTTAGTCCTTGAAAAAATATAAGCATAAGTCTGGACTGAGTTGGCAGTTCCTCCACAGGGCAGAACTTAACATATCTTTTTAGTTGTAGAGCTGTCTTTCGCACAGAATCCCCATCTTTTTGTTTGAATTTATGGATTTGTGAGACTATATTATGATCTATCTCCCTTTGTGAGAATTCCTCGATAAACTCGTCAAACACCTCCTCCATAGACTCAAAGTCTCTACGCTCCACAAAGTCAAACCAAGTAGCAGCGTCATCCTCTAGGGTTAGTCCAAACCCTGCAAATTGGGTAGGGAAGTCTAACACCTCTTCAGCTCTAATTACATGCACAAAGGCTACATGATCTATAGGATCTCTGTTTCCCGTGTATTTCTTGTTTACCCATTTTTGTGTTGGAATTAGGGTTGGAGAGAAACACACACAGCTTGGAGAAGACAAAGGAAGCTCAAGGCACACAATAGAGAATGTGTTACTTAGTGTGCAATGGAAAGATAGATATCCCTAGAGTGATGGGCGTATATACAATGCTCAGGGGTAAAACACCTCCTAAAGAGAAAAAAAATGCCCCTACGGTCCTAGTGTGTTCACACACATCACTACCACATGTATATGGTAACAAATCCCCCCTGGAGTGATGCGGTGAACAAGAGCTTGGACATGAGTAAAGGGAAGTTCCATGCCCTGAGGACATGATCAGTCCACAAAGGGGAGTAAGCCCAAAGCTTTGCCGAAAGCTTAAAGCTTCTCACGAGACAATGACTTTGTGAAAAGATCCGCAAGGTTGTCCTGTGCTGGCACATAAGCCAAGATGATCTCTCCTGCTGAGAGCCTCTCCTTGACATAGTGGTAATGCACCTCAATGTGCTTTGTGCGAGCATGAAAAACTGGGTTCCTCGCAACTGCCAATGCGCTCTAATTGTTAGTGTAGATAGTGTTGGCAGTGTCGTGTCCAACACCCAAATCAACCATAAGGCGTCTGAGCCATACACACTCAACCGTAGCTGTGAAGACTGCCCTGTACTAAGACTCACAACTCAAAGTGGCCACAGTAAGTTTCTTCTTGCTCAACCATCATATACATGAACTACCAAGCATGAAACAAAAACCACTTGTGGACACTCGCGTGTCAAAACAACCAGCCCAATCTGAGTCCGAAAAAGCATGTAAGTCTGGCGGCAATGATCCCCCCTTGGGATAAAACAAGCCAAGATGTAAAGTGCCACTAAGGTAGCGGAAAATCCTCTTGACAGCCTGCCAATGCTTAGACCCTGGGCTATGCATAAATCTACTGACCTGTGAGGCTGCAAATTGAATATCCGGCCTCGTGTTGAGTACATAAATGAGGCATCCATCAGCAGTTTGATAAAGAGTGACATCAGCAGGATCGCCATCATCATGTAGACTCAACTTCAAACCTGTTTCCATGGGAGTGGCAATAGGTTTGCAATCCTCAAGTCCAAACTTACATAGCAATGTCTCTATGTAATTTTTCTGACACAAGGCAATACCACCATCACATTGCTTAAACTGTATACCCAAACTAATGATGCAACAGCCCCAAATATTTCATCTTGAAAGTAGCATTCAAATCAGCCTTAAATTCAGCAATATGTCTCTCATTTGGTCTAGTGATTAGCAAATCATCAACATAAAGAACCACAATGAGAAGTACATCGGCCTCATGCTTTACATACAATGTGCTTTCTGTTGGATTGTTACGAAAGCCTCGTTTCACCAAATGAGTGTTAGCTTTCTCATACCAAGCACGAGGAGATTGCTTCAAGCCATACAAAGCCTTCTTACATCTGCACACTTTGTCCTCTTGTCCTTTTATGACAAAACCGCGAGGCTGCGTTACATAAACTTCCTCAAATATGTCACCATTCAAGACAGCAGTAACAATGTCTGATTGATGTACGTCCCAACCAAAATGAGTTGCCAATGCACATAGAAAATGCACAGTAGTCATACGACAAGTGGGAGCAAAAGTCTCTTCATAATCTATGCCTTTTTGCTGTGCATAACCCTTTGCAACAAGTCGAGCCTTATGGCGATCGATCTCACCATCCGGCTTGCATTTCAACTTGTAAACCCACTTCGTACTAATGGCCTTTTTGCCAGGAGGAAAATCACATAAAGTCCATGTGTCATTTTCTATAAGTGCATCATATTCTGATCGCATGGCAGCCATCCAATTTTCTGAATTCTGTGCTTCATCAAAAGACAGAGGCTCTTCGATATCATGTAAGCTAGACATAGCCAAAGCATAACAATCTAATGCATAAGATGCATGGTGAGAGCCTGAACGAGTACGACTAGACAAAGGTGCATCCAATTTACTGTCATGCAAAGTGTGCACCAGCCATTTTGGCATACCTCTAGCCTGCTGATTTTCAGCCCTTTCCTCATCAAGTACATCATATACATTGGCATCAGTAATAGGCTGATCTGTAACATTTTCAAAAACCCCCATAGGCTGTACATTTGCCTCATTGGAAATTACATTCGTATTTACACCACTCAAAAGAGGCAACAAAGTGTCATAAATGTCCTGTGAGCATACATTACTGTCTCTAGTACATGACAGCAAGGGCTGAACAGAATCTTCCACAAACACTACATCCCGTGAAACTAGAATACATTTTGTTTGCGGATGATACAACCTATAACCTTTGCTTTCAGCACTATAACCAACAAAAAATACATTTGATAGCCTTATCATCCAATTTTCTGCGCTGCACTTGTGGCACCAAAGCATATACCAAACAACCAAAACCACGCATGTGCTCAATAGAAGGCTTTCTATCATGCCATGCTTCATATGGAGTAATAGACTGCAAAGCTTTCGTAGGACACCTGTTAAGTACATAAGTGGCACACATGATGACCTCAAGCCAAAAAGAATGCGGAAAAGCTTGACTTTTGACCATACATCGTGCCATTTCCGTTAGTGACCTGTTTTTCCTCTCAGCAACACCATTTTGATGAGGTGTATAAGGCACTATACATTGGTGTTTTATCCCACGACTAGCAAGAAATGCATTAAATTCATGAGACATATACTCCCTCCCTCGATCAGAACGGAGGGTGCCCATAGTACATTTCGAGACATTTTCAACCATAACCATAAATTGTTTGAAGCACATAAAAACTTCGGACTTCGCTTTAAGCAGAAATACCCATGCATGCCTGGAGTAATCATCAATGAAAGTCACGAAGTACAGGTAATTGCCCAAGGACGAAGTTTGCATGGGCCCACAAACATCACTATGCACAAGCTGCAACCTGCATGTGGCCCGAACTGAACCATCCTTTGGAAACTTAGAACGCTGCATATTACCCAAAAAACAACCTTCACAAACATGTTTGATAGGTGCTTCAAGAGGCAGAAAAGAATCAAACACATCAAATTTCTCCAAACGCAGCAAACTGGCAAAATTCAAATGACCAAAACGTGCATGCCAAAGTTTTTCATCTGAAATAGCCCTTGAATCTGCAACAGCATTTGCAAAATTTTGTCCACACTTGTCATACAAAGTGAGCTTATACAGCCCACAGCACAACAGGCCAGATGCAACAATCTCATCACCAAAATTGAGATCATGAATTGTACATCTGTCATCCACAAATTTGAGTACAAGTCCAAGTCTAGCAAGTGCGGATAGAGACAAGAGATTCTTCTTGATCCCAGGTACATAAAGTGCATCAACAAGTGTGAAAGACCTACCATTTGCAGCAGTAAGCACAATATTTCCAACTCCCTAAACTGGATAAGAGGCATTGTTGGCACAAGTGACTGAATTCCCATGAGGGACAAACTCCAGAGAGGTACACAATTCACGATGTGAGGTAATGTGCTTTGTAGCACCACTTTCCAAATACCACACATGTGAATCTACACCAACTGACAAGCATGCATCATGGACAGCAGGATTGTAAGTGCACTCTGTGCTAAAAGCCCATTTTGCATCAACGTCAGCATTACAGTCTCCTTTCATAGAAGACTCAACAATGGCTGCATTTGTAGTGGAACCAGTATTTGTAGTGGAACCACCCTCTTTCTTTCTTCTTCCAATGGTACTCCTAAGCCATAATTTCTGACGGTTCTTGCAAGAGATGGTTCATCTCTTTGAACTCGTTCTATGGGTGGTCTTCCCGGCTCTATTGACCCTTGAGTTTTTGGTTTACTCTCTCCTTGATACCTTGAATAGAGTGGTGGTTCTTGTAAATCCCTTAGCCCTCGTGCGGCTTGCTAACCATCTCGGTTTTGGTCCTATTCCAATGTTGCACTCTATCGAATCCATGCCTGCAATGATGGCTGAGTTGCTGGTTGGTTTTGGTTGTTGAATGTCTGTTGTCGGGTAGAATGTGAGGTCGCGTCATACTCCTCTGAAAATGGATTTGTCGACTTTCTAGGGGTGTAGGTGGCTCTTGGCACTTCATCGGGGGCATATGTTGATGCTCCTAGGACTGTTGCCTTTTCTACCTCCTTAGGGAGAATTCATTTGTATTCTCGCCCGTGCCTATCAACAAAAACGATATCCTTTCCCATAGCAATTTCATAAGAGAATAAGTAAAGAACCTTGTCTTTGCTTAACTCGTTTGGGTAGGGTTCTTTGCAACGGAAGTAAGAGACTATTCCCTAGCTCTCATGCTTGTAAATCCCCACATTCTCATTATAAGTTGAGACCCTGGTTGTTTTATTATCATACATAAAAAGCGCTCCAGGTCGATCAATGTTTGGTGGTGGTTCTTGAGTTTCTAAAACCATTTTTCCTTTTGCCACGTTATCTCCATATATGTTGTAATCCTCAGGGTTACTAACTATCAGATAGTGGTTCCCCTTTTCATCTTGGAATCTATCTCCATCATCATAGACTCAAATTATCTCCAGTCTCTCAGTCGGCCTTTCTTCAATACAAATACACTTGTGTCCTTGATAGTCAGAATAAACTAGGGCTCCCCTTGAGTTTGTTCCTTCTAAGAAGATCGTAGTGAACTTGGAATCGTTCAAAGGATTTAGGGAGGTGCTTCCTCTTGGCATTGGTCTTTCATAGGTGAAACATCCTGGCTTTTGACTACCCATTATGAAGAAGTATTTGTCTGATGAAGTTTCATTATCACTAGCCTCCTCAATAATTGGTGCTAGTGGATCTAGCCTTGCCTAAGTTACACTCTCCTCGGTTGACACTAAGCTACCTTGGTCCCTTGCCACCTTTTGGTCTCTAAAAATGTATTTTCTTGATCTTAAATTCATCAAACTTAGCAATGCAACTTACACAAATTCAACCACTCACGTGGCAAAGGATCAGTCTCCACACAACTTCTTGCTTTGCTGCTGAATATACCTCTACACAAACGTTTAATTTTAGCATAGAATCAAATCATCTAACCGCTAGAGGTGATTTTAGTAATGATTGGTATAATTGGAGATTTAACCTCAACCACTACTGTATTTTATACACTTCTGATGTTCTCGATTAGGTTTGCTAATCTGGAACTGTACTTCCCTTGGATGTCAGCCAATTTACATGAAAAGTCTGAATTCTGTCTTTGCTCTGTCAAAAGGTCAAACAAGGTCCAAATTCACTTTTGAAAGATGTGTTGGAACCCACCCTTAATTCAAATGAAACATCACTGTATAACCTTAGTCAAATTTTCTCTTCACTAAGCTCCAGTAGACATCCTATGCGTAGGATGTCTCCTGCTCTGTTTTGCCCGGATTTTTGCACTCTGGATTCCCCTTGGTGTGCTGAGTCCATGGCTGTTTTTACTTTTTGATTTGGACACCTGTAAGCTGGTCAACGGATCAGAAATCTGTTCCAGTAGCTTGTTGGTGGTCTGACCAGTCAAATCAACTCCAATTTCGACCAAAATTGACTACGAAGCTTGCCTTAGGCTATACAACACCCTGCTATGCCCACAGTCAGTTTTTGGCTTCAATTTCTTTCTTTAAACATTCTACGCATAGCTTGTCTTTTTGCTCAAACTGGCTTCAAATGCAAATCACAGACTCTCCTTAAGGTGATGATCACTTTAGTATGCTCAAAATTGAGTTTGGAGTGCAAAATCACACAGATAACATCTTACGTGTAGGATGTCTTTTTGGCCTATTTGACTCCAGGCTTGATCCACAGCTCCCACTTCATGTCAGAAACCCAGTGGTATGCTTAGATTTTGGTTTGGATTTCAAAAGACCCCAATTTTAGCTGTTCTAGCTCTTTTCAGTCAAAAGTGCTAAAGTCTGCTTAGAACCCAATTTTCTCACCCAATTGAGATGAATCTTCTCTTAGTCCCTTAATATACCATGCAGATCATGCTCATGCAGCCATCCTATGGTTTTGGTCATAAAATAATGCCTTGGCACAATTTGGGTAGGATGTCTGGCAATTTCAGTCTATCTGGCCTCATCCTGTCAAGATATGGTCAAAATTCCACTTTCCATGTGAAACTAGGGTAAAACCTACCTTCTCAACACATTGGTGAACTCAAAATTCCAAAATTCTCACCAGATTAGCCTGTAGACATCCTACACGTAGGATATCTCCTGGCTTAAAATTAATTTTTTTCCTGATTGAAATGCTCTTGATGCTCTGCAGCTCTATCAGAAACACTCACAGTAACTTTGGGACTTCACTTCAGCTTTCAAACACACTTTTTCATCTTTTACAACCTTATGATGAATCTAACAAGCAAGTATACATGCATGAAGTGCTCTAGATCATAAATCATGATGTCCTACTTACTCTACTCCTACTCATCATGTGAAATGGTGATAATGGTGTTTTGGTTGCTTCCTGGCCTCTCCGGACTCTCAAGCTCTCCTCTCATCGCTTCTACCACTTCAACTCCTACTCTCTACACCACAACTCAACTAAAAACTACCTGAGTCTACCTAAGTCGAAGGATCTAGGCCAGACAGACGCTCCCTAGACTCCCTCTAAGACCTAGAGAGTCCTCCACCCTCTGATCCTATCTGAATGTAAAACGAGACTCTTGAAAAGCCAAAGAATCCCTATTCTCAAGGACTAGTCTCGGTCACCTACCTAGGGTTTTAGTCCCTGGCAGCGGTGCCAATGTTGGACGGATACGCCGTGACGGACGTCAGCACAGCAAGAACTCACCTAACAAGATTTGTCAGCTAAGGATAAAGCCCGACCCGCAGGCGCGTGGAAGCAAGCATAGGATGTCAATCTACACTCGACCGACTCCTAACTAATTCCTACAGAGGTCTCTACCCAATGTCTAAGCTATAGCCTTCAGGAGTGCATAAGAGGAAACTTCCTACAATGCTTTCTAGATCCAAATACCCATCAAACAATCTCAAAATGCCACAGATCTTGAAGGAGACCCTACTAACTCCAATAGGTCGCTCTCCCTAAGGTCTATGAACCAAAACCCCAACCCAAAACACCCGGTGCAAAATCACGTAGGATGTCTCGCCGAAATTTGTAGATCGTCGTTTCCAAAAACTAAAGTGCCTTATGTGTAGCTCTAGCCAATGCGAATTCGTGGATATGATTCAATGCAAAAACGGACAACGTATGCTCACCGAATCACCAGATGAAACTCGTAGATGGAGCTCGCAAAACCGGACCGTATGCGCGCAATGTAGGTATTGGCGTGTAGCTCTCATCGGTGGCAACACGCTGCACTTCTCTGCACTCTATTCCGACCACCAGTGCGCGCATAGCGTCAAGATGAAGCTCTCACTTTGTCTCGTACACAGTATGCTCACTCACAGACTTCAGACTTTTTTAAAATGACAAAGGTTTTTTTTCATTAAGGTCAAAAAGTGGTATAAGTACCTTACAAGCTCAAACCCTAATGTTCCAATTTAACCGTCTACTCAATCTAAATGTCAAAACTGGGATACAATCTGGAAACTTCTGTAAGCCCCAATATTTACAAAGGTGAAATGTCGGGTTTTCTCAATAAATGAATAATTACAAAAAGTAATAATCCGCCGAGCAGTCATTTTCTGTAGGGTGTGTCGAGCTTCTAACACTACCCCATAGTCAAGGACGACTATGATTTCAAGAGACAGGTAATTTCATAATAACTAATATCTAATATTCTTAAATGATTTTCTGATGTTAAACTGATCATTTAATATGGGGAAATGCCAGGGGAGAAAAAGTTCGAATATTGGTTAAGTTGGAAGACCGGCCACAATAGGGATCCAAAGGAGGGAAAATAGGGATCCAAAGAGGGGGCCATCTGCAGAAGAGCAAGGTGCAACAATGGTCTAAAAAGACCCTAAGGCTAAGCCCATTAAGACTTCGAAAATGCTAGGGTTCCAAAATTCAAAGGTTGTGTCCAAAGGTCAAACATTAGGGAAATTGGATGCTTTGTGTGTGTCCCAAAAAGTCTTCATGCATCCCTACATAGGAGGGAGTGAGCCCTAGTTGTAGGAGATGAGAGAGAAACTCACACACACACACACGCACGCAAGCTCCCTTTCCACAAAGGGAATGAGGGACACATGTCATCTCCCTAGCCTAGATGCCCACAAGGTGTACTAAAATCCTATTGGATGGCCATGGAGGTGGACCAATGAGAATTAGGATATAGTAAATCTAGTTTAATTAATTTCAAAACACTTAATAAAAGAACCACTATTAATTTCAAAACACTTAATAAAAGAACCACTAAGAATTATTCTCTCTAGACAACTACTGGACAGTCTCCCAAGGGGTCCAATGAGCATTCAACAGCCCAATGGCTTGCCAGATTCCTATTGGCCACGAGGCAAAGGGGTCCAATAAGAGTTTAGTTGAATTAATTAATTACCAAAAATCTCTTACAAAAGGGAAAAGGGGGACACATGTCAAAAGACTATCACTTATGCTACTTAACTTTCATTGGCTAAGCTGGGAGAGGTCCAATGAGGTCGTGGCAAGAGAAAATAGCAAGAGGGGTCGACCAAGAGAGAGGGAGGGCTGATTTTTCAAAGGAAAGTATTCACACACACTCACACAAGCTCATGTGTAGAGTAAGAAGACTCTCTCTCTCTCTCTCTCTTCTCAAGCTTCCATGGAAATCTTATCACCTACTCCAAGCTTCTGAGGAAGGAGGCCTAGACCAACAACTCTTGGATTTCTGATGCAAATCCAACCAAGATGCAAGCTTCAATGCATGCTCATCTCCTATACCATGCTACGCTATGCTAATATGAGTGATTATGTGAGGAGATGTACATCTTTCTCGTAAGACTACTCCTTCTTCCTCTCAATCTACTCTCACACACCGCTAGCTCTCACCATCTTTGAAGGTGTGTGAGGTCTTGGGTCTGAGACCATGAGAGACTTGATGTTGTGTTTGATAAGTATTTTGCTTAGTGCTTGAAGTTTCCATCTTCATTGCACTAGCTAGTATTGAAGGAACACAAAGGATTGTATTGTAAAATGTCTCCCTTGATGGGAGAAACCATAATACAAAGCCTTTTGGAGGGGGCACCGGCTCCATTGCTTAATTTCTCTCTCTTTTGAAGTATTGTTCTTGCTATCTAACTAGGTGCTATAATTTTTGTTGCTCTCTCCACCCAAGCACTCTTGCTATTCTCATTAGGAATCTATTCCAATGAAATGCTCTCTATGCTCATGCTATCTTCTGCTACACACAAGTTACTAGACCATTAAATGTTACATTAAAAAATGCAAATAGATTTCAAAAAAGACATATGTCAAACCCTAATATATAGGAATTGACCAAAAAAGACAAGTTTATTTTGTGCACCTCTAGACCGAGGTGTGCAGGGATCTGGAATGACTATGGATTGTGAGGTTGCTAGAGCTAGTGGCAAATAGTAGAAAACCCGCAAATGGACTTTAGAAATGTAAAAGTCTTCAAAAATAACTTGTGTACTTCAAAAACACAAACGAAATCTGACAAACGAAGTAAAATAAAGAAATTGAGCTTCAATAGTACACACAGACTTCAGAAACCCTAATATATAGCCATTGATCAATAAAGACGAGATTATTACCCTATGGTCCTGATCTTTGTGCACCTCTAGACCGATGTGTTTGGGGATCAGGCATGGCTAGAGAATGTGAGGTTGTTCTAGAGCTAGCGACAAATAGTAAAAGAATTACAAACTAACTTTAGAAACACAAAAGTATATAGAAATGACTTGTGTGAAAAATGTAATCAGACTGCAATAGCGCAATCAAACTTCAAAAACCCTAATATATAGTCTCTGATCAATAAAGATGAGATTATTAACTTGTGGTCCTGATATCTGTGCACCTCTAGACCGAGGTGTAGGGAGATTGGGCATGGCTAGAGAATGTGAGGTTGTTAGAGCTAGCGGGAAATAGTAGAAAAACTGCAAACAAACTTCAAAAGCACAAAAGTCTTCAGAAATGGCTTGTGTACTTGAAAACTGCAAATGGACTTCGACAAATGAAGTAAAATAACACAATCAAACTTCAATAGTTCACATAGACTCCAGAAATTCTACGTCATTTTTCTATTCTAAGCCAAATAAGGTCGTTTTCTTTAAAAGGTGTAGGTCTTTGTTTTTTGTTGGCTTGTGTAGTGCATCGTTGTTGTGCTCGGTTAATGCAAGCTGTGGCTTCTTGTAAAATGTGTGTGTGATCCCTTGCAGGGACATTAGTGCTAATAGTGAAGACAGGGACAGAGAGTTTCTTCCCATAGACAATTTAAAAGGGTGCATGGTTTTTGGAGGAGTGAGGGGTGTTATTGTAAGCAAATTGAAGCATAGGGAGGTGTTGGTCCCATTTTTCAGTATTTTTAGTGGTATAAGATCTAAGAAGGTCCATAATAGTAATGTTTGTGGCTTCTGTTTGACCATACTTTGAGGGTGAAATGAAGATGTGAAATCCATTGTAGAGCCTAAGCTTTTGTCTAGTGTGACCCAAAAAAGATTGCAAAAGTGTCCATCACGGTCGGAGAGAATAACCTTGTGAAAGCCATGGTAGGGAAAGATGGTTTTGAGGAAAAGTCTTGTAGCCTGTGGCGCAGACTATGTCTTTTTGCAGGGTATAAAATATGCTTGTTTGCTAAAATGGTCAACTATGGTCCATATCATATCACTGTGTGAGGATGTGGCGGGGAGTCCCGTGATAAAATCCATGGAGATTTGTTCCCAAGGGCCAATAGGGATAGGTAGAGGCATTAAAAGACCATAAGACTTACCATGATGACGTTTAAGTCTTTGACATATCAAGCATTCTAAAACAAATTTTGTGATATTGTGCTTCATTCCAAGCCAAAAAAATGATCTTGACATGCAGTGACTGTGGATTGAATTCCTCGGTGACCCATATATGGTGGTGCATGCATTTCATTCATTGCTAGTTCCTTGAAAGGTGTTGTGATGCATAGATTTTTTTGAAAATAAAGATACCCATTTGCCAATGTGTAGTGTTCATAGGGAAGACCATTATTGTGAGTTATTTCAAACCAAGCACGTGAGAAATGTGGATTGTGAGCATATGTGTTAGGCATAGAATGAAATGATTACACATCACTCAGAGAAATGTGATTCAAACAAACATGCTTGATTTTATCGAAGACACATGAATGAGTAACAGAGAGTACATTCACTTCAGGTTTTCTACTTAATGCGTCTGCTACTACATTCACTTTACCTGGTTGGTATTGTATCATAGGATGGAAATTTTGAATGAAACCGGTCCCTTGGATATGACGGTTAGAAATGGTGGATTGAGTCAGAAGATGTTAAATGGCCTAGTGGTTAGTCTTGATTAGAACTTTGAAGCCCATAAGATAATGTTTCCACGTGTCTAGAGCGTGGACCACGGCTAGCAATTCTTTATCGTATGTGCTATATTAGGTTTTAGATGGTTTGAGTTTTTGACTTTCGTAGGCAAGTGGGTGATCAATTTGTATTAAATGACTATGCATGAGCCACTCACACCTGTAACAAGTACAAAGAAGGGTTGTGTGAAGCTGGGTAATTGTAGGATGGCGGCATGTTTGGGGAGATATTTGAGAGTGTCAAATGGTTTTTGTTGTGGGGGGGGCCAATTGAATAGATCTACTTTTTGACAAAGTAGATTGGTCATTGGTGATGCAATGTGTGAGAAGTTTTTGACAAATTTACGAAAAAAACCTACTAAACCTAAAAAGGAATTTATGTCATGCATATATTTGGGGGTAGGCCATGTTTTAATAGTGTCAACCTTTTGAGGGTCAACTGATATGCCTTTTTTTGAGACTATGTGGCCTAAATAATCAATGTGTGTTTGAAAAAATGTACTTTTGTCTAGATTTGAAAACAATTGGTGGTCATGCAATAGCTCAAAGACAACATGCAGGTGATTTTTGTGCTCGTGCTCATCACGACTAAAAATAAAAATGTCATCAAAGAACACAATAACAAAGTCTTGATAATCAAGAAATATTTTTGTCATCATCCTAGCAAAAGTGGTAGGTGCATTTGTGAGACCAAATGGTAAGACAATAAACTCATAATGACCAGACTGGGTACAAAATGCAGTTTTAAAAATATCGTTAAGGTGCATACAGATCTGATTGTATCCTGATTTCAAGTCAATTTTGCTAAACAGTTTTGCTCCTCGTAAGCAATCTAAGAGGTCGTCTATACGTGGGTGGGATAGCGTTTTTTGACAGTGACCTTGTTTAACACGTGGTAGTCTATGCACATGCGAAAGGTGACAGTTCAATTTTGGGTTGCAAACTCCATGGCCATGTTGTGGTTTTGGGCATAAGTGGCCGAGAGGTGAGAGAGTTGGTATGGAACTGTAAAGATCAAGCTTGGTGGTGAGTATTGCCGATGCCACCAAACACCACGAGATGATTTGCGATTGGGTGGTGTTCAATTGATGGTGTTCAGTGCGGCGCATGCAAGCCATAGAACAGCATGTAGTTGGAGAGAGAAAGAGAGTCGAGAGACTCTATTGTGGTTGGTAGCAAACGGCAACCGAGAGTGGGTGTGTGCACCTATGTAGATAATGAGGGGTAAGGAGAGAATAAAGAATGAGCGGATGGCTGCTGGCGGCCGAGAGCTATGAAAGAGAGAGAGAGAGAGGGGGAGAGAGAGAGAGAGAGAGAGAGAGAGAGAGAGAGAGAGAGAGAGATAGAGAGAGAGAGAGAGAGAGAGAGAGAGAAGGGATTATATGCATAGATAAACTAGGCACCGTTAGTGGGTAGTTAACACCCGTCAGAGTTCGGACAGAGTCAAGACAACAACTACTTGTCGTGTTGGCAAGCTTGTGCGGACATGCCATGGAGATGATGAGAGGCAAGAGGCGACGAGAGTGCAAGGCCAGACGTAGTTTGCCTTCAAGCATTATTGCACTGGATATATCACATCTCCTGTTGCTCCTAAACTTCCTCCCAAACTTCCCCTTTTCTGCATGGCTCATAAGGTTTCTCTTGAGGTTATTCCCTTAATGATAAATCTGCACTTCTTCTTCTTTTCTCTTGAACAATTTGGTCTCTTTCTAAATCTCTCACTACTCCAATGCAAGGTTTTAGTATATCACCAAAATATCACTTAATGGGTAAGTATGTTATTTGATGATATACTTCATTATGGATTGCTTAATTGTAAGAAAACAGTTGTTATCGTTCATATGGATACTTTACTATCATAGCATGAGCACCATTACAATAAACATCGAATACTTTTCATGAAATGGTTACACTAATTCCACAACATAACAAGAAGAAAGGAGACTCTAGTTTGCCAAAAAAAAATCCTCGACGAACCCATGCAATTATTTCTCGTCTAGTAATATATGTTATTATCAATTAATACTATCTGCAAACACAGAAAAAGAGAGAGAGAGAGAGAGAGAGAGAGAGAGAGAGAGAGAGAGAGAGAGAGAGAGAAAAACAAAAAACAAACTTATCTTTGATCGACATGTCCAAGGTCAAAAGTCATTGGAACGTATCCTCAAGCTCTGATATCACTGCTACAAATGGAGAACGCAGTGGCCCTGCAAAATATCAAGAACAACATGCTATGAGCAATAAAACTGTTAATTTGTATACCTGACGAATCGCATAACCATAATCGAGACTGCACACAAGAAAGAGAGGAGCACAGCGGGAGATATCGAGAGGGCACGTGCGGATGCACCTCCTAGAGTGGAGTGCTACACCGGCATGACGAGAGGGAAGAGAAGAGAGGAGATAAGAATACACAAACACTGGGCGCAATCTCCCCCCATGCAAGAGTGAGCATGTCCCTCTGGCATGTATTTAATTTATAGAAAATTACGTGCTCAAAAAATGAGTTACACCAACTTGCACTTGGGCATAAAATACTCATGGCTATAAATAGCTCAATATAACAATCAACAGTTGTACACATCTCAACTAATAACTAAACGATAAAATACTAAGACTTGCCACAAAATCCAATGGTGGCTGACAGTTTTATTTTGAATAACTGCTATCGCCTTATTGTCCAGCACGTGCCAATCACTGATCTGCTCACACAACATCCAACAAGTGATCATATTCCACAATTCAAATCAACATTGCAATGCTTCATCAAAATATCAAATATTTCACAAATATATCATCAAAATACCAATTCCATTATATTCTAAGGGGATCATGCATGGCTAGAGAATGTGAGGTTGTTAGAGCTAGCGGCAAATAGTAGAAAAACCGCAACCGGGCTTTAGAAACACAAAAGTCTTTTGAAATGACTTGTGTACTTCAAAAACGCAAATGTACTTTGACAAGCAAAGTAAAACAACGAATTGGACTTCAATAGTGCACACAAACTTCAAAAACCCTAATATATAGTCAATGACCAATAGAGACAAGATTATTACCTTGTGGTCTTGATCTCTGTGCACCTCTAGATCAAGGTGCACGAAGATCAGGCATGGCTAGAGAATGTGAGGTTGTTAGAGTTAACGGGAAATAGTAGAAAAATCGCAAACGAACTTCAAAAACACAAAAGTCTTCAAAACATGACTTTTGTACTTTAAAAACGCAAACGAACTTCGACAAAAAAACTAAAATAACGCAATCAAACTTCAATAGTACACACAGACTTCAAAAATCCTAATATATAGTCATTGACGAATAAAGACAAGATTATTGCCATGTGGTCTGATCTTTGTACACCTCTAGGCCGAGGTGTGCGGAATCCGACATGGCTCTAGAATGCGAGGTTTTCGTGTATTTTCATGTAGTTAGTGGTGTGTACTTATAACAAGAGTGCTTTATTTATTTTCCACATCATCGGTAGATAAAGTATGGAGGAGGATGGCATGTCCTTGTGCTCATTGCAAGCATCAGATCTTTCAAAAACAAAAAATCTGCGACCAGCACATACGCAAAGACAATCTCTTTCCCACAGAGAAACTACAAGACCTGCGTTATCGATCTCATGGTAGAAGACAGTAGATCAACCTGTTCTAGTAGATATTGCTTCAACTTCATCCAAAAGAAGACAATTTACAAAGGGAGAGCCATCGACTGTGTCTACCCAACCAATACCCGATTCCACATTTCAAGAAGTAGAGATGGAGCAGATGTTAGATGAATTCTTTGACATGGGTCCCATCATTGAAAACATAAAAGGAAACAACATTCAAGGCAACACTATGAACCAACCTTAGTCATCCCATCCATATCAACGGTATGATAGCAACAATAAAGAAGGTGAGATGATGCAAAATCTTGCACGTATGCCACTTTACAATGGTGCAAAAATCTCAATTCTTTGGTAATGCTTAATTTGCATTCTGTCTAAAGGTGGTATGAGCCTCCTCCACAAAGCTTTTCAAGTACACACATTGTATCCTAAGCATGACAAAGTGCACATTACAGTTCAATATATGATCATTGAGTTCATTTGTTGATGTAACAACAAGTTGATCAATGAGAAGATCTTGCCAAAAGGCAATCACATGCCCCCTACCCATCCAACCGATGAAAAGCTTATTAATAACTTGGGCTTGATTATCAAAAAATACATGCATGTCCTAATGATTGTATACTCTTTTGCAATGAGTATGAAAATTTAGAATAGTGTCCCAATTGTGAATCAAACAGGATAGAGAGGACACACATGGAAAAAATTTCTCTGCAAAGGTCCTTCGACACTTTCCTATCATTCCAAGAATAAAGAGCATGTTCAGGTGCAAGTCTATAGCTGCTTTGATGACATGGCACTCAAGTACTAGATCAACAAATGATGTGATGTGGGTACGTGCTACATCCAAGACATCTTGAAGATTAGCTTTAGAAAGCTTGATATTTTTATCTTTAAGGTCAAGTGGTTCAATATCAAGAAGACCACAACTACAAAACATACAGTACCAAGAAGACTGTAGAAAGATGACTCGGTAAAATTGTATCAAGAAGACCCTCATGGTAATGCCTCTCAGTCGACGTCCTCTCCCTCCTCCTACAGCTGGGTCAAAAGGGTCACAAATCCATGCTTGTACCCATACTTCTCCTCTCGGCGCATCGAAGGCCGCTTCACGGAAACTTCCTACAAAATTATGGTTTAATCATTAGATGTATCTTCAAATAACATATATATTTTTAATAATTTAAAGCATACATATAATAATTACAAACTCATGTTGAAGTGTATCGTAGCCTCCACTCCCAAGATGTGGGACGGGGAGCGACTCACACACCCATGAAGTGCATGCAAACACTTCCTAGATCAACATAATGTCAATTGAGGACACAAATGACACGATAGGCACACGTAGGAAATTTCTTAAGCTTGTCAGCCTGAGACCATAATACACATACAACACTCAGGAAGGACAACTAAACCACAATCAAGAAATTTCTTAAGCTTGTCAGCCTGAGACCATAATACACATACAACACTCAGGAAGGACAACTAAACCACAATCAAGAATCTCACTGCTCTCAACTACACCACCTAGCCACATACACACATACAGAAGGTAACTCACCTAATCATGCTAGATTCATACGAGACTTAAGGAACACCATCCCCTCACTAGGATACATATGTCCCTAAGCTCCTACACTCAAAACCCTCACTCTAAACCCATCTGCAGAAAACGCGTAGGATGACAGAGCCGAATTTTGAAAGTGCCCGAAACTGAAATTGACGAGTACCTATGCGTAGCTTATGTCGCCACGATTCTATAGACTTCTAGCATGCAAAAAACAAACATCATTTGATACAATTATGGTCACAAATATCTCGTAGATGCGTTAGCGTGTGCGCTTCGTCTCGCGTGGAATGCTTGGCGTTGTCGCGTAGCTCTCCTCGAGCCAGAGGATGAGGCTCGCGCTCACTCTCTTTCTCTCTCACACACAGTAGACGGCAGCGCTAAAGTTTTGATTATGATTAAAAAGTCCTTTTACAAAATGACCTAGGTACCTTATATACTAAGGCTACCTTAGGTTTAACCAAAAATGGGGTTGAAAGGGTCAAATGGCTTTGTATTTACAATCTGGAAGTGCCATTTCACCCCGGCTTCTGAAACTAGAATAACTACTCATTACAAATGACGTTTATAGCCATAATCCGCATCATTTCATAACTCGCAAAAGATAAGACTTTGGTACGAAACTTGAGTTATGTTGTGTTGTTGACCCAGCGGTCAACATTCCCCCCTTCCGCGTTCATGTCGTCCTCGACATGACCTGATTGTCGATGGCGATGTGGTCTTTGCTGTTGTTTTGTTGTTGGAAAGAAAGTGTAGACTATAGCCTTTGCAATAGCTTGTCTTGTTTGTCCAATCCCATGTACATAGTCTCCACATGATTTGGGAAAATCATAATTGATGACGAACTTTATGTCTTTCACATCCATGCTCCGAGCTGCAGCATCTGTTTTTGTCATTATAGGTCTACTGCCAAATCTAAATTCAAAAAGAACCCAATGTCGTTTAACTTGATTCTTATCATCATGGATAGAGAAAGCTCCATCCATCACTTGCTCCAGCAAATCTGTCAATTCGGAGTATTTGTGATTCTCAGAAAAAACTTCTACAATCTATAGAATTGAGTGATTGGCTTTCTAATCTTGTGAGTCAATGACAACTTTGTAAGGTTCTTGTAGAAATTGTATGGCTAAACCCTTAACTTCTTTAGGCCAAGTTGCACTCCAATGCAAAGTCTGTCTGTCAGGCCAAATCCAAGACTTTATTATTTTAATTTGAGGTTCAAAACCCTGCCGAGCATTCGATGCGCATTATCAAGGACAAGATTTTGCGATCCTCTGATTACCCTTATGTCTGCTCTTTGTCATTGAGGACTTCTTTGTTCTGAGTTATGTTGTGTTGTTGACCCAGCGGTCAACACTTTGCTGTTGTTTTGGCTTCATCTGTTGTATTGCTTGTATCTTTGTCGAACCACAACAAGAACTATGATCCATTAGAGCGGACATCTATCATCATAACCATTCATCTTTTAAGATCTTTTGATTACTTTTATGTCTGCTCTTCTTCATTGGGGACTTCTTTGTTTCTGTGCAATCATGTTGTTAGTGTTGTCTGTAGCTTTGTCAATTGTTTTGAGTAGCATTTCCTTTTTTTTGATGTAGAAGGAGTATGTACAAGAGGATGGTGATAGGTGTCTTTAGATTAGGGTCTAAAACCTGGATGACCAAAGAAAAAAAAAACCCGGTGGGAAAAAAATGCCTTTGGTATACGCTCTTATTGGAGTTGAGCAGTTGAACGTGAAGTACATGTTCATGAAAGGTGAGTGCTTGGGTGAAACACGGAAAGAGTGCCTAATGCAAGTGCCAATTATGGGACACTCTATATGCACATGAGAAATTTGTCAACAAAAGCATGCAATGTGAAAGAAGGAGATGATGGGTGTTTTGAGGAATAAATGTAGCACATGTGACATCAAAAGATGTCTCAATAGCTTCCACGTTTCCAAGAAGGGTTTTCGATGTAGAAGTTTCTCCACTCCTATCTCACTGTGCTCAGTACGTGAGTGTCTTTTGGACCTTCTCCTTCACTTCACCAAACTTAAGTACTTAGACTTCGACTCTTTTGCTAACCTATACCAGCATGAGCGACACAACGTAAATATACTCAACTTTTCCAGCTTGAGCAGTACCTAGAATATCTAAGACGCTTAGACCACAGAGAATATTACTTGAAGCTTTGGCACTAACACCTCACTCATTTTCTGGCATAGCTACTCGACTCTAACTTGTATGACTTGTCGGTTGCATGTTGACACTGCTTTGTGACAAGTTCTTCGGCTATTGTAGTGGCTGCTGAGACATACTTCGTGAAGTTTCATCATTTTCCTATACCTTCATTTCTTTGTAGTGCTCAGGTCTCTCGTCAGTCTTTTCTTCATGTGGATTATGGATTTTTTTATTTTTTTCTTAATAATAAACAAAGAAAATCTTAAAACAACTCAACAAAAGAAAAATCATTCAAATAGAAATCTAAATGCTATGTACACTATAGACATGTCCCTAGGGGCTCATATATGGATCTTGTCCCCATACTCCTCTGTAACACTATTATGAGGGCATATACTCTAAATTTCGTCAAAATATTATCACAATAAAACGCAAAAATTCAATGCCTCTCACAAAACATTACCCTCTAATAGTCATAATGTTAGGTCTGCATTCAGAATGCCTCCCCCCTTCCTATTTGGAGTCATCCTTTATGAGAGGGTATCACAAAGGGTATGTGTTGTGCTTGGGCAATTAAAAGTTGTTCCTATGCAGGCCTTGTAATGTAGCCCTATTATGCATACACAGTGAATGCATGGAAAAGATTTATGTTGTGCAAGATGTGGGTATAAGCAATTTTCTTATTGGCATTTGTTGGTGAGGCTTCCTATTCTAAGCAATGTAATGGTCTTTGAAGCTCCTGTATCTTTGCTTGATTGAAGCGACTTGCTCTCTTCTAACTGTACTGTAATCGTAGGAAGAATTGTAAGAATTCAAGCGGCGATGCACTGACAGCAGTTTTGTTGTTCTTCTTTGGGACCCATTTCTTTGCGATTATTGGCTGTTTTGTTGCTGACGCTCTTTTGGGAACCCATACTTGCCCGTGCTTCGTTTGTGTTTGAAGAGACTTCTTTGGGATCCACCTTTTTGTTGTGTGAGTCGACAGTGGTGTTTGCTTCGGACCTTGTACGCTTGGTTGGTGGCGGGATTCAGGCCTTGAAAGTTGATACTGTGGTTGTTTTGGAATCCAAATGAATTCCTGACTTTTTTGTGCTTGAATCAACTTCTTTGGAGCCCAAACCTGAGTTATGAAAGCTTGCGATTTTGTGATATTCCTACCCGTTCGTGCACGCTTTCCTTGTTTTTGTTTTGGTGTTGGATCTTGTGATTTGTCATTAGAGATCTTTGTCTTCTTGATCCATATCTGTTTTTGGCCGATCTGTCTTTTTGGTATCTAGATTTGTTGAGCTTTTTGGCTTTGACCTGTTGTCCTATTCTTTTGACCTGTCATGGTTGTTGCTAAAGGGGATGGTGATAGTGATGGCCTGAGTTGATGATAAGGGATGTCGTAAGATTCATCACTATCGCTACTATCCTCAGCAAGGTTGACTTCCTGTACTTTCCTTTGATTTTTTGGCTGGTAGTGGAAAATTACTGTCTCTTTGCTCGTGGGTGGTAATTTCTTGGAGGACTTTTCTAGCCCATTGATTAGAGCATTGTTAGCTCGTTGCTCTGGTCGTATTCCTCCTAGGTGAGTCTTTGCATCCTTATTAGGAGCCGTGTATGAGGATGCTTGTGGTGACTGTGTCTTTACCGAGGACTTTGGAATCCACTTTTGATGCACTTTATTCGTGGAGCGATGACATTGATTCCCGGGTCGTTGATCTTCTTGAAGCTCGAAGTGTTCTACAGAGTCATAGAACTCCTCGTCTTCTTCATCTTTTGATTCTCCGCATTTCTTTGTTTTCTCCTTATTTCGAGATCTTGTTGATGTCTGGATCTCTTCGTTTTCCTGGATTACACTCACTGCAAAATAAGGAATGACATCATAGCCATTTTCATCACAAAACTTTGTTGTGGGAGCATTCTTCACGGCGCACACGTCCAGAGTAGCCAAGATGTATTCCCATCCAAAAGGCTCTAACTCTTCTTCAGGAAATGTTTCTGGGATATAGTCCTTATCCTCTATAACCCGCTCTAGGATACATTCCTCACGTTTCAAGCTGCCACATTGTGAAGCTCCACACATCCACAGTTCTTTAGGCTTACCTAACCAAGCTGGAAGGTCTGATCCTGCTACTGTGGCGGAATCAAACTCCTCAACCGGTGTTCTCGTCACATCCCTATAGCTATGGTCCCTCAAGTTTATCTTTGTTATGGTTTCCATATGTCTCAGGTATATATGGTCATAACCCCAATCTTGGACCATTTTCAATTGTCGCATGAATGGTCTTCCCAGAATGATGTCATAGTTGTTCTTCTTGCCAAAGTCAACAATAACAAAAGTGTGTTCATATTCAATGCCACAAGAAGTAACAAGTACTTTTTCTAGCAGTCCTAGGGGCTTTTCCTTGTGTCCGTCTGCAACCTGCAGGGTCATTCATGTGGATATCAAGGCAGGTTTTCTCCATTTTTTCCAAACCTCTTTGGTTGCAATGGCCACACCAGCTACACTGTCAAGGATTTCCATGGTTTTTACACCATTGAATTCCACAGGAAGGGTGGTGTTTCCATCTTCTCCCTCGTAATACTCGCCTACCTTGTTTAATGGCACTGGCCTAGTATTTAGTTGAGGCATTTCAAGCTCTTTGATGCCCTCCTCGATTTGAGTCATTCGGGTTTTTACACCAAATTTCTCTAGACATTTACCCACATTAGCCCACATGTTTGGTCTTATTCTGAGAAACTCGGCTAACATTATTGTACAAGTGACTGGGGTAGATAGAATATCTACTAGCCCCTTTGAATCGATGGCCTTGTTGGGAGACAGTCTCTATGATGGGAGTGAAACCACATTTGACTTGGTCTCGTACTCTCCCATGTAGGACGGTAGTGTTCTTAGCAAATGGGGTTGACTATCCATAGATTTTACAGATCCTTTGTCGCCCCAACACGATTGCATGTCTAGATTCATTTGAGATCCAGTCTCAAATTCTTCTATTGGTGGTAGAAACACTCCTCGTTCATCATCAGTCTTGTCTACTCGTCTTCTTCGGTCATCGGCTTCATTGGCCTCTCTGACTTGTTTCCACAATTCGTCAAGACCATCTATCTCT
The DNA here is from genome assembly GCF_014529385.1 of Adiantum capillus-veneris. Lineage (NCBI taxonomy): Eukaryota > Viridiplantae > Streptophyta > Polypodiopsida > Polypodiales > Pteridaceae > Adiantum > Adiantum capillus-veneris. The sequence goes on from NC_140939.1 coordinate 15,599,062, forward strand.
TCACAATCCTCAGGTATAGCTTGGTGAAATCCCTCGGACGAGTTATCTGTGGTATTCAGTACTATCCTTGGTTCTAATGCTGGGTCTTTGAGGTTTGGCCTATGCTCATGACTAGAATATGACTCTTTTAGTTCCTAGTTTGGTGGGATTACGTGTGTAGGCATGACATGGATCACATCCTCAGATTTTGCAACTGGGGTTCTAGTAAAGCTTGGGCTGTTTGAATCATTTTCTTGCACATTTCAAACCTTTTCTTTTCTAGTTCCGCATAGGGATATGTCATCCACCTGTGTTCTTGGGTTTGGTTGTTTTTGAGCCTCACATCATAGGCTTTCAAGAGGGCATCTAATGTCTCATTAACCTTCTTTGCCAACACAGATCCTCTTGAACTAGCACTTCTCGGCTTCTCATCCGTGGATGGTTCTTCTAGAGGTTTAACCATCTGTGTAAGAGAAGGTGCCTCCTTTTCCTCATGTTGTTTTATCTTCTCCTCAGCTTTGGTAAGCTTCTCAGCTAGGGATTTTTGCTCTCGTTCCCTGCGTGCTTTCATCCTAGTCTTTCTAGCTTTCCAACTATTTCGTTTGCTCTTGGTTTTCTGACTAGGTACGTCTGTCTTTGGTCCATCATCTGTCTTTGGACTCGTGTCACTTTCCATGTTATTTGTCTCTGGATTCTCATCAGCTTTCTTTTGGGCTTGTGCTCTCGTAACCACTTGAACTGGTACGACATTTTCATTTTCTGAGCTACTAGGTAGCTGAACAATCCCTGATACATTTGTCGTGATTTTCTTGATTTGGTTTGGTTTTTTCGGGCAATCGGGGATCAAGTGAGTGATGCCACACTCAAGACAATAGGCATTTACTTCAATGATCTCCGTATGAGGACATTGTTTGACCAAGTGGTTGTCACGACTTTTGTGACAATCTGTCTCTGGTTGACGAGATTCTTTTAGCATTTCCTCTTGGCTATAAGCAAGCTTTGACCTAGATAAGCCGCTATTTTCAATGAATCGCAATGTCCTCAACTACTGTTGCCCAATCCGGCACGGATCTGCAATCGGCTTGAACTTTAAACTACCATAACTTCTTCATCGTAGCTCCAATTGACGAGCCGTAAAGACAGGCCGGTAGAGCACATCGAGCACTCCAGTTCTAGGGCATAACACTTTTTTAGCATTATTAAGGCATGTTTTGACCCTTTCAGCCGCATTTGACATACATTTAGCATTGAACTCGGCCTGCAACCAACCCTTAATCACTGTTCATTAAACATATAAGCTTCAAACAAACTTAATGTGCATTTTTTTGGCATATTTCTTTGCATGGGAGCGAAGCTGCACGACAATGAGAAATCTGTTTTTGATACTATTATGGTTAAGTGCTCGATAGTCCACACACGTACGGTATGTACCATCTCTCTTTTGCACTAAAAGGACAGGAGAGAAAAAGGGAGAGGAACCAGGCCTCACCATCCATTTGTCTACCAATTCCTATACTTGCCTCATGATCTCCTCTTATTGAGCTTGTGAGACTCGATAAGGAGGCTAGTTAGGCGGTGAGCTACCTGGAAGGAGCATTGCAATGGTCGCCATCCCCTCATTTTGGAGGTAAGTCCATAGGTATATGATCGATGAACACATCTTGGAATCCTTTTAGAAAATTAGACAAGTCTAACTCTTCTTGATTCCTATCATTTAAATTTGATGAAACATTAGGATCTTTTAGAGACTCTTTGACAAAAATCATGTACGCACAAATGGAGCTCTTCATTGACTTATCAAAAGCAAGAGGATTTACAAGTGGAATAGTGTAACCACGCTCACTAGCATCTATATACATGTTCTTTCCCCTATAGGTGAAGTAGATCTCCTTTTATGGAACTTCATATTGGGAAGCCATGCGATTAAACCATCGCACGCCTAGGATACCATCCTCATGTTGGAGAGGAGAGATGAAGAAGTCTTCTTTGTCAACATAGCTTTGGACATGAAGCCTCAACTTCCCAATGAAGAGATTAACGGATGATTGCTCTCCTTTGAAAGCTGCATCAACCATTACCATATCTCCCATCTTGAAAGCTTGAATGCCCAACTTGGTGGCCAACTCCGTTGATATGAAGCTGTGAGTAGATCCAGGGTCAAACAAGATGAAGGCCTCATGCTCTCTTACCTTTCCCCAAGCATAGGAAAGTGATGATCCTTTGCTATGAGCATCCTCTTCTGGAGCTTCAATGGTGGAAGCCCTAGGAGTCTCATCATGAGTATTCCTCTTGGGGCAAGAACGATAGCCATGTCCTTGCTCCCCACACTTGAAACACTTATGGTCCTTGCGAAAAGCTTCAAGCATTTTAGGAGAGAGTTTGTTTTTACCTTTGTAAACTCCCTTCTCCTTGGACCGATTGTTGTTGTTGTTGGAAGTGCCTTGAAAAGAATTTTGAACATTGGTTTTTCCCTTTGCATCATATTTGTCTTTGTTTTCCATGGGCTTGACGTAATGTCAAGACCCTTGATGGAAATTGATGCGTGAAGAAACCATGGTGTGATGGATTACTTCGGTAATAGTACTACGCCGTTGAGAGTTGATGTATTCGGCCATCTCTTCAGGTAATCCCACACAAAATTACTGCCTTTGCTCGACAAAGTCTATTTTTTGAAAGACAGTAGCCTTGAGATGTAAATCCCAAAACTTGTCTACATACTTGTGGATAGACTCATGAGAGAGAAGCTTCAAGCTGACCATTCGGTAAGCACTATGTCCTCTGCATCGCTTGCAAGGAATTGCTTCATGATGGAAACTCGTAGAGTTTTCCATGTCTTTGGAGCTTCACCATTTCCACGAAGGCTAGCCCACCATTGACAAGATGATTTTTGGAAGTGCATAGCTACATGGTGTAGATTGGAGGACTCTGTGAACCCTCGTCTCCAAAGGCCGCATCAAATTGGTGGGTGAAGGCCAACACTTTTTCGGTAGCACCAAATGTGCCATCATAGGTGAGAAAAGAGATACTCTTTCCTCCCTCCTTGAACTTCTTTAGCTTTTGTGACCTTCGCCATGCAGTGTCATGCCAAGGCCATACCCAGGGGAGGTCACGGACCTGGGCCAGTAAGTGGCCGGTTGCTAGTGTGGAAGCGGGGCTTAAGTAGCTAGGGGCTATGTAAGGGAGGTTGGGTGGTGAATCCAAGTAGGTTGTTTCCTGGGCATTACATTGGTATCAGATCCAGGGGGGGAAGCATGGCCTCTCTCTCTCTCTCTCTCTCTCTCTCTCTCTCTCTCTCTCTCTCTCTCTCTCTCTCTCTCTCTCTCTCTCTCTCTCTCTCTCTCTCTCTCTCTAACACACACACACACACACACACTTGGAAGGAGGAGGAAGAGCGTGGTTGCCAGCTATGCATGCTCAATTTTGCAAAAGCAGGTCAACGTTGAGGTTGCCATGAAAGCAGGGGCGCTGTGGGCATGGCCCCTCGGTCATATAGTGAGAAATTGGCCAGCAAGGACCGCGGGAATCTGTTCTTGCATGCACTAGGAGGAGACGCACTCAACATGGAATCGGGTGAGGATGAGCTCGTTGGGAGCGTGTGGAGCGTAGCAGCCTGGCTTGTTTCTGTACCACCGGCTCCCGAGCTTCCTACAACGCACTTGGGGAAAGACAACATCTTGCCTACGGCCACCATCGCCGTTTTACTGGTTTTCTCTTTTATCCTTCAAGAGGGCACCCTTACTTTGGGCAGCCCCAACTAAGGGCTGTTACCCGCAGCAAGCTTTTGTAGGTTGATTGGTTAATATGGGTGGTTTGCAGAGGCTGTACACGGCTCGGTGGGTGGCATGGAAGATTTGGCAAGGTGCCATTACAGTTTGAGTCTCCAAATTTTTCTAGCTTCATTGCAAGCTTCAAGATGACCAAGGAACACAACCATGCACACAAGCATGATCAGCAGAGTTTTCATGCATCGGTTGAAGTCTAGATTCAATATGCAATCACAATATGTATGCACGTCATGCAAGGTGTATTTCACCGATGGCAGAAGTCCATGATAGAAAACGAGGGAGGCAATCTGCTGCGCCTTTTCTAAGTGGAACTCTCTATGAGGTACTTCATTTTTGTTTCAAATATAGTACGTCTTGCTATAGGTTTGTATTGGGCAAGGCCTTCAACATCAGGAAGTAGGACATCTCTTCACAAACAAGAGATGTATTATTACGATGGCAAGGCTAGTCGGCAGGAGCACGTAAAAAGTCAAGCAAGGCTTGAGTGAGAAATTATCTCGTTTAAAAACACGGCTCCTTCCCATGCCTGGCAAAGGTCAAGGTATGGTAGTGCTAGAGAATTGCATGGTGATCGGCATGGCCGGTTGCTAGCCTTGTTGAAGGGGGCACATGTGCTTGGCAAGTCCGACCATTAACTATAATTCCAAGAAGTTATTCAACAAGCTGTTAGAGATTGACTTCTAGGTGGGTTGTCTATCCATGATGAACTCAGACACGGATATGATCCATTCATTGTTGGCATGTGTGACCCGATTAGTTTCTAAGACATCATGGGAGCACGGCTCCGTTTGCACAAACTTCAGAAAATACAGTAAGCAAGCCAAGCTGGTATGAGGTACATCCCTTGAAAGTATTTTTTTTGTTTGTTTTTCACTACATTGTCAGTTCGACAAGGTCAATTAGTTGTGAATTCTCGACAAGGTCGAATCTCTTTTACTCTTTTAATTGGCAAGAATATATGTTCACTATGAGAATAGAAGTACTTATGTGAAGCACGGATTTCATAATTGATAAATTTTGTATTGAGCCTTCGCGTGTTTGGCATATGCTATGAGCATACAAACTTGAAAGGGATTTGACAATATGCTTGCATGATATTTCATTGCATACCAGATGGCCTTGAATGCCATATGAGAGTGTATATGATACACGTGAAAATTCTCTCTCGCTTGTTTGAATTGGCTATGAGTCAGATTCGAGAAAGTTTCTCCTTCACACGCTTAAGCCATCTTAACCCTAAACTGTGTTAAGATTTGCTTGATTTTTCTTGCTTATGCATTTCCTTTGTAAAGGATTGTCAATTATGCAAAGCAAAGAGCTTTGCCAGCTACACATGAAGCAAGGCTTCTACCTCGTGCTAAGATACTGCCTCTTGAATAGACGTCAAGGGAATTGGCACACAAGTTTGGGGCACTGGCAAACCCTGGGATATCACCTCACAGTCTCCCTACCAGTACCGACGGTACAAGGCACTTATGATTTTGGCTTTTATGTTTGAGCCCATCATTTATGGCTAACAATTTTGCATCAAGGCATGCTACCTTATGGATTATGCTTCTGCTATATCACCGAAAACTCTATCAAGAACAAGATACTTTCTGGATTGTTTCACATTATTTTTGGATGCTGTCACAGGCAAAGTGCCATATTCAAGTTATTCTCGTACAATCACGACCCCTACAAGGTAGGTGGGTCAAGATGTGTTTTGTGCCTTTTTGTTACCTCTCTTGATGAGAGAGTCGTACCAAAAAACTGTGGTATGCTTATAGAGTAAGCTGCAAGCCAGACATAAGATGCGTAAGAAGACACAGATTGGGTACACACTTTAGAAACTTATGAAAAGTTCCTCAACCCAGCACGCTCTCATTCTCTCTTTTTCTTATTCTTCTCGAAGAATAATGAGAACTTTCTAAGAAGATTTTGATACATGTTTTGCTCGTGAATCAGCCTGAACCACAGTGCTCTAACTCTCCGCTACAAAGTGGCCAAGATGCCACCCATATTAGTCTTCATCGATTCGTCGATTACACACTAAATTGTTATTGGCACAAGGTCTATGAGACACAAAAGCTAAGAACCAATGTTAGACCAAGGCTATAGACCAAGGCTCAGCCCCAACTATTGGCATTCCTTGGGTAATTGTTCTCAATATCAAACAAATCTATCCAGTGGAGTACCCATCGCTGTGAATGGCCAAGCAAGTGTCTTGCCATTAGGGATGTTTTGGGTGTCATTTTTGCACTACATGCTTCTAGTGTGATGCTCGAGTTGAGTTTTTGATAATTTCAAACTCACCTCAGCTACTCTATACCATGGGTTTAGATGCAACAAATAGTAGGACAGCATGGCTATCCGTCGGAGCTAGACATTTCACTTGTGTGTATCTCGTGCTCTCACTATAGTACAACAAGTGTCTATGGAAGCACAGTTTTAGGGTAAGACCCAGCGGATGATTACTCAATCACTCCATCCGCATTCAGGACCCCATTTTGATCTATCACAGTTGTACTTTCAAGGAAAGGCGTCTGCAATCTACCACGGGGTAGTGAACAAATCCAATCATTTTTGTGCACGGTTGACTATGTTAGTGACCATTAACTGCTACTTGTGGGCTTTCTCTCACAGGTTTGGCCAAGGGGTTTGACTACAGAGATTCTAACCAACGGGTTTGTATTGGAAAGGTAACACCCAAGGTTACATGTGAAATATAACTTTCATTTCACTTATTGTCAATTAATGTTCCTAGGCCTTTGCCGACAGGATAAGTGGACACTATGTTTAACCTACAGGTACACATGTGTTTGGTTTTATTTCTTTTGATTTTATTTTTTTATGTAGGATGCATAAACTATGTTTTCTCTTCAAAAAAATGACAAGGTCATGTAGAGCCAAGTAATTTGGGTTGTGGTGTCCAAAACAATTTTTTTCATTATGTAGTTACAGACCCTCTTGTAGGGTTTATGTGGCACGTGTTGTCACCTGGGAAACAACATGGTCTAGGTACTCAAAGAGATTGGTTTATCCATTGTGGATCAATGCTAATGAGAGTCCCTCTCACTCCTATCGTAGAGTGTTTGCAGTTACCTCCACACACAAGTACATCTTGTACTTGTAAGATGTTCTTTTTTCAGACATCCTTAGTTGATACATATTCCACATGTGGCGAATATGAGTCTCTGGATTGACACTGGCGCACACTCTTTCAAGTATGTGTCATGACAAAGTCCCCCGATGCTGGTCAAATCTATTTTCTAGAACATTTTCCGCACGACGTATCATGAGAAATTTCGATGGCCAGAAATTTTTGGATACCTAGAATGACTTGTTCAGGTATAAGTACTGCTAAACAACATTACAGATGGTTGTTTATACATATAGCAAAGCTACGAGTTGTTCATGAAAAAGTTTCATTGTTTGTACCTAGAAGTGCTTAATGTTTCACCTTCTATTATGGTTCAAACGTTTCAGCAAGGCTCGCACATGATTGCAGCAGAAAGTATTTAGTTTCCTTTCAGAACTATTTATATTCCTCTTTAATGTGTGTGTTTGCGGGTCGCCGCGACGGACATAGCATAGCTCTCACGCATCAACATAAAATATCAATACAAGGGAAGTGACCAGGATGACGCATGGAAACTCACTAGGGTGTCATTCCTATTGAAGTGAACTCGATGAGATGCGACTACTAACTCTGCAAGCAAATCATACGCACTAAAGCCAATTAATCTGCCTATGTCCTTCTACACATCTCTACAGTCATCATGCCCGTTTACCATGCAAATCATGTCACATTCGCAGGAAACTTGAAGGGGAGGTACAGGGACTATTTAGAATCTATCCTATCACTATCACAACATTCTGGAGAGGTACAAAGATCGCGATGGTTCATCCCAAAGTCAGTGAAAACAGTGAACAGGTGATCCCAACGGGTCGTTTTAGGGTCCTTGAAGCCTCTCTTAGGGTCAAAAGAACATAAAATACGCATTTAAACACTCAAAACAACAATTTAAGGTCTCAAACTCGTAATTTAACACCTACACCGAATTTTGAATGATTACACTTGAATGGAAGAGCAAAGTAAGAGGAGCACAATGCAATAAACGAATTTGAATTTGGATTACCGTAGCCATAGTAGCGAAGATTACAAGTTGGAGCAAGATAGAGCTCTCAAACGTACGTTGTCTTCTTCAACTTGTGATATAAGAAGATAATGTTCAAACTTACAAACTTGACCTTTATAGTTTACGTCTTTACAAATGGCTTGTCCGGCCAAAATCTCCTAAACTTCTAACTGGCTCTCTAATATACAAATGCTTCCAGAAAAATAATCATAAATTCTTATCCAAGTTCTCGGCTTACAAAAGAATTTTACAAGGGTTTCCCACAAAAATGTGACTCCTTCTCTGGAAACCGCTGCTTTTTTCGCCAAACACTCCCCCCTTCCTTATCGTTGCACGTCCTCGTGCATGTTCAGAGCTTTGGTCATTGATGGGGCTCCAAGGAAGTAAGCTTTGCTGAGAAACTCCATGTTCAAAGGATAGATTCCAGGTCTTCTTGTTGCTGCCTGAAAGGGTTTTCACTTATTGTGTGCTGATATGCTATGTACCGTCCCTTGAGGTCCTTTGCCATAGGATGGAAGATCCTTGAGTCGATTTCAAATAAACCTATGATGAAGGCCTCTTCAAACTTCTGCAAGTAATGTGAAGGAAGGTACATTAGTCTTGAGTACATTGCCATCATAATATGTCATGGCGGTGAATCTTGGAGATTCCAACAGATCCCTATATGCCCTTCCAGGAACAGGTTCCATGGATGATCGTCGCCTTTAGTGTCTTTGAACACCTGGATGCAGGTGACGGTCATTCGGGCTATCTTTACCAGCATTTGACAGGCTACGTCGGGGACATCCCGCAGCAAAGCGATTGTCGAATTGAGAGTGTTTACCACGTAGGCTACTGTAGGAGGGTTTTGCGCTGTCAGGACTAGGTAGTTGAGCTTTTGCCACCTTGAGACTTTCCATGTGGCAAACTCCTTCCATGTGTGTCTTCTAGGGACTGGGTAGAAAGTAGGATCTATTTGAATGTGTTGAGGAGCATTGTGGTAGTTGGTTAAATCCTATGGCCACTTGTCCAGCCACTTCTGCCTCCACTTTGGGTGGTCGTCTATGAGTAACTGTGCTTCTTCAGCTGTAAGTGCTACACCTTTGTAACCCCCATCTTTGTTTCGTGGCAGGGTCGGCCACATCTTCTCCTTCCATAGGATTGCCTCGTGGAATATCAAGGGAAAAGGTAGGTACTCATGGCCAAACCCATCCACCTGCTCTTCTGGCTGTAAGAACGTCAGGGCCGTTGACTCCATTATCTTCTTTTTGTATATCAAGTAATCTTTTGCTGGTCCCTCTGGCATGTCCTTGATGGTCTAAGTTAGCTCATCTCTTATCTCCATATTTGCCTCTGCTGATCCTTGCTCTTATTCTCCTTGGTGTGATGTTTCAGGCAAGTCAGGCATTTCTTGTCCTGGCAGCAGTTGCGGTTGCACTTGGGATTCCTCTGTTCTGATTTGCGGTTGAGAACTCAATGCTTCTTTTTCTTTCAGCAATGTGTCACCGATCTACTTTTGAGTCTCTAACTCGGCCCTTGCTTGTGCGAGTTGCTGCTCCAACTCTTTTACTTTTTGCTCTTTGGCCGCCGTCTTGGCCATCATTCTCGAGAGGAGCAACTATCTTTGAAGTTTTTCCCGATCTAGCTCCTCTTTGAGTGCCGCTAGGGTGTTCTTTGCTACAACATTGTCTGATGTGGAGACCAATACTCCAGCAGGTTCCTGGGTCTTCAGAAATGTTTTAAGTGTTCTTTTTACTGCGTTGTATGAGCTTGTCACTCTTTGGAACCTTGCACCTTCATACTCAAGCCGCTCCGTTGCTTTCTGTACCTTTGTAGTCAATTCTTGAAATTTTGTTTCTTTGGTTGTCAGCTACTTGTGGAGATCCAATAAGACTTGGATGAGAGACTGATTGTATTGTTGATCAGTGTCTCTTTCCTTCGTTGTCGACTCTAGCTGCGTCCACAGGCTCTCTAACTCCTCTTGCGCAGATGCTTGCTTTTGTTCAGCCTCCTGTACCTGCTTTTCTTTTTCTCTCAGCACCACGTGCTGGCATTGGAATTGTCTTTCTAATTCTTGTAAGGTTTTTTTGTAGTCAAAATCAGTCATTGCCTAACAGACTTCTTGGTATCCTATTGCTTCCATAGGAGGCATGGACTCTTTGTGTACAGGTGATGGAGGAGGAGGTGGTGATTTCGGCGAGGGAGGAGGTAGTGATTTCTCCACTTCTTGTATGTGCCTCTTTTTCGGTGCATCTCCCTTGGCTGTGAAACAGACACGTCCGCTTTTCTTTTCTTTAAAATATTTATTATTCTTTGGTGAGTCAATTCCGCCGCCTGTCGTGCTTCCACATTCTTCTCTCTTTGACCTTTCTTTAGTTGCTCTGCTTGGTTCGTGTCTTCAGCCGCTTCTTTCTCCTTTGTTCCTTCAGTGGACTGAGAAGAAATGTCCACTTCTGCAACCTTTTGTTCCGCGGCTATCCTTTGTTTTTCAGCCTGTATTCAAGCTGCCTCTTCTATTCTTGCTTGTCTTTCCTTCTCAAACCTTCGTTTTTCTGTTAGTTGTGTTGCAGCAGCCCTTGCCTTTCTGTCAGCCCGCAGCTTTATCCTTATTTCCTCAATTCTTTGTTGAGCCTCTGCATATACTTTTTGAAGTTCGGACTGCGGCACTGTACTTCTTTCCCTTCTTTTTCTCCCGAGCGGTGTGGTGGTGTCTTCCTCCTCGCTTTCTTCAAATTCAGATGGTCCTTTGTCTTTTGACCCTTGAGAGTTTCCCTCGTCTTCAATCTCCGTCTTTTCTTCATCACTTGAGCTTTTGTTGGATGCCTTGACCGAGCACGAAGATGTTGTGCTAGTGGTCATCCTTGCTGAGTGAGCAATCAGCTTTGCTTTGTGAATCAAGGTTGCTTGAGAACTAGCCTCCGGTAGGTCTTCAAACATTCCCAAAGCTTGGTATGCTATTCTTGTTAGCATTGGCCTTGCGCTCATGTAGCTTTTGTTTTTTGCCAAGCCCTTAAAATTTGCTTCGACCAAGATTTCCAAGATGTAAGAACCATAATTTCATCGGATGGTTCTGTTTTCAGTTGTTGCTAGAGCCATGACTACTATGATGTGCATGATTGGCTCGGTGTAGCGAGGAGGCTTTTGTACCCTGAAATGTTGAGAAATCAATCTCATTGGTAACTCCAGCTCACCGTATATCATGTCACTATACTTGTACTTGTGTCCTTTTGCTTTGATAAACGCCTTCTCGTTGTCCAGTGAGTTGATCTTTGCTAGTAAGTCGTGTTGCCCTGGAAGGAAGTGAAAAGCTTCGTTGATGATGTCTTTTGTGATCTTTACTTTTACCTTTGAACCATCCTTGTTGGTGAGCATCGCTTGCCGATCATACTGTATCGAGCTCATGAGCTCGTGGGTCCCCATGTAGTCTGTTCCCCATGGCTGCAATCTGAAAAAATGCTCCAAATGAATAGCCCGCATAGCTTTGGTAACCTCCGGCCTTCGATGGAGATTCCATATTTCCCGTGGCATGATAGTCGTCTTTACTATGTCACCATCAGCATCCCTAAACTTCATGATGAAAATGTGAGCAGGGATCTGAGCTAGTGTTTCATCCGAGATGTGAGCTTTTTCATTTGTAGAGATCTCATCCACTTCATATGGTGCTGCTGTCCACTGCCTTGCTTGCTTTTGGCGAGGTATTCTGTGTCATTAGAATTACAAGCTGTCAGGATTTTCCTTTCACAACCAGTAGCATTTAGACTTTTAGTAAAAAGTAGTTCAGAAGTTAAAAATGATCATAACTTGAACAAATCTCATCCATTCTTGTCCATATTTCACCAGTGGAACTAGGAAGACTAGAGCTATGTGACTGATTGAAATCTGAGCCAAATCTGGGCCTGAGGTACACTGATCGCGATCGTAGTACAGAGGCCAAAATAACATTTGATCACATGAGTGGTTTGCTAATAGCTAGAGGGTCATTTTGGTCCACTATGTCTTTTATTTGAACCACTTTTGATTTTATAAGTCCCAATTTTTGGTTACAAGGAAGTTTTGGACTAGACTTTGATTTTTCATGGGTTTTGATGTCCAATTGGCTTGAAGCTTGATGTGTGACTTGAACAAGACGTGTATAAGAGATCTGTCAAGTTTTGATAAAAATCTGATACTGAGGTACACCGATCGCGATCGTAGTACCTGGGCTTTTTTGGGTGAAAACTAAATGTCTTTAGTCTCCTATGCTTGCCTAGCCCACTGATGATCTATTTTCAAGTTTTGGACTTAAAATGAACAAATTAGAGCAATTTTTCACTGTTTGACCTTATTTTACTAAGTCTAACCATATTGGGTTTTCCTGATCAATTCTGGTTGGAGCGTGGAGTTAGTTGATGTAATTTTTTGAGCTTTTACTGCTTCCATGATGTGTTGCTATCATCAGCCTACTCCGTTGTCTGATTTTGACTTGATCAGGCACTTTTTACCCCGTCTTTGGAGATTTTCTAGAGTTGGGCCCTTTCCAGGCATTCTTTGGATACCAATGGGATATTTAGGTACTTCTAAGTCGATTGTGATCGTTCCATAGAACCCAAATTGTTTTTTATCACCTGCAGGTTGTTGGCGAAGCTGAGAGAATGCTTTCTGCGATTTCTATGCCAAATTTGGAGAGTGATGCACACCGATCGCGATCGGTGTACCCCCACCATTTTGAGGTTTTGATCATATGGCATGGACTGGTTCCAGACATTGTGGGGAACATATTGATGTGTTCTGTCTTGAAAAGTTTTGTTTTGATGCCTCTAAGGGCCCTAGATCTACCCGACCCAATCTGTCTTTGATTTGATCCATTTGCCCGTTTGTGCACTGATTAGCGCTTGCATGCGTAATAGACTTGATCTTTACTTGATAAGGAACATACCTGTGAAATATGGTATGAAATGTTGGCTCCGATCGTCCGTATGGGGTAGAAATGTGGCAGCTCGTTCTAGGTCAAGAAGCTCTCTTCTTCTCTCTCAAAATGTGAAAATGATTAATGAGCTAGAATTTGGCCTATCTGACCCATATCTTCCCGAGGTTTTCGTGAAATAGGTATTATCTTCATTACCTTTGGTCCTTATATAATTTGCATACCATCTGTGGGTCGAACCGTTCGTCATTATGGCATCGTATGACCATTTGATGCGATTCTGGCGAAATGTGGTCATGATCATTAAGGCTGAAATTCGACATCTTCAGATTAGCTTCATATCTTCTATGCTTGATAACCCTATCATGATACTTCGGCATTTGCTTCCAGAACTTGATTCCGATACTGTGGGTGATATTTTTTATTTTTGGAAGATTATTAACGAAAATCAAACAAAATAAATTGAAAATACTTATTAACTAGTGAAAATTAGTCAAAAATTATTATACTCACCCCTAAGCATATATTTTCACTAGAAGCATCCCAATGCTCCAAATTTTGTCATTACAAGTCATTATTATGCTGGTTGGATGATAAAAACGCTAAAAAATGCCAGATTTTGATCAAATTTGTTTGAAATTGAACTCTACAAAACGAAAAAAAACACACACATTATGTACATATATACACGTTCGACCCCTTAATGGTCCCGACTGCTGCTAGATTCAACAGTTACTTCTCCCCTTCCTAAACTGAGTCGTCCCGGACGAAGGTTGTGTGCATGTGCATGGGTTTTGAAATCTGTGTCTATGCATGGTCGTGTAATGTGGCCCTATCCTCATGTTTGAGACAATGCATTGGGAAACAAAGTGCTGTGCAAGATGCAGGGACTGAATGTAATTTTCAATGGCTTTGGATGGCGAGGCTAACTGTTTATGGAACAGAAGAGCTTGCAGTTTAATTGCTCGCTCCTTGATTGTTGGTTTTTTTACGGTAACTATTTTTGGAACCCATTTGTATTCAGTTCTTTTCATATTTGCAGATTTTAATGTAGGTTCTTGAATTTTCTTTGGTTTCCATTGCCATTTTGTTAGTTCAGGCTTCTTGGGTTGACTTTTTGGTCTCCATTAGATCTTTGTCCGATTGTCTCCAGCTTTGGTTGCCATTTCCACTCTGGATTAGCTCCTGAAGGTCTTTGATATGGTGTTGCTGTCGTCGGGAGTTGTGACTTGGGCAGCCATATCTGTCTCTGTTTTATCTGCACGACGGTTTTCTTTATCCATACTTTCGAAACAGCCGTTTTCGGTGTTTCTGGCTGATGAGCTGATTGCTTTTTGTCGATGGGGATAATCGGCCACGAGTGATCTGTTTTGGCGAATGGAGTCATGTACGTGTTAGAGTTGTGTGTGCACATCAGTGCATGTTCTGACCATTCCGTAACTGCATTGTACGTTCTCATCCATGGAACTCCCAAACATAGTGATTCTCTAATTCCTTTGTCTTTTATTACAAGAAATTGATGAGGACAACTATTTCCATCAATATTGATTGGTAAGTTTACTATTCCCAATGTTGGCATTTTTGCCCCGTTTGCGGCTTGTAAATCTCGTGTGGATTGCACTAGGGGTTCATCGGTAAGCATCTTGTAAGTGGACAAGTTGACCACATTGACTCTTGCCCCTCTTTCAATCAATGCTCTTTGATATCTACCATTCGGAAGTCTGACATTGATGCGAACATCGATTCCTATTTCCCATTGCTCGTCAGTGTGAATTATAGAAAGAGGAATATGAGCTGTATTTGTTGGTTGAGGAAGTCTTTGTTGTTGTAATTTCTGTTTCCTCTTTAATCCTGATTCTAACCTCCTCATGTGCTTGAGCCTTTGTCTTATTTGCTTTGTTCTTGCACTCCTTCGCAGCGTGGATTTTGGCAAGCATGTCTGAGGTTAGTGGTAGGTTGTAGTTCTTTAATCTGTAGCCACTAATCCAATTAGGCATCTCCTTTCCTTCTAATGTCACAAGCTTAATGGCACCGCTAGATGATATGTCATGAATCACATAGGGTCCATTGCCTCGCTTTTTGAGTTTCTGGGAATGTTGTTTCAGGGTATACATTAAGACGTAATCCCCCGTAGCAAATTCCTTGTTGATAACATGTTGATCAAAGAATGATTTCATGTTTTGTTTTTGTGTGTAGATTGATGCAACTGCTCTCAATCTAGTTTCATCCAGTTTTTCCAGGATATCTATTTGATTGGATAATTCATGGCCCGTCCATTCTAATTCTTTAGCTACCCGAAGTGTGGGGATAAGAAATTCAAGTGAAAAAATCGCTTGAATTTCATAAACCATGTTGAACGGAGTCGTTCCGATTGAGGTTTTGTATGTTACTCTATATGCCCATAAGGCTGAATGCAGCTTTTGATCCCAGTCGGCTCTCAATTCACTAACAATTTTTGTGAGAATTGTCACCAAAATCTTGTTCGTACTTTCTGCTTGGCCATTAGCTTGTGGATGATAGGGAGCTCACTTTTTTGCATCACCATGAATTCATCCAATAGGAATTCGATCACTTCATTGACTAAATGAGTCCCTCTATCGCTCACTATCTCTATTGGTAAGCCATACCTAGTGAAAATGTTCTCATACAAAAACTGTGCTGTCATTTTTGTATCATTTTTGGTTGTTGCTTTCACTTCAACCCACTTTGTTAGATAATCTTTTGCCACAATAATGTATTGAGCGTGCGTTTTATATCCAGGAGGCGCAATTCGTCCTACAAAATCTATTCCCCATTTTGCAAACACTCTTGCCCCCATCATTGGTCTCAAGGGCATGTCATCTCGTGCTCTAGGAATCTTTGTTCTCGTCCTTTTTTTACTATAACCGTGAAGTCAAACTCAAGCAGTATGATGAACCATCATACAATCCGCCCCGTACTGCAAGGTTTGTTTACCAAGTACAGCAGTGCTTGGTGATCAATGAAGAATACAAATTTATTGGAAAGTAGGTAATGTCTAAAATTTTTCACAGCATAGATCATACCCAAACCGTCCCTTTCAGTTGTTGTGTAATTCTTCTCTGCAGTGTTTAGTTGTCTACTGGAGTAATTGATTGGAAAATCCATGTTGTTTTCTCCAGGTTGTGTAAGTATGCATCATATAGCATATGCTGATGCATCTATGTGGATGTAGAACATCTTTTCCCAATCCGGAGCCTCAAAACTGGAGCGGATATCAATCTTTGCTTCACAGTTTGAAAATATTTCTCGCACTCATCTGTCCACTCAAATTTCGTTATCAATGTTAAGTATGGAGCCTGATTTACCCTTGTAATTTTTTGTGGTAAAAGCGCACATTTGTAAGGCCCCCATTATGAGGAGAAGCCATCGTGCGTGAAGGAAAATCACTCACCGGAAACCAAAATTTTCACGGACAAGAATCAGGGGCAACTTTAAAGGCCTCGGGAGAGGAGGCCCTTGAGACTTTTTTTTGCCGGAATATTATGGCCGGACGGCGGCCGGAAAGTGGTCGGAAAACAACCGGTCGGTTGGGCGGTGGCCGGTAGTCAATGGCCGATGGCCGGTGGTCGGAAGTCAATGGGTGGTGGCCGGTGGTCAGAAGTCAATGGCCGGTGGCCGGTGGCCGAATTCAAAAGCGGACTTGTCTTCTCAAGGGCGGCCACACATGGGCGGATTGGAGGGTCTGATTTGGACTTATTCGCACAAGGGCGGCTACACATGGCTGTCTCTCATAAGAGAGGGCAGCCCTTTTGGCCTATAAAAGGAGGCCATTTCTACACACATTTCATAGTGTGAAGTTGATGCAACAAGGTGAGTGTGAGGTGGTGAGAGTGAAGCAAGGCGGGAGCTCCATTAAGGGTATAATCCCTTTGTAAACTACTTCTTGTTTTGATGTACTAAAGCCATTGAGTGGCTGCTTTCTCGTGGACGTAGCCCACATTGGGTGAACCACGTATATCGTGTGTACTCTCTCTCTCTCTCTACTCTATAATCTCGTGTATATAAATCTGTCTCTCTCCATTAAGTAATCTACTCAATTATCTATTTAGCTACGTCTTATTTCCTAACAACTGGTATCAGAGCAAGGTTTGCTCATAGCTAAATTATCTCAAGGAAAGGATTCCTTGAATTGAGTGGGAGTTATGGCGGAGGAAGGGAAGCTCAAGATTGAGAAGTTCAACGGCAAAAACTACCAACATTGAAAGATGCAGATTGAAGACTATCTCTACTAGAAGGACCTCTATTTGCCACTAGGCGGTCTTGCGAAGAAGCCCGCAACAATGGCAGATGAAGCATGGATTGTCCTTGATCGAAAGGCACTGGGAACAATCCGGTTAAGCTTGGCGTCAACGGTGGCCTTCAATGTTTCGGAGATGAAGACCACGGAGGACTTGATGAAGTCACTTGACGACTTCTACGAGAAACCATCGGCATCCAATAAGGTATTTCTTATGAAGCGCTTGTTCAATCTAAAGATGGCAGAGAATGGTTCGGTTGCAGAATACCTAAATGACTTTAACACAAACATAAGTCAACTTCGATCAGTGAAAATCAATTTGGATGACGAAGTGCGAGCTCTCCTTATACTATCATCTCTACCGAATAGTTGGGACAGCCTTGTGATGGTTGTAAGTAATTCTATCTCTGTCACAAATACTCTTAAGTTTGATGATGTTGTGGGTGTTCTCCTAAGCGAGGAAATGCGAAGGAGAAGCACATGAGAATCATCAAGTGTTGCACTATCAGTGGAAATAAGAGGAAGGCTTAAGGAGAGGTTCAAAAACCAAAAGGGTCGTGATCGTTCAAGGCGGAGCAAGTCACGCACAAAGTCAGTTCTGGAATGTTGGAACTGCGACAAGAAGGGCCACGTCAAGAAGGATTGTTGGTCCAAGAAGAAGAAGGAGAAAGAGTCTCAAGACAACAAGCCAACATCGGAGGCCAATGTGGCAGGTAAAGTAGAGCAAGATGCTCTAATTCTCTTATTAGACAATGTGTCTAATTCCTGGATAGTAGATTCCAGGGCTTCATTCCATGCGACACCACACAAGGAACATTTCCAAGACTACACCAAAGGTAATTTTGGGTATGTATACTTGGGAGATGATGAAGCTTGTGAGATTGTCGGCAAAGGTACAATTTCTGTCAAAACTGCTAACGGAAATGAATGGAAGCTTAAAGATGTTAGGCATGTTCCTTCTCTTCGCAAAAATTTGATCTCTACAGGACAATTAGTCGATGAAGGTCACAACATTGCATTCGGAAACAAACGGTGGAAGATCTCAAAGGGATCTTTGGTGGTTTCCAAGGGTGAAAAAGTCGGTACACTTTACTTGTGTACTGTTAGCACGCAACCTTCAGCTTGTGCAGCAACTACAGAAGTTGACAGTGCGCTGTGGCACTACCGACTTGGGCATATGAGTGCCAAAGGAATGCAAATCCTTCAAACAAAGAAGCTTCTACCAGGTTTGAAAGAAGTGGACTTAGAGTTCTGTGAAGATTGTGTTTATGGTAAACAAAAGAGGGTAAAATTTCAAAAATCAGGAAATGAAAGAAAAAATAAAAAACTTGAGTTGGTTCATTCTGATGTTTGGGGTCCTGCAAGTACACCATCACTTGGTGGCTCATTGTACTATGTAACATTCATAGACGATGCGACTAGAAAAACATGAGTTTATGTCATGAAGAATAAATCCGATGTATTTTCCATATTTCAAAGGTGGAAAGCCTTTGTGGAGAATGAAACAGGTACCAAGGTTAAATGCCTCAGATCCGACAATGGAGGCGAATATTGCAACCAAGCTTTTGAAAGATTTTGTGCTAGCAATGGCATTCGGAGGCAAAGGACAACCCCAAGGACACCTCAACAAAATGGGATTTTGGAAAGGATGAACAGGACAATCATGGAACGAGCACGAAGCATGCGACTACATGCAGGCCTACCGCTTGAGCTTTGGGCGGAAGCTGTAAGTACGTCTGTGTACTTAATCAATTGGTCACCCTCAACGGCATTGGATGGGGGAGTTCCAGAAGAGGCATGGACAGGTAAACCGGTGAATTATGAATTTCTCAAAGTGTTTGGGTGTGAGGCTTTCATGCACATAGATAGAATCCTAAGATCAAAGTTAGATGCAAAGTCCAAAAAGTGTTTCTTCATTGGCTATGGAGAAGGAGACTTTGGGTATCGCCTATGGAATCCGGAAGATGGTAAAATCTTAAGGAGTAGGGATGTAATTTTTAACGAACAAAATATGTACAAAGATTACTTGGAAAGAAAACAAACAAAAGAAACAGGTGATGAGTACATGGAGCTTGAGGACGGTGAAGACTCAAGGACTGCAAACGGTGACAATGTGCAACAACGTCAACCAAATGAGGAGCCTCAACCTATTCCCCGAAGATCTACAAGAGCAAGTAGACCTCCAGAAAGGTTTGTTCCTTCCTTCAACCATCTCTTGATCTCAGATTCTGGAGAGCCGGAATCATATGAAGAAGCTATGCAACATGAATCCAAAGAAGAACGAACGAAGAGCATGCAAGTGGAGATGGACTCACTACATCGCAACCAAACATGGGAGTTGGTTGAGTTGCCTAAAGGTAAGTGGGCACTTCAAAACAAATGGGTGTACAAGCTAAAGGAAGAAGAAGGTGGGAAGAAAAGGTACAAGTTTAGGCTTGTGGTAAAAGGTTTTTCTCAAAAGAAAGGTATTGACTTCAATGAAATATTTTCTCCTGTTGTAAAAATGAACTCAATTAGGCTTGTCTTAAGCCTTGTGGCTGCTCATGATCTAAATCTCGAGCAAATGGATGTAAATACGGCATTCCCTCACGGTGACTTAGAGGAGGAAATCTACATGCTTCAACCAAAGGGGTATGAAGTAAAAGGTAAGGAGAAAATGGTTTGCAGATTAAAGAAGAGCTTGTATGGTTTAAAGCAAGCATCAAGACAATGGTACTTGAAGTTTGATCGATGGATGTTGGATCATGGATTCACAAGATGCAACTCGGATCACTGCGTCTACACGGAGAATTTGGGAGATGGGAAATTCATCATCCTAATGTTGTATGTTGATGACATGTTGATTGCAAGTGCTAACATGCAGGACATCAAAGACCTAAAAGAGGAGATGTCCAAATCTTTTTCAATGAAAGATTTAGGTGCTGCAAAGAGGATACTTGGTATGAAAATATCAAGGGACAGGATGAAGAAGACAATAAAGCTATCTCAAGAAGATACTAGAAAGGTTTGCAATGCAAAATGCAAAACCAGTTTCTACACCTTTGGCTAGTCATTTTAAACTAACGAAGGATATGTGTCCAAAGACACAAGAGGAGATAGCCTATATGTCTAAAGTTCCATATGCTGCAGCGGTAGGTTATCTAATGTATGCTATGGTCTAGAAAAGGCCAGACATTGCACATGTAGTGGGAGTTGTGAGTAGGTTCATGGACAACCCAGGTAAAGAGCATTGGCAAGCTGTGAAGTGGATACTTAGGTATCTAAAAGGGACAACAACAAATGCTTTGTATTTTGGAGGAATTTATATTTTTCTAGAAGGGTATGCTGATGCAGATATGGCAGGTGACAAAGATACTCGAAGGAGCACTACTAGCTATGTGTTCACGGTTGGAGGCACAGCAGTAAGCTGGGCTTCAAAGATGCAGAAAGTGGTTTCACTTTCTACCACGGAAGCAGAGTATGTAGCAATGACGGAGGCAAGCAAAGAAATTATGTGGCTTCACAGATTCTTAGAAGAGCTTGGATTCAAACAAGACAATTGTGTCTTGTACAGTGATAGCCAAAGGTCTATCCATCTTGCGAAGAACTTAGCCTTTCATTCAAGGACAAAGCACATTGAGGTGAGATATCACTTCATACGCACTCTTTTGGAAGAGGGACAACTAAAGCTAGGAAAGGTGCATACAAGTGAAAATCCTGCAGACATGTTTACAAAGGTGGTCAACAAGGAGAAGTTGAGCTTTTGCTCATCTTCAATCGGCATTCAAGGATAAGAAGCCAGAATGGAAAGCAGTCACAGGTTTGGTTTGGAGATCAGTCTCCAAGTGGGAGATTGTTAAGTATGGAGCCTGATTTACCCTTGTAATTTTCTGTGGTAAAAGCGCACATTTGTAAGGCCCCCATTATGAGGAGAAGCCATCGTGCATGAAGGAAAATCACTCACCGGAAACCAAAATTTTCACGGACAAGAATCAGGGGCAACTTTAAAGGCCTCGGGGGCGGAGGCCCTTGAGACTTTTTTTTTCATCGGAATATTCTTTTTCGCCGGAATATTATGGCCGGACGGCGGCCGGAAAGTGGTCGGAAAACAACCGGTCGGTTGGCCGGTGGCCAGTAGTCAATGGCCGATGGCCGGTGGTCGGAAGTCAATGGCCGGTGGCCGGTGGCCGAATTCAAAAGCGGACTTGTCTTCTCAAGGGCGGCCACACATGGGTGGATTGGAGGGTCTGATTTGGACTTATTCGCACAAGGGCGGCTACACATGGCTGTCTCTCATAAGAGAGGGCAGCCCTTTTGTCCTATAAAAGGAGGCCATTTCTACACACATTTCATAGTGTGAAGTTGATGCAACAAGGTGAGTGTGAGGTGGTGAGAGTGAACCAAGGCGGGAGCTCCATTAAGGGTATAATCCCTTTGTAAACTACTTCTTGTTTTGAAGTACTAAAGCCATTGAGTGGCTGCTTTCCCGTGGACGTAGCCCACATTGGGTGAACCACGTATATCGTGTGTACTCTCTCTCTCTCTCTACTCTATAATCTCGTGTATATAAATCTGTATCTCTCCATTAAGTAATCTACTCAATTATCTATTTAGCTACGTCTTATTTCCTAACAATCAATGCATAAAGGGGTTTCGCAATTATAGCATATGAGTAGATAAATCTGCGATAACAATGGCCCATAAATGCTTGTACCTCCTTTACCTTTACTGGTCGTGGTAGATCAACAATTACGCTGATCTTCTCCATGTCTGTCGAAATACCATTTTTGGACACTATATGTCCCAATATTTTGCCTTGTCTTACCATGAAGACACATTTCTCCGGATTCAAGTAAATCCAATATCACTTTGTTCAAGTGCTCTATGTGCTCCAATCTTACGAGAGAGTGAACGCACAAGTCATGCATGTAAATTTCTAAGAACTGTCTTAGATATTGTTTAAAAGCATGACCCATGAACCTCTGAAATGTGGCTGGTGCATTCGTTAAGCCAGAAGCCATTACCTTGAATGCAAAAATACCCCATTGAGTTGCAAAAGCCGTCTTGTGCTGATCCTCTGGCTTTATTGCAAGTTGGTTGTAGCCTGAAAAGCCATCTGAGAAACTGTAAGCTTCTTTTCCTGCCACTCTTTCTATTACATGATCAGTATGGGTAGGGGATAGTTGTCCCGAATTGTAGCAGCGTTTACTTTCTTGAGATTGACACATACTCTCAACTTTCCATTTTTCTTTGGGACCACCACAATTGGTGAAACCCAGTTAGTGTGCTCAATTTTGTAAATAAACTTTGCCTCTTTCAGCTTATCTATCTCCTCCTTGATCTTCCTTGCAAACGTCTCATTGTTGTAAGTATAAGGACGTTGTCTGCTTGGTTTGGCATCATTCTTAAGGGGTATTGTGTGTTGACAGATACTTGGATCCACCCCCTTAAGATCTTTGTATGACCATGCAAAAATATCTCTATACTATTTTAGAGTAGCTATCAAAAGTTTTTCCTCTTCTTCAATAAGATCCGTGGCAATATATGCAGGTTTTGGATCTTCTCTTGGCTCCGCCAGATCTATTCATTTGGCTTTTTCAAGACCGTCGTATGATGTACCAGGTTGTTTCAATTCTCTCATCGGTTGTTGCACTATGATTTTTCTATCTTGTATGGTATACTTCTTATAATGGGACGGCACATCCATCTTGTCAAAATTCGTGTCCTTATATGTTTCGATTTGAGTTGTCCATATGTCTTTGAGGGTCTGTTTGAGCTTATTGTACTCTGTTTTGGTCATTCTAGACCCTGTTTCCCCCTCCTTATGTGTCCCAATCATTTGCTTTTCACGCTTGTTCTTCTTGTTGTTTTTCCATGGTTTAGTTTTGATAAACCGGTCAGTGACCTTGTCTTTGACACAATCATTAGCTTTTACAAGCCTTAGATATCCCGTTTTGTCATTGACAAGAGGCGTATCCCTCATCGTCACAAAATTTTGTAGGCGTGCATTCGTTAACACATACATCCAAGGTTGACAATATTCGAGTCCACCCAAATGGCTCAAATAAATATTCATGGAAAGGTTCTGTGAGATAAGCCTCGTCTTCTACTAACCTTTCCAATACATATTCCTCTTTGATTAAGTCTCCACAATCAGATGCTCCACACATCCAGAGATGTGCTTTCGTTTGTAACCACGCAGGTATTTCTTTTTCATTCACTATGGTTGAATCAAATTCTTGCACTGGTGTTTTTGCAACGTCTCTATAGCTGTGATCCTTCATGTTGATTTTCGTTACTAAGTTAGCTCCTCATGCCTTAGGTAAATTCGGTCGTACCCCCAATCTTGTATCATTTTGAGTTGACGCATAAAAGGTCGCCCCGAAATAAGGTCAAAATTGTTCGTTTTTCCGAAGTCTACCACGGCAAAGGTGTGCTCATAGTTAATTCCACACGAAGTTACAACTATTTGGTCCAGGACTCCCAATGGTCTTTCTACATACCCATCTGCGAGTTGCGGTTTCATTCTCGTCTTTCTAAGAGCTCGACGGGCCCATTTCTCCCAGATTTTCTTTGTAGCAATCGCAACTCCTGCTCCACTATCTAGGATAGCTATCGTCTTTATATCCTAATATTCGACAAGTAAGGTTGTATTACCTTCCTCACCGTCACAGTAATCTCTGACCTTGTTTATGGGCACAGGTTGGGCTTTGGGTTGACCTTCCCGTTTGTTTTCTTCTATCGTAGGGTTTGTCTGAAGAGGGATCTTTATTCTTTTTTTTCTCCAAATGTTTTTCCATGTCTTCCCATAAGTGTGGTCTGACTCTCAAGAGCTTGGACAGTGTGACTGTGCATGTTATAGGTGTCGATAGCATCTCGTGAAGACTTTTTGAGTCAATCATTTGTGGAACAGCTCTCATTTGGGATGGAACTAATCTTATCTCCGATTGTGCCTCGTGTTCACCTATAAATGAAGGCACGGTTTTCAGGGATTGAGATTTGCTTTCCATCGAAACCTCCGTTCCTGCATCTCCGTATAGCGATTGTATATCTCTTGGATAAAATTCTTTGTCCATGTTAACCTCAGGAATTGGTGTAGACTGTAACGTCGCGCTTCCATTCTTTCTGTTTCTAATGGTTTTCCATAACTGTTGTGGCCATTGTTCTTCCACTTCTGGAATTGGAATTATATTCATTGACTTAGCATCATCAGTGGTATTCGACACCACTCGGTGATCCAATGACAATATAGTTTCAGGCCTGGGTCCGTTTACTTGTTCGGATGCATTGATCTTCAGTTTTTCTCGCTCTTTGTGAATTAGCACTTCTTGTTCTGGGGTCCTAATCGTATTAGGTTCCATCAATGCCTGGGCTATTTCAATAAGGTGTTTACACATTTCCGAACGCTTCGTTTCCACTTCTGTGGTTGAGGATAACTCAACCATCTCTGCTCTAAGGTTTGGTTTGTTTTTAGCGTTTGCTTCATGCGCTTGTAATAGAGCATCTAAAGGCTATAGCACTTTCTCGACCAAGACTGATCCCCCTGAGGATGCATTCCTCGGCTTGTTGTTGTCCCTCAGCAGTTTTACTATCCCTCTCTTGTTTCAGTTGTTCTTTCATTTCATGTAATTCATTTTACATGGAAATTTGGGTTTTCATCCTTC
The DNA here is from genome assembly GCF_014529385.1 of Adiantum capillus-veneris. NCBI lineage: Eukaryota > Viridiplantae > Streptophyta > Polypodiopsida > Polypodiales > Pteridaceae > Adiantum > Adiantum capillus-veneris. The sequence goes on from NC_140939.1 coordinate 15,623,730, forward strand.
TTGCTTTCATTTTGTCTCATTTTACCTTCCAGTATTTCCGCTGTGTTCTCATAGATACACTCTCGTTTTCTGTGGGTATTGGCAACTCGACCTTTTCTTCCAATGGCTTGTTTTTCTCTAAGTCCTTGGCTTGGGCTCTGGTTACCGCATTGATCTGGATCATGGGTTCGATTTCTGATCCACTGCTTGCACTTGGTAACACCCCCACAATATTCATATTTGCTTATCCCTTGTTGTCCGAATTCCTTGGGCAATCTGGCAGTATGTGATTCACACCACAACCGTCATAAAACCCAAAAAAAATCACTCTTTTGCCTTTGAAAGGACAGCTACGCTCCCAATGATCTGTACTTTCATAATTATAGCATGGTCCATTGGTGGTTTATATTGAGGAGGTGGTCCCATAGGTTGTACCTCCCTATTAGGATATCCTCTTGGTTTGTAGTTCTGGTTCGCAATGAACATTAGCGTTCTTTCGTCCACCAAATATTGATCCCTGGAAGGTTGTGCTACATACGTTGGTGGTGCCATACCCTCGTTATTTCCCCATGTTTTATAGGCTTCATCTGCGTACATCTGTGGTTCAGGTTCAGTTATGTAAGGCTCATTCGGTTCCTTGTAATAAGAAATTTGAGGTGTATTATTTGTTCGTGGTGATGCTTCCTAAAGTTGAGCATACCTAATCATGGCCCTATTTTACTGTGGTAATGGAGGTTGTTGACCCAACACATGTTCAGGTCTGTCTGCTCCTGCTACCATATTCACATTTGGCCCAACTTGATATCTTGGAGGAGGTGGCTGGGGTGGTCCTGCTCGAGGTCCATACGGCCTTTCCCTCACATAGTTTTTGTTGTAAAAACACTCATCCGTGCCATGGTTCATCCATTTTTGCTCTATTGCGCACCATTTCAGTACTTTTCCATTCGCAACTGGTGCTTTCGGCTGTTTCCCCCCCCACATATGTCACATTTCCTCGTTTGAGACTGTCTCATCACCGGATTTGATCTCATATGTTGCTGCATTCTCTTCATTACTTCCTCTATCATTTGGTCAGCTGTCGGCATCAAACAAGCCTGAGCATCTTTCTTGGTAGAGGGTTCACTCTTAATAGATGAAGAGCCACTCGTTACTGAATCAGTATCCTCTGACACTTCCCCATATGCTTTGCAGTTATCAACAAGATATAATGCTTCCCTTGTAACCTATTCAAATGTGCTACAGGCTTTCAAGTGAAGGTCCTTTTTCAAGGTTTCGTTTCTAAGTCCTTCAATGAAGAGCACAGACAATCTCTCATCCTGCGGTAATTCTCTCCTTGGGCACCTCTCAATGTATTGCTTGAATCTCAAGGATGCTTCCTTCTCCTTTTGTTTAATAGCATATATCTGTGATACAGTATTATGCTTTATACCCCGTTTTGAGAATTCTTTCGCGAACTCCTGCAATACATGTTCAATATTCCGACAAGTTTCAGGGTTCAAAGGTTGCAACCATGTTAAGGCTGTCCCTTCCAAAGTCAGACAAAATCCCTCATATTGAGTATGGAAATTAGTGGTCTGCTCTGCTCTTAAGACTTTCTTGAAGAGCGACACATGGGCATATGGATCCTCTCATCCGCTATACTTCTTTGGCATGCACTTCGCTACTTGGGATGGCATCATCCGTCCATGGTCTGCGATCAATCTCAATGCTCCCGTGTCTCGACTTAATCATTCTCGTACATCATGGATGTCGTGGGTTGCTCTCGTTGGTTCCCCTGCCACGAATCTACTACTAGGAGGCAAATGTGATGGTGTGACTGCGAATGTCGGACCTACTGCGGTATGTGTAGAGATAGGAACCGCACTACCCCGATTCGTAGCCATCGACTCTCTGGGATGTAACGTTCCCATGGGGTTTGGCATAGAATACTGAGGTTGACAGAAAGAATCAGCTACATAAGTCCTCTCTCCACCTGTTGCCATCGGGTCTGGCATGACATTTGTAGGTGCTGGTCTCTGTGGGCTTCGAGTGACATAATACTAGTGGAGTGGTCCCGCAAAGTACCTATATCCTTCCAAATCCTTTTTATCGATTGCTATGTATTGTCTTTCATATTTGTCGTATGCAATAATTTTTGTTTTTGATGCCTCTGTGTAGGTGAAGACATAAAGTCTTTTCCGCTCTATCAACTCTCCGACGTAGGGTTCCTCGCATCTATAATAGAGATCTTCCTCTCCATTATTATACTTGTATAACCCCACATAGATGTTGTCTGTGTTGACTCTCAAAGTTTCGTTTTCTCGCCTTAACCTCGCATTAAGGAAGCTCATTGTTGGTGCTTTCTCCTTAGGTTCCTCATCTACTTTGGCTTTCGTGCCCATCAATCCCCACTTGTCCACAATGTTAGGATTCAGGACTACCAAGTACATGATACCTTCGTCATCTAGGTACCTATCTTCGCTATAGCTCACAAGAACTAAGTCCTTGAACTCACTTGGTCTATTTTCTATTTTCACACAGTAGCGGTCCATACCATGTTTGTAGATCTTGGCACCTTTCTTGTTGTCATACTAATACTTGATGAACAATAGATTCATTGTGTCCGAAGGGTTTGATGGTCCTACTGCCATGTTTTCTCTTTCGTTTAGGCTTAAATGTCCCAAGTGTTCCATGAAATACTCGTAAGATCTCTCTAAAGAAGTATCGAAAATACTTCCTTCAGGGATCGGCTCTAACGGTCGTACTACACATTGGTTTACATTCTCCTCTGTTGATAAAACACTTGCTGATCCGCTAAATTTCGGTGTTGGTTGTTGATTTGTTTTCCTGATCTCAAAAACATGAAGAAAGTGGAATTTATCGATTGAATCCAAACCTCTTACCTGGAGATGGAGTGATCTTCCAACTCTCACGACTGCATGGATTGTTACTTGATCGGTCTCTGAAAATGAATACACTTTATAGCTATGAGATCACTGTATCATTCCAACTGTCAGCAGATTCAACAACTTCACAATGACTTCAACACAATTTTGCTTGCAGATTATTGACAGTATGTCCAATTTGGGTTTTGACAACTCCTCATATCTTTGATAGTCTAGGTCTATGAACAGGTAAAAAATGAGTCAAATCTGGCACTTAGGTACATCGATCGCAATCGTAGTATAGTGCCCAAATTTGATGAAATTTCACCAGCTTGTTCACTAGGCTATTTTAAGGCTACCCACCAAATACTTTTGTATTCAAACCCTAAAAAGTCAAGCTTTTACCAATTCTTGGTTGGAAGTGTCTGTTTTCCTGAATCTGTCAGTTTGACTTGATTTTGGTGTTTATTTTGGGATATGAAAGCTATCTGGGGTTGTCCTGTGTACAAGCTCTCCCTCTGTATAGTCTATATCCAATTTGATGTATATGATCCTGATGAAAGTCAATTTCTATGTCAGTATATCAATTTCTGACTTGGATCAATACTCAGATGGTTTGATAGGTATTTTGAGGTTTCTGGCTCTTGGCCCTGTATACGTTTATGTTCATATACACCTGAGGATCCCACATATGAAATCTGGTCAAAATCTTGCACTTGGGTACATCGCGATCGTAGTATATGAGCCAAATTAGACCAAATTTGGTGTGCTTGTTGGCAAAGGTGTTCTGAGGCTATTTCCCCATTCACTTAGCATTTGGATCACTAAAAGCCAAGATTTTGCACTTTTTGGGTTTGTTAGGCTAGTTTTGCCCAAGTAGCCTGATTTTCTTAATTTTTGATGTTTCTGGGTGTGGTTGCTTTAGACAAACTTGTTTAGAATCTTATCAGGAAGGCACACAACAATTCTTGTCCAAATCTAGCACAGGGGTACACCGATCGCGATCCTAGTACATGAGTCAAATCCGATGAAATTTAGTCTGCTGCCCCTAACAAGTGTTTTATAGTGTTTTCTGCTACCACTTGGTGATTTGAATCAATATCAACCCTGTTTGGTCAGATTTTCTAAATTCATAGTCTTATGGCCTTTTTGCCAAAGTTATGATTTCCTGGTTTCTCGACTCTAACTTTTTTTTCAAATCTGACTGGAATGTGAATTACTTATCCTACTCCTAAGTACAGAAATGAAAGAACATAAAGAAATGAATCAAAGAAAACAAACAAGACGGATTTCGGGTGAGATTTCAGTACTCAATCCAATTAGAGAAATTGAAGAGAAAAAATTCTTTGAACACTCTCACTCACATCTCCCTAAATCACCTAAGAGAGGATCTAGCCGGTCCATTGACTCTAGAGTCCACTAAGCTCTAAACCCCTGTCTAGCAGCCTAACGGAGGTGTAAAATGGATTTGTGGATTGATCTTCTTTTAAGGAAGCTAACTATGCACTCGGTCACTCATCACCTAAGGTGCATTCCCCGGCAGCGGCGCCAATCTTTGCGGGTTGCCGCGACAAACGTTGTTGGGAAACAAGAAAACTTGAACACCTCTATAGCGATGTCACCCAAGAGAGTTTAAAGAGCACAAAAAGAACACCAAAATATTTGGGAAACTCCTTTGAAACACCACTAGTCCAACAAGATTAGCCCCCTTGGGAATTTACTAGCCGTCGCCCACCCAAGAGACTATGTCACATAGGAGCAAAACCCTGCCATAGCATGGATTTACAGCACACGCCGACCAATGCATATGAAGACAAGGGCCTCCACTTTCACCATTGAACATCAAAAACACACAAATTCAACATCAATTCCACAATTCATACATACATGCCCTCCAATTCTGTCAGCACAGAATTTGCCACTAGGCTGCCATAGCCATAACCCTGCAGAGAACTAGTTGTAACATGATGAGCACAACTCCAATTGGGACACTTTAAAGCTTGAGAGAAATCTTGAAAAATGATTGGCGAGAAATATAAAGATGACCAAATTTGATTCCATACTCCGCCATGAGCAAAATTGACGCGAACAAAAAGCTGTCCCAACACGACTACACGCATAGAAGGCTAGTCGGGGCAAAAAAATTGCATCCAAAAGCATCAAGAAGCCACAAAGACCCAAAACCTGAAATTTCTGATGTTTGGCTGAAATTTTTTAAATTTGTACATGAGTTTAAGTTATATACAAGGCTCACTTCAAAAAACTCACTCACGGGCACTTACAGTAGCCTGACAGCTGTCACTAGACTAGCGACTTGCAGTGCATGTACATGTGCTTGCTAAATCAAGCTAAAAAACCCACAAAACAAAAGCCCACACACCCTTTTGAAATCGGGTTTCATGTCCATATGTACAAATTTACAAAAAATGGGGTGTCAGAAATGCGCCCAACATAGTTTGCCACACCTCAGCCTGCTAGATCATTCATGATCAGCAGCACAAAAGAGATCTTGCAAACCACATGAGGGAGTCTTCACTTCATCTTCATCATTAGAAACATGATCAGAAAATTCTTCAAAAGAAGGCTCATCCTCAATCAGAGTCATCAACCTTGCAATATATTTCTTCAACCTGTAGCCATTCACACATGCTTTATGCGGGGTACCATCCAAGTCAGCAAGCTGATATGTGCCATTCGAAAACCTGTTTAAGACCAAGAAAGGACATTGCCACTTGATTTAAAATTTCTTTTGAAAAGTGCTATCAAGCTTACTATTGTAACGAAGCACCATGTCACCCTTCTTGATGTCCTTGTTCTTTACCTTCTCATTTGCCTTTGGTTGATTCTTCTTCAAGACCTGCTCATAATGCTCAAAAGCTAACACCCTATCCAATTGTACACATTGCAAATATAAAAGTCTTTCCATAGAGCACAAGGTAGCTCTAAATCCCAAGTCTTCACATTGTTTCTTGTCATCTTTGTAAGCATCCTTATGGGATCTCCATTAAACCTCTCATTCATGCCATTGCATTGGGGATAATATGGAGTAGTAAACCTGCGATGCACATGAAGCTTCTCACATAGATAATCCACCAACTCTCCCCTGAAACCTGGACCCTTGTCAGAAAGAAACTCCAATTTCATGCCAAATTTGTAGAAAATATCTTCATATATGAATAAGGAAACATCTTTACTCATGATGTGCTTAACAGCTTTGGCTTCGGCCCACCTGGATAGATAGCCAACAGTGGTAAGTATGTAACATTTTCCTCTAGCTGTCATAGGTAGAGGACCTATTGCATCAATACCCCACTTCTCAAACACATCATAAGCCACAATGGTGCCTCTAATTTCTGATTTGAGAACCCTATTTTCCATGCTTTGACACTCTTTACAAGACTTGCACCAATGATGAACATCACGTTGAACACTTGGCCACACATAACCCTCCTGCAAGACTTTATGCAAAGTGATCTTTGAAGCAAAGTGACCACCACAAGAACCCTCATGATTCTCCTCTAAAATTTTGTAAATTTTCTCTTTCCAAGGCACTTTTCTCATCACAATATCAGCCCCCTTCATATACAAGGCATCACCAAGTAGCACATACCTTTTGGCACGACGTAGGAAGGCATACTTTTTTGGCTTCTCCAACTCTGATAGAAGCATACCTATTTGTAGAAACTCTTCCTCCCTCTCTAAAGCTTCCCTTCCCAAATAAAGAGGAGAATCAGCCCTTATCACATACAATTGCCCAATTGAAGCTTGCGCTGCACCATGTGCTTCTTCATTTTGAGACCTGTCCACATGCCGTAAACTCCAAGCTTCAAAATGCTTCAGCAGATTCTTCACTTGAAAACACATATTTTTCAGCCTTGGATTCTTACTTTGCCACACCCCAAATACTTGCTTAACCACCAAAAGAGCATCACCTCTTACCCTCACACGGTGGATACCAAGCTCAAGGCAAAGGTTGAGACCTTTCTCCAAAGTAGCATACTCAGCTTCATTGTTTCTTTGTGCGGTAAGCTTCAAACTCCTTTTAGTTACCAAAGCACCTTGAGGATCATAAACTACCACACCTCCTGAAGCTTCACCATGCGCTTTTCTGTAAGAGCCATCAAAAAACAATAGATAGGCATTGTCTATGTCAGTAGCTTCCATGTGTTGCTTCTTCACTGCATCCTCCTTAATAAGAAGAGGGCTTTCCTTATAGGTAATCAAATCATCCAATGTAGCCCTTGTACTCTCCTCAACAAGAAAAGAGAATTGGAATTCCTGTAGCTCCACAATCCACTTCATGAGCCTCTTTGACAAAGTAGGGATATTCACCAATTGAGGTAGAAGAGTGTAGCTAGTGAGGAATGTGAATGGTTTAGGGAGAAGATAGTGCCTAGACCTTCTACATGCATAAATCACGCTTACCATAATGAGCTCCACCTCAGTATAGCCTCTTTCCACCTCTAGCTTCACCCTGCTAGCACAATAGATAGGATTCATGTAGTGAGAATTGCTACCTCGTTGAAGAAGCATAGCTCCAATAGCATTCATCTACTGATGGATTCACATAAAACTCCTTATCCCAATTAGGAGCTTGCATAGCAGGAAGAGAACCAAGAACCTCTTTGATACCTTGAAAAACCTCTTCACATTCATTTGTCCATTTTAGAGGATCCAACCTTGCTACTTGTTGTAGAGGATAAAGAAGTTGAGAGGACAAAGGAATGAACCTTGCCATATACTTCACCTTTTGAATAAAAGTAGAAAGTTTCTTTGTATCTTTAGGTGATGGGAGGAGCAACAAAGCCTTCACTTTGTCAGGATCTGCTTCAATCCCATTCTCTGAGATCATATGCCCCAAAAACTTCACTCTTGGTTGAGCAAGATGACATTTCTTTGGGTTGAGTTGACCTCCACTTTCATCATATTGCTTCAATTCCATCGCAAGCTTTGCACAATGATCCTTTCTAGAGCTATAAACACAAAAGTTATCAATAAGATCCTTCACAAACTTGCCAAGAAAGGGAGAGAACACCTTGTTGACGCGCTTTTGATACCACGCACAGCCATTCATAAGACCAAAAGGAAGCACACAATATCAAAAGCATCCCCATGGCGTGATAAATGTGGTCTTCTTTCGATCTTCCAAAGCCAAGGTGAGCTGAAAATATCTAGAGAATCCATCACATACGCTATACCTCTCATGCCTTGCAATAGAATCAAGTATGTCATCTATGAAAGGAAGAGGGTATGGATCCCTCTTCATGGCTGCGTTTAGAGGCTTAAAATCGACACATATCCTCCACTTTCCATTCTTCTTGGGTGTGACAATAACAGGACGCACCCATTCTGCAGTTTTCACAGGACATATGAAACCTGCTTCAAGAAGCTTGTCTACCTCTTCCTTTAAAGCATTAAGTTGTACTTGTCCCATTCTCCTTAGCTTTTGGCGTACGGGCTGAGCTCCTTCCTTGATTGGAATGTGATTCCCTCTCCATTAAAGCCTCTAATTTTCTCATAAGAAGTGATTAATAAATGGAAAAATTGTTGTATCATATGTAGGTACTCACCCTTCTCATGACTAGTCAAGTCGGGAGACAACATACCTTGTATCAGCTCCTTTTTGACATCAGGTTGAACTTTGGGTTGCATCAGCTCTTCAATTTGATCATAAGGACCGGAGATATCCTCATTCTCCATAAGGCCAAGAAATATTCATTTCTCATCATGCTCTTCTTCAAGAAACAAGGAGGAAACATCTAGATCACTATCGCTGCTATCTTCCACTTCACTGCCATCATCCCCATTGTCACTATTGTTGCTATCTTCCACTTCACTTCCATCATCCCCATTGTCTTCTTCTTCAATTGGGTACTCTTCTTCATCACTTTTCTCATCAAAATCAGCATCCAAATATTGCTTGCTAGCCATGTCAAACCTTTTCTTATCACCCCTTCTATTGTAGAGAGTGATGGTACCATGTCCCCAATCTTGTATAGCTTTGGTTGCCTGTAACCATGGTCTTCCAAGGATGAGAGGGAAAGCACCAATACCCACGGTCATAACATGGAAATTGACCAGCACTTTAACATCAAATACATCCACCTCCAAGTCCTTTACAACTCCCAAGCACCTTACCCTTGATTGGTTGGCAAGCTTTATGCGAAAACCTGAATTCTTCACCATGTTGAGTCCCAACTTCGATACACAAGCTTGAGTAATAACACATACCTGTGCACCTCCATCAATATAAGCCTCTCCAATGCACTTCCTCTTATTCCATGCATCCATAGTAGGGCATATATCAGGTAGCTCATTCAAAGATAGGACTCTCGCTGACCCCCTTGTAGGCTCCTTCTTGATGGGGTTGACTACATGCTTCCATTGCCTCTTTAACTTGGGACACATCTCCATGAGTTGCCCAAAGGTAACATCAGCCTTTCTACCCACTAAATCATCCCTTAAACTATAATTTGGTTGCCCTTATCCCAAAGGAAAGTCGGATGCATTGTAATGTTTCCTGGGCTTTCTCTTCTTCTTCTCTTTACTTGTACCTGTTTCAACCTGTTTCCCTCTTTTATGGCTGGGACTTGCATCACTCATGTCATGATCTCTAGTAACCCTCTTACCTACAGGCATGACCATAGCTCCCAAATCATCCTCTTTCTTCTCCAAACGGATTATTCTTACCACTTTTGTTTTGCCCTTCTCTTCTGCTCTCAATCCACTTGGTCCTACTTCCCCTTTAATCTCAATACCATAATCTTGAGCTCGAGAAGGAATTTGTGGAGGAAGAGGAAACATGTCGCCACCCATTCTCTTTGGCTTGTCACATTGAGGGCTTTTATGACCCCATTCACCACAATTGTAGCATTGAAACATATCCCTTTTTCGAGCCATGCCTCTTCCTCTACCACCTGTATAAACCTCATTGCTTCCATAACCACATCCATATCCATAACTTTGACCTCTTCCACCTCCCATCATATGCACACTAAGATTCTTCATAAGACCTACAACCTCTTGCATCTCCTTGCGAAAGGCATTCACATCATGAGAATCTTGTTGATCATAACGTGGCTCCCTGATGAGGACCCTTGGTTGCTCTACCGCTTTCACTTCAAGCTTTGGCTCGACATTGATTCCAAGTTGATGAAGACGCTCTGCTTTCCACTCTTTATTCTTTGCAATTTCAAATGCCTCCTCAAAGGTCCTTGGCTGCTTAAGCCCTACATTCAAGCGTAGGTTACTCCTCAAGCTTGCAAGAAACCTGTCCTTTTTTAACATGGCTAGAGGAATTTCAGCCCCCAAAGATGTACACCACTTTGTCCACAATGCATTGAACGCCTTCACAAAGTCTTCTATGGTTTGGCCTTCACCTTGTACTAAGCCTTGAATAGACTGCCATACCTTTTGTGGGTATTCCACCTGTTGAAAGTGTGTAAGAAAAGCATGCCTTACCATTTCATAAGTCATAAATTGAGGAGGTTGGACTGATTGTAGATCCTTTTCGTAGCCTTCCAACCACTCCCTAGCATTTTCCTTCAAACAAAAATAGAAGATTCGCAGCACCAACGCTGGGTCTTGCTTGTCAGCAAGAAGGCAAGCAAACTCCATTCTCTCAATGAAATCTTTGGAACTTTCATTTGATTTCCCACTAAAATCTAGAAAATTAAACGCAATGTCTTCAAAACCTATAAACTGAAGGTAACTTGAAGCGATTCCTCAGTGGCAGGCACCAAAACACTATTGGGAAACAAGCAAACTTGAACACCTCTATAGCGATGTCACCCAAGAGCGTTGAAAGAGCACAAAAATAACACCAAAAGCTTTGGGAAACTCCTTTGAAACACCACTAGTCCAACAAGAGTAGCCCCCTTGGGAATTTACTAGCCGTCGCCCACCCAAGAGACTATGTCATATAGGAGCAAAACCCTGCCCAAGCATGGATTTACAGCACACGCCGACCAATGCATATGAAGACAAGGGCCTCCACTTTCACCATTGAACATCAAAAACACACAAATTCAACAATAATTCCACAATTCATACATACATGCCCTCCAATTCTGTCAGCACACAATTTGCCACTAGGCTACCATAGCCATAACCCTGCAGAGAACTAGTTGTAACCTGATGAGCACAACTCCAATTGGGGTACTTTAAAGCTTGAGAGAAAGCTTGAAAAATGACTAGCAAGAAAGATGAAGATGACCAAATTTGATTTCATACTCCGCCATGAGCAAAATTGACGCGAACAGAAAGCTGTCCCAACACCACTACACGTAGAGAAAGCTAGTCGGGGAAAAAAACTGCATCCAAAAGCATCAAGAAACCACAACGACCCAAAACCTGCAAATTTATGATGTTTGGCTTAACGTTTTTAAATTTGTACATGAGTTTAAGTTATATACAAGGCTCACTTCAAAAAACTCACTCAGGGGCACTTACACTAGCCCAACAGTTGTCACTAGACTAGCAACTTGTAGTGCATGTACATGTGCTTGCTAAAGCAAGCTAAAAAACCCACAAAAAGAAATCCCACACACCCTTTTGACATCGGGTGTCATGTCCATATGTACAAATTTACAAAAAACGGGGTCTCAGAAATGCGCCCAATAACGTCCATAGCATAGCTCTCACGCATCAACATAAAATATCAATACAAGGGAAGTGACCAGAATGAGGCTTGAAAACACACTAGGGTTTCATTCCTAATGAAGTGAACTCGATGATATGCAACTACTAACTCTGCAAGCAAATCATACGCACGAAAGCCAAGTAATCTGCCTATGTCCTTCTACACAACTCTACAGTCATCACGCCCGTTTACCATGCAAATCATGTCGGATTTGCAGGAAACTTGAAGGGGAGCTACAAGGGACTATTTAGAATCTATCCTATCACTGTCACAGCATTCTGGAGAGGTACAAAGATTGCGATCATTCATCCCTAAGTCAACAAAAACAGTGAATAGGTGATCCCAAAGGGTTGTTTTAGGGTCCCTGAAGCCTCTCTTAGGGTCAAAACAACATAAAATACGAGTTTAAACACTCAAAACAACAATTTAAGGTCTCAAAATCATAATTTGAACACGTACACGGAATCTTGAATGATTACACTTGAATGGAAGAGCAAAGTAAGAGGAACACAATGCAATAAATGAATCTAAATCCGGATTACCGTAGCCACAATAGTAGCGAAAATTACAAGTTGGAGCAAGATAGATCTCTCAAACGTACGCTGTCTTCTTCAACTTGTGATAAAAGAAGATAATGTTCAAACTTACAAAACTTGACCTTTATAGTTTAGGTCTTTACAAATGGCTTGTCCGGCTGAACGCTCCTAAACTTCTAACTGGCTCTCTAGTATACAAATGCTCCCAGAAAAAGAATCATAAATTATTTTACAAGTTCTTGGCGTAGAGATGCTCTCTTACAAAATAATTTTACAAGGGTTTCCCACAAAAATGTGACTCCTTCTCAAGAAACCGCTGCTTCATCCGCCTAACAATGTGCTAGGAGCATCAGATTCACCCTTGGTATTGGCAAGTATGATCATGGATATACAGGTTCATATATGTTTTTGCTAAATGCATGCACACTAGGTGTTATGGGTCCTAGTGTTTAGCAAAGGTTGATTTTGAGCATCATGCATATTCATCACATTAGTGCTACGAAGCATTTTGTACTTCACGTGCAGTATCTCTATGATATTACTTTTTGGTCTACCAATCACCAGTAGAGGTCATGGCTTGGTTTGGGTGCTTGTGGATTTTTCAGGTTAACCACGATGGTTCTTTCGGACATTGTTGATTCCTCAACAATGTTGTACAATATTGTGATCCCCATTTACCATCCATCTCGGAAGACTATATATAAACCGTGGGGGAAACACACATTAGTACTCTCAGTTATCTAAAGGGATAGGCAGATTACAAAGTGTAATCTTGTGCTAAAGAATATGCAAATTGCCTACATTAGCACCAAGCAGTCCATTCAATAAGCATTTATTGCTCTACTTGGAGTTTGGTTACCATCGGATAAAGCATGTTTACGATTAGGTTTAGCCTCTTCATGTATAAGTCAGGTTCTCAACCTTGAGCACTAGTTATGGTGGGGTTGTTTACTGATGTAATTTGGAACAAGTCAAGGACTTAAACTTGACCGATGACTTATGTCATCAAGTTACTCTCATGGACAGTGACAAGAGGTACTGTTTTGGGTACATCTTTGTTGTGATAGCTCGTTGAGCATGCTCATGTGCGTTCTAAGTGGAGTCTACACATTATGATTGGATAGGAAATTGTAACACAAGATGGTTACAAAGGGACAAAAATGTGGAAAATCAAGATGTTACTCTTGGTTTCAGTGAACCTCCTAATGAATCGTGCTCCACTCAAGCAAACAGATGGATCCATGAAGGATGCCACTATGGAAAACATTAATGTATCATCACTATTGTTTTCAAGGACGAAAACGCTTCTCCAAGGGGGGAGTAATGTCATACCAAGGGCATACCCAGGGGAGGTCATGAACCTGGGCCAGTAAGTGGCCAACTGCCAGTGTGGAACAAGGGATTCAATAGCCAGGGGCTATATAAGGGAGGTTGCATGGTGAATTCAAGAAGGCAGTTTTCTGGGCATTACAAGCAAGAAAAGATTTGCGATGTCCTCCCCTCTTGTATTTTCTAGGAGAATAGCCATAGCTTTTTTCGGAAGAGGACGAAGGTGAAGAAGAAGGAGAAGAGAGTGAGCTCTTCGTATCCCTTTTTTTTCCTTTATTTCCTCTCTTCCCTTTTGGAGTGACGAGGAGAAGGACTATGTGCTGATCTTTTCCTCTTAGGAGGAGTGGGCGATCGTCTAGACCGCCGTCTTCATGGAGCCACATCTTCAGAGGAACTTAAACTTTCATTGCTTTCTTGCTCTTTGGATTCCTCCTCTTGAATGGGAGAGAGTCTTCTTTTGGGGGTCTCTGCAAGAGGCCTCCTAAGCTCTCTCTCCTCTTGGAGAGGAAGGGAAATTCCATAAGCATGAAGTTATTGAGTAACTTTGGCTTGCAAAGCAGGGTTGCCCATAGCTTGCTGCAACCTAGTGATGAGATAATTCACAAACATGAGAGCATCATCATTAGCACCTTCACGTGCAAAATAAAAGCTATCAATGTTCATTCTACTCTCTTGATTATTGTCAGCCATGTTACAAAATTTATGTATGTACTTAGTGTATGCTTTGGCAATTCAAAAGCTTAGTTGCCACTCCTCTTAGCCTTTGAAAATCGTCTCTTAAGTATCTACATGCACGGATCTAAGTGGTTAATTATATAGAGTAGAGCCTAGAGGAGTAGATCTAACATAGCAGAGTTGCCGAGGGCTAGCTCCTTTCGGACATCTAATGGCTCAATAATGGTAAAGCCGTAGGCAAGTCTAAAAAGACTCCATTATTAAGTCCAAAGCTCCCGATAGTGGCTCAACAAAACTGATGATAGATCCCAGTTCTACTTACCCTAATATAATTACAACATCAACCATTATAGGCTTCTTAAGGACCTCTCTTCTTAAGCAAGAAAAGAGAAACCAAATGCTCTGATACCAATGTAATGGAATTTTCCTATTTAACTTAAGAGTAGCGGAAATTAATGAGACTTCATTTGAGAAATGACTTTGTGAGCATAGCGGGTGAACTTAATTGAAGATAGAAACATAATCATAGCAATTGGTTAACTTGGCATGAACAATACTTTTGCAACAGAGAGAGTTTAAAGAACATGACAACAGTTGAGGACCGGATTTATGTGGAGCCGGTCCCCCCTCCAATAGGGAATTGTATTATGATTTCTCCCATTATGAGAGACTTTGTTACAATACAATATTTGTGTTCCTTGTGACCTAGGTGATGCAATCAAGATGGAATGCTTTATGTATCACAAACATAACATAAACTTGAAGAAAGCTTTAACTATCCCAAGACTCAGTCTCGAGACCTCAAACACCTTCGAAGGTGGAGAGAGCTAGCAAGGAATGAGGGTAGGGAAGAGGAAGAAGAAACATTTCATAAGATAAAAAATTAGTTCCTCACTTATCATAACTCTTCTTGCTAGCATACATAATAGCATAGTAATGAAGAAGAAGGAGATGGCAAGCTTAATCATTGAAGCATGGCTCTTGATTAGATTTGCATTGCATAGCCAAGAGTGTTGGTGTAGGCTCTCAACCTCTACTTGCTCAGAGAAGGAGAGGGATATCTTGCACTTTGCATAGCACACAATAAGAGTGTTTGTGAGTGTGTGTGGTTGAGTATAACCCCTAAGCAACCCCCTAGATTTCTTGGGTCAACCCCCTCTTGTAGCTCATGCTTGAAGCTCATTGGACCCCTCCAGGCCTAGCCAATCACAAGCAGAAGGCATTACAAGCAGTAAGGGTAGCCTTGGAACAAGTGTCCCCATTCCCCCTTTGAGAGAGAGGACTTGATAAATGCAAAATAAATTAATTAAATCTCCTAAGTTATCATTGGACCCCTTGGGTGGCCAACCAATAGGCTTCAAGCACACCATGAGGGCAACATGAGGAGGAACTCGACAAGTGTCCCTTCTGCTTTCTTTGTACCATGCATGCCTTGTGTGAGTGTGTGGGTGTTCTCTCTCAACCCCCCTCATGTAGGCCTCGCCCCCTCCTTGTAGGGATTGGATATTTGACTTTTTGACACCTCAAGCCCCTCATGCATAGGCCCAGTTCCCACCACAAGCTTGGCCCTTAAGCACTTTAAGCTTGGGCTGGGTTCTCAGCTCAAGTACAACCCTAGCATCTTAAGCATGTAAAGCACCTCAAGAATCTCAATCATCAAGCATCTCAAGCACCTCAATCACCTCAAGTACCTTAGTCATCAAGCAGGACAAGCACCTCGAGCTGGGTCGGGTTTCCGCCTCAAGCTCAGCCCTAGCTTACCTAAGGTCAAAGGACTTTTACACACATTATTGGAGGTCTTCAATGAAGCTAACCCTAAGGTCTTATGCTCCATTGGTTAGCCTTGCTCTTTGATAGACCATCTCTCATTTGGGCCCCTTTTCTATTGGCCCCGTGCTGAGATAGATCTATAAGCCCATCTCAATATCTCAACCCTTGTTCCCATTTATTCTACCACATTAAGTGATCAGTTTAATATGACAAAATCATTTGGGTTGGCTAGACATTAGCTTTTATGACAATATTCCAAATTTCTTGCCTCTAAATGGGGTGGGATATGTGTCTAACCCGAGGGTCAAAATTTTTCGTCTCTAAAGTGGCTTTCTTACCCTAATATTTGTAAACTAGATGCACTCTTGAATACTTCAACTATGCTTTGAGTTCTAGGTCATAGTCACTATCTTCGGTTGTATAAGCTATGCTTCGTCTTAAGGGGGTCCACAATTAAAAAATGCATATCATGTGGGTTCCACATGAGGAGATAGTTTTTTCTAACATACAGAAGGGTGTTGGAAAAGGACCTTTTTTATTGGTGAAAAATATATAGTGACGGAGGGGCATTATAAATAGTCCTTGAACGCACACGATATACATATTTTACATATAGTGAACCCCCCCCCCCCCCCCCCCCGAGTGCTTCACGTGAAATTTTTTCCGCAGCCAAGAGGATTGCCTTGCATTCCTACCAACACCACTTTTATGTCCTTTGAGATTACCAATGTAGTGTTAACAAAGTCCTCATTTCTAACCAAATAGCTCAGAAGGTTTGGTAAAATCCGTTTTAGTGCCTTGCTTGTTAATTACTGATTAGCCAAGTGTGTAATGATAGTAAGAGCATGGGAAAATTAATAGATAGTGGACCAAGAACTCAATCATTGATAGCAATTAATTGAGAAAGATTAACACTAGTTTGGTACCTCGACGCTCAAATGTCTCATGGACATTATAATGTCCTAAAACTAGCCAAAAATCATAGGTCATTTCTATGATCCAAACAATGTCAAATGAATTTTGTTGGGAAAGCTACCGATAAAGAAAATTTAAGTATGCAAGGAAAATACTTTTTTGATATATAATAAAGTATTTACAATTGAAATGGACACATCAATGTCCCCTATTTTTTGCATGATTTTGTGCTACCCACTCATATTAAATGATTTTTTCCCTATGTCAAATGAACCTTGTTTGTCACAATACTTTATGTGTCACTCTAAATACTTAGAAACACCACATATTCATGTAACTTAGCTCCAACATATTTTTGGCCTATGGAAGGCCATAGGGTTAAGTGTGCAAAGTTGTTGCAAAATTGAGGCCATTGGATTCTTTGGCTAGATGAGCGCCACATGGAAAGGTTCTTTATAAAATATCTTTGTTGTCCCTTTTGTTTCCTTACATCACCTTCTTTGAGAGACAAGTGTCCTAAGAGATTCAAAAGTCTTGTGAATAGAAAGCTTAAACTAAGGCAGCATTTACTTTGTTTGCATGCTTGAAAATGACTTCTATACTTCTATACTATATATATGAAGCAGCTTAAATTACTTTGTTTGCATACTTGAAAATGACTTCTATACTTCTATATCTATACTATATATGAAGCAGTTAAATTTTTTTAAGGAAGGAGATACCCTTCATGTGTCACTCAATGCTCCATTCAAGAGAAAACCTTATAAGACCTCTATTTTAAAATGCAAAACTCAAAGGTAGGAAGATTTAAAATGCAAAAGTAAATCATAACATTGCAAAAAATGAAAAGACTTTTGGGAATTGAAAATCAAAGGCTTTCTACTTTACACAAAGTAAGTGAACCATTTAAGTACACATAGCAAAAAGACTTTGGAAAATGTAAAGTCCAAAGCCTTTCTACTTTACATAGAGTAAATAGTCCAGCTTAACTGCACATAACAAAAAAATGACAATTATTGTGAATATTTTATTGTTTTATGAGAACTTAATTTTTAAAGATAAAATTGTCTTTGTTTTTTCAAAGGGTTTTTTTTAAGACCAAAATTGATATCTCTTAACAATTTGTGAAAGTGTATTTTCAAATATAAAAATTTGGCCAAAATCACAATAGTGAGTGAATGTATTTAAATCTCAAAGAAATTACAAAAAGACCTCAAGCTTAGTCGAGCCTTGAGGTGCTGAAGATTACACATTTGTTCTCTCCCAGAGGCTACCAAGAACAAATTAGGTGTACTATACTAACAAACTCTTACTTACCGTAGCTTGCCACAACGACATCCGTGTATTTTGGAAAAAAACAAGTGTATTTTCAAAATTTTAAAAATAACTATAAAGAGACACTTCTATACCCTTTCTGAAAGTGCTTGAAAAATTGTTGGCATTGGGCACCTGTGTTGGTGTCACTTCTCTCTCAATTTATCGGTTACTATAGTGAGTGCATGTATGTATGTACATGCACATGACAGAGACATTAACAAAAACTCAAACATTGAGTATATTTTATAAAGAGAGGAGGGCTTGCCTGCTTATGAAAAATCTTGGACATCCATGGGGTAGATCTCGATGCAACTCAAGTATGTAACCAGAGAGAGAGAGAGAGAGAGAGAGAGAGTTGACAAAGAGAGGAATTTTGTGGACAACCCACTATTAGATTTAGCAGGAGTACATCTTCTTGTGTAAATCAGCTTTTGGGATGGTAGATAGGTCAATTTCAACACGTGCATACGTGCTTGTTTATTTGTGTATACGTGTGTGTGTGAGTAAGTGTGAGAGAGAGAGAGAGAGAGAGAGAGAGAGAGAGAGAGAGAGAGAGAGAGAGAGATTAAAAGGGCACTTATCAACGAGAAGAAGAGAGTAGAGAGAGGTTCCATGTATATGTGTGTGTGTGCATGTGAGTGTGTGTGGGGGGGAGGGGGAGAGAGAGAGAGAGAGAGAAGAAGAAGAAGAAGAGAATTTTAACCTAGTAGGAAACTATCCGAAGAGACCTTAGAGATCTGGCCGACGAGGAGAGTTGAACTCAAGACCTGTTATTCAAGAGGAAAATGGTATAACTTTTCTATCACCCAAGTGTAGTAGATTGGTTATGCCATTTCCCCCTTGAATAAATCTTTCCTCCCCCCTTACCTTCAACAAGACATCGTGAGTCCTCACCTTGTTTATATATATGATGTATGCACCACATACTAGAATATATCCACATAGAGTTTAGTAGACAAATAGTGATTCTCAAAGAAACTTTGTAGTGTTTTTCTTATGCAATATATCCATGGGGGAAGTCACACACTACGTAAGTTGGTAGAAATTTGTTATGATTTTGCCTTGGTATTTTCTACCTTTGCTTGGTTGAGCTCTTGCTTGAGACCGAAGCCATCTTTATTGAATTCATTGAGGCAATGTAGTCATCACTCAAGAGAGGACCGTGTTTGAAATTTCCATGTGTTATTCGCTCACCAAAGGATACAATTTACATGTCTTTGAAATTTCCATGTGTTGTATGCTCACCAAAGTCTACAAAAAGTTCCTATCACATGAGTTCAACATTAGGGATTATTTTTTCTATATGTTATCCCATTTTCACATACAAAACGGTGTTAAAAAAATGATGTTGGAAAAAAATCTAAAGATAAAAATTTCATAGTGAAGGGGTTTTATAAATAGTCCGTAAATGCACTTGATATACAAATTTCACATATAGTGACCCCCCCCCCCCCTTGAGTGCTTCGTGGACACAATTCCATTATCTAGCAACATTCTTTCCACACTCAAGAGGATTGCCTTTCCTTCATAGCAAGGACAGTTTTATGTGCGTTGAGGTTACCAGTTTAGTGCTAACAAAGTTTTCAATATTTCTAACCCAATAGCTAAGAAGGTTTGCTAAAAGCTTTTGCGGTGCCTTGCTTATTAACTATTGATTAACCTAGTGTGTAATGATAGTAAGCATGGGGAAGTTAATAGACGGTGGACCAAGAAAGCAGACATTGATACTAGTTGAGAAATTTGGAGATCTTAAACCGGGTAATACTTGCAACATTTTATGGATATATATATATATGAGAGAGAGAGAGAGAGAGAGAGAGAGAGGGGGGGGGGGGAGGGAGAGGGAGAGAGAATGTGAGATGGAAAGAGAGAGAGAATCAATGCACAATATGGATGCCTAAAGGTATATAAAAACTCTAATAGTTTCCCTATTCATATTAACCTTGTAGTCGAGGCTAGTTACACGAGACATTATAGGAGGTGACTGAGCACGATTTTTGGGTTTGACATAGCATAGGTCTCAGAGAAAATGGTGGGGTTAGGTCGACCCACTAAGGTTGGGCGCTGCCTCGTCCGGCACCTGCCTTGATGAACAACCAGCTACTACCAGATATTCGTGGAGGCAGCGGGAGCAGAGATTGCGGGTCTGTGGAGTGCCATTGAATCCACAGTTGTTTGCGCAGGGAATATTTTCCATACTGCTGCCTATTGTTTAAGTCTTCGTCAACCTCTTTGTGCAAATTTTGCTTCGTGATACTTTGAGGCTTTCCATAAGCTCCATTTAAAAGCCCAACCAAACCAAATGCCTGACCATACATTTTAAGAGAGAGAGAGAGAGAGAGAGAGAAAGAAAGAGTGGTTTGAACTTTCCAAGACACCATACTGCAGAAGGGTTTACATTCCATTTTGTTCTAGATTAGACATAATATAAGTATTGCAATTATTAACTTTGTGCCTCCTTGGCTATTTTGGTTAAAAAGGAGAGGAGGTTATTGTGATTAAAAATAAAAATAAAAAAATAAACAAAATAAACAAAATAAACAAAATAAACAAAAGAATGGACAAGAGGTTACTACTGGTTTGATAGAGCCTTTGTGCCTTCAAGATCCTCAGCTTAACCAAGTGGTGTAAGTCCACGACACTTGCTAATGGAACTCGACGTTCTAGTTGCAAGTGAGGACATTGTCAAATTTTCACAGATGTTAGCGACGGGGAAAAGATCCGAAATGGAGCTAGCCGTGCCAATGGATGTAGGCGGTGGCTCGATCTGGAGACCGATGCATGATACGAAAATGTCAGGCCCTAGCTCGCCAAAGGTTTCAACCATGAAAGAGGACAAAACTATCCCAATGGAAAAAGCTCCCTCTGAGGAAACAAGAGAGAAAACGGGCTCAGCACAAGGGTTCAAATTCGAGGTAAAAACCCTCAAAGATGGGGTTTCTCAGGGTCCCATCTGTGCGAACGTAAATAAAGTGTCAAGTGCATTTGCTACTTGCAGGCCAGGTATATCATTTGCTAGCATACTCAAGGGGACTAACTCTAAGGATTATGGAAAAGGGCTCAGTAGAAGGGATGTTAAGTGAAGGAGATATCAAAAGCCTACAGAATACAAAAGCTAGACATCAACAAGAGCTCATGGAAGTCAACAAAATGATTGAGTCTGACCCTAACAACAACAAAAGAACTTGCTTCCATACAGAATTCAATGGGCTGGTAGAAGATGTGTTGTGGCAGATCGAGCTTTCTGTGCTTTAAAAAAGTCTTTTCCACAGTAGGTGGAGGTGGCCGAAGCTATTACTGTAGCGATTCCACCATCACTTATCAAAAAACAGCTAGCCAAGCCAGCTAAGCTAACGCTTGTATTTGGGTTCAGTGGAAGAATCCCGAACAGGTTTCAGATGATTCAATGGCTTTAGGGCCCTCAAATTCTTGGTCATGTAGGAGAAGTTGAAAGTAATTCTTACCTAGCTAAAGGTTTTTTCTCAGTGAGATTCAAAGAGGCCTTCGATGTGGAAAAGATCCTTGACAAAGGGCCCCTAGTATTTAATAGGACTACGGTGTGTGTGGTGCCTTGGGAGCCAGTGTTCGACTCAACTGAATCTCTACAAGCATTTCATATGGTCTGGGTGGAGTTTGTGGGACTGCCTAGCTGGCTGTGGGATGATCTTAGGATGCTTGCTAGCCAACTGGGCACTCCCTTATTTATACCTAGAAAGAGAGGGTTTGGCAGAACCTCAAACAGGGTTTGTATAGGATGGTATGCGTCTAAAACGCCACCTAAAAGCATGGTTATCAATGTCGGAGTTGGGCTTGTTACTATTCTGCTAAACTTTGGAACATACTTTGGGGCATGTTTTAAATGCAACAAATTTGGTCATGTCGCCAAGGATTTTCCCTTGAAGTCTAATGATACTGCAGCTGCGGCAACACAGGCCCCCAAGAAAATGGAATCCTCGATGGAAGGGCTGAAGAAGCAGGGAGACAATACCAAAGGGAAAAATGCAGGGAAGGATAAAGGAGAGATGGTATGTGAGAAAATGGATACAAAGATGCAGGAAAAGATTGTGGAGGAATTGATTCCCATACAACAAGATTCTGAAGGTACAGGCAATAATAACAGGATCATTCCTCCCGCTACTACCCCCAAATTTATGATAGTGATAACGGTGACGACAGTTCAAGTCCCTGATCTGAAAAGAGCCAAAAGAGTGAAGGCAGTGGCAAGAGACTCCAAAGTTATTTAAGTCGTGAGAACAATTGAGGTGGAAGGATCTAATTCATCCTCCACCCCTTCGAAAGGAGGGGGGTTCATTGTCCCTCTGCACAATCCATTTGCAACACTGCAAGAAAAGAAATCATCTAACTTGGAACCCCCGGATTCTCCTGAGACCAAGGAGAAGGGGAGAGGGGATGATTTCGATGCTGAAGAATTCGTCATTCTATCCCAATGAGCTATCCAATCTAACTATCCAATCTTGGAATGTAAAGGGATGGAAAACCGGTAGGAAGAGTACCCTATTCTTGGAGGAAAAAAAAAATGAGAAGAGAGTCAACTTATCGGCCATCAAGGAATACACCTAGATGCCCATAGCAAGAGAAAGCAGGTGCTAGGAAAGAAACTAGTATTCTATGGAGAAGGAAATAACGGTTTCAGTGGCGTCCTCAGCATTGCGAACAGAGAATTGGAGCCGAAGCTGGTTCTTAACCACCCATCTGGCAGAATCCTAGGGATTAGAATCAGATGGGAAGGGCATCACATCACCATTGTGAATGTGTACGGCCCTTGAAATGCAAAAGATAGAGATAAACTATGGATCCATCTCAAAGATACCCTTATTAAAGGGGAGTGGCTATTGGTTGGTGACTTTAATATGGTAGAAAAGAGCACGGATAGAACAGGATCCTGCAGTATGTTGGCTGGCTCAGAAAGGTCTAAATGGAAAAGTTTGTGCAAAAAGTGGGAAATGATCGACGTATGGGAAGTTGGCCCATGGAATAGCATGCCTGGGTTCACCTACACAAGCCTCCAGTACGCCCGCACTGCCTCTAGACTGGACAAATGCTATTGCTCACACCAAGCTGACTTGATACCGACGGTGATGGAGATGAAGGTAGTCCCAACAAAAATCCTTTCGGATCACATTGCTCTGCACATACATTTAAGAAGAATAAAGAGGAGGATCAAACCCCAAGAGGTGAGAGAAAACTGTTGGGTACAGGGGCACACCTATTCAAAGACCCTCCTTTCAGGAATCTAACCAATAAAGCACTGGGTAAGCTAAAAAAAGATGTCGACCTCAACAAACAAAATGCGTGGGACCTCTTTGCTCAGAGCATCCAAAAAGCAATCAAAACCTCGTGCCCCCAAATCAAGAAAGCTAGGGAGGATCACCTTTTGTATCTTACAGCGGAGGTACAATTGCTTACTTCAATAAAAGCCAATGGGCATGCTACTGAGGACGAACACAAAGGATGGCTCGAAGCCAAATCTAACCTTGCTAATGAGCAGTTAGAAGATATCAAAAAGGCTAGGCTTCTCTCAAGGGAGACTTTTCTACAACCTGAAGCTTCCAATCAGGCTCAATTTTTTAGGGCTTTAAAATCAAGAAGAGTCGGGGACAAGTCCGCTCGCTCCATGACGAGAAAGAGACAGCAGTTCATAACGAGTATGAATGGCTCGTCTAATGTAGAGCTTTCTCAGTCAAATCAGTGGACAGCCGGAGACCCAGTCCCAAGAAGTGGAAGACGCCAGAGGGACCTTACTTCAGAGTGTCAAGAAGGAAATTCCCCACTCAAAATCTAATAGCTTGGAACGGGAATTCTCCCAAGACTAATGTTCACTAGCATTGCAAGCCCTTGGAAAGGAAAAGTCCCTTGGTTGGGATGGGATGATGGTGGAATTCTATAGAGAATTTAGGGATGATCTCAAAGCCCCAATCACAAGATTGGCCAATAAAGCCATGGTCGAAGGGTCGTTGGAGATAAGTGTAAAGAGAGGGCTTATCAAGCCCATCCAAAAACAGATCTGATGTTCTAAACTGAAACATTGGTGCCCTATAACGATGATGTCAGTGGCCTACAAAATTATAGCTAAAGGAGTGGCCCTCAGACTAGCCCACTTACTAACCAAGATCATCTCTCCCCATGAAGATGGTTTCATCAAAGGAAGGTCCATTTACGATAACATCTTGGCAGCAATGGTGGGCATAGAATACACAACTTTCACAAAGAAAGAGTGCATTTTGTTGTAGTTGGACCTGGACAAGGCCTATGACAGAATCACATGGACATATATAGAAGTCTTCATGGAAGCTTTGGGCTTTGGGCCTCGCGTATGTCGGTTGGTACGGGTAATGGGGGTTGGAAGCCAGTCAGAGCTCCTATTAAATGATAGAATTGTGGGCCCTTTTGAGGTCAAAAGTTCTATTAAATAGGGATGCCCTCTGGCCCCCCTACTTTTTGCCATAGGATCACATCCTCTAATCATGATGCTCGAAGCTAGTGCTAAACGAGGGGAGTTGCAAGGCGTGGACTTACCAAAAAATAGCCAACTCCTAAAAAACCTTTTTGCAAACAATTCTCTCCTCTTCTTGAAGGCGTGCCCCCAGGTCATTAGAATAGTGATGGAGATTGTACAATTATTCTCAGTAGATTTGGGGTCCCAATGTAATATAGAGAAGTCAAGGATGATTTTCCCTATCCGAAAATGACTCATTTGACCCTTCTGTCTAGTCAGGGGAGATTGTCACAAAAGGAAATATCTTTAGACATCTGGGAGCCCCATTGGGGGTGGACGTAACTCACAAGCAAAGATTCAAGTGGGTGCTTGAAAAAATCAAAACAAAAATGAGAAGGTGGGAGTATGCTCTTCTCCCATTCCCAAGTCGGATAAAAGTGATGAATGCCTTTATGATTCCCTATATTGCCTTCACTAGCCCGCTTCTCAAGATGGCCAAGTGTCACTAGAAAGAGTTCTTAAAACCAGTAAAAATATTTTTATGAAAAAATAACACGAAATATTCCAGGCCCCGATGTGGTCTACCTTAAGGTTGGGGGTAGCTCTGGAGAATTGGTAAGAAAATGCAATAGAGCAGGAGGTGTCTTAAAGTGGGGGGAAGAAGCCAGATACTTCAAGAACTCCATCTTGCATTGGTCCCCGTGGCTCTCCAAAGTTGTAGATCCGCCACAAACTCCCTATTGGATTGAGATAGCCAGGAAGCTAAATAATAAGACTCTGAACCAACTTGAGCACTTCTAGGACAGGGGCAACAAGAGGTGGAAAACCATTGACCTTATGGTTACCCACTACCAACTTAATAGCTTAGAGGTCTTGCTTGTCCACAAAGTGATGAAAGAGATTGATAATCCAGTGATGCCAATCTGTGATTCGGAGTTGGACTGGAATGCCTGGAAATGGACCGAAAGCAGTCTTTTGTGGAAACCCCATACTAAAACCATCTATCAGTCAATGATGCAAAAGAAGAATTGGTCTATCCCCCTTAACAAGCTATAGAAAAATCAATGCCTGGAGGAAAGGTGGGGGCATGTAATGGAGAACATGTGGAAACCAAAGGTCCCGTAGCACATGAAGGTTTTCTTATGGAAGGTTATTTGGGGTGCTCTACCGATGAGGGTGAAGATTCAGGAGAGAGGGATTGGGTCAGATCAATGCTTGGGGGGAAGATTAGCTAGTGAAGATGTGGCCCACCTATTCATGGAGTGCCCATCTATCAAAGGCCTCGTAGGGAAAATATGCAAGTGGGTCCAGAGAACATGGAAAATTAGTTTTTTCAAGACTAACCTAATCCTTGGAGGTAGCAATTCACGTAGTCTTGCACTCCTCATCAGCAATCAGATTGTCAAATACTTCTTCTTTCATAATGTATGGTAGACAAGGAACCGCCGTGTTTTTGAGGGAGGTTTTGAGGTGGCAAGGTTCGCAGAAATTGTACAAGAAAGCAAAGTGCTAATATGGGCACTCGGGTGCAAGATCACTCAGAGGATTGGTCTAGGACTACTTGTGCCTTGTTATGAGTAGATGGAATGGCCATCGGTAAATAAAAGATCTCAGAATGACAAGAGTATGGACCTTGTGTATCAAGGATGTGGAGGCGGGTTGGTAGGGGTGGCTGCCTGTTGGCGGTCGTAGAATAGAGCTCAACCCACCGACATAATGTCAATCCGGTGGATTGGAACCCGAGATAGTGCATGCAGACATGGATGCACCAAATGTGATAGCTTGAGGACTCTACGAAGAGGGGAAAAACATGGTAATAGAAGAGGGAAAGCTCGGGAAGCTAGATCTACACACACACACAACACACACTCAACCTACACTCTAACTCTCTACACATGAGTACATTGATGCTTCCCTTGCTTTCATCTCAAGCACACACACTCTAATCACACATTAAGCACACACACGGAAGCCTAATTAGATCAATGCATGCAACACACATACATACACACTCTAATCTAGCACACATGTGAATCTAGAATGCTCCAACAAGAGGGAAACTTGAGAGAGAAGAGGAGATTAAGACTTAATCAAGAAACAACAACACACATAAGCATGAAAGACAAGAGCAAGTAGAGAGACTTAGCTTCCATTAACCCCAAACGTCGGCTACATGTGTATGAGGAAGCTCCAAGTTCCATAGCCACTCCTCTTCTTCTTCTCCACACTCACCTCACACTCTCTTGAGCTCTCTTTGCTCTCCAAGAGTTGGCTCTTCTAAGAATGCCCTTTCACATCTTGTGAATTGAGTTATATACAAAGAGCTTCTAAAAATGGGCGGCCGGCCAAAAGTGTAAATGCATGTAATAGGCATCTAGGCTCATCTACTCATAGACGTACAAAGTGGAACTCAAGTAGACCCCGTAGATACAAAGAATATGTGTATACACATATGTGTACAGACTAATGAAACACAATGCATATCGTTGGCGTTCGCCCATCAACACTCTCCCCTTTCTAATTTTGCGCATGTCCTCGAGCGCCCGTATGTCGTCGGAGGGGTGATGAATGTGGTTGCACAGAAGATAATTTCATTATGGTGTATGCTAGTCCAATATAAGAGTGAGAGTGCATAATAAAAGAGAAGCAATGAATAGAAGAAACCACATTAGAGTTTTGCAAAGCAAGAATAGCAATTGTAAAGTACATTAGATGGTCAAGTGTAGGCACTTCATTAAAGTACAAGCTCATTGGAAGTAATACATGAGTTAGCAAAAGGTGTACGAGTTTTAATCTAAGGTCTCAACTATGCCAAGTCTAAGAAGTGAAATTAGCATGCTTAATAAGAAACAAACATCTAAATGGCACTAGAGCTAGGCTTGGGCACATTTCAAGTAGTAAACAAATATGAGAATCTTTGAATTTCAAGTGGAAGAGGCTTCATTTGCCTTTTGATTTTATGCAAACATAGAAATATAAAGCACATGGCGACCATCCAAGAGTGAGACAAGCATCGACCTTGGTTCCTTGTATGACTACAAGGCCTTCTCCAAGAGTCTACTAGTTCACTCAAGGCATGGCTACCCCCTAACAATCCAAGGCATCGGTTTAGGGCCTTGACCAAGCGAGCCAAGGTGATTCCCCTCGCCTGCCAAAGACCACTAAGGCGATAGGCCGGACACATAAACATAGACTTTATTTTTCATTTGGTAGACCTTTGTTTTGGCGTTTTTTGGTTGGATTTCTTTTCCAAAGTGTATGATGCAATCTCATAAAGTGTAACCAAATGAAACAAGCTTGCACATAGAACTAGCACACCTAAATGCTTGTCAATCATTAAGTAGAATTTTGAAAACCTAGAGCTAGCAATGTCATGAACTAGGATTAACACAAGGTCACAAATGCATACCCATGATTACTAAAAATAAGGTCAAACTTAAATTAATGACTTGCACCAAAACACCTAGATGGAAACTTGCAAAAGCTAGCCTAGCTTGCAAAAACTCATGTGGTTGTGCACTTTATGCACATCAAGGAAAATGTAGTGATAAGAGGAGAAAGAGGCAATCATGGAAAAAGTACACCTGTAATGGGGTGGATCCTTGTATCCGGATGTGACGATCGACCCCAATAGCAATGGAGATGGCCCACCAAGTGCAAATCGTCGGGGGTAAATGTCAAGCTAGTCCTCATGCTTCTTTTTCCTACACAAAAGTAAGACTCAAAGCACAATACCTCGAGGGGCATATCAACAGGAAAAGAAGCAATAATGAAAACAAAATAAAAGTCCTAAACTAAGGTCTAAAAACCTAGATATCCGGAGGGAAAAACCCACTAGGAAAAAGTGCCTCTGGTATATGCGCATGTGTTTAGTGCACCATGATCAACCAATACAAATCAAAGTCGCGTGCGACTAGAACGAATAAGAGAACCCTCTCCAAATAAAAGGATAGCTCTTTGTCTAATGGTCAAAGGCTGGCTAGCACCTAGATCTATACATGTGGTCTCCGCTGAAGGGAAAATATCATGTCTAGGGATGACATCAGCATCTATGTCACTAGTCATAGGTCTCTGAAGCTCATGTATCACTGGTACACTGGTACATAGATCTATGTCTCTATGATGGTCAATAGAAATCTGACTTGAGCTAGTGCTATGGTCTACGTGTGATAAACTAGGGGGAAGGCTCTTTGGTAGCCAGATCTGCAGTGCTCGCGCTCTAATAGGGATATCGGTATGAGCTCGTCTAGCATGTCTGTGTGTGCATATATCTCTAGGACATGCTTGCTGCTGTGGAGGGGCTGGACTCTCTATGGGCCGTCTCGTCTCTCGACATCTAGCTCGTGGAGGTCTCACGCGAGGGTATGATCGTGTATGCACCAGGTATGCTACCACTCGTGGCCTAGGTACCCAAACATGTCTCTGTCCCTCAAAATAGTCATGTGCCTCAAGTGACCGTCTAGATGTGAGCCAACCATGTGAAAGTCCGTCATCGGTCATATGGCTCTCTATAAACACAATCGTGTCGTCACAAGGCAAAGATCTAGCGTGTATCTCAGTACGGGGAACATAGACCTGTCGAAGGGTCCGGGAAGCTCTACGTGGAAAACTACGTGCCAGATCTATCATGGGTCACTCCTCAGTGGCACTACTCATCGCTGCGGAACCACTGTCTAGAGAAGGCTCTACACATGGCTCGGATGCCTATGTACGTGGTCTCCAAACAAGTCTAGTAGGTGGTCTCGTATCCCTAACTCGTGTGTCAGTAGAGGTCACTCTAGTCTGTGTACGTCTAGGTATCTGTGGTGTAACCTCTATCGGCGTGGTGTCTCGAACGTGGTCTCTAGGAACCTGATCTAGCAATATACGGCTCGTGGTTGGTCTCCGCTCAATTGGGTGATATGATCGTGAATCGGCACTCGTAGATGGCACTAAGGCGGCATCTACCTGGGGTGACTGCTCTCTCGGTGGCTCACAGACTGTGGCACCACTATGCATGCTAGAAGTGTGGGACATCGATGCTATCGACTCTGCGGTCTCTCTCGTAGAAGGAGCGACTCTTGCATATGGCTCTGGCTTGATAGCTATCTCTAAGGGCCACTGTGAGGTCGGCAAATCTAAACAAGGATGCTCATAGGTAGCCAAGAACTGCATAATGGTCTCATCTGTGTCTAGGCCAGGGTCACTCAATGTGCGATTCTATGAGGTCTCTTGCTGCACGCTGGAAGTCTCCTGGACGAGAGCGGCAGGTGGTGTAGGCTCCCTAACAATTCTCTGAGTAGTGTCTAGTCTCGGGGGCTCTACTTGTGGGCTAACTGCTAGAGCTATCTCTCGTGGAACACTCCTCAGAGGCTCTCGTGTAGGCTCAAGCATAGGTGTGTCCTGAGAGGCTCTCTCTCATGCAGTCACTCGCTCGTCAAGATAGGTGTCATCCTCATCGGGCCTCTCCCAAGGTGGTAAAATACATCCCAACAAAGGAGGCCTAGGTGGTGATATCGCAACTGGTGTGACTGGAGGACTCGGAGCTCCCGGTAACCGTGGAGCTAGCATGGCCGTCGTGGGTAAACATAAGTCGTGATGCCTAAGTCGAAGGGAGTAGGGTAGACCTATAGTCAAAATGTACACTGCGTGGCCGGTATCCCTATAAACTCGCGTGGATCTCCTATCAAATGTGCAAGAAAGTGTGCTGAAGGATCTCTAGATCCACCAATCGACAAGCGTCTGTACCTACGACCGAGCTCGTCTATATAGGTCATGGTTTGCTCAACTCTGTGAAGCTCCACTAACCTAGGATGTGTCTGCGTGTCTAGGCGATCGTCTGGGTGTGCTCGCTCAATATCATCAAAGTCAAGGGTCTCAATCGAGCGATACTGCTCTCCAAGCTCATCAATAAGGACTGCTCTATCGGCCTGTGTGTAGACTCTCACAATCTGCCTAGGTAAAGACAATGGTTGCTGTGGGTCTGCCATCCGCACATATAGAAGGCAACACCACGCTGGTACTGGCCTATGATACATAGAATCTGACCCTCTATCTTTATCGTGCTACCCGCGGTCTCTAGCCTCAAGCGGTGCCTGAAGCGTAGTGGTCAGTGGTCTAGAGGCACTCATATCTACAATGTGTAGTCTACCGTGCCCGAACTTTGGTGCTCTTAACGGTGGTGCTGGGGTCATCGTCGCCTCTCTCATATGGTCTCTAATATGTGTCACCAGAGGCGGGGATGGGTCTCTAGATGGTGCAAGGTGTCGAGGTGGAGACTCCCTAAAATATGTCGCTCTCGGGCTCTCGCTCTCAGTCTCACTATGAGTGGTATGCAAAGTACTAGCACTCGCCGAGGTGTGCATCGCTCTAGACTCGTGGTAGCTTGAAACGCCTGGCAGCAAATCAAGTCTAGGTGACGAGAACCCTAGCGGTGGTCTCCTGAGTGTCTTGGGTGGTGGCACTATGTCTAGAGGAGGTGAGGGACTTCTACTCGAAGCAGGGCGGCGCTGGGTCGGTCGAGGATCATATGGCAACCCACAAGTCAAAAAGTGAAACTCAGTGCCTGCGGTGCTCTCGTAGCATCCGTCTCTAGACTTGCCAACTAGTGTCACAACATCTCTGGATAGGCGTCGACTGGATGCACGACGCTCTAACTGATATCTACGCTGAGCACTATCAGTATAGATCACTCGGTGACCTACCCGCTGTAATATAACTTGCTCAGGGTGGTCGAATGCCTCAAAGCAGTCGTCTGCGTGTACTAGCTGTATCTCCTCTCGCCTAATCGAATAGTCGACCACGTAAGTGGCACAAAAATCATCTCTAAATGTGCCATCCAACATGTCACCGGGACGGACTCGCACTATCTGGAATGTATGTGTGGGGCAATGGGAGGCATGACACTGGACAAAAAAGTATCCCTATGTGTCCGTGTAAGTGGGTCAGCCTCTGTGCTCGCATACTAGCGTGAGCAATATATACTCGAAGCACTGGCTCGTCATGGGCATCATGTGTGCGCAAAGTGCACTCTGGGCGTGTGCACGGTCTCTAGTCGGGCTCCTATGTCTAATCTCGGGCAATCGGGTCAATGGGGTGTGCAGTGCGGAATGTGCGGGGTGATGTGCGTGAACGTGTGTGTGCGAAGTGAATGTACAACGTGGTGCGCGTGAATGCGTGTGTGTGTGTCGGCTGTCGAATGCGGATGCGTATGTGTCCGCGTGCGAGTGGTCGTGTGTGCGCATGAATGCACATATACAAGTGAAGGCGAGTGCAAGTGAATATGTGGACAAATGGGTGTGAAGTCTTCCTCTCTCTCGTTGGTGCGCGGAAAAAGCTCCTATCTCTCTCGCTGCATGGGCGCGCACCCTATCTCCCTCTCACTATGTGACGCGGGAACTTGCTCTTCTCTCCTCTCTCCTTTCTTGTTTTTTTTTTGGTGGGAAAGCCTCTAGGCCACAAACCCTTCACTTTTGCAACTTAAGAAAAAAAAGCATCTATCTCTCTTTTGAATTGAAAGTGAACGTGGAGGGTTTGTCTTCTATACATATATAATGGAGCTTAAATTTTTTGAGGATGGAGAAGGCCTCCACGTGTCGAGTGTAGACGAGAGAGCAGTTTTTGAATTTGATTCCATCATCATTCCACGAGTCGGCGACCTCTGGAATCTGCGCTTGAACTTCCTTCTCTGCAGTAGCTACTCCTGCGCGTATCCGTGCTGTGTGTAAGAGAGAGAGAGAGAGAGCGCATCTGCTGCTACTGCGCTGCAGGCAAGGTGGTGCAAGTATTCACGCGGCACTTTCATCTTTCCCAATGCACACCCGTTTCCCTACACGTCATTCGATGTGTGTGTGTGTGTGTGTGTGTGTGTGTGTGTGAGAGAGAGAGAGAGAGAGAGCACGTGTGGGACTGTCTGTGTGTCACAGTGTGTGTATGCGAACCTCCACGCACACAGACAGTCCTGCACGTGCATGTCCGTTTGTGTTTGTGTTTGTGTGTGTTTGAACTGCGCCATTATTAAGTGTTTTAAGCGAGCTTGACAGGAGTCAAGTCTGTAGAGCTGGCCGTCGGCGTGTCCATTGTGTCAAAGAGAGAAGCGATTGGCCATTGCACAGAGAGAGAGAGAGAGAGAGAGAGAGAGAGAGAGAGAGAGGGAGAGAGAGAAAATCCACTTGGTTACTCATTAATCATTATCCACCGCACCCTGACAGTGTGAGAAAGAGAGTCTTCGACTCTTCGAAGGCTGTTTGTGTGAGTGTGTATGAGAGAGAGAGAGAGAGAGAGAGAGAGAGAGAGAGACTTCAACTCTGGATCTATTATATTATAGGAAAAATTACCAAAATACCCCTCTAATTTGTTGAAATTTCCAAAATACCCCTCAAATTTGAAAATTTCTCAAAACATCCCCCATATTTTGTCATAATTTCCCAAAATGCCCTTCAAATTTTCCAAAATTCCAAAAATACCTCTGGTTGTGAGATTAAATATCTCCAAAGCTTCAAAAAATGATGGAGCTCTCATCTATACTATATATAATGGAGCTTAAAAATTTAGAGGAAGGAGAAGGTCTCCACGTGTTGGCTCTCACAAATTTGCACCTTCGAATGGAATAGGAACTTGCACTGAGTTATTTTGGATACAGACTTTTCACATGGCATACAGGCTACAGCATTCGCCCACGTGTGTGTGTGTGTGTGTGTGTGTGTGTGTGTGTGTGTGTGTGAGAGAGAGAGAGAGAGAGAGAGAGAGAGAGAGAGAGAGAGACCCACAACGAGACTGGCGCCTCTGTGTGTGTGAGAAAAGACGTGCTTTGCAGACATGCACCAACTACCTGCAATTTGAGAGAGAGAGTGAGAGAGAGAGAGAGAGAGAGAGAGAGAGAGAGAGAGAGAGTATGTCTGAGAGAGGGAGCCAGGTGCGAGAACAAAGCACCGAGCATTGGACAGGGAGAGCCAAAAAAATTGGGCACTGCTATTGGATAGTCACGCATGCAAGGCTAGAAGCCATTAGTAGAGTAGTAGGCAAGTCCAGCTAGCAGGATCGAACAGACACAATGCTCGATTTTTTTATTTTTATTTTACAAAAACTTGGCAAACCTACATATGAGAAATAGTAGAGATAAATTGACTAAATTTGAAGGTCTTTACACTAAATCACACAAAAGGGCAATACAAAGATCGAGCTCGGTTGTATGACCCTCCAAGTGGTGGCAACCGGTCTGACTATGAAGACTTCTATTGAGAACAAGGGACAACCAAGGCTTAATTGGTGTCAAGACACTTAGAATGAGGTACCTTCTTACTTAGTTGCACCTTTAGCAAGAGCAGCAGCTAGCTCACAAATTTGCTTCTTTATTGAGCAGTGTTTACTATTTGATAAGTTATATATGAATATTATGTTTCTAGGGTCATGTTTTGAGTGGCATAAGGAACAATCCCAACAGACCTCACAATACTTGAACTCAAGACATGATACTGTAGAGGGAGAGAGAGAGAGAGAGAGAGAGAGAGAGAGAGGTATAATCCCAAGAGATCTCACAAGTCTTGAACTCAAGACCTGATACTAAAGAAAATCAATATCATGTGTCTTGCTCTCGTTGCACTGTGAGAATTTATGACATGCGACCAAAACATGCACCAATAGACATCAAGAGGTACCAGTGTTCCTTACTGGCAAGCACATACCACACACACACACACACACACATAGAGTCCATGCTCTACAAAATGGGGATTTGGGAAAGCAAAGCTAATTGAGAGAGAGAGAGAGAGAGAGAGAGAGAGCATGGTCACCACTCAATCCTAAGAGACATCAAAGATCTATATGACAAGTTTTGAACTCAAAGATTGCATTCCAAATGTTGAAGCGGATGTCATAGCAACTCCACTCTTCATCGAAGCTTTATTGGTTGTACTGATAGGGGCTATAGACCCTTATCTCCTCGGACCATGTTGACTTACGAAGTTGACCTCTCTTTGTAGGTTATGTGATGATGTGTACCGCTACTATCGATCTTGCATACCAAAAGGAGGATGAGATGCAAGAAATCACGAGAGAAAAGGAAAGACTCCAAAGCCAATTGTATTTTAAATATTGTAACCAATGTCAAAGCCAAAGATATGAATTTGGGTCAATGGATGGGGGCTTGAGAGAGAGTGAGAGAGAGAGAGAGAGAGAGGAACCAGGGTCACTCTTTATCAATGGTGTCCCTATGGTGCACATGAGTGCATCAAATGATTCATAGGTCCTTACTTGCTGTGAAGGTGTTACTATAAGTCGTTCGATGGATAGACTTGCTAAGCTATAAGATAAATATTTTAATACACAATAATGGAGCATGGTGTTACATCCTTAAGGCACAAAAAAATTATCGAAGACCATGCCTTTATGGCCGCAGCAAGACAACAATGGAGCTTTGATTTTATGACTGGTGTTACATTCTTAAGCACCAAAAAAATCATTGAAGACCCTGCCTTTATGGCCGCAGCAACGCGCGGGTTACATACTAGTTTTACTTTTATTGAAATAAGAGGGGGCACTATACACAAATTAAAAGGAGGAGGGGGTTTCTTTTACATGGCATTGAAGTAAGGGGTGCTATACAAATTGAGAGGGGGGACAAAGTGAAAGGGGGACAGCTGACGGGGGGGGGGGGGGTACAATATTAAAAAGGGGGGGGGGGACAAAGTGGAAGAGAGGACAACTGACAAGGGGGGGTACAATATTAAAACAAGGTGAAGATTTCACGATGGCCTCAAGAAGGCATCATTTTTTCCTCTAATAAATGATTATTAGAACACATTTGACATGTTAATGGACCTTGTGTTCATGAAAAATGTGTCCCAGCTTAATATTCTGTCGTTTTCAATTTCAAAAATGTCAATTGAGAGTAAGGGGAAAAGGCAATTTTTTGCCCCAAAATAGAGAAAAATAATATAAAAACTCGAAAAATAAATCTAATTTTTAAAAAATTCCTCTTAGTAAATTCAAGAAAAGGAGTTTTATATGTCTGAAAAAATGATATTTCTTGAACACTTTAATGGAGAGAGATTAGAGAGAGAGAGAGAGAGAGAGAGAGAGAGAGAGAGATACACGCTTACATGCACACATGCTCATTTTCATAATAAAAA
The DNA here is from genome assembly GCF_014529385.1 of Adiantum capillus-veneris. NCBI lineage: Eukaryota > Viridiplantae > Streptophyta > Polypodiopsida > Polypodiales > Pteridaceae > Adiantum > Adiantum capillus-veneris. The sequence goes on from NC_140939.1 coordinate 15,659,321, forward strand.
TATTCAAATGAATATAATAAAGCATAAAATGACTTGAAATGTCACCTAGAAAAGTTAATGTGAGAGTGACCATTTGATGGTGAAAGAATTGTAAGGGAAAAATGAGAATTTTTGTCCCAAAATAGAGAAAAATAATATAGAAACCCAAAAAATAAATTTAATTTTTTTAAAATTTCTCTTAGTAAATTCAAGAAAAAGAGTTTTATATGTCTGAAAAAATGATATTTCTCGAACACTTTAATGGGGAGAGATTAGAGAGAGAGAGAGATGCACGGGTACACACACATGCTTATTTTCATAATGAAAATATTCAAATGAGTATAGTAAAGCATGAAATGACTTGAAATGTCACCTAGAAAAGTTAATGTGAGGGTGACCATTTGATGGTGAAAGAATTGCAACTTTTGCTCTACCACTTCCCTATGGCCTTCTTGGCTAAAAGGGGGGGGGGGGGGGGACAAAGTGGAAGAGAGGGAAGGAGGACAACTGACAAGAAGGGGGGGGGGGGGGGGGGGGGGGGGGAAGGTATAATATTAAAAAGGGGGGGGGGACAAAGTGAAAGAGAGGGGAGGAATTACGGAGGGGGGCAACGCCTTGGGAGAGGGGCTGTGTGGATATGTGTGTGTGTGTGTGTGTGTGTATGTGTGTATGTATATGTATGTTTGTATTTGTGCATGTGTGTGTGTATTTTGTTTTTCAAAATACCCAAAAAAGTAAAAAAACTTTTGTCCAAGAGCGTAACAAATAGCCAAAAAATGCGAAATTTAGCCCGAAAAATATGAAAAAGTCCCGGGCTCCTGAAGAATACGTTGACGGATTCCGCTACCCAATTTTGCTTAAATTTTCATCAATTTTTGGTCAATTAATTGATTTTTTTTGGCATTCAAGAGGCAAAAAGTTGCCTACAAAATACCAAAAAATCACCAGAAAATTTCTGAAAATTAAGCAACCCATTAAGCTCACTTAGACACACCTTCTCACTAAGAATCACCTGCTAATTCATCATACATACCAAATGGTAGCAAAAGGCGAGATTCTTGGAGCGTTTTTGGCCCGAATCGACCCAAATCAAATTCGAATGAAGTGCAACTTTCCAAATCACTTTGATACCATATCAGAAACACAAATGTAGCACCAAAATGCATAAACAATCAAAACAACTCAATATGGCATCAAAAGCATACTTTCCAAATGACGATTTCAGAGAAAACGCTAAGTGCTTGACTACTTGAATGCACAAACCAAATCAGCGTTTTTGCAAGAACAAATACACTTTCCCGGATGTCCAATTGCACAAATTGAATTCTCAATGCTTATACCAACAAACGGATGACCAAATCACACAAATCCGGCATAAAAAAATTGGCATTCAAACGGATTTCAGAGAGCACACAAAGCACTAAATCCCAAACACCAAACCACTAATGCACACAAGGGATGTAGAGCACTTACATGACCATAATCAACGCATCGAATCCAAGTCCAAATGATGATTACACACCGTGTGTGTACGCAAAGCTCCGGATCCGGCGTTTTCACCTACAAGCAACCAAATCCCAAATGCATGATTTGCAACCAAACATCAACGATTTCAACCCAAAATCATGCACACCTTGCCTCTAATTAGTCACAACCATACATGTGTAAGCTCAATTGTTAGTAGATTAGTGAGAAATTAGTGTGTAGAAAGAGGGAAAAATCGTAAAATTAGTCTACATGCTACCAAAATCAAAACCTACCACCATTCCTACAACCATAAACCAAAACCTAATGAAGATTAGTGAACTCAAACCATCCTCTAGCTTAGGCGCTCGATCCCCGACAGCGGCGCCAATGTTGGCAGTCGTAGAATAGAGCTCAACCCACTGACATAATGTCAATCCGGTGGATCGGAATCCGGCTAGTGCATGGAGGCATGGATGCACCAAATGTGATAGCTTGAGGACTCTATGAAGAGGAAAAAAGCATGGGAATAGAAGAGGGAAAGCTCGGGAAGCTAGATCTACACACACACACACTCAACCTACACTCTAACTCTCTACACATGAGGACATTGATGCTTCCCTTGCTTTCATCTCAAGCACACACACTCTAATCACACATTAAGTACACACACGGAAGCCTAATTAGATCAATGCATGCAACACACATACATACACACTCTAATTTAGCACACATGTGAAGCTAGAATGCTCCAACAAGAGGGAAACTTGAGAGAGAAGAGGAGATTAAGACTTAATCAAGCAACAACAACACACATAAGCATGAAAGACAAGAGCAAGTAGAGAGACTTAGCTTCCATTAACCCCAAACATCGGCTACATGTGTATGAGGAAGCTCCAAGTTCCATAGCCACTCCTCTTCTTCTTCTCCACACTCACCTCACACTCTCTTGAGCTCTCTTTGCTCTCCAAGAGTTGGCTCTTCTAAGAATGCCCTTTCACATCTTGTGAATTGAGTTATATACAAAGAGCTTCTAAAAATGGGCGGCCGGCCAAAAGTGTAAATGCATGTAATAGGCATCTAGGCTCATCTACTCATAGACGTACAAAGTGGAACTCAAGTAGAGCCCGCAGATACAAAGAATATGTGTACAGAATAATGAAGCACAATGCATGACGGTTGGCGCTCGCCCGTCAACACTGCCCTGATAGCCGATGTAATTATAATCCCTGTATGTTGTCATGGCATGACAAGACCTTGTAATTTCTTGGGCTGCTCAATATAATTCACTCACAATTGTGAGTTTTGCTACTAAAAAAAAAAAAACATTTTGCGAGTATTGATTTGCCAGGTCCACCTTTTTTTTGGCATTATTGGTATCATTTACACCTACATTGAATGTGGTGTGGGAGGGTCTCCTAAAGGCTACAATAGACCTTCACAAGCCTTGCTAGAATATGCAACCTATGTCAGTAAGGTAGCAAGCGATCAAGCTTATATGCGTGCAGAAATCTGTTTGTTTTTTGATGTACTAAGAGGGAATGAACCGAGTATATTACTTGAAAGATGTTGAATATTTTGGTCAATAAGTGGGCAAGCTAAATCCCTTGATGGTTAACAACTCCCTAATTAATTGCATAGTTTTTGCATCTCAAGTGTCAGCATTGACTAAAAGTGTTTCTTTGTTGAATGTTAATGTGGTTGAGAAATGGTTGGAATTTGCAAAGGGAACGTAAGAATGTATCAGGTTTGTGAGTAAACATGTAGCATCATAGGGTTGATGAAATGTGCTTCTGCTAGGAAGTTCCTAGATGCAATGGCCATTAAATTCAAAGGACAAATGCTTCACCTACAAATGCAGCAGAGATTTGCCAAGCCAAGAGTGTGCTTAGAGACTAAGAGCAAAGCTAAGAGGGAATGAGCCAAGCGGATTACTTGAAAGATGTTCATTGTTTTGGCCATAAAGTGGGCAAGATAAATCCCTTTACGTCTCCTTAATTAATTGCATAGTTTTTGCATCTCAAGTTGTGTTTATGTGTTGAATGTTAATGTGGTTGAGAAATGGTTGGAATTTGCAAAGGGAACATAAGAATGTATCAGATTTGTGAGTAAACATGTAGCATCATAGAGTTGACGAAATGTGCTTCTGCTAGGAATTGCCTAGATGCAATAGCCATTAAATTCAAAGGACAAATGCAGTGGAGATTCCCCAAGCCAAGAATGCGCTTAGAGACCAAGAACAATTCAATGCTTAGAGACCAGGAACAAGTCAATGTACAAAAGTCGGAATGCTATGAATAATGAGGGAGTTAGTTAGTACTCTAAACCCTTCTTTACCAAATTGAAGTATATTAGAACGAGAAAATTTTTCACCAAACTCATGATGGAAGAGGGCTTGACCTATGTGCTGAGAGGAAAGAGGCTATAAGCCTCTTGTCAAATCCATGTGTGAATTAGAGTATAACTACAAGATTATAGAGATGTATATTGTATTCGTGAGGTAAAGGTGATATCGCTCACCTAGCGTCGAAGATACGTAAGCATCCAATTGTTAGCTACTCATACTTATGCATTGTATATAGAAAAATAGGGGGTGTCTCCAAGTTATGAGATTGGCTCCACCCCATTTCTGTTCTTGAGATATCATCATGTTCAATTGATTAGCACCACGTTACTCCAAATTCTTGCATTGTTTCATATTTTAGGGGTGTGTGCAAGATCAGATGTACCCAGTTTTGGCAGGTAGGTGGAAAGTGTGACATTCAAGGTGTTCAACACATTTGTCTACACCTTGTATGCTAGCATGGCTAACTAGGATTAAGATGCTATAATATACCCTTGGAGAATGAAAAAATGACAATTTTTTAATCTTTGATAAATTATTGACCCTAAGATGTACACTAAGGATAATCCAAAGGTTGCACAGAGATAAAATGGACAAACTATAATCTTTTGAAGCATAATTGCACACAATAATTATTTTCTTTGGACTCCTTGTACCAGAAACTATAGTATATATCAAATCCATGAGAATTTTTTTTAAAATTTATTATAATTTTTAGAAGAGTTCAACTTTATTTATTGATATTCTATGTAAAATTTCCAAGGAAGATCTGTAAAAATTCAACCATTTAAGTATGGTTTTTTTCATCTCACCACATTCCCCATAACTATATTTATTAAATGATTGTAGGATCTTGAGAAATAGTCCTTGCATCTATAGATATCTTATGTAGAGATAGTGATGTACAAGTTGCTTAATTTTTTCACAAAGATAATTACTATTAATTTAAAGAAATGAGCAAAAAAGCTGCAATAATTTCAAATATTCTCTTTAAGCATATGCAAGATTCATGTGCAAGTTTATTTCAAAATTAAGTAAGTGATAAGAGACTTATATAAGAATCTATGTTAAGATCACAATGCTGTGACGGGGGGTAACAGGTCAAACCAAGAGATTCCTTACATACAAAGTACTATTCTCTTTAGTTTGTTATGAAATCAGGCCTTTTCGGTATGTTAGTACTTATGACTTTTATGTGCCCTCCAATTCTTGGCTCTTAGAAATGAGTATAGCTAGGGTGTTATGCAGTAACATTTGCATAAAAAGCTTGCTTTTTTGCACTTTAGAGCGACATAAAATACCAAAACTTGGTACACTTGATCTTCCATACACCGTTAGGTAGCAATCAAGTGTTTTGTATAAGAGATACAAAACCTATTGATGACAATACTGGCTATGTGGGAATCATAGTCTGTATTTATGAACCGAACATCTATGTTTGCAATTGGGTAATAAGAAATTATAGAAACAAAATATTTTTTAACTTTTTTGACTTTGAAGGTTCTTCTTTGGAATTTTTGATATCTTATGTAGCTAGAATAAATTGTATTAGAGATTGATTGGTTCCATGTCGAGTAGAAAGGTTCTAGAGCCACAATGAAACAATAACCATCTACTTTTTGGCCAGTTGATTCTTCAAAACCATTATGGAAAACACAAAAACCATTTATTTTATTGACATTTTGTGAGTAGAATTTTAATTAAACTTCTCCATATTCTCTCAATCCATGCAAGCAAGTTGTGCTTGTCAATCCTCAAGGATGTTGGATATTTGATACAATCAATTTAGCTTGGATCTTAGAAGAGGTAAGCTAAGATAATCATACCAAGAAAAACAAGACTTCTATATATTTTTGTCCCCTCACCTCACTAGCAAATGGTGATAATATTAACAAAGAAGAGAGCAACCCTAATGGAATGGATGATGAAACACAAGTTAGACATGGAGCCTTTGAGAAAGACACAACCATTGAGTAAATTTCTCTTTCTCCAAATTTCTCTATGAATTCATCTACAAAAAATCACTCATGTATCCACATTCATTATAAACAAACTTGCTTACGTGCTTCATATCTTTCTTTTTTTAATAGCAAAACTCACAGTTGATCTCGCCCCAGTTGATTCAGACCCTTATTATTCAGCTTCATGGCTGTCTCTATCCAATAGGGAATTTGTGGCAGATCTACAACTTTGGAAATCCACGGGAACCAATGTAAAATGGATTTCTTGAAGTAACTGGTTTTTTCCCCCCACTTTAACACTAGGTTGGTAACCTAACAGGACATAAAAGTGTCCTTTCAGGGTTTTGAAAAAAACCTCCAAAACCATAGTAGATCCACTCATTTTGTAAAATCCTTTCATGAGGTTATAGTTCAAGGCCTACTACACATGGAAAAAATAAGAAACTTGTAAAATTTCTCATCTTTTGGTCACACCAAGTCTCCAAAGTTGATGAAACAGTGCATTTTCATCAAAACAGTCATTTCTTACGTTTTGTTGCATAAAAATAAGATTAGGGATTTTTGTAGGACTTGATATAAATTCCCTAGTTAACTTGAATGGGTTGGTGACCAGAACATATGATTGCTTCTCACTCACTATTTTTTGTTTTGCCAAAATAAATAGGCACAAAAAAGTATTATTTTTTCCATTCTACAAACCTATCATCAAAGTTTCTATAGCCACGCTCAATACAAATAATATATGCATGTTTTATTAGTTCCCTATTGTCCTTTATGTCCATAAGGAGCCATGGAGCATGTCAAAATAATAATACATCTCTTACCAAGGGGAATCTTGGGGACAAAGATGAAGTGCTAAATACAGCAAACATGAGCAAACATGAAAAAACTGGGTTCAACATTATGAGTTGTAGAATCCCATAGAAACTATTCAACATCTAGCCAAATTTGATCCTTATGACTAGATATGGTTACTACCTACAAAATGCATGTAGTTGTCACAAGAAACTAACAATATTGAAAAAGCTATACTTGATATACTAGAATGTTTCGTTTCTTCTATAATTGAAAAAATCAACCATCGTTGTGTACTATGAAAAATAGGGTATTAGGTGCCCCAAAACTCAAGGAATATTAGATTTATGTTACAATATGCGGCATAGAGAATAAAAAATGCATTTGGATATCATGAAATCCACGAAAAAAATCATAGAAGAGCTAAAATTGGCTAAAAAACAGGATTTGACAATTTTTGTAATTTGGTCATAACTTACAACTTTAATAATTATTTCTCTCTAGAAGCATCAGGATATGTTGAGGACTACTAAAGATAGTTCTCTAGCATTATAGACCTCTCAAACATGAATTCTAGAGTGGTATAGTTGCAAAAAGCTGAAAAAAGGCAAAAACAGGACCCGTTTTTTTTCACAGTTTAGGTTGTGAAATGTTGTGCAAGGACAAGGTTAAAGATGGAATTGATATTCCAAAAAAATGTTGAGTTTTTTTCAGCTCATGAGACAAATTTCTAGATAGATAGCACCTCAAAATCCATTTTGAAACTCTTGACATAATTCAAGAAAAATGGTCACTTAACAGGACATAAAAGTGTCCCATTACCAACCTAGTGTTAAGACTCATGTTGCTGTATTGCATTTTCTCACCAATTCTCTTTTGCTATCCCCCAGTTTTAGGGTAGTCCACGTCGGGGCTAACAACCTGTCATGAACCTCCACCCCTCTCCACCTTTTGAGCCAAGTTTAGCTGCTTCTATCATATCTTTGATCATGAAAACCCAAACTTGATCCTATTTAGCCAAGGAAACAAGAAATTTGGCACAACAAGCATTTGCATGGGCCACAACTTACAAGGTTCAGAATTCCAAGGTCTCCTTGATTCCCCGATCGAGCAACTGATTCCCAACGGCCCCATTGCCATGGCCTGGATGATTTGTGTGGTTTTTCCATAAAAACCTTTTCACTAGTTTTAAGAACTCTTTCTAGTGACACTTAGCCATCTTGAGAAGTAGGCTATTGAAGGCAATATAAGGAATCATAAAGGCATTTATCACTTTTATCCAACTTGGGAACAGGAGAAGAGCATATTCCCACCTACTCATTTTTGTTTTGATTTTTTCAAGCACCCACTCAAGTCTTTGCTTGTGAGTTACATCCACCCCCAAGGGGGCTCCTAGATGCCTGAAGATATTCCTATTTGTGACAATCTCTCCCAACCAGTCAGAAGGGTCAAATGAGTCATTTTCCAATAGGGAGATCAGCCTTGACTTCTCTATATTGCACTGGGACCCCGAAGCTATTGAGAATATTTGTACAATATCTAGAGCTTTCTTGATGACCTGGGGGCATGCCTCAAGAAGAGGATAGAATCGTCTGCAAAACTTTTTGCTAGGAGTTGGCTATTTCCTGGCAAAGCCAGGCCTTACAACTCCCCTCGTTCCGCATTAGCTTCGAGGGTCATGATCCTATGGAGAATAACAGGGGGGCCAGAGGACATCCTTGCTTAATAGACCTTTTGACCTCAAAATAAGCCACAATTCTATCATTGAAAAGGAGCTCTGACTGGCTTCCAGCTCCCTGTACACTTACGAAGCGATATAGGCACGGCCCAAAGCCCAGAGCTTCCATTACGGCTTCTATATAAGTCCTTATTATTATGCCATAAGCCTTATCCAGGTCCAACTGTAGCAGTACACACTCTTGATTTGTGATAGTTGCGTACTCAATTTCCACCATTGCTGCCAAGATGTTATCGTAAATGGATCTTCCTTTGATGAACCCATGCTGATGGGGAGAGATGATCTTGGTTAGTAAGGGGACTAGTCTGAAGGCTACAACTTTAGAAATAATTTTGTAGGCCATCGACATCATCGTTATAGGGATCCAGTGTTTATTGTTGAGAGCAACAGATCTGTTTGGGGATAGGTTTGATAAGCCCTCTCTTTACACTTATCTCCAACGACCCTTCGACAATGGATTTATTGGTCAACCTTGTGATTGGGACCTTGAGATCTTTCCAAAATTCTCTATAGAATTCCACCGTCATCCCATCCCAACCAGGGGACTTTTCCTTGCCAAGAGCTTGCAATGCTAGTAAACATTCGTCTTCAGAAAATGCCCTTTCCAAGAAATTAGCTTCTGAGTGGGGAATCTTCTTCTTGACACTCTGAAGTAGGGACCCTCTAGCTTCTTCCACTTCTTGGGATCGGATCTCTGGCCGTCCAATGACTTTACTGAGTTAGCCCAGCATCAGACCGGCCATCTTATCCTTGTTATGAATTGTTGGCCCTTTCTCATCATCGAGCGAGCGGATGTAGCCTCGGCTCTACTTGATTTTTAAAGCCCTAAAAAAATGAGCTTGATTAAAGGCTTTAGGTTGAAGGGCAGTCTCCCTGGAGAGAACCCTTGCCTTTCTGATATCTTCTAACTGCTCATTAGCAAGGTTAGATTTTCGTTTAGTGAACCCCCCCCCCCGGCGAGTGATTCATGGACACAATTCATTCTCTAGTGAATTTTTTTCCACAGCGAAGAGGATTGCTTTGCATTCCCACCAACACCACTTTTATGTCCTTTTAGGTTACCAATATGGTGTTAACAAAGTCTTCAATTCTAACCAAATAGCTTAGAAGGTTTGCTAAAATTGTTTTTAGTGCCTTGCTTGTTAATTATTGATTAACCAAGTGCGTAATGATAGTAAGAGCTTGGAAAAGTTAATAGATTGTGGATGAAGAACGCAAGCATTGATGGAAGTTGAGAACTTTGGAAATATTTTTAACACTAGTTGGGTACCTCGACACTCGAATGTCTTGTGAACATTATAACGTCCTAAAACTAGGCAAAAAGTATAGGTCATTTCTATGATCCAAACAATGTCGAATGGATATTGCTAGGAAAGCTACCAATAGTGAAAAGGTAAATATGCAAGGAAAAGACTTTTTTGATATATAATAAAGTATTTACAATTGAAATGGACACATCAATGTCCCTTATTTTTTGCATGAGTTTGTCCTACCCACTCATATGGAATGATTTTTTCCTTATGTCAAATGAATTTTGTTTGTCACAATACTTTATGTGTCTCTCTAAATACTTAGAAACACCACATATTCATGTAACTTAGATCCAACATATTTTCTTTATATATGATGTATGCACCAGATACTACAATATATCCACATAGAGTTTAGTAGACGACATGGTATTAAAGAATAATTTTTTTAGTTAAATAGCGATTCTCAAAGCAACTTTGTAGTGTTTTTCTTATGCAATATCCATGGGGCAAGTCACGCAGTAGGTAAGTTGGTAGAAATTTGTTATGATTTTACCTTGGTATTTTCTACCTCTGCTTGGTTGAGCTCTTGATTGAGGCTGAAGCCATCTTTATTGCATTCATTGTGGCAATGTAGTCATCACTCAAGAGAGGACCGTGTTTGAAATTTCCATGTGTTATACGCTCACCAAAGGATATAGTTTACATGTCTTTGAAATTTCCATGTGTTGTATGCTCACCAAAGTCTACAAAAAATTCCTATCACATGAGTTCAACATTAGGGATTGTTTTTTCTATATGCTATCCCATTTTTCTATATGCTTCCTAGCAAGGACATTTTTATGTGCGTTGAGGTTACCAATTTAATGCTAACAAAGTTTTCAATTCTAACCCAATAGCTGAGAAGGTTCGCTAAAAGCTTTTGCGGTGCTTGGTTAATGATAGTAAGCATGGGGAAGTTAATAGATGGTGGACCAAGAAAGCAGACATTGATACCCGTTGAGAAATTTGGAAATCTTAAATTAAAGCGAGTAATACTTGCAACATTTTATGGAGAGAGAGAGAGGGAGGGAGAGAGAGAGAGAGAGGGAGGGGGCGAGGGAGAGGGAGAGAGAATGTGAGATGGAAAAAGAGAGAGAATCAATGCACGATCTGGATGCCTAAAGGTATATAAAAACTCTAATAGTTTCCCTATTCATGTTAACCCTGTAGAGGCACAATTTTTGGGTTTGACGTAGCATAGGTCTCGGAGAAAATGGTGGGGTTGGGAACAAGAGTCATGCAGTATGGGACAATGCAGTATCCCATGGACGGTTGGCCGAGCATTGTGAGGATCGTTTGTTCATACAATCACATCTTGGGAGCGCGGACCACGGGGTTGGCCTTGGCGAGGGCAGCACGATCCTGGGACTTCAAGGGGCAGGCGTGCTGATCCGGGAAGCGATGGATGGAGCAAAAGACGCTGCCACAGCGGCAGCGGAAGCCTGTGAGCCCCACCTTTTTGTGGTAGCTCGGGCCCTGGCAGCGCGCCGGCGGCCTCTCCCTCGCCTTCTGATCCTCTGCCGCTCGCAGGAGCTGATCCTCCGTGGCAGGTCGAGGCGCTGCACCAATGTGATGAGCTTCCGTCGAGGTGGGAGAGTGCAGCTGATCGGGCGCTGCCTCGTCGGGCACCTGCCTTGATGAACAACCAGCTACCAGAGATTCGTGGAGGCAGCGGGAGCAGAGATTGCGGGTCTGTGGAGTGCCATAGAATCCACAGTTGTTTGCGCAGGGAATATTTTCCATACTGCTGCCTATTGTTTAAGTCTTCGTCAACCGCGAGCTTCTTCGTGCCAATTTTGCTTCGTGATACTTTGAGGCTTTCCAAAAGCTAGAGTAGGGTAAAGGGGCCAACTTAAGGCGACCCAAGAGGAAACACAGACTCCGGAAAGCACGCTAAACAGAATTGAATGCTTAGACGTTCAAAATCAAGATCGAAATCGTCTCTACCAGCAACAAAAATCTGGAATCAAATTGCATTTATACAGGCGAAGAACACTCCCACAACATTTTTTATGTGTATAAAAAATGGTTGTAAATAGGAAACCAGAACGGGGGGGCATTTAGAGCCATTGTGCCAACAAGGCTTGAACCCAAGATCTAATGGCCACGATTGCAAGTTGGCTACATTGTCCATCCCAACTCTCACTCATTTGTGTCTCACAATGGGTCCGAAAGTGCACAAAAAAACTGGCCCCGGCAGTCCTCCTAAAGGGGGGTGGTTTTTTATTGGCCCCTTTACCCTATGTGCCTACGATTTAAAAAAAGTGGGAAAAGTGGAGAATCTGAGTAGATGCGACGAGCTGGAGTCTCCTGGAGCCCGTAGGATTTGTTGCTTCGGCGCTACTGTCCGGATGCCGCCTTGGCGAGCATGCAGGAGATAAAGCGCAAGCGTAGGCAGCCAGGTGTAGGTAGGAGCGCAGGGTTCACGAGGTATGAGCAGTTCAGCAGGTCGACTTGGCACGGGGCTTCTCATTTTTTTCTAATATGACGAATCGCCTACCTTGTAGCTCGGTGGGGTGGCTCAGCTGGTTAGCCTAGAAACGTGTAGGTATGCTCTAGTCAAAGGGTTGAGTTCGATCCCCCAGTTGTCCTTTTACAGGTCGCCGATGAGATCCTCATGGAATCTACATAGAATTGAATATATTAAGGAACCTACGAGTATGTCCCTACGAGTATGACCATTTTAAAGCCAAGCCAAACCAAACGCCCGACCAGAGAGAGAGAGAGAGATAGATAGTTCTATTATCGTCCTGGGAGGTCAAATATGACCTATGGGACCAAATGAACAGAGAGAGAGAGAGAGAGAGAGAGAGAGAGAGAGAGAGAGAGAGAGAGAGAGAGAGAGAGAGAGATAGTTCTATTATCGTCCTGGGAGGTCAAATATGACCTATGACCACAGAGAGAGAGAGAGAGAGAGAGAGAGAGAGAGAGAAAGAGAGAGAGAGAGAGAGAGAGAGAGAAAGAGTGGTTTGAACTTTCCAAGACACCATACTGCACAAGGGTTTGCATTCCATTTTGTTCTAGATTATACATAATATAAGTTTTGTGAGTATTGATATGCCAAGTCCACCATTTTTTTGGCATTATTGATATCATTTACACCTACATTCAATGTGGTGCGGGAGGGTCTCCTACAGGCTGCAATAGACCTGCACAAGTTTTGCTAAAATATGAAACCTATGTCAGCAAGGTAGCAAGCGATCGAGCTTATATGCGTGCAGAAAGCCGTTTGTTTTTTGATGTACTAAGAGGGAATGAACCGAGTAGATTACTTGAAAGATGTTGACTATTTTGGTCAATAAGTGGGCAAGCTAAATCCCTCGATGGTTAACAACTCCCTAATTAATTGCATAGGTTTTGCATCTCAAGTGTACGCATTGACTACAAGTGTTTCGGTGTTGAATGTTAATGTGGTTGAGAAATGGTTGGAATTTGCGAAGGGAACGTAAGAATAAATCAGATTTGTGAGTAAACATGTAGCATCATAGAGTTGATGAAATGTGCTTCTGCTAGGAAGTGCCTAGATGCAATGGCCATTAAAATCAAAGGACAAATGCTTCACCTACAAATGCATTGGAGATTTCCCAAGCCAAGAGTGTGCTTAGAGACGAGGAACAAGTCAATGTACAAAAGTCAGAATGCTATGAAGAATCAGGGAGTTAGTTAATACTCTAAACCCTTCTTTACCAAATTGAAGTATAAAAGAACTAGAAAATCTTTCACCAAACTCGTGATGGAAGAGGGCTTGACCTATGTGCTGAGAGGAAAGAGGCTATAAGCCTCTTATCGAATCCATGTGTGAATTAGAGTATAATTACAAGATTATAGAGATGTATATTGTATTCGTGAGGTAAAGGTGATATCCCTCACCTAGCGTCGGACATACATAAGCATCCAATCGTTAGCTACTCATACTTATGCATTGTATATAGAAAAATAGGAGGTGCCTCCAAGTTATGAGATCGGCTCCACCCCATTTCTGTTCTTGAGATATCATGTTCAATTGATAAGCACCACACTACTCCGGATTCTTGCATTGTTTCATATTTTAGGGGTGTGTGCAAGATTAGAGGTACCTAGTTTTGGCAGTTAGGTGGAAAGTGGGACAATCAAGGTGTTCAACACATTTGTCTACACCTTGTATACTAGCATGGCCAACTAGGATTAAGATGCTATAATATACCCTTGGAGAATGAAAAAATACAAATTTTTTAATATTTGATAAATTATTGACCCTTCTATATATTTTTGTCCCCTTACATCACTAGCAAATGGTGATAATTTTAACAAAGAAGAGAGCAACCCTAATGGAATGGATAATGAAACACAAGTTAGACATTGAGCCTTTGAGAGATCCACAACCATTGAGTAAGTTTCTCTTTCTCCAAATTTCTCTATGAATTTATCTACAAACAATCACTCATGTATCCACATTCATTATAGCAAGCTTGTTTACGTGCTTCATATCTTGAATGAAATGCAAAGCTACATTCTCCTAAGGAAAAGTAAACCACCTATTTGAATATGGTGCACAAGAAGAAGGCTCCAAAATACCCATGCTAATCCTCCATCAAGTATCTCTATTAGTTTTTTAGAATTGAGCTATTTGTACTAGAACTGGATGAAAATTCCAAGGTACATGAGGGATAGTAAATATTTTTACTAACATGTTGTGAGCAAGGTTTTAGTTAAACTTTTCCGTATTCTCTCAATCCATGGAGGCAAGTTGTGCTTATCAATATTGAAGGATATCGGATATTTGATACAATCAACTTAGCTTGGATGTTAGAAGAGGTAAGCTAAGATAATCATACCAACAAAAACAAGACTTACATCATTAGCAAATGGTGATAATTTTAACAAAGAAGAGAGCAACACTAATGAATTGGATGATGAAACACAAACTGCACATTGAGCTTTTGAGAGAGCCACAACCATTGAGTAAATTTCTCTTTCTCCAAATTTCTCTATGAATTCAGCTACAAACAATCACTCATGTATCCACATTCCTAATAGTAACCTTGTTTACATGCTTCATATCTTGTATGAAATGCAAAGCTACATTCTCTTAAAGAAAATAAACCACCTATTTGAATATGGTGCACAAGAAGAAGGAACCAAAATACCCATACTAATCATCCCATCAAGTATCTCTATCAATTTTTTAGAATTGAGCTATTTGTACTAGAATGGGACGAAAAATCCAAGGTACATGAGTGATAGTAAATATTTTTACTCGCATGTTTTGAGAAGGGTTTTAATTAAACTTCTCCATATTCTCTCAATCCATGGAGGCAAGTTGTGTTTGTCAATCCTCAAGGACGTCGCATCATAGAAATGATGAAATATGCTTCTACTAGGAAGTGTCTAGATGCAATGGCCATTAAAGCCAAAGTACAAATGCTTCACCTACAAATGCATTAGATATTTCCCAAGCCAAGAATGTGCTTGCGAACCGGGAACAACGAACCGGGAACAAGTCAATGTACAAAAGTTGGAATGCTATGAAGAATGAGGGAGTTACTTAATATTCATGAATCCTCTAAACCCTTCTTTACCAAATTGTAGTACAAAAGAAGTAGAAAATGTTTCACCATACTTGTGGTGGAAGATGGCTCGACCTATGTGTTAGGAGGAAAAAGGCTATAAGCCTCTTATCGAATCCATGTGTGAATTAGAGTATAACTACAACATTATAGAGATGTATGTTGTATGAGAGATGGTCTATCAGAGAGCAAGGCTAGCCTCATTGAAGATGGCTCGACCTATGTGTTAGGAGGAAAAAGGCTATAAGCCTCTTATCGAATCCATGTGTGAATTAGAGTATAACTACAACATTATAGAGATGTATGTTGTATGAGAGATGGTCTATCAGAGAGCATAGGACCTGAGGGATAGCCTCATTGAAGACCTCCAATAATTAGTGTAACAGTCCTTTGACCTTGGGTAAGCTAGGGCTGAGCTTGAGGTGGGGTCCCGGCCCAAGCTTAAGGTGGTTGAGGTGCTTGTCGTGCTTGATGACTAAGGTGCTTGAGGTGCCTGATGATTGAGATCCTTGAGATGCTTGAGGTGCTTGTCATTCTTGAGATGCTAGGGCTGTACCTGAGGTGAGAACCTAGCCCAAGCTTGTGGTGAGTGCTAGGCCCAAGGTTGAGGGGCTTGAGGTTGTCCGTGCATGCTTGGATGTTCTAGGAGATGAGTATGTACATTTTAGGTCTTCCATGAATACAAGAGACGACAACCCCGTATTCCAAGATTTGATTTCTATGCTTATTATTGAGGAGAAGAACCTTGGTCTTGACACATCTTCTTCTCGTGGCAGAAATAGGTCTGAACAGGCCTTCTATTCTAACTCCAACAGAGGTAGAGGTTGTGGTCGAGGCCCAAGTGGTTGCACGGGCCAATTTCGAGAAGGTCAACCCCTCAGGTAAAAGATGCATTATTTGCACAGGGCACATGTGTTGTGGCTGATGTTGACATTTGGCACAAACGCATTGGCCATGTCAATGAGCAGAGATTGTGGAGCATGCAATCAAAACATATTGTAAAAGGTTTGCCCAAATTCAAGGTGGATGGTATGCATAAAGTGTGTGCAGCATGCCAGTTTGGAAAACAGTCAAAGGGCTCGTTTCCACATGAGCACAATGTATGTAAAAATCCACTTGAGGTGGTGCACACAGATGTTTGGGGTCCAGCCAATACTGCAAGTATACATGGTTGCAGGTATAATGTCTTTTTTATTGATGACCATACAAGGAAAGTATGGGTCTACTTCATGCGTAACAAAAGTGAAGTGTTTGGTCACTTTCAGGACTTCAAAGTCATGATTGAGAAGGAGACAGATATGCAAATCAAGACATTGAAGTCAGATGGAGGGGGAGAGTACTTCTCCAATGATTTTTTAGATTTTCTACGAATGCATGGTATACGCAGGCAGTTTACATACAGATATACTCCACAGTAGAATGGGGTCACAGAAAGGAAAAACAGGCACATTGCAGAGGTTGCACGTGCATTGATGAATGAGAAGAACATGCCTCATCATTTATGGGCTGAAGTTGTAAATACAATTGTGTACATTATGAACAGGACACCCACAACTGCGGTGCACGATGTAACATCTGAGGAAAAGTTTACAGGTACAAAGCCTGATTTGGCACACTTGAAAGTGTTTGGCTACATAGCTTACGTGCATGTACCAGATGAGTTGCGAGGAAATTGGATCCTAAAGCAGAGAAATGTATTCTTGTGGGATATTCTCTTGAACAAAAGGGGTACAAGTGCTACAATCCTACTACACGAGAATTACGAGTGAGCAGAGATGTAGTTTTTGATGAGATGAGCAGCTGGTACAGTAATGCACATGGCACTATTGGGGCTGATATAAAAGATGATGTGGTTGTACAAAATGTGAGGCCACAGTCACAGGTTTTGAGTGGACCACAATATTCCTCTTCTCATGGCTCTGTTGAGAAGACATGGAATGGTAGACTACGTACGCAGGTCACTCCACCAGCAGGTACAGGGAATGTATCACGAAAAGGGAAGGAAAAGGTTGATGAACCTCCCTTTATGGATGATGCATCATCAGGTTTTTCACATGTAGACATGGATTCAAATGGTTTTGAACAAAGTCTTGATGAGGAATTTGGAATTCGGGCTGTCAGGACACCTGGTGTAAGGAAAGTACAAGAAGATGCTAGAGGGCAAAGGAGTGACTCAGGACCACGCAGATCTAACAGAGTCAGAAATACAGTTCAGAAGTTGACTTATGATGGGTATCTAGCACATCACCAAGCCTACATGGCTAAGGTGATACAAGATGTGGAGCCCACACGTTTTGAGTATGCAGTTGGAAATGTGCATTGGGATGATGCAATGAATGAAGAGATGGCTGCATTGGAAGCAAACGACACATGGGAGTTGGTGTCATTGCCAAGTGGCAAGAAAGATATTGGTTGTAAATGGGTATATAAAACCAAGCATAAGGCTGATGGTAACATTGAGCATCACAAGGCAAGGCTGGTCTCAAAGGGTTATGCACAGACATATGGCATAGACTATGAGGAGACCTTTGCTCCAGTGGCAAAGATGACAACTGTGAGAGTTGTCATAGTAGTGACTGCATCTAGAGGATGGATTATGCATCAAATGGATGTAAAGAATGCCTTCTTGAATGGTGAGTTGCAAGAGGAAGTGTATATGGATTAGCCACCTGGTTATGTCGATCCAGGTTACCCAGATTATGTATGCAGGCTTCTCAAAGCTTTGTATGGTTTGAAGCAGGGCTCTAGAGCATAGTATGACAGGATTGCCAAGTATCTTATCAGTATTGGTTTTAGGAGAGCTCATGCTGATCATTCACTCTATGTATGTGAGAGTGATATGGGGGTTGTGGTCATTACCATATATGTGGATGAACTCCTTATTGTGGGTGACAATGTTATGGAGATTGACCATGTGAAGGGTCCTCTCAAACAGGAGTTTGAAATGAAGGATTTTGGCAAGTTGCGCTACTTTCTTGGCATTGAGGTGATTAGGACTCCATAGGGTGTATGGATGTGATAGAGACAGTATGCTTTGGACTTGTTGTCAAAGTATGGTATGGCTAATTGTAAGCCAATTTCTATTCCCTTGGATGTGAATGCAAAGCTGAGTGCAGAGAAGGGTGATGTTGTTGAGGATGTCAAGATGTACAGGAAGATGGTGGGTAGTCTAATCTACTTAACTATCATGAGGCCAGAGTTGAGCTACACAGTAGGCTTGGAGAGTCAGTTCATGCAGCTTTCGAGGAGACCACATTTGGATGGAGTACGACGCACACTTCGATATGTGCAAGGGACTCTTGACTACACATTGTTCTATGCAGCAGATGCGCCATTAGCATTGTATGGGTATACAGATGCAGATTGGGGCAGGTAGCATTGTTGATAGAAGATCTACGAGTGGCTTCATGTTCTCTTTTGGGAGTGCTGCTGTTACTTCGAGCAACAAAAAGCAGCCTATGGTTGCTTTATCAAGCACAGAGGCCAAGTACAAAGGTGCACCTGTTGCGGCATGAGAGGTAGCTTGGCTACGCACATTACTTGAGGACTTGGGAGTGTAGGTGGACCAACAAATTGTCATACATTGTGACAACCTTAACAGCATGCAGCTGGCTAGGAACCTAGTGTTCCATGCAAGGACCAAGCACATAGAGGTCCATTACCACTACGTTCGAGAGCGAGTGTTGGCGGGCGACATCGACTTGGTCTACGTCAGCACAAAGGAGAAGATAGTGGATATCTTTACCAAGGCCCTCGGAGCTGAGATGCTTCGACGTTTCCGGACTATTCTTGGACTCTACAAAATGCAGAGCTCGAGGGGGAGTGTTGAGATGTCGAGCTCTACATCTTGAGCTGGCATCCACTGCGGGTCTTGGCCGCTTATGGCATTTACTCACTGGCATGTTAGGTGAGCGACATGCAAGATCTTTGTCAGTGATTCTACAGTTGGACTACACTTATAGTGCCAGCCTAGTAGGCTTCTAGCAAGTTCACACTTAGTGACCGCATGTACATATGTGCTACTTTTCAGCTTTAGCACTTAGTCATTTTTTTACTCTCTTTTCTGAGCGAAGAAGAAGAAGAAGCTTTCCATCTCTGTGTGCTTTGTGCTTGTCTTGTGTAGCTCTCTTGCGTCCTCATTCTTTACATATATTCGAGTGCGTAAATGCGTGCCAAATGTGTATGTGTGTGTAATGGCTTGGGTTGTGTGTGTCGTGTTGAGCGGGTGTGCGTGAGTGTGAATGAGTGTGGGTGGGAACGAGGGAGTATATAGTTATTTATTTATCTATCTATCTATCTATCTATCTATCTATATATATATATATATATATATATATATATATATATATATATATATATATATATATATATATATATATATATATATATATTTAATGGTGCCTGCTACGTAGGGAAACAGAGAGAGGGAGAACGAGAATGAGAGAGAGGGATGGTGGCGGGTGTTGGAAAAGGGGAGGGGAGAGTGGTGTGTATGTAGTGGGTGTGTGTGTGTAGCGAGAGAGAGAGAGAGGGCAGCCCTGTATACTGCGCCTACATAGACTGAGATCGAGAGAGACAGAGGGTGAGATGGGCTTGCGAGGGGAGGGGAGTGTGTGAGGGCATGTGTGTGTGTGGGTAAGAGAGAGAGAGAGAGAGAGAACTTGCTGCTGCGTGGCTTGCAGGCTCGACAGAGAGAGAGTGCGTGAGAGAGAGAGAGAGAGTGGCCTTGGGTAGTTGCTGGCCGATAGAGAGCAAGAGGGGGGGGTTACGGGGGCGGCCCGCCAGAGGAGGGGATGAGATATGGCGTCAGCAACGCATATAGACAGTGAGAGAGAGAGGCTTCGTGCATGGTGGGTCTCTTAACCGAGGGGAAGAGAGAGAGAGAGAGAGATTGTGTATTATGCGCCTTCGGGCTCCTTGACACAAAGAGTGAGAGAGAGAGTAAATCGATGGAGGGAGAGAGAGAGAGAGAGAGAGAGAGAGAGAGAGAGAGAGAGAGAGAGAGAGAGAGAGAGAGAGAGAGAGAGAGAGAGAGAGAGAGAGAGAGAGAGAGAGAGTAAATCGATGGAGGGAGAGACAGAGAGAGAGATAGTGAGGAAGAGAGAGAGAGAGAGAGAGAGAGAGAGAGAGAGAGAGAGAGAGAGAGAGAGAGAGAAGTGGCCTGCGGTGGAAAGAAAACAAGAGGGGAGAGAGGGAGGGGAGAGAGAGATCGAGGGATGTGAATGAGAGGGAAGAGGGAGCGGTGATGTATGGCGGCCCGCCAGTGGAGTATGGACGAGCAAGAGGTAAGAGAGAGGATAAAAAAATGTGAAAGTGTGTATGTGTGTGTATAAATGATGCAAGAGAGAGAGAGAGAACTCTTGTCCATGTATGGAGGCCTGCCAGTGGAATATGACACTGGCGGTGTGTTTTTATGCACCCTTTGGGCTTGGTGACATAGGAGCAAAGATAAGAGAGAGATGGTGGGCTGGATGAGCCAAAAAAGAGAGAGAGAGAGAGACCTCTATCTTTTGGTGATAATGGAGAGAGGTGTGGCCAAATTGGTGGCGGCCCGCCGGTGGTTAAGTATAGAGGGGGTGGTGAATGTTAAAAAAACAACTTTTTATCATTTTTCTTGGTAATGTGCTCTCCCCTACTTGGGGTTGGTTCTTGCGGCCGCGGCTCTGAAAGTCGGGGCTCATGATGGATAGTGATGGGCCATGGCTAGGGGTGCCGCCAAAGCTGGACCTCATGGGTCGTGACGGGGGCAGGGAAAAGAAAGAGAGAGAATTTGTGGCTGACCGATTGACTTGGGAATTGTCGAGCCCTCCGGTAGTGTTGCCGTGCTTCAGGCCGAGAAAAGATAAACATTTTTTCTTTTTTCTTTCCTTGATTTCCAAAAATCGGCTATCAGTACCCACAAAAAGAAAGCCCACACACACGTTTGACATCAGGTGTCATGTGTGTATGTACAAATTTACAAAACACGGGGTGTCAAAAATGCGCCCAACAATGTATGTAGACAAGTTTTGGGATTTACATCTCAAGGCTATTGTCTTTCAAAAGATAGACTTTGCTGAGCAAAAGCAGCCATTTCGTGCGGGATTACCTTAAGAGATGGCCAAATAAATCAACTCTCAACGGCCTGGTTCTATCACCGAAGTAATCTGTCACACCATGGTTGCTTCACGCATCAATTTCCATCAAGGGGCTAGATGGAATGTCAAGCCCATGAAAAACAAAGACAAAAAATGATGCAAAGGGGAAAACCAATGCTCAAAATTCTTCCCAAGGCACTTCCAACAGTAACAACAACAATCGTTCCAAGGAGAAGGGATTTTACAAAGTCAAAAACAAACTCTCTCCTGAAGATCTTGAAGATTTCTGGAAGGACCATAAGTGTTTCAAGTGTGGGGAGCAAGGACATGGCTATCATTCTTGCCCCAAGAACAATGCTTGCAATGAGACTCCTAGGGCTTCCACCATCGAAGCTCCAAAAGAGGATGTTCATTGCAAAGGATCATCACTTGTCTATGCCTTCATCTTGTTTGACCCTAGATCTACTCACAACTTCATATCAACGGAGTTGGCCACCATGTTGGGCATTCAAGCTTTTGAGATGGGAGATATGGTAACTGTTGACACATCTTTCAAGGGACAGCATGCCTCCGTTACTCCCTTGATTGGGAAGTTGAGGCTTCATGTCCAAACCTATGTCGACAAAGAAAAAAATTCATCTCTCCTCTCCAACATGAGGATGCTATCCTAGGGACGCCATGGTTTGATCGCATGGCTGCCAACATGAAGTTCCTTGAAAGGAGAATCTACTTCAACTATAGGGGAAATAACACATGTATATAAATGCTAGTGAGTGTGGTCACACTATTCCACATGTAAATCCTCCTACTCTTGATAAATCAATGAAGAGCTCAATTTTCACGTACATGATTTTTATCAAAGACTCTCTAAAAGATCCTTATGTTTCATCAAATGTAAATGATAGGAATCAAGAAGAGTTATACTTGTCTAATTTTCTAAAAGGATTCCAAGATGTGTTCATTGGTGGTATCCGTATGGACTTACCTCCAAAACAAGTTGATGATGATCATGGCATTGAGGTCCTTCCAGGAAGCTCACCACCTAACAAGCCTTCTTATCATGTCTCACAAGATCAACAAGAGGAGATCATGAGCCAAGTACAGGAATTGGTAGACAAGATCAACAAGAGGAAATCATGAGGCAAGTGCAGGAATTGGTAGACAAAGGGATGGTGAGGCCCAGTTCCTCTCCCTTTTGTTCTCCAATCCTTTTAGTGCAAAATAAAGATGGTACATACCGTATGTGTGTGGACTATCAAGCACTAAACCATATCACTATCAAAAATAGATTCTCCATGCCTCGGATAGAAGATCTGTTTGATAAGCTACAAGGCTCTACCCACTTCAGTAGGATTGACCTTAGAAGTGACTATCATCAAATAAGGATAGTGGATGAATATATCCTAAAGACTGTATTTTGCACTACGCTTGGTCTTTATGAATATCTGGTCATGCTTTTTGTCTTGGCTAATCCACCAGCTACATTCAAGTGTCAAATAGAAAACAATTGTAGACCTTACCGCAAAGAAATTGTAGACCTCCAAGAGATTCAATACTTAGGTCATATTATCTCTCATGATGGTATCCGTATGGTTCCATTGAAGCTAGAGGTAATAAAAGCATGGCTCGATCCAAGGAATCTACATGAGCTAATAAGATTTATTGGTATGTGCACATACTATAGACGCTTCATAGAAAAATTCTCTCAAATAGTAGGACCACTACATGACTTAAGTAAGAAGAATGTTAAGTATGTATGGACTACTAAGGAGAAAAATGTTTTTGATAAGCTGAAAGAAAATCTTACCTCCCAACCAGTCCTCATCCTTCCGGATCTCTTAAATCCATTTGAGGTCCCATGTGATTCTTGTGGTGAATTCCTTGGAGTAGTCTTGCTTCAAGAAGGGAATTCCATAGTATATGAGAGTCAAAGACTCAATACCAATGAACGAGTCCTGGGCATTTATGAGAAAGAGCTTTTAGCTGTTCTACATGCCTAGACACATGGAAGCACTATTTATTGGGGAATCCATTTATTCTACGGATGGAACACCAAAGTCTCAAGTATTTCATGACGCAAACCAAGCTTTCCGGCAAACAAATGAGGTGGGAAAATTTTCTTTTGCAATTTAATTTCCATATTGCTCACATTGTTGGTAAGCACAATCAAGTGGCCCATGCACTTTCACGACGACCAAAAGTTAATGTGGTGTCTATAGCTACTCACAATGATCTATCCTCTATGATAGATGAGTATGCTACTAACCCTAACTTTAGAGACATAATGTCAGCCCTTGCTTTGGGGGAACCATTCACCTTGCAGGATGGTTATCTTCTCCATGGAAATAAGTTATGTGCTACCCATTCCCTTCATGAGAAAGTTATGTATGAATCCCATGCTCCTCCCCATGCGAGGCATAGAGGTATTCAACCTCCTCTTTGAGGAGTAGAGACGTATTTCTATTGGCCTACCATGAAAGTGGCCATACAAGAGTATGTTTCAAAATGCGTAGTATGCCAAAAGACCAAGTATGATAGAGGGAAGCAACCTGGATTACTCCATTCATTGCCTATCCCAGATTCACCATGGGAGAGTAGTATATCCATGGATATCATCTTTGGATTACCCAAGTCTATCCATGGGAATATGGACAATCGACAGGTTTAGCAAGCAAGCACACTTTATTCCAATCAAAAAGACTAGTAAGGCACACCAAATGGAAACTCTCTTCATATCTCAGATTTTAAAACACCATGGATTACCAACATCCATCATGTCAGATAGAGATTCTGGAATGACCAGTAATTTTTGGAAAGGTCTCTTTGTAAATCTAGGAATTTCTGTTGGCCCTATCACCCACAAACGGATGGCCCAAGTGAGATAGCTAATCTTACGATACTCGATCTACTCAAGAGTTATGCTAGAAAAGTAGATCAACGCTCACAAAGGGAAAAGTACTTACCTCTTGTAGAGTATGCCTACAATAATATTGTACATACTTCTACGAGAAAAGCACCTTTTGAAATCAGTGAGGGAAGACCTAAAAGTCCCTTGCTACTCAAAGTACATGGGAAGATCTTGGCTGTTGATGAGTATAGCCACGATCTACAAAAATATCTTCAAAAGATTAAAAAGGCTATATCCATCTCTCAACAAAGGCAAAAAGCTATTTCTGACAAGCACAGAAGGGACTTAACATTCAAAGAAAATGATTGGGTCTTACTTAAGTTTCCTAAGGCAAAAATCCTATGGGCCATCAAAGGTATTATGCTAAGCTTGCAAAAAGAAACCATGGTCCTTTTCAAATCTTGAAACCTATTAACGAGACGGATTACCAACTCAAGGTTCCCAACCACTAGCTTATATAAAATGCTTTTCATGTGAGCCTAATCAAGCCCTACAAAGGAGAGCCAACAAGTGAACCAATTATTGAAGACCCTCCCGAAGTTGAAGACCAAGAAGAGGTGCTACAACCCGAAGTGATTCTTCAGCATGAAGACAAGGTACTACGACATGGTAAGATTATCCAACGGTATCTTATTAAGTTCAAAAATTATCCTTTTGAAGATGCTAGATGGATGCAAGGAATACAGCTTAAGGATAGTATGAACATTGTTAATTCTTATAATCCTACATTAAAGTAAGCAAATGTACAAATTTCTTTTAAATGACCCATGTTTTTTGTCTTATAAGACTAGTTCTCTTTTTAATTGTGCACAAATTTAAAAAGTATGCATGCTTAGATTCA
Source organism: Adiantum capillus-veneris (assembly GCF_014529385.1). Classification (NCBI taxonomy): domain Eukaryota; kingdom Viridiplantae; phylum Streptophyta; class Polypodiopsida; order Polypodiales; family Pteridaceae; genus Adiantum; species Adiantum capillus-veneris. The sequence continues at coordinate 15,684,266 of NC_140939.1, forward strand.
TGTTTTTGATGACGACATCTCTCAAACACCAAGGAGGATTTGTCACTCTACTTTGGGAGAATGAAATGGACTAAAGAGTAGACATGCTTGTGGCAACAATTTCTCCCAAGCACGAAATGGATTGGTTATCCATCTTGGAAAGACGTCATAGAGTAAAACGGGATCCTCTACCCGCTAAGTAAGAATGACTAACTCTCCAAGGCTTTATCTCTCCTACGTCATAGTCGAGGATGACTATGATTTCAAGAGAGAGGTAATGTCATAAAATCTATTATCTAACCAACCCAAATGATTTTTTCATATTCAATTGATCATTTAATGTGGGAGAATAAATGGGAATAAGGGTTAAGATATAGACATGTGCTTATAGATCTATCTCAACACGGGGCCAATGGAAAAGGGGACCAAATGAGAGATGGTCTATCAAAGAGCAAGTATAGCCAATGAGGCATAATACCTTAGGGTTAGCTTCTTTGAAGACCTCCAATAATTAGTGTAAAAGTTTTTTGACCTTGGGTAAGCTAGGGTTGAGCTTGAGGTGGGAACCGGACCCAAGCTTAAGGTACTTGCATTAGGAAGATAATGGGGTCTAGGAGGCCTCTTTGTTTGGCTGTTTAAGGAAGTCAAACCTTTAGTATTAAGAAAGTAATGAAAGGATAGCTTCTAAATTCAACAGTCCAAACGACTAGTTTATCTGAATTCAAATTTCCCTCCCAAAATGGAATTTAAAATCTAGTGGGTAAAACCATATCATGTAGCATATCTATGGAAAGAGCTCAATGCATAGATTGCAAATCTATAATCTCCTCTCGAATCGGAGATCATATATGGGAGCTATGAAAGGCGGAAAATTTGGGGGGGAAAGTGCATTATTTGACCACCCTTACACATTTCTTACACACCCACCATTCTTGCACACATGGCATATTCATATTTGTCAAAATGTTAATCACTTTGTTAATCCTCACGGCACACGGACACCCTATGATCTATAAACGTTGTATTATTTAGAGTCAGGTACCGGGCTTGTCGGACCAATAGGAACAGGGTAAGGGTGATCGCTGATGACAGGCGCACTCTAACTGGAATATTCAAGGAGTTAGTTGGCTAAGTATGGGCGCCCAAGTGTGAATGGGGTGAGCTCATATAAAAGCCAGTAAACCTAATTTTTACTCATTCTCTCATTGTGCAATAGAAGCTGCTCTTGCTCCATCTCCACCTTCTCCTTCACCATCTCCTTGTGTGTGTGTGTGTACGTGTGAGAGAGAGAGTGTGAGAGTGTGTGTGTGATCGAGCGTTGCGGCGGCACGACGGCGGCGAGGCGGTTGAGTGCGGCGTAGCGGCGTCTCCCTCTTCTTCGCGGCGCGGGAATCCTTCATTTGAAACTACGTAGGAAGGTGAGTGACACACCATTCTTCCTTGTGAGCTTGTCTGTTGTATGACTGTGTGCTAGGAGCCTTTGTGGCTCGCACACGGCGCGTAGCAAGTCCCTAGCCTTGACATTTTTGGCGCCGCTACCGGGGAGCTGCTGCGCGTGAAGCTCCAATGGCGACCTATAAATTGTATTGAAGCTATTTTTTATGTAGGAAAGGCGCGGCTTAAGTTTGATTATTGTTGTTATGCAAAAACAATAGAGAAAGACAGAATGTTGTTGACTGATTCAAGTTTTCTGTGTTCTGTTAAGCTCTGTTTTGCTAGTTCTATTAAGCTCAGATTTCAGCTTACACAGTTAGCATTTCTTGCGTTTCTGCGTTTTCTGCATTTTCTCGTTTGCACTGCACAGTTCTATCAAGTTTCAATTTTCTGCATTTTCTGTGTTTTCTGGATTGTGCACAGTTAGTTAATTAAGCAGGTTAGTAATTAGGTGAACCACTGATTAGCAGGTCAGTAGGTAGGTGGGACTTGATTAGTAGGTTATTAAAAAAAAAATTCAAAAAATAGGTTTTCTGGATTGTGCACAGTTAGTTAATTAAGCAGGTTAGTAATTAGGTGAACCACTGATTAGCAGGTCAGTAGGTAGGTCTTGATTAGTAGGTTATTAAAAAAAAAAATCAAAAAATAAAAACGTGAGTAAGGGGGAGGTTATAAAAAAAATCGAAAATATTTAAGCGTGAGTGACTGGGGGGATCACTAAAATTTTGATCAGGATCATTTCCCCAAGCCCAAGCCCAAGCCCAAGCCCAGGCCCAGGCCTCAGTCCTCAGTCTTATGATATATACTAGACTCACTCTTATATATATACCCTACCCCCTCAAGAGGGAATGAGAGCATGTGGGGCAAGTCCTCCACTCTCCTCCCTTCTCTTCCCACTTGCACCCTCAGACTTGCTATTTGGAGCCTAGTTCCCCAGGTAGGAAAAGACTGTTTCGGGCTTTTCTGGAGCAAAATAGAACCAAACGGTGGGCTGTAAAGCACAGCGCGTCCCTCCTAGCGATACGCTCGTTTTGAGCTATCACATGGCCCATTCCACGACACGCTCTAAAAAATCTAGCAAAAAAACAACCAAAAAACACGCAAAAAACTAGTCATAAGGCCTCCTAGAGCAGCTTTTTGACACCTTAGGGTATCAAAAGCACATGCACTTACGCTCTGGGCGGGTGCTAGAACACGAGCATATTGAGGGTGCCTCTGTTCATACGGACACCCATTACCCATCCACGATAGGCTCTAGACCCTCAGCGGGGACACAAGGTAGCACCACCCAAGACCCTAAAATAGCCGCTAGTGATTCCTCCTCCGACTCAGAAATCATGGAAGCATACCCTACCCAAAACACTGAGAGAGAAGGCCATGCACCTCTCGAAGCTCCACAGCCTAGTACTATTATGTTCAGCCGTTTCATCGAAACATTAGGTAGAGCTACTCGCTCGGAACCTGATGAAAATGAAGCACACGAAGGGGGTGGGGAAGTGGACTCTCCTTTCACATCGCACGTGGACCCCACACCCCCAAAGAGTGTCCATGTGGATATCCTGCCAACTTCTTACCAAGAAGGCCCTGTTGAGCTGCCTCCTTCAGAAGTTCCCTCTAGAGTACCGTTGGTGACAAGTAAAACCACGGGGAGCAACATTGCTTCTACCTCACAAGAAACCGTTAACACGTCGACTCTAGAAGGATTTTTCATTAATGATCATTGGACATACGACTTCCACACTGAGGTGTTGATGGATCTACACTCTGGCCACGCCTACCATGTAGGATGGATAGAGATTGTACAATCCACCTCTAGTGCCACAAGCATCGAAGATCAACAGAAAATGATCTGTAATGTTATCCATGGAATTATTCAATCAGAAAGGCAAAACCGAGGGGTAAATATACTCTCAACTGGCCCCATGAGATTTGTGGATAGGAGCAAGGCTCAACAACCTACTCTATCACAAATGGAGACTCCTCTAATGAGTCCCATGGACCCATCTTACGTCATTTCACATGGGGTCTCTATGCAATCTGAGCCTCCGAGTGACAACTTTAGCTTCCCTAACTTGGCTAAATCCTCTATTAAGGAAAACAAAGTGCTCACTCCAGGGATAGGCCTGACAGAGAATGTACCGATGACATCTACGGTTAGCGCAGTGCCACTACCTAGTGTCGTAGTACCTAATATGGGGCCTCGATCGTATGTGCCTCTAGCCCCTTATGCACACATGGCCCCCACACCTTCAATTGTACCACTTGTTTATGCTCCTCGAGTGCCGCTCCCTAGCCCTTATCCGAGTGGACCTATGCCCGGTTATGTTCCATATCGTGCATCATCCACACATATGCCAAGACCCGTACCCGTCCCTCTCCCACATATGATTCCAAGAGTACCTCCACCAGCCCTGCCTCCTCACATAGGTGACTTGGTAGCGTTTTCTCAAACCATAGGTCGATCTATCGCGGAAAATATGCGTCATGCATCTGATAGAGAGCCTAGAAGTAAGGCAGTACAAATTGCCAAACTCACGCAAAAATTCAATGGGGACGAAGATGCTAGAAAACACATTGAAGTGTTTGAACAAGTATGTGATTCCTTAGGGGAACGCAACGAACTACATAAGTGCAATGCCTTAAGCTTGACATTAAGTGGGAAGGCTGGAGATTGGTATAGAACCCTAAGGGTGGACAAGAAAACAATCTACCCTACCCTTCGAAGGTTGTTTCTAAAGGAGTACATACGAGAAGGTGTGCTTTGGGGTGTAGCATCTCAGCTACAGAAGGCCGAACGTAAGGAAGGAGAGCCAGTAAGGGACTTCATTAGTCGTCTAAAGCACTTAAACTCTCGCTGCCCTGTAAATGAGCGCTTCAACAATAACCAACTACTTGATCGATTCATTCGAGGGTTGAGGAATGAAGGAATCTATAATGGACTAGTGATTAGAGGTATCACAACCTGGAAAGATGTCACTACCAATGCAATCCAATTAGAGGACAACTTGATGATAGCAGGCATGAGGGTGTCTACTGACACGAGATCCACTAGCTCACAAGCCATTGAGTATGAACCCATGACTGCAAAGCCCATTTCCAATGAGCCAAAGGTATTTGAGACATTCTTGACAGACCTCACCAAGGCAATCCAAGAGTCTCTTAAGGATAATCGACCCCCTCAAAATAGTCACATGTATCCAAGAAGGGAGCAACAATGGTGTTCCATTTGGTTAGGTCCACATAGCACTAGTGAGTGCCCTACGTTTAGAGTAAAATTTAATGGAACTTGCAACGCATGTGGTAGGTATGGTCACCAAGCTAAGGATTGTTTAATGATCAAACGTATGATGGCAAATAGACCACCTGTAGCCTGGACGGATGCACCTCGAGCTCCTGTATTGATGCCTGCTCCACCTGTTGAGCAACTACCGCAACACATGGTCCCTAGATCTCAAAATGTTGTACAAGCTACACCGCTACCACCTCCTGTGCTAGGACCGCAGCCCCCGCATCCAAGAGTCGCCCCTATGAACCAAGTGGGTTGCGAGCCATCTAATGCTTATGCAGATGGATGTGAGGAGGAAATAGACACTAGTATTGCCTACGAACTTGATATATTGGAAGAGTGTCCTATATATTACATGGAAGATTGTTGGGGGCAAGTCAAGCCGGTTTATCAACCTTCTGCTCTCGCATCCAGAGGTCAAAATATCAACACCCAGGATAGGAGGCCACCTCTTCAATGCTACGAGTGTGGTGGACCACATCGGGCAGCGGAGTGCCCTAATAGGCTGCAAAAGAATGCTGCACAGATGCAAATGAATCAAGGGAGCACGTCTGCAATGCCAATACTCACATGTAATCGTTGTGGCATAGATCACTTGATTGCCCAATGCCCCTATAATCCAAATGCGCCTAAAATCACACCCCTAAATTTGGTCGAAATTGCTAGTGTGACATCGCCAATACCACCCGTCGCACCCGCTTATGCGATTACACGGTCCATGCTTCAAGGGCCAGGCCATATCCTCGAAGAGAGAGATACCGCGTCAGTTATCCAAGCAAAGAAAAAGAAGACACGAAGGAAGAGGTCGCAGAATACAAAGCCAAGTTCCAAAACAAACATAGGAACAGGAGATGACCCCGTGTATATGAATGACCTCGAGGATGATTCAGATTCAGTCGAGACAATGGAGACTAGAACCAATACCACAAAGGGAAAGACCGACACAGAAAACCGTAACATGGAACCAAATGAAAACCGAATAAGAGAAAACCATAAAGAGCCTCCAAAATGTTATGTGGTGTAGACCACGACCCCATGACATAGCCCAATTAGAGATCATAGACAAGCCAAAGTTGAGCCGCACTGCAAGGAGGCGTCAAAACCAAGAGTTAGCTCGACAACACAAGAAAGCAGAAATGGAAGCACATACCAAAGCACAACCAGAATCCACAGACTTGCATCCTGCACCAGAATATTTCAAATCTTACAGCACAGGGGAAGCAAAGGTTGTGTACACAAAAGCCCAAAGAATACCTATCGATGGGAATAATGGAATCTATGATTGTCCGGCAATAGTTAAAGAAATAGAATTAGCCGACCCCGGTGAAGAATCAAAACCTGTTTTTATTGCCCAAGACCTCACAGAAGTTGAAGAGGCGGTTCTCAAAGAGCTTCTCAAGGAATTCAAGGACATATTCGCTTGGACATACCATGATATGAAAGGTGTTCCACCTTCTGTGGTCCAACATACAATCCCTATGATTAGCACTGCGAAGCCCATACAATAAAGACCCTACCCGATGAATCCTAAGTACACAAGGATCATTCAAGAAGAACTAGAAAATCTTATCAAATGTGGGTTCATATATCCTATTGAACACTCTGAATGGGTGTCTCCAATAGTTATCATGCCAAAAAAGAATGGGAAACTCAGGGTGTGCGTGGACCTCAAAAAAGTTAATGCAGCTACTAGAAGAGACCATTACCCCCTACCATATTCCGAACATGTACTCGAAAGAGTTGCAGGCAAGGAAGCTTATAGCTTTCTAGATGGGTACTCAGGCTACAACCAAATCACGATAGCGCTAGAGGACCAAGCTAAAACTGCCTTCATCACAGAATTTGGCGTGTTTGCATTTCGTGTGATGGCTTTTGGATTAACAAATGCCCCTGCTACATTCCAACGATTAATAAACACTGCTTTTAAAGAATATTTGAGAGATTTTTGTGAAGCTTTCTTAGACAACCTTTGTGTTTACTCTTCTTGGAAAGAACATCTATCATGTTTGCGGAAGGTGTTTGAAAAGTGTAGATTATATCGTATCTCATTGAACCCGTTCAAATGCCAATTTTGGGTCAAGCATGGAGTTATTTTAGGGCATATAGTATCTAAGAATGGTATCTCAACCGATGAGAGCAAAATTAAAGTGATTCTAGAGTTACCACCACCAACCAATTACAAGGGAGTTCAAAGGTTCATGGGACACGTGGGTTATTATCGACGGTTTATTTTATTTTTCGTTGAGATAGCACGTCCTTTGTACAAGCTTCTCATTGAATTTAAATGGACTAAAGAGTGTGACCAGGCCTATGAACAATTGAAGAAAACACTAGCAAGTGCTCCGATTTGAAGGACACCTAACTGGGATGTCATTTTCCATGTGCATATTGATCCATCAAACTTTGCTATTGGGTGTGTTCTCACTCAACCAGGAGAACATAAATTGGACTATCCCATTAGCTTTTCAAGCCGTCAATTGAACGATGCTGAAAGGAACTACACCACTACAGAGCGAGAAGGTTTGGCAATGGTTTATGCAGTAAAGAAATTTCGCTACTACCTTCTGGCAAACAAGTTTGTATTTTATGTGGATCATCAAGCGTTGCTGTATCTGGTAAACAAGCCATGCTCCATAGGAAGAATCACACGATGGTTGTTAATTCTTCTGGAGTTTGATTTCACGATTGTAGTGAGACCCGGTAAAAGGCACGTCATGGATGATCATTTGTATCGCATACCCAATGGTGAAGCCCCTACAGGAGTTGATGATGAATTACCCGATATATCCCTATTCATAGTTGAGACTATGCCTGAATGGAGTGAGAACATTGTTAGCTTTTTAGTTAATGGTTTTCCACCCAAGGAACTTCGTAAGGATATCGCTCGAAGGCTAGTAAAAGAATGTGAACCCTATTGTTTGATTGTCGGAACTCTGTATAGACTAGGCAAGGACGATATTCTTAGGCGTTGTGCCCGCGAGGATGAATATTTGTATATCTTGCAAGAAGAACATATGGGCATAGCAGGAGGACATTTTTCAGGAGACCTGACTGCTAGAAAGGTGCTGCAATCAGGCTATTGGTGGCCAACTTTATTTAAGGATGCTGGTGGCCAACTTTATTTAAGGATGCATCACTTTTTACAAAAGGGTGTGATGAGTGCCAACGTTATAAGACCACACAGCTCAAAGACAGAATTCCCTTACATCCTATTAAAGTAACCCAACCATTTGAAAAATGGGGCTTAGACTTTGTAGGTCCAATTAGTCCTGCAGCTCGCAACACTCAATCTCGATAAATTCTAGTTGCTACGGACTATGTAACAAAGTGGGCTGAAGCTAAGGCTTCACAAAAAGCTGACGCGAGGACAAGAGCTAAGTTTCTTTTTGAGAACATTATCACAAGATATGGTTGCCCTTTTGAAATTTTTAGTGATAATGGTACCCATTTCATAAATGAGGTAATAAGAGAGCTTACCGCGACCTTTATGATATCCCACCATAAGTCTACACCTTATTATGCGCAAGCTAATGGACAAGCCGAGAGCACCAACAAGACTCTAATCTCTATTTTAATCAAGACGGTAGAAGCTCATCACACTGATTGGGATTTGAAGTTGACATCTTCTCTATGGGCTTATCGTACTGCTTATAAAGTGGCTATTAATTGTACGCCATTCAAAATGGTATACGGCCAAGAAGCGGTTATGCCTTGGGAGTTTTTCATTCCTAGTCTTAGGGTAGCTTCGCAAGAAGGATGGATTGGTAACCCCTTAACCGAGCGTTTGTATATCTTAGAAAAACTAGACGAAGAGAGACAGTTGGCTGTGCAAAATGCTCTTGTGGAAAAGGATAGGAGAAAGAAGTGGTTTGATCGCCATGTGAAGGACAAGGACATCAAAGTTGGTGATAAAGTCCTTATGTATGGAGTACGTAAAGAGAAGAAAAAGTTGAAATATGCTGGTAAAGGACCATATAGAGTATGTGAAATTACCCCACAAGGTACCCTTCGTGTGGAAACTCTTGATGGAGTTGAAACCATTGGATTCCTCAATGGGAGTAAATTCAAAAGATATTATGATCCTTTAAGCCAAGAAGAACTATGGGCCATTCATCAAAAGAAGGCCGCCAAAGCACAAACCGAGTTAAAGAAGATACAAGCTCAAGCTGAGGCTAAGGAGCGACAACAACGTATAAGACAAAAACGAGAGGCTAACCTTGGAATCACAAATGCATTCCACGTGGAAATCGAAGAGGATTGGTTGGACTCTGACACACCTCTACGATACCCTATTGAGTTAAATAGTGCCTATGGAAAAGTGCTATATAACGCCTTATTGGACACGGGTGCTAAATATAATCCGCTATCCTATGGGGTGTGGTGTCAGTTAGGGAAGCCACCTCTATCTGAGAGTATTATCCAAGTCAAGGGTGTCAACAAAGAAAAAACTACGGTTTTTGGAATCTAGCACACTTCTGTCAGTTATGACAATGGAATTATAGCTCAAGACTTTTTGGTCATGCCTACTGGAACTATGGAGGGTAATATAAACCTAGGATGCACGTGGATGATAGCCACCAAATGCACTATTAATTGGGGGACTGGGGGTGTCACAATGCAAAAACCAACTCTTATCCCTACCACTCAAGCCATAGTCCCTGAGATATTGCCTAAGGAAATAAAACCCAAGACATTGCATGTCTAGGAGGTTGAACCATACGTCCCCATAGCCCAACTCTCTAGATCTTCAACTGATGTAGTTGAAAGAAAGCTTGAGACACACAAGAACCATCCTAATATAACAAAGAAAGCATACAAGTGGGTCCCTAAAGCTTCTTTAGTAACCATGGCTGATGCTAAAAAACGGAAGCCTCGTAAGAAACGTCCCACTCGCTCCAAGAAATGTAAGAAAACGTGGCGCTGGATTCCTAAACGACTATTAAAAGCCCAAGGATACTATGATGGAAATGAGCAAATTTGGGTACCTAAACGTAAAATGTGCCCTTCCCTATCGACAACAAACCCATATGAGTCAAACAGTGTAACGCTAAAGCCAATGGCAGACCGTGGGAAGGGAAAGATCACAGAATGCTACACACCTAGTCCAGAGCTAGTTTGGGCTCCAAGGCAAACCCAATTTATTCCACCTAGCTCAGGAAGGGGGGAGTTCCATGAAGCTTCTAGCTCCTCATGTAATACATCCATAGAGGTAAAAGCTTCTACGCAGCCTCCATCTATAGTAATGGACCTCAATGAAGCTACAAAAGAATCCACACCTCCCAGTGTTCAAGAATCACCTGATAAACCACTTCAAGTTCGATCGTGGGAGATTACCTTACCACCCTTGCAACTTGACGAGGCACCTAGGGTAATAGAAAACTACTGGCAAAAATCCTCACCTATTACCAATTGGAACAATTGGTTTCAAAGGGTGACAAGCTCATTTCAAACGGTATGATCTACCCAAGGAAGGGGGGAGTGTTTGTGGACATCCATCCTTCACTTGCTTCCCTCTCAACCTTTCTCCCTGACCTCTTAATCTCCGATCTTAGGGAATGTATATATAAAGCCTTATACTCACAAAAACAAGATAAAAAAGTAAAAGAGCAAGAGCCATCACACCAATCATAAAAACAAATTATGCACAAAAACACGACCCTTGTAATATTTTCACTCTAACCATCATCTATTTGTGTGTACAGATATGGCTAGTACGCTAGAGTCATCCACTCCTGCCTTGGGTGAGAGGTGCCCTCGTTACTTTTCACAAATATTTCACATGGTCTTTCCAGTGCTTGCATGTGAATGGGATTTGATAGGTACGCTAGCATGTGAGAGGAATTTTGAGGAGTTAGAATGGCTGATACGTCTCTTGACCACGTCTGATCCATACTTAGTAGAGAGCGTTTCTCCCATTGCACAAGCCTACCCTTTTGACCAAGATGACTATAGGCGTCTAGTGACCTTTTTAGTAAACATGGGCACCTATGATGAAGAAGAAAATTTACATGACTACACGGATGGCACATATGGTCTCATGGATGATGACTTTGTTTATCTCGACGACGAGAATAGGGGTTTAGCTTTAGGGTTTCCCCCCAACCTCTACAATATCCTATTCCCTTCACTCTTTAGGGGGAGTGCAAATAATTAGGTTAGGGTTCCTTATGTTTTTTGTTGTGTTCAATAAGTGTTGGTACCTTTTCCCACTAATGTGCCTTCTGGAGGTATTCCTTTTGTTTCCTAGTGTGTACACGAGCGTGTTGGTATTGATAGGGTTTGGACCTTCATGGAACCTTTCTCTCGTTCACACTTCAAATCAAGCGCGACCATCAACACAAATAGGTGTTTTATGTCCATTAGCATTGCCCTTATCTTTTTGCATCCATGTTTGTCTGCTTTGATTGTGATTGGTAGCATAATATTCAACGCATTTGCTTAGTATCAAACATTTAATTCAATGTAATTTTTTGTCATAAACACTTGTCTAGGTTTAAAAATCAAGCAGTCCGACTAAGCTAGTTTGACCAAGCTAGGTATTAGAAATCTTCTCTTAATACCATGGGGAATGCCTTCCTAATAAGCAATGGTTACTTAGGTTCTTAATCCGATTTAGGCAGCATTGTGTGAAATGTACTAGGGCTTTCTAGTGGGCTTAACCCTATTGACCTTTAGCTTAAGTATTATAAAGGGAGTTTACTAATGTGATGAGCCTGGGGAGGGTAACAGTGTTATATGACCCCCCAAAGTTACAAAATTAAAATGTTGAAAATGAACAAACAAAAAATCAAAGTGCCACAATGTAAAATTTTAAGCTGGAAGAGAAATCCCTGCTTAAATTGGTACTTCACTCACATGTATCGCCTATGGTACTAGATCCCTAGAGGTTCCCAGTGTGGGTGCTTTTCCTTGAAAAGCAAAAAACCCAAGGCATACAGAATAAGAACACACATCAAAATTGAATCAATGTGAAAAGACTTTGGGGGGTCAAAGAAAAGGTAATCAGTCAGGCGATGATTTCATGAGAAATTCCTTTTATCGTAGCTTAACTACAAGGTCTTCTAGGTATAGCCTCTAGTCAGCCCTCGAACACCAAATACTTGGCTCTTGCGATTAAACAACTTAATTGACCAGAAAAAATTGAGAAGTTACCCACGGTATTAATAGTCGAGCTCTAGTGCCTTTTGACCGTTAAATTAGCGACCCCGGACTTGTTTAATTTTTTACCTTTACATCTGTTTATGCATTTGATTATATTCAATTTAATGTTTATTGCTGACAAATTGTCTAAAATTCTGTTACCAATCACTTTGTCTGTCTATTGCATATGATTTTTAATTGTATATGAGGATGCAATTACTGTGGCAATGTTGTTTGATTTTGCAGTGATTGAAGAAGGCTACGCACATCCATGTCGACTACTCTTCCATCTCGACGAACGAGCTTCAACTGGATAGCTTCCAAGGACGGAATCTACATCAGGAAGGGGGGCATGTTAACCCTCACGGCACACGGACACCCTATGATCTATAAACGTTGTATTATTAAGAGTCAGGTACCGGGCTTGCCGGACCAATAGGAACAGGGTAAGGGTGATCGCCGATGACAGGCGCACTCTAACTGGAATATTCAATGAGTTAGTTGAATAAGTATGGGCGCCCGAGTGTGAATGGGGTGAGCTCATATAAAAGCCACTAAACCTAATTTTTACTCATTCTCTCATTGTGCAATAGAAGCTGCTCTTGCTCCATCTCCACCTTCTCCTTCACCATCTCCTTGTGTATGTGTGTGTACGTGTGAGAGAGAAAGAGAGTGTGAGAGTGTGTGTGTGATCGAACGTTGCGGCGGCACGACGGCGGCGAGGCGTAGCGGCGTCTCCCTCTTCTTCGCGGTGCGAGAATCCTTCATTCGCAACTACGGAGGAACGTGAGTGACACACCATTCTTCCTTTTGAGCTTGTCTGTTGTATGACTGTGTGCTAGGAGCCTTTGTGGCTCGCACACGGCGCGTAGCAAGTCCCTAGCCTTGACACACTTCCATAAGCTCATGGAAAATAAATAGGCCTTTCTAGACCCCATCCTCTTCCTAATGAGGTGCTTGTCTTGCTTGATGACTAAGGTGCTTGAGGTGCCTGATGACTGAGATGCGTAAGATTTTTGAGGTGCTTGATGATTGAGATGTTTGAGGTGCTTGTCATCCTTGAGATACTAGGTTTGTACTTGAGGTGAGAACTTAGCCCAAGCTTGAGGGTGAGAACTAGGCCCAAAGTTGAGGGACTTGAGGTCACACAAAAGTACTCCTTGTGCATTTAAAGTCTCTTCTTCACCTTGTACATGTATGGATTTAGAAAGAGACTGCTTCCTCTTTATGATTTCAAATATTTCTTCATGAAACTCCCTCTTTGCTTTTCCAAGGACCTCACCCAAGGTAAATTCCACCTTACTATTCAAAATCCTCTCTTCCAGAACCTTTTTGAGATCAATTTCTACCTCTATATCAGATTGGAGTTTGTACTAAGGCCACACCCTTTGCTTTAGCTTTTGTTGCATTTTTCTTCTTTTCTTTAGAGGCTTCTTGCATAGGCACTTTGGGGAGAGGCATTTGTTGTGGGGAAGGTGATCTAGGAGGCATTGTGTCATTTCTTCCTACACTCTTCATCACCTGTTTTGAAGTCCCTTCATCCCCATTCTCACACCTATGTTTCTCTTTGACAATGGCCTCATTGGCTTGACATTTGGCAATGTATGCATGTAGTGACAAAGAATCTATAGGTTCATTTCAGCCTATTTCTAGCCGAATGCAATCTCCAGCTTCATGTAAAACATCTATAGTAATTTTATGCTTCATAGCACACTCTATAGCACATGGCCATAGCTCTCCAATACCATTAGATTACTTTTGTCCAACCTTGACTGATTTGTTTTTCTTAATAGGATCCACCTTCAACCCATAGGCGGCTACCTCAACCATTGAGATGGCATGGCTAATAGCCATGTCCTCAACTAGCTTCTTCATCCCACCTTTCTCAAAGTTTTTCCCCAAGAGCTTACTTGTTTCACTTAAGTGGATTTTGCTATCTTTAAAGAAACAAGTTCCTTTGTCAAAGCGTCTTGAAAACTTTCATAATCCCTCCTTGCATGGTCAGTACTATCACACCATATGAATCTATTGACAAAGCCTTCTCTAGTTTGAGGTTATTGCTCTAGAGATTGACCCGATGGTTGCCCCTTCTCTTAGATAGCCTTGTAAGCTTTGACTTTAGCTCTTGAATTCCTTTAACAATATCATCAAGGACGGATTTGTCACTCTTTGGAACCACAATCATAGGCTTTATAGGACTCTCGGGACCACTTGGGACTTGAGTAGGGTTGACTATCATCTTGTCTCTTTGTCGCTGTCACTTAGTTAGCAACGAGATGGCATCTTCAACTTCATTCCAATTAGTCTTTAAGCCTTGTTCCACATCCTTATCCTCAAGTAGTAACTCCAACTTCTCTTGAATATCTTTACTTGTGGCTTGCAAAAGGAGCTTTGTCTTCTCTGAGTTTAGGGTAGCTTTTTCAGTCCTTCACAATTGATCATATTGGCATTCAAATTCCGTCAGCAATTTTGTAGGCGAAAGACCCTCTTTTGACCTAACTACCCACTCAAAAAAAGTCCTCTTTGTCACCCTTTTGGAGTCTTCCATGAAATACTCTTATTTTAAGGCTAATTTTAATGCTTCCCAAGTTTCCCCATTCTCATTTCTAAATCCCCTTACATGCTCTTTGATCTCGGGAACCACACCAAGTTCAAAACTTTGCACTATCTCTGCTTCGGGCACTCGATGAAGCTCCATCTCCTTTACATATCCACCAAGCTACTTTGTTACATATTTACCTTTAAATTGGTACAATTTCTTCACCACAAATTGAAGCGCTTTGGTTGAGGAAAGCTCCCTCCTTTCTGTAGCTTGCTGCTACTGCATAAACACTAGAAAAGCTTGAAACATTTGCATTCTGACTGGATCAAGCTGAACTCCCTCTTCCTCCCCTCACCCTAGCCTATTTTGCATCGGCCTCACCAAAAATCTGTCAAGAAGTTTGCAGTGCCACTAGGAAAGCATCGGGCCTCTGACTGTGAGGATTCGTAGCAAAACTAAGCAAGGCGTTGATGATTTGAAGCCAAAAACACACTCAAATATAACCAAACTCCATCCATGACATCTCCACTTTCAAAAAGAACCACCACTAACTCAAAACTCTTGTGTGTGTGAAGATTAGGTGTAGCCTTGCTCCCAATTGCAGAGATGCAGTGCTCATTTGACTTGTTAAAAAACCTAAAATGACGCTTTGATTCCTCGTTGTGACCATTTCATGGAAGCTTTAGCACTTCATTGAAGAAGACCAAGTAGTTATTTGAGGAGGGGAAGCCCTACCTGGAGCCCTCATAGCCTTGAACATGTAGTGGAAGCAGTAAGGGACTACACTAGCACCCTGTATTGGGATGGTTGTATCTACTTGCTTACATGCCTAAATGAGCTCATTCTTGGCTCTAAAACCTCCCCCTCAGATTGATAAATGATTTAACCATCATTATGAGGAATTCTGAGACTTCTTTTATATTTGTGCACTATTTTTGACCATTTTATGGCCACTTTCAGCCAATTCTTGCCCAAAAATACCCTTTTTTGTTCGTAAAATGCCCAAACGAGCTGGGAAAAATCCCTAAAATTATGGAAAAATCCATTGGTATTAAATTTCATGTTGAACTTCATTTTCCCACTTGGTAAGCACTTTAGACACGTCTTTTAAGCCCAAGCACAAAACCTCCTATTTTTGGCCAAGATCGCCCGCATTCAACTTTCTAGGCAAAACTAGCGTGCCACTTTGAAACACTTGAAATTTGTACATTCCTAAAGAAAACTAGGGTAGAGGAGCCAGTTTAGAGGCGCTGAAATCTTGGCGCCTCTAGCTCCAGCTATACAGAGCCAATCTAGGCGGGGGAGGGTGCGTGTGATGCGTCGTGACCTTGTGCATCTGCAGCAAAAGACTGTAGCACGATCGCTACTCCATAGCTCAAACGCGACAGGGATTTTGAAATCCTTTGTAACAAAAATGGGGGCGAAATAGAAGACGGTTTTGGGGGGTAATTAGAGGCACGAACGCCATCAAGGATTGAACATTCACCAGCACCAATAAGATTCACCCACGTCTGCTCTAAACCGTCCCGGCCTTGGGCTGCTTGTGCACCTAAATTGGAGCCTACTATTGTTAAACAAAAGGGGGGGGATTGTTCCTTAAAAAGGCACCCAGTTTTTTATTGGCTCCTCTACCCTAGGTATGCTTTAATGTGTTAAAACATGCCGCGGTGCCACCTCCCTGACCTCACCTGCCTGGGAAGGTATGTACACGCATGTAACAATGGCATTTATTTTCGCATATATCACACTATGTACATTACAGCATTTGGTCCAACACATTAAAAAGATAAAGAGTGAGCTATATATTTTTATCGTCACATGATGCACATTTCCATGGCACGACATCGTGATGGTGGAAATCATTGTAGCTACATGCATAATGACTTGTTGGTTTGCAAATGGTGCCTAAAAGGCACCAAATAGCCAAAAGAAGTGGTCCCACTTCCTCTGCCTCTTTGACACAAAGGTACTTGTCAAAAATGTTTTCTCTCATTAAAAAATGCCTATTTTTTAGAAGAAATATCCATATGTCATTTACATTAAGATGGCGCAATCATTTCCCAAAGAAAGTCCACTGCATGCGAACATTGTCAAAAAACAGCATTTAGCATGCATGGACATCATTAATATAACTCGACCCCCGGGAGATTCACTCTATATACAAAATGGGACACCCCCCGCTAGCAAACAAGTTTGATAAAAACTCTATATACAACTCATATTCAGGAATATGACACACCTTTGTACGTTTATACGATAATCAATAAGAAAATTATCATACTACTATCTTACATATAAAATTTAGGTCTCACATAATCTAACAAAGTTAAACTAATCAAAGAGTGTGTAGCATAGTGACTCACAACGTACTAAGGAACCCATTCTAATGATAACTAGATGTATTCTCAATGTGTCTTAGTTTGACTTCACTATGTGCTGGATTAACTTGCACTCCTCGTCCAAATTTGACCCATCCAAAGCTTTTGTTAATCAACCCTTGGCATGCTCCAAATCAGCCCTTATCTATGACATGCTTGATGCAAAATTTGATGTGTGACTTGATAAAAAACTTCCCCAAAATTCATCCAAGTTCTACTGCACACTGATAACCAATCATTACAATTAATTGACTCGAATCAAACCCCCCCTCCCCCCATAAATATGATATCCCCTCCCTTATTTTCAAGATTGGGAGTTAAATTATTGGGGGTCTGCCCCTAACTTATATGCTTATGTATCTTGTAAAAAAAACCCCTCCCCCGCACTTACATGGTGCGGTCACTACAACACACTGTGCAAAAATTGAGCAGATATCGACGACTCAAAGCTTTTTTAAAAAGAAAAGGTCCTTGGAATAAGCGTCAGAATCACCATTGGCATCGTATCGTTGGTATATGTACCGATATAGCTACCATCCAAAAAAGAAATGGAGCTTACACCCGATATATGCTCCCCAATATGTGCCAAAAATAATGGCTCCAGATCGACACATATTCCGAGGCTCATAAACAACATTATATCGATACCTATACTGACAACAAAACGTTGTCGGGATATGTGTTCACTACATGAGCCGGACAGGCACCAGGCCTCTGGCTGTGGGAGGTGTGAAAGAGAGAGAACAAGAACAACTGATAACTCTGGTAATCACTGCAATCATCAATTAATTGAATATTACTTTGAGTACAACTTAGTCCTTAGCCAAGGCGGGCTGTTAACAGCACCGTCACTTGGATCAGTTGCTAACTAGGAGTTTAAGGTCCCATTTACAGGATTAACCGGGCCGTTAACGACATCGGACTTAACAAAATGCTAATTCAATCTTTAACGGATGACGGTGATGGAATTTTTCCTTTTTCGCTTTATCTTCTTCAAATACCTCATGGATTTTGCAAGCTTCAATTCAGTTCACTGTCTCGATCATCAAGCTTCAATTCACTCCAGTAATTGGCGTTCTCCTGCTCTTGACCTCTTGATTCTTTAGGTTGAGTCACTTGCTTATGCACGAGAGAGGAATAGCCGTATCCTAATTCAAATCTTCCCTTGCTAGCTTGCTCAAGCTTCGAGAGCTTCTTGGTCAAGCTCCTTGCCCAAGGACTCTCGCCCAAGCTCTCCGGTAAATTCCCTTACTCTTCTTGTCTTGCTTAAGCTCTATTGCTTCCCACTGGCTTCGAGAACTAGAGAGAGAGAGATATTTTCTATAGAAGGAGCTTGCCCCTTCCTTTCCTTTGCTTTCCTTGCCGAGCACAAGCCAAGAGCACCTCTTTGCTTTTGTGCGAGCTCGAGAGAGAGAAAACAAGCTTTGCTTGCTCCGAGGATGAGAGAGAGCGAAGAGGAGCCTGTCTGAGCTTTCCTTCCCTTTTATTTTTCATGATCCTCGCTTCCTCAAGCCTATTTCTTTGCTTTCTTCAAGCTTACTCCCTTGCTTGCTTTGTTCAAGCTTCCCTCCTTGCTTGCCTCAAGCTCTTCTCGCATGCAATGACCTTCTTGTTTTCTCCTCCTCGCTTCTCAAGATCCTGCATGCCCTCTCGTGATCATGGCCGAAAGAGAGAGTGGATTTTCTTGTTTGCTGGTAGCCAAGGATGAGAGCGAGAGAGAGGGAGCTTCGCTTCCTTTTCTTCCTTGCTTCTCCAAGTCTCTTGCCCCCCTTGAGCTCTCCAACCTAGCTCGCACTTCCCTCCTCGAATCCTTCATGCAAAAAGCCCAAGGCTATTAATAGCTTGCCCCCTCCCTTAGCAACAACGGCGCCGTCGTTGCTAGGGAGGCGTAAAACCCCCCCTGCTGACGTGGCAGCCCAGATCTCGACCTGCGCCAAATCCACTCTAGCTGGGACCGAATTTCTGCGAGAGGAGATCCTAAGAAGTTTTCGTTACTACTGCGAGCTCGTCCGAGCCTTCTGCAGCCCGGCGCGAGCCTCCATTCATCTCCCTTCTTCCTGTTTTTGCTGCCTACAGCCGCGCCGTTTTCTTCCTCTCTTGGCTTCAGACTTCATTAACACATAGGGTGGCCATAGTGAATCACCTTGGGCGGGCGACCGTCCGGCTTGCCTTCTTGGGCAGCCACTTGGGTTTAACTGGGGTGGCCCTTGGCTCTTGCTGGGCACCACATTTATCATACATGCCGACTGAGGTATTGCCAAGCAGTATATCTTCCTCCATTGGGCGGCCACATTGGGCCCGAGCGGCCATTAGATTAATTGACTTTGGGCGGCCGGCTCCCTTTAGTTTCCTTTGGACGGCCAATTTATTTGAGTTATGGGCTTTGGGCACCACACTTGGGCACCACTCATGTCATACATCTCGGCCAAAGCATCGCCAAGCACGACAATATTATCGAGAATTTTAATGGCCGGATTACTATTTCGAGAGTGCCATATGCCTTCAATATGCAAGTGTAAGTGATTGCATTCGGAGAGTTTTCCTCTCGTTGCATCTGCTTCAGATAGCCAATTTCCTAGTCCTACCTTGTTGAGTATATCCCGCAACCATTGCATTCCAAGATCCGGTCGAGAGCCAAAAACTCCGAGATGGCACTCCAACCAAGTGGACCGGATTGGTGCGGAACTGGCCCCCGGTAAATCTTCAACAGCTAATAACTTGGCAACCATAAATCCAATCACTGATCTGAAAAGACCGACGCGCTCCACAAAGTAGGCACTTTAGGCCCGTGCATTCATTTCATTTCTGTCACCTCAGCTGCAGTTGCCCAATCGGGTACGGATCTGTAATCGACTCAAACTTCAATATGCCATAACTTCTTCATCGTAGCTCCAATCGACGAGCCATAAAGAAAGGCGGGTAGGGCACTTCAAGCACTACAATTCTAGATCATAAACTTCCATCTGTGCTCACTTTAAGTATAGTCATGTTGGCCCTTTTAAGCCGCATCTGACATACACTAATCATTAAACTTGGCTTGTTAACAAGCCGTGAACACTGCTTACCAAATGTATATGCTTCAAAGAAGCTTAGCTTACATGTCTTGGCTCTTTTTCTCATCATGGAAGCGGAGCTGCACGACAACGTGCAAAAATGTTTTTGGGCAGAGAGGGCTGGTAACTGATGTTGCATGTACTGCAGCAACAGAAAACAACCCTTGTTTCCCAAAGGAAGAGCGCCCAAGAAACCATGCTCCACCTACAGTTTGACGCTAAAGAGCAGGTGTATACATATAAGCAAATTGTAAGAAGAATAGAACCACAAAATCAAAAGCTTAATCATAACAAGTTTCCAAAAGCATATGCATAACGTCGACTCCCAAACCATAGGTACAACGGCATGAATATTTTATAGCCATAATTAAAACATGACTTGAAAACCACAAAACCATAAACATAACCCACTTGCCATACCATAACCATAACTTGCTTGTCATACCATAACCATAGCCTACTTGTCATACTATAACCATAACAACCATACCATCATTGAAAAACCATAACCATAACCTGAATGTCAAACCATAGCCATAACATGATTGTCAAACCGTATTTAGAAAACCATAAACATAATCTGCTTGCCATTATATAACCATAACCATGACATGTTTGTCATACCTTAACTAGTCTTTCTTGGTGGCCTTTGCCATACATAATCTGACAAATTTTGGAGCGCAGCTGGTTACTTGGTTAGTTGGTTGAATTGTTGTCGCCTTGGGTTTGGTTGTGGTGACACGAGAAAATGAGTAGAACCTGTCAATGGGCACCAATAATACCTTAGCTTGTGACTTGATGAGCATTGGAAAGAAGTGGGTCGTGTCGCAGAGTGCTCCATACACCACAAAGAGATACTAAAGAGGGTATTTGAATCGAGCAAAAGGGTTGAAACTTAACCTACTTTGGTGGTTATTTGCAAATTGCACCATTCAACCTAGTAATATTGACCACTTAGTCTCTAGATCATGGAGCCATCTTTGAGACACCCAACTTATTCTCAATCAAGCATACTCAATTAACAGACTGTAAAAAATGAACTACACTACCGACCTAATAATCGTGTACGAATGTCATCCAATTGTGCAAGCCAGTGTACAATGTTTGAGTCAAGCTACAAAAAAGCAATGTGAATAGTTAAACATATTGTCGCATGACATGGTCTTTGTTGGGTGAACATCTTATGATTAACATGAAAATCCTCAATGTGAGGTTGCCATGTCTATTTTGGCGTAAGGTAACTCATGAACGCATCCCCTAAACAAAGGAATTAATGTCCATTTTCTCCAAAAATATGGAAACTAGTTTGAAAACATGTCGGCTTTATATGACTCACAGATCGGTAAAGTAGACATGTCCTATGCCTGGTCTAATGGTCTAAAGGCTGACTACCATGAGATAGTAGTTTCAACATGGTTGTTATGGGTAATTTTTGAGCTATTCTTGGATGCATTTACGGAAATACTACAAGCATGTATTTTACCAATGAGTCATAATGGTAAGTATAAATATGCAGGTTAGATTCAGGTAACTTAGCAAGCATGCAATCCATATGTTGAAAAGATGTGATGGTCACTTGATAGTTTTAGAGAATAATTTCAAAATTGGAGCATGTTTTAATCATCATGTTTTTATTGCTTTTGGATCAACAAATCCTCAGTGTGAGGTCACCATGGTGTTTTCGGTGCATATAGTTTTTAAGAAAAATGTTTACTAAACGGAGGAAATGTTTCCCAATTTTTCAAAAACCTTAGAATGGCTTGTAGCTTACGTAGTATTCATTATTTTGCAAGCTGTACATTGTTTTGGACCGGTTGATAACATAAGGGTTATGATGGTCTGATCTCCACATCTCTCTCTTTCCTTCTTAATATTTTTCTTTTTCTGCCTCTTTCTTCTCTCTTTAGTTTTAGCTTTTTCCTTCTACCTCTTTCTCTCTCTCTCTCTCTCTCTCTCTCTCTCTCTCTCTCTCTCTCTCTCTCTCTCTCTCTCTCTCTTCGTATAGTCTAGTGCTATATGTCCTACTTGGATGAAAATCCGTGGTTAACCTATGTGACCCCCATAATAACATTGATGTTTGTTACCGTTATCTAATAGGGTGTAAATAATCAAGTGAACAATGAGACTTCAGATCTACCCTCTATGATCAAATCTCCCAAAGATATCGTGAACCCAACATTGTAGAAACAAATGTTTCTACCTAATGGGAAACCTAGGCCGATTGCAATAACAGATTTTGTAGAATGTTGTGGTCTGAATCATGACAAATTTGCTAACCAATCATCATATGTACAAAATGTGCACCTTCTACCCACCCTTTTGCATGAACTTACTACCCGTAAATCTCTGCCTAGGAAAGCCATGAAATTTACCCAAAGCACTTATATAGAATGAGGGAGAGTGTGAGAGACTTCTGGTTATGTGTGACAATGATAACAAGTGGGAAAGTAGCTTGGATGCTTAACACCCATTCACTGAGTGTCATTTCTTACTAGAAATCGGTAATGGTGGGTTGACATGTATATATTTTTTCCCTTCATAAAGCTAGGAGTGTCTCATCCAGTTGCCCCCGATGGTTCATAATTCAAAATGGATAATTTAAATGATTGTATTTGACAATTGTACTTGTATTTTGAGATTCAAAAAGCCAAAATATGGTTCATAATTGAGGGGATTTTTATATTATACTCTTACTCTTACTCTCTCTCTCTCTCTCTCTCTCTCTCTCTCTCTCTCTCTCTCTCTCTCTCTCTCTCTCTCCCTTTTTTTTCCAGTTTGGGTTTGATGAGGACATAATTATCAAATGATGGTACTATAAACAATGAAATGTGAGTTAATATAAAAACTCGGATGAATGTTATTAACTTTCAGGTACCAAAAGTATTGTCTTGAACTTGATGTTTTCATCAACTCACATATGTATTTTTGATTGGTGAGCACTAAGAAGTGGGTCTCTCTCGCTCTCTCTCTCTCTCCTCTCTCTTTCTAAATACCTCATTCAATATTGGGCCCATGGCACTATTTGGTGCATGTGAAGAGATTTTAATCCTAGCCATATTGGACAAAAGACTATGACCACAATTTGATGCTTATCACTTATGCCATACCAAGCAATTGAAAAACGTATAAGAAACTTGTTCGTCTGTTCTCCACACACAATAGAAAAAATCCTTTGCGCATGTGAACTCTTCTGCACCATTAGCAAACACACACACATACAAGTGCTGCTTCACTCCCCATACCTGACGCTCACCTTCATACATCACCCAGACTCTTTCAGCTCATTGTCCCTGATTTGCCAATATTCGGCTGCTCATCCCCACATAATGGTCTATATGCTCGTTAATGAACCTGGGTGGTCATGAAGCGTGGTTGTCCATCCCCTCTCCCTGTACATTAGGAAGAGTATGGGGTTTAGCAGGGCCACTTTATTTGCCATGAGCTTATGGAAGTGATTAACATTTTGATAAATAGGCGTATTTCCATGTGTGCAAGAATGGTGGGTGTGAAAGAGATGTGTAAGAGTGGTCAAAGGATGCACTTTTCCCCTCAAAAAGGTGGAAAATTTTATGATTTTCGGCCTTCCATAACCCCCACATATGATCACCGATTTGACCCGGAGATTATAGATCTGCAATCTATGTGTCGAGCTCTTTCCATAAATATGCTATATGATATGGTTTTACCTGCTAGATTCTAAATTCTATTTTGGGGGGAAATTTGAGTTCAAATAAACTAGACGTTTGGCCTATTTGAACTTAAAATTTGTCCTCTGATTACTTTCTTATTATTAAAGGTTTGACTTCTTTAAACTGCCAAATAAAGAGGCCCTCTTAGACCCCATTCTCTTCCTAATGAGTTTGTGGGTATCTGTGAGATTATAATGACGCACTCCTCACACCTACATAGAAGGCTGATTTTTCCATAAGGTAAACTATGAGTTTCATATAATGAAGCACTATACACTATACCATTGGGGCACATCTCATGAATGGTTTTGCAGGATATACACTAAATCTTTGAAGTGTGTAATCGGGTGACACAGCTTCCCACCCTCAATACGCATCGGCACTTGAGGACATGGCAGCCTAGTCCAACAACCATTTTGATGTTTTAACTTTAAAACAATCAATCTAGCACCTTAGTTGAATGGGTGAGAAAGTGTGGTATGACATGAATAATAGTTAGACATTCGGAAATATTGTCTCTAGTTATTCGGTAAGAGATATTGTCCTTTTTTGGGCAATAACTAAAGAACCCTTGATAGTAGGCATGTATCTTTTTCTCTTGGCTCTTAGTATAATGGTATATGGGTTTGATATGACATACTGGTTTTTTCGAGATCAAATGGTAGCATACTCTTATGGCTGTAAAGGATAGAAATTAATGTTTCTTCTTTGAAGTCTAATTAACTTTCTTCGATATCAAAAACTTGTCGCATGACATGGTCTTTGTTAAGTGAACATCTTATGATTAATTTGAAAATACTCAATGTGGGGTCCCCATGTCTGTTTTGGTGTAAAGTAATTATTGAAAGCATCCTGTAAACAAAGAAAATGTTGTCCATTTTCTTCAACAATATGAAAACTAGTTTGAAAACATGTCGACTTTATATGACTCACAGATCGGTAAACCAGACATGTCCTATGCCTCGTCTAAAGGGTGACTACCATAAGATAGTAGTTGCAACTCGGTTGTTATGGGTAATTTTTGAGCTTTTCCTGGATGCATTTAGGAAAATACTACAAGCATTTATCTTACCAATGAGTCATAATGATAAGTACAAATATGCGGGCTGGATATTGTTAGCTTAGCAAGCAGGCAATCCATATGTTGAAAAGATGTGATGGTAACTTGACAGTTATAAAGAATAATTTTAGAATGGGAGCATGTCTTTTATACATCATGTTTTTATTAATTTTGGATCAGCAAATCCTGAGTGTGATGTTGCCATGGTGTATTCCGTGTATAGAATCTTTTCTTAGAATGTCTATTAAACGCAGGACATGTTGCCCAATTTTTCAAAAACCTTAGAATAGCTTGTAGGTTATGTAATATTCACTATTTTCCAAGTTGTACATTGTTTTGGACTGCTTGATAACTTAAGGGTTATGATGGTCTAATCTCCATGTCTCTATTGCTCCTTTTCTTTCTCTCTCTCTTTCCTTCTTACTATAGTTCTCTCTCTCTCTCTCTCTCTCTCTCTCTCTCTCTCTCGTGCGTTATAGTCTAGTGTTATATGTCCTACTTGGGTTAAAATCCGCGGTTAACCTCTATGAACACCATAATAACTATTGATGTTTGTTATCATTATTTGCCATGGTGTTAATAATCATGTGAACAATAAGACCCAAGATATTCCCTCTGTGATCAAATCTCCCAAAGATCCCAGACCCAACAATTCGGAAACAAATGTTTCTACCAAATGGGAAACCTAGGCTGAGAGCAATAAGAGATTTCCCACAAGGTTGTGATCCGAATTAGGCCAAATCTGCTAACCAATCATCATATGTAGATAATGTGCACCCTCTACCCACCCTTATGCATGAGCTTACTACCCAAAAAAAACTGCCTAGGAAAGCCAATAATTTTACCCAAAGCCCTTATATAGAATGATGGAGAGTGAGAGAATTCTGGTGATGTGTGACAACAATTGGCAAGCAGGAAAAGCCGCTTGGATGCCTGACACCCATTCATTGAGTGTCAGTTCTTAATAACTTGGTTGGTTGATAGGTACAGGGTTTTTCCCTTCAAAGAGCTAGGAGTTTCTCATCTGGTTCCCCCCCGTGGTTTGTAATTCAAAATGGATGAATTAAATGGCTGTATTTGACAATTGTACTTGTATTTTGAAATTCAGAAACCCAAAATATGGTTCATAATAACTGAGGGGATTTTTATATTATACTGTCTCTCTCTCTCTCTCTCTCTCTCTCTCTCTCTCTCTATTTCCATGGTTACCTTTGGTCGGTTAACCACCATATCTTGGGTTTTATCTTTTATCTTTGATGTTGCATATTTTAATTATATACACTAATTGTTTACTCAATAGGGTGCTTGGATTGCATCACTTACCCATCTGGGATATGGAACTAACTGTGGCATCCCAATTCCTCCTCTAGGAACTCAATGTATTCTGTCTTGTTTCAAAGGCATTGACTTCCACAAAAGCGTGCTTGATCATGAATGGGAAGTGGTAAAAAACCACACCATCTTTGCCCTTAATGTTGCCTCAATTAATGACTAGCTTAGCCTGCTAGCTTCTGCTAGAAAGGATGATGCAAATGTCACTCTAACCCTTAACACTAGGTTGGTAATGGGACACTTTTATGTCCTATTAAGTGACCATTTTCCTTGAATTATGTCAAGAGTTTCAAAATGGATTTTGAGGTGCTATTTGTCTAGAAAGTTGTCTCATGAGCTGAAAAAAACTCGACATTTTTTTGGAATAACAATTCCATCTTTAACCTTGTCCTTTCACAACATTTCACAACCTAAACTGTGTGAAAAAACGGGTCCTGTTTTTTGCTTTTTTCAAATTTTTGCAACTATACCACTCAAGAATTCATGTTTGTGAGGTCTATAATGCTAGAGAACTATCTTTAGTAGTCCTCAACATATCATGATGCTTCTAAGGAGAAATAAATGCTAAAGTTGTAAGTTCTGACCAAATTACAAAAATTGTCAAATTGTGTTTTTTAGCCAATTTTAGCTCTTCTATGATTTTTTTGGTGGCTTTCATGATATTGTGGTGTGTGGTCGTGTGTCCGACCACCTAGTGTGGGAGGACACCTCTAAGTGATCTTGGAATGTAACCCCACCCTTTAGTATAAGAAGAGGTGCTCTCCTTTGAGAGAGGACACGCTCATTCTGTAGTACATCTCTCACTCACTCTCTAGACTCACGTGACGTGTACGTCACATTGGTGGAGGTGTGGTGTGTGGTCGTGTAGGGTGTGGTCGTGTGTCCGACCACCTAGTGTGGGAGGACACCTCTAAGTGATCTTGGAATGTAACCCCGCCCTTTAGTATAAGAAGAGGTGCTCTCCTTTGAGAGAGGACACGCTCATTCTGTAGTACATCTCTCTCTCCCTCTCTAGCCTCACGTGACGTGTACGTCACAATATCCAATGCAATTTTGATTTTCTATGTCGCATATTGTAACATAAAGCTAATATTCCTTGAGTTTTGGGGCACCTAATACCCTATTTTGCATAGTAGACAATGATGGTTAATTTTTTCAATTATAGAAGAAAACGAAACATTCTAGTATATCAAGTATAGCTTTTTCAATATTGTTAGTTTCTTGTGACAACTACATGCATTTTGTAGGTAGTAGCCATATCTAGTCATAAGGATCAAATTTGGCTAGATATTGAATAGTTTCTATGGGATTCTACAACTCATAATGTTGAACCCAGTTTTTTCATGTTTGTTGTATTTAGCACTTCATCGATAGGTATATACAAGACATGGCAGAGGATAGATCCACTTGGTGGACTATCCTCCACCAAGTGCGGTCTATTCCCAGGGTTGGGGGTGGGCCTCTCTGTCTCTCTCTCTCTCTCTCTCTATATATATATATATATATATATTTATTTATTTATTTATATTTATATATATCTATATATATATTTATATATATATATATATTTGTACGCATCATGTCAACAAATACACAGTGGGATTCTCTCTCTCTCTCTCTCTCTCTCACTCTCTCTCTCTTTCTCTAAATATCTTATTCAGTATTGGGACCATGGCACTATTTGTTGCATGTGATAATATCTTAATCCTAGCCATACTGGAGAAAAGACTATGACCAAAATTCGGTCCTTATCAGTTATGCCATATTAAGAAATTGTCAAACGTATAACAAACCACGTATGGCTTGTCTGTTCTGCACACATAGTAGAAAAAACCTTCAGTGCACATGAATGCTTATGCACCATTAGCAAACACACACACACATACGAGTGCTGCTTCACTCCCAATACCTGACACTCACCTTCATATATCTCCTAGACTCTTTCCGGTCATTGACCACGATTTTCCACTACCCCACATAATCCTCTATATGCTCATCAACAAACATGGGTGCTCATCAAGCCTGGTTGTCCATCCCCTCCCCCTCTAGTTTATGGGTATCTATGAGATTATAACAACGCACTCCTCACAGTTACATAAAAGGCTGATTTTGTCCATAAGGTAATTTTTTTAGTTTGATATAATGAAGCACTCTACACTATACCATTGGGGCACATCTCAAGAATTGTTTTGCACCTTTGAAGAGTGAATCAAGGCAACACATCCTCCCACCCTCAATGCGCATCGGCACTTGAAGACATGGAAGCCACGTCCAACAAACGCGTAAATCATTTAAGTTTATTAGAATGTGTACCCAAATATCATAAGGAACAATAATTCCCTATATAATTTTTATTTTTTTACTTGGAAACAATGAATCTAGCACCTTGGTTTAATGGGTGAGGAAGTGTGGTATGACATGAATAGTAGTTAGACATTCAGAAATATATGTCTCTAGTTATTTGGTAAGAGATATTGTCTTTTTTTGGGCAGTAATTAAAGAACCCTTGATAGCAGACATGTATCTTTTTCACTTGGCTCTCCGCAGAACAGTATATGGGTTTGATATGACATACTCGTTATTTTGAGATCATGTGGTAGCATACTCTTATGGCAGTAAAGGATAGAAATTAGTGTTGCTTTTTTGCTGTCTAATTAACTTTGAGGTAACAAAAGCATTGTCTTGAACTTGATGTTTCCATCAACTCACATATGTATTAAAATTTTTGAATGGTGAGCATTGAGAAGCGGGCCTCTCTCTCTCTCTCTCTCTTTTGTAAATATCTCATTCAATATTGGGGCCATGACACTATTCGGTGCATGTGAAAATATTTTAATCCTAGCCATACTGGACAAAAGAGTATGACCACAATTCGGTCCTTATCAATTATGCCATATTAAGAAATTGACAAATTTATAATAAACCATGGATGGCTCGTCTGTTCTGCACACATAGTAGAAAAAACCCTTTGTTCACATGAACTCTTATGCACCATTAGCAACAAACACACATACGAGCATTGCTTCACTCCCAATACCTCACGCTCGCCTTGATACATCTTCCAGACTCTTTCCGGTCATTGTCCGCGATTTGCCACTACTGGGCAGCTCATCCCCACATAATCCTCTATATGCTCGTGAACGAACATGGGTGCTGATCAAGCCTGGTTGTCCATCCCCTCCCCCTCTAGTTTATGGATATCTGTGAGATTATAACGACGCACTCCTCACAGTTACATACAAGACTGATTTTGCCCATAAGGTATATTCTTAGTTTCATACAATGAAGCACTATACACTATACCATTGGGTCACATATCAAGAATTGTTTTGCACGGAATTCACTAAAACTTTGAAGTGTGTAATCAAGGCAACATAGCCTCCCACCCTCAATGTGCATCGGCACTTGAAGACATGGAAGCCACATCCAACAAACGCGTAAATCATTTGAGTTTATTGGGATGTGTACCCAAATATCATAAGGCACAATAATTCCCTCATGGTAAATATATAATTTTGATTTTTTTAACTTTAAAACAATTAATCTAGCACCTTGGTTTAATGGGTCAGAAAGTGTGGTATGACATGAATAATAGTTAGATATTCAAAAATATATGTCTCCACTTATTTGGTAAGATATATTGTCCTTTTTTGGGCAGTAATTAAAGAACCCTTGATAGCAGGCATGTATCTTTTTCACTTGGCTCTCAGTAGAAGAATATATGGGTTTGATATGACATACTCGTTTTTTGAGATCATATGGTAGCATACTCTTATGGCTGTAAAGGATAGAAATTAGTGTTTCTTTTTTGCTGTCTACTTAACTTTCAGGTTGCTTGAACTTGATGTTTTCATCAACTCACATGTGTATTTAAAAGTTTGAATAGTGAGCACTTAGAAGTGGGTCTCTCTCTCTCTCTCTCTCTCTCTCTCTTTAAATATCTCATTCAATATTGGGACCATGGCACTACTCGGTGCATGTGAAAATATTTTAATCCTAGCCATACTGGACAAAAGACTACAACCACAATTCGGCCCTTATCAGTTACGCCAAATTAAGAAATTGACAAACGTATAATAAACCACGGATGGCTCGTCTCTTCTGCACACATAGTAGAAAAAACCCTCTGTGCACATTAACTCTTATGCACCATTAGCAAACACACACACATAGGAGTGCTGCTTCACTCCCAATACCTGATGCGTGACTTCATACATCTACCATACTCTTTTTGGTCATTTTTTGTGATTTACCATTATTCGGTAGCTCATACCCACATAATCCTCTATATGCTGGTTAACGAACATGGGTGCTCATCAAGCTTGGTTTTCCATCCCCTCCCCCTCTAGTTTATGGGTATCTATGAGATTATAACGACACAGTCCTCACATTTACATACAAGGCTAATTTTTTCCATAAGGTAAATTCTTAGTTTGATATAATGAAGCACTATACACTATACCATTGGGGCACATCTCAAGAATTCTTTTGCACAAAATTCACTAAACCTTCGAAGTGTATAATCAAGTCAACATAGCCTCCCACATCGGCACTTGAAGAGATGGAAGCCGCATCCAACAAATGTGTAAATCATTTGAGTTTATTGAGATGTGTACCCAAATATCAAAAGGCACAATTCGGCCCTAATGGTAAATATATAATCTTGATTTTTTTAGTTTAAAACAATCAAACTAGCACCTTGGTTTAATGGGTGAGAAAGTGTGGTATGACATGAATAATAGTAAGACATTCAAAAATATATGTCTTCAGTTATTTGGTAAGAGATATTGTCCTCTTCTGGACACTAATTAAAGAACCCTTGATAGCAGGCATGTATTTTTTTTCACTTGGCTCTCCGTAGAACAATATATGGGTTTGATATGACATATTGGTTTTTTTGAGATCATATGGTAGCATACACTTATGGCTGTAAAGGATAGGCATTAGTATTTATTTTTTGCAGTCTAATTAACTTGCTTGGATATCAGAAACTTTTCGCATGACATGGTCTTTGTTGGGTGAACATCTTATGATTAACTTGAAAATCCTCAATGTGAGGTCGTCATGCCTATTTAGGAGTAAGGTAAGTATTGAAACTTGGTTGTTATGGGTAATTTTTGAGCTTTTCTTGGATCCATTTAAGGAAATACTACAGGCATGGATTTTACCAATGAGTCATAATGGTAAGTATAAATATGCGGGCTAGATTCTCTTAACTTAGCAAGCAGGCACTCCATATGTTGCAAAGATGTGATGGTAACTTGAGAGTTATAGAGAATAATTTTAGAATTGGAGCATGTTTTTTATCATCATGTTTTTATTACTTGTGAATCAGCGAATCCTGAGGGTGAGGTCTCCATGGTGTATTCTGTGTACATAATTTTTTTTAAAAATGTTTACTAAACGGAGGAAATGCCGCTCAATTTTTCAAAAACCTTAGAATAGCTTGTATGTTAGGTAGTATATACTATTTTGCAAGTTGTACATTCTTTTGGACTGGTCGATAACTTAAGGGTTATGATGGTCTAATCTCCATCTCTCTCTGTCTCTCTCTCTCTCTCTCTCGATCTCTCTCTCTCTCTCTCCCCCCCTTTCTATCTATCTCTCTCTCCCTTTCTTTCTCTCTCTCATTCCTTCTTAATATTTTTCTTTTTCCCGCTCTTTCTTCTCTCTTTACTTTCAGCTTTTTCCTTCTACCTCTGTCTCTCTCTCTCTCTCTCTCTCTCTCTCTCTCTCTCTCTCTCTCTCTCTCTCCCCTACTTGGGTAAAAATCCGCAGTTAGCCTGTGTGACCCCCATAATAACCATTGATGCTTGTTGCCATTATCTGACAGGGTGTTAATAATAAAGTGAACAACGAGACCCCAGATCTACCCTCTATGATCAAATTTTCCAAAATAATTGTTGACCCAACACTACGAAAACAAGTGTTTCTACCTAATGGGAAACCTAGGCCGAGTGCAATAAGAGATTTCCTAGAAGGTTGTGGTCCGAATTAGGCCAAATCTGCTAACCAATCATCATATGTAGAAAATGTGCACCCCTAACTGTCCTTATGCATGAACTTCCTACCCGTAAATCTCTGCCTAGAAAAGTCAATAAATTTACCAAAAGCCCTTATATGGAATGAGGGAGAGTGTGAGAGATTTCTGGTGATGTGTGACACCAATAACAAGCAGGAAAATCCGCTTGGATGCCTATCACCCATTCAATGAGTGTCAATTCTTACTAACAATCGATAATGGTTGGTTGACATGTATAGATTTTTTCCCTTCACAAAGTTAGGAGTGTCTCATCTGGTTCCCTCGCTGTGGTTTGTAATTCAAAATGAATGAATTAAATGATTGTATTTGAGAAATGTACTTGTATTTTGAAATTCAAAAACCCAAAACATGGTTCATAATTGAGGGGATTTTTATACTATACTCTGTCTCTCTCTCTCTCTCTCTCTCTCTCTCTCTCTCTGTGTGACTCAAAGAGTGTCCAAAGAAAAACCTACAAACAAAGCTTAGAGTTGCTTCTTTGGGAACTTGTGAACTGCTTGTGGAGAAAATGGAAGTGCCTCTGAGAGAAATCAAGGAACATAGACTGCTTTTTTATTTACGCAAACTGATTTTTTATTTTATTCACTTGGTAACTTTTCACGCCCAATTGTTTTTTATTTAGAGATTTTCATTGTAGTGATTTTTTTCTTAAATTTAAGTCTACTGCGACATGGTGGCTTTTGCGTTCATATACTGCTGAGAGAGCCTTGAGCTCACCAAGTAGCCATAATACCATACCATCATTGCAAAGCCATAACCATAACCTGATTGCCAAACCATTACTATAACATGATTGCCATACCATCATTGTAAAACCATAACCATAACTTGATTTCCAAACCCTAACCATAACATGATTTTCATACTATCATTGCAAAACCATAAACAGAAGCGTGAAACTATACATGTATACAATGGACGAGTACTACTATATCGGAAAGACCACAACTACAAAAAACATATATGGAGGATGTCATCCTCATGGTCATGCCTCCCAGTCGACGGCCTCTCCCTCATCTTGCAGCTGGGTTAAAAGGGACACAAGTTCATGGTTGTACCCATACTTCTCCTCTTGGCATGTTGGAGGGCGCTTCATCGCAACTTCTTACAAAATTATGGTTTAATCATAAAAGAAATACTCAAATAACATATACATTTTTGAGAATTTATATCATACGTATAATGCTTACAAACTCATGCCGAAGAGTGTCGTAGCCTCCACTCCTAAATTGTGACACTTCAACAAAATCCAAACGTGCTCTAGTTGCATCTCTTTGCTCTTGAAATCTCTCACGGTTTTCTTGTGTCTCTCGTGCAATCCCTACTTACTCATTTGCATCCAACCATGTCGGATTTGGACTGCCATCCTTGTATCTATCTCTCGTCTCTGACCGACGGTGTGACATTGTGGAGAATGCCACACTCAAAATCCAGTCATCCGAGATTGGATCGTACCCCTCTGCAGGCCTGTACTCTGTGTGAATGACCTTGCCAGTGTAATTCTTTCTGTCATCATCTTGATTGCTCAAACAAGA
Source organism: Adiantum capillus-veneris (assembly GCF_014529385.1). Taxonomy (NCBI): domain Eukaryota; kingdom Viridiplantae; phylum Streptophyta; class Polypodiopsida; order Polypodiales; family Pteridaceae; genus Adiantum; species Adiantum capillus-veneris. The sequence goes on from NC_140939.1 coordinate 15,717,737, forward strand.
CACCCTTGCATCATGTCATTTGTAGTGGTTGTAGTCGAGTGCCTTTGTGGTTGTCACAGTGGTCATACTTCATTGAAGCCGTTGGTGCAAAGTTCATATATACAAGAGCATGAGCATGTGTGCAAATTATGGTGGTTGTAATTTGAGTATTTTGAGCTTATGGACTGATTTGTGAGAGTGTTTGGTAGTGGTTATGAGAGTGGGATGCGTGTTGATGAGTAGGTTGTGTGTGTGTGCATGTGTATATGTGCGTGTGTGTGCGTGTGTGTGTGTATGGAAAAAAAAAAGCAATTTTCAGCTATGGAGTGTTTGGGAAAGGCATGAGAGAGAGAAGAGTGTGTGTGTGTATGTACTCTTTGTGTGCTAAAAATAGGATGTTTTCAGCTTTGTGTGTGTGTGTAAGGATATAAAGTTTTTTTGTTGGTCTGAGAGAGAGAGAGAGAGAGAAGGGACAAAAAAGTAAAAATTTCAGCCAAGAGAGAGAGAGAGAGAGAGAGAGAGAGAGAGAGAGAGAGAGAGAGAGAGAAGACAAGGAGAGGGAGGGCTCCATGGATGGAAGAGGACAAGGTGGAGAGAGGTGATAATGAGAAAGAGGCCCCCTTTATTTGATTTTGTTAGAAGATGGTGGCCATGGTTATACAAACCATTGAGTGCCCTCCTTATTTACCAATATAGTTCTGCTTCGATGAAAGCTTTTACTGAGGATCTTGTTTACCTTGACCGTCAAGTGGTCTTTCACACACCCTGCACTTGAGAATTTTGGAGAAGGGGGGTTTTCCATATAGAGAGATGTGGGCTGAGTTCAAAAGGAGGCCCTCATTAGCCCTCCCCTTTAAGCTAGAGGCATTTATGCCTCTAGCTCTGTGTTTGATTCTTATTCATTTGAAGGGGAGGAGTCTCCCTCCTCAGGAAAATCCATCATAGGTACTTGATCAAACCTTAAAAAGTACTTCTTGTGTTTTGTGAATTTTACCATCTACATCCATTAGTAGATAGCTGCCATTATTGTAGCACTTTCTAATGACAAATGGCCCCTCCCATCTAGGTGAGAACTTATTATCCTTCCTAGTGTCAAACCTGTTATCATACCTTAGAACCAATATACCTTTCTTGAGACCTTTTGTTGAAGGTGAGGCATCGTTTCTCTCCTTGAACTGTTTACTAGTTGATAGCCTCTTCTCTATCTAGTTGGAGCCTTTCTAGATCTAGAATGTGGTTGTGGAGATGAGTATTAGGGTGTTCCATCTACCTAGCTAGCACTCTCAGACTAGCAAATTGAACTTCGATGGGTAAAATGGCCTCCTTACCAACACAAAGTGATATGGTGTAAATCAAAGGGATGTGCAAAATGAAGTGCGATAAGCCCAAAGTGCAGCCATAAGGTGCTTATCCCAGTCACTTTTGTGATTTTTTACATGTTTAGTGATGATCTTGTAGATCATACCATTTACCTTCTGCACCAAACCGTTGCATTGTGGGTAGTAGGGAGCTGAGTGTCATCGTGAAATGCCCAACTTTTCCATCAGATCTCCTACTAGGTCTTGTGTAAAACCTGGTCCCCTATCAAAAATTATCTCAGGAGGAGTTCTAAAATGACAACAAGTATTTTCAAATAAAAACTTTGCTACTTTCTTAGCTGTATTCTGGGTGGTAGACACTACTTCAACCCACCTGGTCATGTAGTGTACACCCATGGTGATATACAATTTACCTGATTCGGACCTTGGCATAGGCCCAAGAACATCAATTCCCCATTTCGTGAATGGTCCATAAGAGATTATAGGAGTTTGTGGCTCAAATGTTATTCTCCTATCCCCTGCTTTCTAACATTCTTGCATGTTTTACACCATTGGTACACAAAACTCTGTAAACTAGGCCATACAAACCCAACTTGTAGGATCTTTCTATTAGTGATGTCAAGTGCAAAGTGTCCTCCACAAACACCATCATGGAAACCTGAAATGATTTTGGTGATTTCTCTATAGAGAGGTACATGCATAAGAATTTGATCCTCCCCCTTGCAGTAGAGGTCATCATTGATAAGGCTGTATTTTGTTGCCTTTCACACAAGCCACTGCTTTTGGCCCTTGGTGAGATCTCTAAGACACTCTCTTGTGTCTAGGAGACTCATGATGGTAGGCATAGTGTTGCTACCTTGGAAGAGAGGAAACTTCAACTTGATCTCACCCACTGAAACATTATTTAGTTTTTCTATAGCTAGAGCATTTTCTTCTTGATTTTTTTCTTGAGGCACGTGATGTAATTGTACAACTTGAAACTTCCTAAAAGTTTCTTAACTTTGCGCAAATGGCCTAGCAAGCTATGATTTATGGAAGCCCAAGTTCCTTGTATTTGTTTTAGTAAAAGAATGGCACCACCAAAAACGTTTAATTGAATGCCTCGTATCACACACCACTCTGACCCAAGAGTTAAGGCTACATATTCTTCCTCATTGTTAGACTGAGAATCTAAGAGATGCCCAATGAATAAAACCTTATCTCCTTGCTCATTGAAGATGAAAATGCCAGCTGCACCTTTGTCCAATGTCCTCTCGTAGGCTCCATCAAAGTAAAGAGAGTGAGTCCCCTCTACCTTAGGGACCTCCAACACAAGTGTATCTCTTTATCATTTGGATTTATCTTTAGCTTCTTTTCATAGTGGCGATGAGTGAGGATGCCTCCTAGGCTGGCCCTTGTGGAGTTCTCCACTTGCATTGTGTAGTCAAACTCTTGCATCCTTGTGAGCCATTTGGAAATCCTCGAAGAAACATCCATGTGCTGCATTACATAAGGAAATACTTCTTCCATTGGTAAAATTATGAATGGTCTAGACAATAAATAAGAGAGACATTTTGTGGTAGAAAAAATTAATGTAAGCACCATGTGCTCCACTACCATGTATCCCTTTTTTGATGGAGTTATCATGCGAGTAGAGAAATAGATAGGATGCATGAAATAAGTTTAAGGATTCTTTTGCATTAGTACCGCCCCAAGTGTGTCATTTATGACACTAGGGTTTACATAAAATGGATCCTCCCACTTTGAAGGTGCAATGGTGGGAAGTGAGGCTAGAAATTTTTTTACCTCATTGCATTGATGCTCATTTTCTTCATTCCAAGTGAAGATATATTGATGGGTAACTTGCTGTAAAGGGAGAACCACTTGAGAGAGTAGGTGAATAAACCTACTCAAATACCTCAACTTTTGAAGAAAAGAGATGAACGGCTTTGTTGTGGTGGGAGAAGTCACATCCACCAAGTCTTGAACCTTGCTTGGGTCAACTTCAATGCCCTTGGCAGAGATCACATGTCCAAGAAGAGTAGCCTTGATTTCACCAATGTGGCATTTCTCCACTTGGAGTTGGCCACCCAAAGCTTGCAACCTGGCTAGATGTTCATAAACTTTCTCCAAATGAAGAGAGAAAGAGCTCTAGATACAAAAGTCATCAATAAAAACACAGATTGATTTTCCAAAGAATGGTTAAAAAACATACGTCACATAGTGCTAAAAAATGATTGGAGCATTGGTGAGACCAAAAGGCATAACTCTGTAAGCAAAACATCCCCATGGTGTGATGAAAGTAGTCTTATTTTTATCTTCTTCAATGATGATTATTTGGAAGTATCTTGAGTAGCCATCACATGCTGTGTAGTGCTCATGTCCTGCTACCTCACAAATAATTTCATCTTGGAAAGGGAGAGGAAAATGGTCCCTCTTTGTGGCTGAATTAAGGGGCTTGTAAACAACAGAAACCCTCCACTCACCATTCTTCTTTGGTGTGACTACCATTGGAGAAACCCACTGAGTCTTCAACGGGATAGATGAAACCTACTTGTAACAATCTCCTCACCTCCTTCAGCAAGGCCTCTTGTTGAATTAGTCCTAACCGTCTGAACATGGGCACTACATGTTTACTTCCCTTCTTGAGCTTGATGTGGTGCTCTGTTATGGAATTGATATTTATCCATTTATTGCAGTGGACAGGTGGCAAAAGCATTACCAGATAATGGATTATGCGGAAGGATATTATATTTTTATGTATATTTGATTATTCAAGTGCTCTTTATGATCTTTGGCCATTTATGACCATCCTGCCAGTTTGTAACCAATTTGACCATTCAAGAAATCCATAAAACAAATACGTGCAAGAGGAAAAGGGTCACTCTTGCACGGGGGGAGATTGCACCCATTGCTTGTGTCTTTCTTCTCTCTTCTCACCTCTTCTCTCTCGACGTGCCGGTGTAGGACTCCGCTGTAGGAGGTGTGCCTGCAAGTACCCTTTCACTCTATCTCGCTCTCTCTTCTTTTTTGTTCGTGTACAATTTGATTCTATGCTCACAGGATTTGTCAAGTATGCATATTGAGGTGTTTTATTATTTCTATCATGCTATTCAAGGTATTTTGCAGGGACGCTGTGCTTTCCGGCTGTAGCAGTGGTATCAGAGCACAGACCATCGCTCTTGGCAAGATAGGGATTAGGGAGAACATGACAAATTTGGAGCTAAGTACTTTTTTTAAAATTACTCATTTTTATTAAATAACGACCTTCATGCATGTATTAAATAACTATTGCAATATGTATTTTACCTAGAGTGCTTACATGTGTGTTGGAAAAGGTAGGTGTTTGAATAGTCAAAATCACCAAAAGTTGTAATAGGTTTGTGTATAATCGCCAAGATATGGATATGTTAATAGAAGAAAGGGAAGCACAATATCATATTGTAAGTAAGTATTAGGTTAGATATCGGAAGTACATAGAAAATTTCAATGTTCTGTGATAGCATAGGACCATGAACACTCAGATTAGGAACTTGATTAACATTAGCAGCATGGGAACCATACACCAACTAATTGTGGATAGTGCATTAAGGTGTTCAAAAAAGTTTTCTGGCTCAAGACTCCTCGACACTCAAACCAAAGCGTGTGATTACTGGCTTCACCATAACTGTAAGGACGTCGTGAGAAAAGCTATCCGACAACAGACTAGTGCTCACCGTTCATAGATTGGGTGGACCTCTGCTAATTAGAGAGAGAGAGAAAAAAAAACTGCACTGAGGCAAGGTCGCCCTGGGCTCGGGCCTCTGTGGGTCGGAGTGGAGGCAAGACAGGGTGGGCCTCTAACCTCATCAAATAGTTGAATCGGGCGCTCTATAGATGAAATGAGCAGCGAGTCAAAGATGTTGTCTAGTAAGGGTGATGTAGTTCTAGCCATTAATAGAATTGGGGATCTTATTTTAGCAGAGTTTGCAATGAACATAGGACGGGAGGTTCAAGGGAGGAAAATAGGGGAAGAGAGAGGTAGTAGATTGGGCAGAGAAGGCATAGAGAGAGATTGCTAGCAGGCACAAAGGAAAAAGAGAAAGGGATGCTGTTAGAAGCTGGACACACCCCACGGCATCTAACTACTCAGCGGACTATTATTTTTGTAATTATTCATTCATTGAGGAAAACCCGATTTTTCACCTTGTAAATATTGGGACTTACAGAAGTTTCCAGATTGTATTCCAGTTTTGATAGTTAGATTGAATAGATGGTTGATTTTGGAACTTTAGGGTTTGAGAAGTTGTAAGGTATATATACCACTTTTTGACCTTAATGAAGCACCTTTTGTCATTTTAAAAAATAAGTTTGAAGTCTGTGAGTGAGCGTACTGTGTATGAGAGAGAGAGTGTGAGCTTCGTCTTGATGCTACATGTGCTACGGTGGTCGGAATCAAGTGTGAAGAAGTGCAGCGTGCTGTCCCCGACCAGAGCTACGCGCCGATACCAACATTGCGCGCGTACAGTCCGGTTTGGGTGAGCATACACTATCTAATTTCGCATTGCAACATATCCACCCGTTCACATTGAGTAGAACTACACATTAGGCACTTCAAATTTCGGAACCAGAGACCTGCAGATTTCGGCCAGACATCCTACGTGTTTCTGCACCGGGTGTTTTGGGTCGTGATTTTGGTTCATAGACCTTAGGGAGAGCGGCCTACAGGTATTAGTAGGGTCTCCTTCAAGTTCTATGGTGTTTTGAAAGTGTTTGATGGGTGTTCGGCTCTAGCAAGCGTTGTAGGAAGTTTCCTCTTTTGTACTCTTGAAGGCTGTGACTTAGACAATTGGTAGAGACCTCTATAGGAATTAGTTAAGAGTCGGTTGAGTGTAGGTGGACACCTTATGCTTTCTTCCATGCACCTGCGGGTCAAGCTTTGTACTTAGCTGACATTACTTGTTAGGTGAGTTCTCGCTGTGCTTACGTCCGTCGCGGCGTACTTGTCTAACATTTGCGCCACTGCCGGGGATAAAAACCTTAGGTAGGTGACTGAGACTAATCCTTGAGGATTGAGATTTTTGGCTTGCCAAGAGTTTCGCTTTACATTTAGATAGGATCAGAGGGTGGAGGACTCTCTAGGTCTTAGAGGGAGTTTAGGAAGCGTGTGTCTAGCCTAGATCCTTCGACTTAGGTAGAGGAGGTAGACTTAGGTAGTTTTAGGTAGTAGTCGAGTTCTAGAGTAGGATTTGGAGTGGTAGAAGCGGTGAGAGGTGAGCTTGAGAGTCAGGAGAGGCCAAAAAGCAACCAAAAACACCATTATCACCATTTCTTCATGATAGGTAGGAGTAGAGTAAGTAGGACATCATGATTCACATCTAGAGCATTTCATGCATGTACACTTGCTTGGTAGAATCATTACAAGATTGTAAAAGACGGAAAAAGACGCAAAAGTGTGGTTGAAAGCCTAATTGAAGTCCAAAAGTTACTGTGAGTGTTTCTGATATATCTACAGAGCATCAGAAGCATTCCTGTCAGAAAAAACTTTAATTTTAAGCTAGGAGACATCCTACGTGTAGGATGTCTATAGGCCAATCTGGGAGGAATTTTGGGATTTTGAGTTGACCAGTATGTTCAGAAGGTAGGGTTTACCCTAATTTCAACTAGAAAGGGGAAATTTGGCCATATCTTGATAGGATAATGCCAGATAGACTGAAATTGCTAGACATCCTACCCAAATAGTGCCAAACATTGACTTGAGACCAAAACCATAAGATGGCTACATGAGTGTGTCTTGCATGATATATTGAGTGACTGAAAGGGGTTTCACCTCATTTGGGTAAGAAAATTGGGTTCAAAGTGGACTTTAGCACTTTCGATTGAAAAAGAAAAAACAGCTGAAGTTTGGGACTTTTGACATCCAAATCAAAATCTAAGCATACCACTAGAATACTGACATCAAGGGGAAGCTGTGGGACAAATCTGGGGTCAAACAGGCCAAAAAGACATCCTACGCGTAGGATGTCTTCTGAGTGATTTGGGACTCCAAACTGAATTCTGAGTATACCAAAGTGATCAGCAACTCAAGGGGAGCTTAAGACTTGAGTTTAAAGCCATTCTGAAGAAAAAGACATCCTACGCGTAGGATGTCTAATGCAAGAAAATGAAGCCAGTCTTTGACTTTGGGCATTGCAAGGTGTTATATAGCCTAAAGCAAGCCTGCTAGTCAATTTTGGTTCAATTTGGAGTTGATTAGACTGGTCAATACCATCAAGAGGCCGTCGGAATAGATTTCTGACTCATTGACTAGCTAATAGGTGCCCAAATCAAAAAGTAAAAGCAGCTGTAAGCTCAGCACAACAAAGAGAAACAACAGTGCAAAAATTCAGGCAAAACATAACAGGAGACATCCTACGCGTAGGATGTCTATTGGGGCATGTTGCAGAGAAAATTTGACATGGCCTAGACAGTGAGGTTCCATTTGGCTTAAGGGTTCTAGAACTTCTTTCAGAAGTGAATTTGGACCTTGTTTGCCCATTTGACAAAGCAAAGACTGAATTCAGACTTTTTCGCGTAAATTGGCCAACATCAGAGGGAAGTATTGTTCTAGATTAGCAAGCCTAATCCAGAACATCAGCAATGTATAAAATATAGTAGTGGTTGAGATTAACTCTCCAGTTATACCAATCATTACTAAGATAACCTCTAGCAGATAAATGCTTTGATTCAATTTCCGAAATTAAAACGCTTGTGTACAGGTATATTCAGCTTTAGGGCAAGAAGTTGTGCAGAAACTGACCCATTGCCAGGTGAGTGGTTGAATTTGTGATAAATTTCATTGATAAGTTGGATGAATTTAAGATCAGGAAGATACATTGTTAGAGACCAGAAGGTGGCATGTGACCAAGGTAGCTTAGTGTCCACTGAAGAGAGTGTAACTTAGGCAAGGCTAGATCCGCTAGCACCGATTATTGAGGAAGGTAGTGATACTGACACTTCGTCAGACAAATCTTTCTTCATGATGGGTAGTCAAAAGCCAGGAGGTTTCACCTATGATGGACCTATGCAAGGAGGAAGCACCTCCCAAAATCCTTTGAATGATTCTAGGCTCATGGTGATCTTCTTAGAGGGAACAAACTCAAGAGGAGCCCTAGTCTATTCTGACTATCGAGGCCGCAAGTGCATTTGTATCGAAGAGAGGCCAGCACAAAGATTGGAGATAATCCGAGTGTATAATGATGGAGATAGATTCCGAGATGAAAAGGGGAACCACTATTTAATAGTTAGCAACCCTAAAGATTACAACAGATATGGAGATAACGTGGCAAATGGGAAAATGGTTTCAGAAACTCAAGAACCGGAGCTATTTTTATGTATGATAAGAAAACAACCAGGATTCCAACTTATAACGAGAATGTGGGAATCTACAAACATGAGAGTGAGGGTATTGTCTCTTACTTTCGCAGTAAAGAACCATATGTAAACAAACTAAGCAAAGTCAAGGTTCTCTACTTATTCTCTTATGAAAATGCTACGGGGAAGGGCATATTTTTTGTTGATAGATACGGGCGATAATACCAGCGTATTCTCCCAGAGGAAGTAGAAAGAGAAACAGGACCAGGAGCATTAGCATATGCCCCTGAGGAAATGCCGAGAGCCGTCCACACCCCAAGCAAGTCAACAAGTCCATTTTCAGATGAGTATGACACTACCTCACATTCCACCAGACCGCAAGCATTTAACAACCAAGACCAACCAGCAAACCAGCCATCATTGCAGGCATGGCTTCGATAGAGTGCAACAATGGAACCAGACCGAAACCGAGAAGGTTATCAAGCCGCACGAGGGCTCAGGGATTTGCAAGAACGACCACACTATTCAAGGTATCAAGCAGAGAGTAAGCCAAAGACACAAGGGTTGACCGATCCTGGAGGACCACCCATGGAACGAGTTCGAAGAGATGAACCACCTCTAGCAAGAATCGTTAGAAATTATGGCTTAGGAGCACTGTTGGGAGAGGAACTAGCCTATTAGAGAAGGCCTGAGGAGGTGTATTGGCTTGGACGGGGTGATCCAATGATGAGATTTGTAGACCATCGCAAAATTAGACCTTCTCAAGTGCAAAAATGGGTAAACAAGAAATACACAGGAAACAGAGACCCAAGAGATCATGTAGCAGCCTTTGTGCGTGTAATTAGAGCCGAAGAGGTGTTAGATTTTCCTACCCAATTTGCAGGATTTGGACTAACCCTAGAGGATGATGCTGCAGCTTGGTTTGACTTTGTGGAGCGTAGAGACTTTGAGTCGATGGAGGAAGTGTTTGACGAGTTTATTGAGGAATTCTCTCAAAGAGGAATACCGTCTCACAAATCCATAAATTCAAACAAAAAGATGGAGAATCTGTACGGAAGGCAGCCCTAAGACTAAAAAGATATGTTAAGTTCTGTCGTGTTGAATAACTGCCAACTCAGTCCAGACTTATGTTGATATTCATCCAAGGACTAAGGAATGCAGATCTCCAGAAAGACTTACATATGAAGAGGAGCACGACGTTGAATGAGTTGACCAAGGAGGCTTTGTACCTTGTGGACAATTGTGTGGTCTACAAAGAAGGGGAGTTCAAGGACCTTGATGACGATTCATCTTTACAGCAAAGTGGGAGCAAGTCTTCCAAGACAACACTGAAAGGAGAAATAGCGGTAAACCAGGAGCAGCTCGTAGATGAAGTGCTAAAAAAGATCAACTTGTACGCCAAACCCCAGGCTAAACAGCCCAAGTGGTGTGCTATTGAACAAAAATGGACAAACCATGGGACCGAGGAATGTTATTATAACAAGGGATATGTGAGAGAGAGACCTTACACTCCCCGAGCTCCAGTAGCTTCCCCTCAAGTACCACCGATGCCCAGATATCAAGCAGGCAACTTACCAGGACCTGTAGGTTTAGAAAGACCACAATCGGTGTTGGGGCAACAACCACCCCTACCAGGTTTACGACCAGTTGGTATAAGACACACACCAACGTACTGAATCAGAAGAAAAGGCTTTGGTGCCTATGCATGCATATTATGAAGATCCCAATGGATATGCGGAAAACCCTGTCTACTATCCACCGGAAGAACTCTTGACACTAGAACCATGGAGCATGATAGGGAATCAAGGACCGCCAACTGCTGCACATGCCGCAGGAGAAGGAAGATATAGCTTAGATGAACGAACATTGTTGTTCATAGCCAATGGAGGCGTGGGCGGACAGAGACAAGCTTACCAACAAAGAGGGGCTCAGGGAGCACCTCAACAACCCAAGGGACCCTGTTATAAGTGTGGCAGAGACCATTGGCTGAGAGACTGTCCTCATGATAAAATCATTAGAGTCAATGCGTTGATAGCTATTTTTCGGCTCTTTGTAATTGCCACAGTGAGTTACCTCACCCTACCAAAATCACCCAAACACTGTGGCTATCCCTACCATTTCACTGTACATATGCGTGCGTGAGTCACGGGACTTTTCCCATATCTTTTTAAAAAACCCTCAATTAGCTAGTCATTGGGCTAGTTGAGCCAAATATATATATATATATATATATATATATAAGTATATTATGGCCCATGCGTATGTAAATATTTCTTTGTATATAGGGCCTAAATAAAAGATTTTTTCATAATTATTTTGGTATTTATTTAAATATTTCTACTTAGGTGTGTGTTATTTATGCTCTGTACATTGCCTCACCATTACCACAATTTTTCCTTACCATTTTTCATACTCTTTATTCCATATAGAAATATTTTCATGTAAGCTTCTCTTATATTTGGTGTAACTTCACCCCAACAAAAATCCAAAAAAACTAGTTTTATTTATGTGTATATTTTTTCACTATTGTGATTTTTCCCTTCCTACATCTATTTTGTTTTTTTTCTAAAAAATTAGAACACCAAAAATATTTATCTTTTTATGGTAGCCTCATAATGAGAGAGATTTCTTTTGACCCCTTTATATTTTTTCCACTTATATTATTTATATTTGACATGTACATATTTTTTAGACCCCTCAATATTTGATTTTCTTAGTTGTACTATTCACTTATATCATAATCTCAAAAATATCTTCAATTATAGACCTACCAAATAAGGTCAAGGGTAGGTGGCATGCATACATGCACTATGGAGGGCTCACTCTTGGAGGTATTCAAAAAAATCATCCAAAGAAGGACCCCACAAGGACCTTGTGCAGTGGAAAAAAACGGTCGGTTTTGCTGAATTTTTAAAGTTCACTTGCTCTCCGAATTTGAAAAGGTGATACAAACAAAAGTTGTAGCTCGTGGGCTGAACTTTTGCCTCAAATTTTTTCATATTTTTTTGAGCTACGAGCTGTAAGCTATGATTTTATTAGTGGACCCCAGTTTTCCCATCCTATGCAGCCACACTCTCTCTTCCACTTTATCATTTTCCTCTTTCACACACACTTCTCCACTCATCATCCCCACCTCTCTCACCACTCCTCTCTGCACCCTACGCACCTTCTCCTCAACCTTGAAGAATAAGAGAAACCATGGTGAACTCATACCTCCCACACACAATTCCATTCCAAAATTGACCACCTAGTCTCATTTTTCCTCCTCCAATTTACCCATATCTATCAAAAAAACCACAAAATTCAGCCTCTTCTCTTAAAAGACAGCATCATGGTGGTTGATTACTCAGCTTCAATTACCTTGTCTCTCAAGGAAGGTCAAGAGTGGAGAAAAAATGTACCGTCAAAGCTAGTGGACCGTCAACAAGCGTCAAAAATTGGCCCTACTCAGGACACTTGGAGCATCAACCTTGTAAGAAATCCACCTTTTCTTACCTCTTAAGAGTTTTTCTTCCTTATTTGTATCCTACATGGATACTCCCATTGTAAATATCCAATTCCATTTGTAAATTAATACTAACTCTACTAACACTAACCCACTATGAAAAGTCCTATCACCTCCATTTCTCTCCTCTCTCTTTCCCCACCAACTTCTTGATAATTCCAAGCAAAAGAAATTAGATAAATTGCTAAAAACCTAACCCAACCATGGTTAGAGGAGTAACCCTAGCCCTCAAAATTGCTATAAAAGAAGGGTGTGGCTAGCACAAAAGGGGGAGCCATAAGCAAGAGCACTATGCTATAGCTTGAGAAGCCAAGCTCAACCTCTTTAGAAGGAGCTCTTGAGTGGAAGCTCATTGTCTTATGCATGTGCATGTGTTGTAATAGGGGATTAGCAAGGGAACTCTATGCCATTGTAAGAGAGAGAGTGATCATTCAATTGAGAGTAGGAAATCTATCATTTCTCCTACTAGTGTAAGCCCAACATTCGCTGAATCAAGGAGGGTGGATTTGGACTAAGCTTGGATACTTTGTCTCCCTTCCAACATGAAGTAATGGACAACAATGATGCGTAAGTGTCTTGGTGTTTTTTGTTAAGTTCTTGATAGCTTGTCTCTGGTGTTGTCATCAATCTAGCCATAAATCCCACATACTGTAAGAGGGCGACAGAGTGGAGAGGACTCCCCTGGCCTTAAGATAGTGATTGGGGTGGCTTTTCTTGTGATGTGTTGTGGTGAAATTTATGCAAGCTATGTTGAACAAATACTAATCTCACTTTGATTTGTCATGACAGATTTGTAAGAAGGTATTAATGCAACAAGCACCCCCTCCCCCTTTCTCTCTCTTTCTTAAATATATAGTTGTGTTTGCTTGATCATTGCTGATACGTTTCAAAGCAGCCCGAGCACTATCTCTCTCTCTCTCTCTCTCTCTCTCTCTCTCTCTCTCTCTCTCTCTCTCTCTCTCTCTCTCTCTCTCTCTCTCTCTCTCTCTCTACGCATCCTAGTTCGCATCCAAAACTAGGTGGTGCCCCAAATTTGTGTAGGGTTAGGTTGCGGGTTTGTGTGTGTGTTTGTTGTTTTTTTCCAACCCCAAACCAATTGAGCAGCACGGGAGCCTTGAAGGGTGTCTAGAGGTTGCTCTTCTTGTTGCCCGCCCCGGACCGCCTCAAATTGGTGCCCCCACTAAGGACAGGCTTGTGTATATTTTGTGAAGGCTCAACCTTTAGCATAATCAAGTAGCTTGCATGAATCACGAGAATTTGTATGATCCCTTCATTCCCATTGCAAGGCAAAAGCTGCATATAATTGTTAGTACTAAGTTGCAATTTCAGCGAGTAATTCATAGAATTTTAGGTCCTCTTAGGTTAGCAGAGATAAACACTTCGATAAATCCTTTTATTTTGCCTCTCATTAGGTACGATATTAGCTTGGACGTCTATATTTTTGTGTTATTTTAAGCATTAGGACATGCATAGGCCATGGATAATGGCCCAGGAATAGAGGTTTTTCCCTTTCATTTTACTCCACACATTAGAATAAACGTTGCAATTAGTAGAAAGATCCATTTTCAACAACGAATGGTGTTCATGTTTGGTGCCCAAAGAGTAGTAGAAATTCTTGCATCACCAAACCCTGTCATTCTACCTCTCATCAGCTACCACACTTCTTTTGATGTACATGTGTTCATTTTATTTTAAAATGAAGTGCAACCAGGAAAAATAGTGTGTATGTTTGTTTTTTTTCTTTGTCCAAGTTGTTACAAGAAACAAAGAAACGATCATTTGTTCTAACTGGGAATGTGTGTGCAGTGAAAGTTCAATCCTTAGATATCTAGCTCTATTACCAATTGAGTTGCAGGAGCAAGTAGTAAGGCGTCTCCCTCATAACAAGAGGGTGGTGAAGTTAAGACGGAAGGTTCTACGCGTGGATTCCATTTTCCTCTTGTTGTTGGGCACTAAGGAAGACGGCGCAGTCATCCAACTAGTGTGTGTCCTAAGATTGGTAAATAGAGTGAAATTTGGCGTTTGGCGAGTGCATTTCACCATTGAGGAAGACTTTTCAGGAAACTTGCCGCCAGAGTTCATGCTTCATAGACTCACATTTGGTGAATTTTTCCCTCACTTGCGTCTTATTAATAGTCTTCCTTTCGCTTTCAACAAAGGAGATAGGGAGCTATTCAGAGCTTGTCTTAATAAAGAGAGCATAGAGAAGATTGCAAATTTGTATAAATTCTCATCCTTCTCTACTTTCTATGACACCTTGTTCATAGAGACATTGTAAATCTCTTTATGCTTTTGAATGATTTAACCATAATCCTAAGGAGTTTTTGTCCAGGAATTTTGTAGCAGAAGTGGAGTCTTTAAATCTTGCAAACTTGATTGGACTTGATGAGGATGTTCTTTATGAAATTGTGAGAAGGTTGCCTCACTCCGACTGTGTGGAACTCGAAGGAAAGGAGCTCCTAGTCAATTGCTACTTTCTCACGGCCTCCGACGAGCATGAAGATCTAGTTTTTATACAAACCGCTTGCGCGTCGGGAATTATAGAGCAAGTGCAATTTATCACTTGGGACGTGGTTGCTCTTTTGGATCCAGAAAATGAAGTTCTAGAGATTTTTGTTTATCGCCTTAGCTTTGAAGAATTTCAACCCTTCTTAGAGCTCATCAATAGTCTACCTTTTTGTTTTGATCAAACAAATCGAGACCTCATTGAAGCTTGGATAGCTGAAGAAGAAAACCTAGAGTGGTATTTTCTTACTTCTTCATTTGCAGGCGAGTGGTTCTAAATCTCTATTGTATCCCTTATTGTAACTCGTGTTGTAATCTTTCATAATAATGGAGAGCCAACGCCAAATGTCTGGATATCCTCTTTTCTTTGGAGAGCCTGGAGAGGATGCAGAATTATTTTTAGCAAATTTCAAGATGTCTTGCCGTATCAAGAGGATAGTAACCGATCAAGAACGTGTAGAAATGTTTGAGGTGGTCCTTAGGAAAGATGCTAGTACTTGGTTTGACTCTTTGCCTGAGGAAGTTAAGGGGAATTACACAGCAGTTTTGAATCGTTTTAAGAGATACTTCTTTGATCCCCAAAACACTCAAAAACTATGGCAAGACATTGTTTCTCATAAGCAAAAAGACTTAGATGACTACTACTTGTACAAGCAAGAGTTTCTACGTCTTTGGGCTCTATGGATACGAAATGTTGCTAACCCTGGTTATGGTGCAGAATTTTTAAAGAAGAAGAGGTTCATAGCCGGACTCTTTCCTGACCTTAAGGTAAAAGTTGAGGCAGGTGCACCTACTACTTTTGATGCAGCTGAAACTAGGGCTGCTGAGAAGTATAGGAAACTCAAGTGCTTAAGGGGAGAGGCTCCAATAGAAGGTCTTAGACCCAAAGGTAAGTCACAAACATCAACATCGAGGGAGATTCCTGAGGTAACGGCGGAAGTAATTGAGAAGTTAAACGAATCTTTAAGCAGCCTGTCAATTCACCTTGCACAAGCTGTAGGTCCAAAGAGACAAGCAAAGAAGTCTGAAGAGCGAGATGCACGACCTAGGAGAGTCTTGCAATGTTGGAATTGTGGAGAGTCTGGACATGGGATGTATAATTGTCCTTGGCCCCATGGGGAGCCAGGGAGACCTAACTTGAATTACCGAGTGATGAATGCAGGTGAAGGAACTGGTCAACAAGCAAGGCTTATACAAAGACCAAATGGACCAAGACCACCTCCACAAGGGGTAGAAGGAGTTCCACCTTTGCCAGATCCAAATGTGCATGTGGTAGAGGTGACAAACTCAAATGAGGTTGACATGGAAGCAAATGGAATTAAGCGTGGCCGAGGAAAAGGTAAAGAGAAAGAGGGTATCCCATCACAGAGTGACCATGGACAAGGCAAGAAGGCAAAGGAGACCAAGGAAGCTAAGAGGACTCGACGTCGTATCAATCTCCAAGACTTCCCTCTTGGACATGGTATGGCTCCATACAACCTGCTGGAAGACATGCGAGGTAAGGGTCCTGATATCTCATGGCCTCAGTTTCTTGCATTATGCCCACAAGTTAGGAGGGATTTAACAAAGGCAGTTAGCACTAGGAGAAAGGTAAAAGAGAGTTTTCTTGTTGTAAAAATTGCAAATGCTGAAATGAACGAGGATATTACACCTCTGCTAGATTGTTACATAAAAGGAAGATTGGTTAGGAAAGGTCTAGTGGATGGGGGTGCACAAATTTGCATCATGACAGAAGGGCTCATGCAAAGACTAGGCATGCACATCCATGAGACACCGAAAATCAAAGTGAAAATGGCAAACAATAGCAAGGCTAGGTGCGTAGGCATTTGTAAAAATGTTTTTGTGGAGGCCTTTGGCATTAAGAAGGCAGTGGATTTCTATGTCATGTCTACCAAGGGAAATGGTTACCCATTTATCCTAGGAAGACCATGGCTAATGAAAATGCGAGCTTTGCAGGATTGGGAGAGTGGAAAGCTAATTTGCAGGAATGACAATCACAAGAAAGTTGTCTTTGACATGAAGGAGCAACGCCAAGAGGAGCTCCATGAAGAATCATCTCAAAGTGAGACGGAATAAGGTTGGACCGATAGCACTTCAGAAGAAGAAAGTAGCGGCAGCATTACTGAAGAGGAGTCCTCCATTGAAGTCATGGGGGTAAGGTTTAAGCCAAACAACCAGGAGACCTCTTCTCGAGGTTTGGAAGAGGTAGGTTCCCAAGATAACCAAAAGGTGGAAGATGAAGGAATGTTAGAAGGTATGCTATCAACAACACTTACAAAGGATGAAAGAGAGGAGTTCAAATGTGTGCTAAGGAAGTTTCCTAGGCTTTTTGCTAAAGACTACACCGATGTGCGTGGAGTAGATGCTGTTCAACACAAAATTGAGTTGAAGCCACAGGCCACACATAAGGCTCAGAAGCTACGAAGGCTAGGAGTCATCAAGGAGCAGGCTTTACTCAAGGAGGTAAGAAAGCTTCTAGCAGCAGGTTTCATTTATCCAGTGGAGAATTCAGAGTGGGTCTCTCCCGTCGTTGTCACTCCTAAGAAAAACGGAAAGTGGAGGGTGTGTGTGGATTACCGTCCACTCAATGAGGCAACAAAAAGAGATCACTTTCCCCTCCCATTTCAGGATGAGATACTAAATGAAGTAGCTGGTCATGAGAAGTACACTGTGTGTGATGGCTACTCGGGTTACTTTCAAATAGATATCGCATTGGAGGATCAATTGATAACAACCTTTATCACTCCTTGGGGTTGTTATGCTTTTAGAGTCATGCCATTTGGCCTGACAAATGCTCCTGCAACTTTCCAACGCTTCATGAACATGGTGTTTCAAGCATTCTTTGGAAAGTCCATTAGGGTTTTTATTGATGATTTTTGCATCTATAGCTCAAAATCATTGCATCTACAAAGGGTAGAAGAAGGTTTAAAGAAGCTCTATGACATGGGAGGTCAACTCAACCCTGACAAGTGTCACATAGCTGAGGATGAAGTGATCTTGCTTGGTCACAAGGTTTCCTATAAAGGCATTGAGGTGGATCCTTCAAAGGCAAAGGCTCTTATTGAGCTCCCCTCACCCAAGAATCTCAAAGAGGTCATATCATTCATTCAAAAAGTGAAGTATATGTCACGCTTTATTCACTTAGCTTCGGAGTTGCTTCATCCTTTGCAAAAGTTGACACAACAAGTAGAATTTGCATGGTCTGATGAGCTTGAAGAGTACTTTTGTAACATTAAAGTCATTTTGTCAGAGCTACCAACACTCATGCCTCCATGTTGGGAGTACACATTCTTTGTTAGCTCTAGTGTTGGGAAGGAAACAATTGGTGCATTTTTATTACAACAAGATCCCATCTACTTTTCTAGTAGGGTCATGAATGCTTTGGAGAGAGGCTACACGGAGGCAGAACTCATGATGCTTTCTCTCATGTTTGCGATAAGAAAGTTTAGATCCTACCTGCTACCAAAACCTTTTGTAATTCTCACTGCAGAAAATTTGTTCCCTTGGGTGTCATCTCAAATGAATCTTAGTAGTAGGATCTCAAAGTGGATTATGGAGTTGCAAGAGTTCCAATACTCTTTCAAGGTAGAAGATAGTGTGCGTGCACAATTGGCATGGATTCTCACTTATAGGGTATATGAGAAGAAAATTAAGGTGCCTCAAGTAAATACCCACCTACCATTGCCACCACCAAAAAGTCTTCCTAATGCTTTTACCTTGTTCTTTGATGGAGCTTTTCGTCGAGCCACAGGGAAAGCAGGGGGAGGGCTAGTGTTGCTCAACCCTAGTGGAGAGGTGGTCATGAAAGAGAAGTTCAATCTACCAAGTTCAGCTAGCAACAATGAAGCAAAATATGACACACTACTTCATGGTTTGAAGATGTGCATTGGCCAAGGGATAAAACGTCTCATGGTAAAGGGAGATGCACTTCTCATTGTTAAACAGATTTTAGGCATTTGGGCATGCAAGAATGAAAGCTTAAGGACAAAAGTTCATGCCATTCGTAAGATGTTTAATCAGTTTGAAGAAGTGCAACTATATCATATTCCTAGGAAACAGAATGAAGATGCCGATTTACTTGCACAGCAAGTAGTTACATGTGTTGAGAAAGAAGTGCAGGTCATCATGGTGGCGGTTGCTGTGAAGCAACCGAGGTATCAGGGATTGGAGTCATTGGCTCCCATCATTGGCTACATTTTGGAGGGTGAGTTTCCACCAAACTTCACAAAAGCTCAGAAGAGGAGACTCATGAAGAAGGCAAGCGCATATCAAAGAGGGAGGGATCAAGTATGCAGAAGAGTACCAACTATTTAGGAAATTCCAGCCATTCTAAAAGGTTTGCATGAAGAAGCATGTGGTGGTCATTTTGCCCAAGAATTAACTGTGAAGAAGATTTTGCTTGCGGGGTATGTTTGGCCAAGTCTGCATGTGGATGTCCAACATTGGTGTAAAAGTTGTCACAATTGTCAGGTAAATGGGAATAGAAGATTGGTTTATTGTCCAAGGCAAATCGTGCTTGCAAATGGACCGTTTGAAAAGTGGGGCATTGATGCTATGGGTCCTCTGCATAGGACAAAAAATGGTAAACTCTACATTCTAGTGGCTGTAGACTATATGACTAGGTGGGTGGAAGCACAAAGTGTGGCAAAGGTAAATGAGAGGACAGTGAGCAGATTCGTCTACACTCACATTTGTTGTAGATTTTGCACACCTTTGGAGATTGTTTCTGATAATGGTCCAGGGTTTAGAAAGGGATTGCTCACAGAAGTCTGTGAAGAACTTCGCATTCTACATTGTCACAGTACACCCTACTATCCCCAATCAAATGGTTTGGTAGAAAAAGCTAATGGTGTCATTGCAGGAATCATTAGAAAGATGGTGAAAAACAAGACAAAGTTGTGGGATGACTTCTTGGATGGTGCCTTGTGGGCGTATCGAACCACATATAGGGAAGCCACGGAGTTCACACCATTTCACTTGGTCTATGGTCAAGAGGCTTTGCAGCCTATCGAGCTCAACATTCCAACAATGCGACTTCATGGCAAAGGAGCACAAGATGATCAAGAGGTATGGATGGATCGACTTCTTAAGTTAGTGGAGCTTGAGTGGAAAAGAGAAGCAGCATATGAATGCTACAAGAGGAAAGTCACACAAGCGAAAGAAACGCACGACAAGAAACTGAAGGACAAAGGCGTCAAGGAAGGAGAGCTTGTGCTAAGGTATGACAATCGACTTGACAATCGTTTTGATGCCAAGTTTGAAACTAGATGTCAAGGGCCATACATAGTCAAGAAGGCTTTCAATTCAAGTTACTATCAGCTTATGGACTTGAATGGTAAAGAGCACTCCAGGAAAGTAAACGGGTATCGCTTGAAGCCCTATTTGAGTCGCCTTCTACCAAAGGATCTACCAAAGATCTGTCAAAAGGCCACTGTCTCATGTAAGTATTGTTACATGAAGCATGAGTGTAACTCTAGCCAAAATTCTGAGGGGCCAAACAATAAAAATCTCGTCAAGGACTCTGAAGCACTCTCTTTGGAAAAGATGCTCTATGATGGTACATGAATATACCATCATCCAGGGGGAGGGCTAATGATAGCCGTTTTTCGGCTCTTTGTAATTGCCACAGTGAGTTACCTCACCCTACCAAAATCACCCAAACACTGTGGCTATCCCTACCATTTCACTGTACATAGGCGTGCGTGAGTCACGGGACTTTTCCCATATCTTCTTAAAAAACCCTCAATTAGCTAGTCATTGGGCTAGTTGAGCCAAAAAATAAAAAAAAATAAAAAAATATATAAGTATATTATGGCCCATGCGTATGTAAATATTTCTTTGTATATAGGGCCTAAATAAAAGATTTTTTCATAATTATTTTCGTATTTATTTAAATATTTCTACCTAGGTGTGTGTTATTTATGCTCTGTATATTGCCTCACCATTACCACAATTTTTCCTTACCATTTTTCATACTCTTTATTCCATATAGAAATATTTTCATGTAAGCTTCTCTTATATTTGGTGTAACTCCACCCCAACAAAAAATAAAAAAAACTAGTTTTATTTATGTGTATATTTTTTCACTATTGTGATTTTTCCCTTCCTACATCTTTTTTGTTTTTTTTCTAAAAAATTAGAACACCAAAAATATTTATCTTTTTATGGTAGCCTCATAATGAGAGAGATTTCTTTTGACCCCTTTATATTTTTTCCACTTATATTATTTATATTTGATATGTACATATTTTTTAGACCCCTCAATATTTGCTTTTCTTAGTTGTACTATTCACTTATATCATAATCTCAACAATATCTTCAATTATAGACCTACCAAATAAGGTCAAGGGTAGGTGGCATGCATACATGCACTATGGAGGGCTCACTCTTGGAGGTATTCAAAAGAATCATCCAAAGAAGGACCCCACAAGGACCTTGTGCAGTAGAAAAAAACGGTCGGTTTTGCTGAATTTTTAAAGTTTACTTGCTCTCCGAATTTGAAAAGGTGATACAAACAAAAGTTGTAGCTCCTGGGCTGAACTTTTGCCTCAAATTTTTTCATATTTTTTTAAGCTACGAGCTGTGACCTATGATTTTATTAGTGGACCCCAGTTTTCCCATGCTATGCAGCCACACTCTCTCTTCCACTTTATCATTTTCCTCTTTCACACACACTTCTCCACTCATCATCCCCACCTCTCTCAGACTCCTCTTTGCACCCTACTCACCTTCTCCTCAACCTTGAAGAATAAGAGAAACCATGGTGAACTCATACCTCCCACACACAATTCCATTCCAAAATTGACCACCTAGTCTCATTTTTCCTCCTCCAATTTACCCATATCTATCAAAAAAACCACAAAATTCAGCCTCTTCTCTTAAAAGACAGCATCATGGTGGTTGATTACTCAGCTTCAATTACCTTGTCTCTCAAGGAAGGTCAAGAGTGGAGAAAAAATGTACCGTCAAAGCTAGTGGACCGTCAACAAGCGTCAAAAATTGGCCCTACTCAAGACACTTGGAGCATCAACCTTGTAAGAAATCCACCTTTTCTTACCTCTTAAGAGTTTTTCTTCCTTATTTGTATCCTACATGGATACTCCCATTGTAAATATCCAATTCCATTTGTAAATTAATACTAACTCTACTAACACTAACCCACTATGAAAAGTCCTATCACCTCCATTTCTCTCCTCTCTCTTTCCCCACCAACTTCTTGATAATTCCAAGCAAAAGAAATTAGATAAATTGCTAAAAACCTAACCCAACCATGGTTAGAGGAGTAACCCTAGCCTTCAAAATTGCTATAAAAGAAGGGTGTAGCTAGCACAAAAGGGGGAGCCATAAGCAAGAGCACTATGCTATAGCTTGAGAAGCCAAGCTCAACCTCTCTAGAAGGAGCTCTTGAGTGGAAGCTCATTGTCTTATGCATGTGCATGTGTTGTAATAGGGGATTAGCAAGGGAACTCTATGCCATTGTAAGAGAGAGAGTGATCATTCAATTGAGAGTAGGAAATCTATCATTTCTCCTACTAGTGTAAGCCCAACATTCGCTGAATCAAGGAGGGTGGATTTGGACTAAGCTTGGATACTTTGTCTCCCTTCCAACGTGAAGTAATGGACAACAATGATGCGTAAGTGTCTTGGTGTTTTTTGTTAAGTTCTTGATAGCTTGTCTCTGGTGTTGTCATCAATCTAGCCATAAATCCCACATACTGTAAGAGGGCGACAGGGTGGAGAGGACTCCCTTGGCCTTAAGACAGTGATTGGGGTGGCTTTTCTTGTGATGTGTTGTGGTGAAATTTACGCAAGCTATGTTGAACAAATACTAAACTCACTTTGATTTGTCATGACAGATTTGTAAGAATGTATTAATGCAACAAGCATCCCCTCCCCCTTTCTCTGTCTTTCTTAAATATATAGTTGTGTTTGCTTGATCATTGCCGATACGTTTCAAAGCAGCCCGAGCACTATCTCTCTCTCTCTCTCTCTCTCTCTCTCTCTCTCTCTCTCTCTCTCTCTCTCTCTCTCTCTCTCTCTCTCTCTCTCTTTACGCGTCCTAGTTCGTATCCAAAACTAGGTGGTGCCCCAAATTTGTGTAGGGTTAGGTTGTGGGTTTGTGTGTGTGTTTGTTGTTTCTTTCCAACCCCAACCCAATTGAGCAGCACGGGAGCCTTGAAGGGTGTCTAGAGGTTGCTCTTCTTGTTGCCCGCCCCGGACCGCCTCAGCGTATTGCCCAGAATGTGGAATTACTCATTTGATTTCTGATTGCCCTAAAAACCCGAGCAAAGGAGCAAAAACCACCTTGAACCTGTTAGAAATAGTACCTTCCAGTGGAGGATCGGAAAATGAAACAATCATACCTATTCAGTCGGTAACACGAGCCCAAGCCCAAAGAAGGACGAACGAACCCATAGTAGAAGAACCAAAAACCGATGCCCAAAGTTCAGAAACGAAAAATCAAAGAAGCACTTGGAAAGCTAGAAAGGCGCGTAAGAAATCCAGGGAAGAACGAAAGCAAGCAGCCCTATCCGATGAGTTGAAACATACAAAGAACAGATTGGAGCGGTTAGAGGATCTAGCTAGCTTAAGCTCACACACCACAACAGCCATAGCATTCAAGGAAATAGAAGAGCCCAAAAGTGCAGGATCAGGAGGATTTGTACTGGCAGACAAGGTAAACGAGCAGCTGGATGCACTTCTAAAATCTTATGAAGCTCGACTTAAAAAGAACCAAACCCAGGAGCAAAGGTGGATGACTTATCCATATGCAGAAATAGAAAAACAGAGGTTGGATATGTGTAAAAAGATGATCGCGACGGCTCAATCATTGATGGAAGACTCGTTGGGTAAACCGACAAATTGTCATGACGCACCAGCTCCAACCCCTATCCAACCAACATTAGAGAAACATGAAGAAACAAAGGAAAGACTCACTAATGATTATGAGTCCAGAGGAGAGCCTATCATAGTGCCAAATACCACCGATGGGGCAAGTGACGGGGTCAATCCTAAAATATTGGCAGAAATGGGTAAGGACAGTAACGATTTAGATGATCTGTGGAAGCAAATCCGAGAGTCCAACGAGGCTAATAGGATGAGTAACCACATGAATAGCACGAGAGAAGAAAAGAACGTGATCTTACCTCCTATTAAAGAATTTGAGGCAAGATCACAAATGAACTTAGAGATACATTCACAAGGGGGAGACCATGGATCTATTAGTTCGAGGCACAGCCAACTAGACTCTTTGAGAACTTTACCCTCTTACCTGGGAGAATATGAAGCTAAGTCGGAAGTGAGAGCAATCCCATCTCAAAGACTTTCTTCTAACAAGGTGATGGATTCGCAAGGATTGATTGAGTTGTTATCCACCCCGGTGGCATGCACAATCACGTTAGCAGAACTCCTAAGCTTATGACCAAACATGTGGACCACATTAGGAAAATGCCTAGAAAAATTTGGAGTGAAAAACCCCACCTTGAAGCTCCAAGAAGGAATTAGGGAGTTGGACAGACCTAACCTAAACACTAGGCTTGTACCATTGAATAAGGTTGGAGAATATTGTCAGGGAGAAGACGAAAACACGACGCTACCGGTAGAATTCCAAGGAGTAGTTTCCAAAGCTATTCTTGACAGTGGAGCGGGAGTTGCTATCGCCACCAAGGAAATCTGGAGAAAATGGGGAAAACCATCTTTGAGGGCTACCAGAATGAAGCTGCAGTTGGCAGATGGGTTCATGGAGAAGCCTCTAGGACTCTTAGAAAAGTAATTGTCACTTCGTGCGGAATCGAGTATGAGCATACATTTGCAATAGTCGATTTTGACAAAAAGAACAATTATGAGATAATCTTGGGATGACCATTCATGTGACAACTCAAGATGGTCCAAGATTGGGGTTATGACCACATATACCTCAGACATGGCGAGATGACAACTAAAATATACGTGAAAGACCATAGTTACAAAGATGTAAACCAAACACCAGTGGAAGAGTTTGATTCGGCTACAGTAGCAGGATCAGAACTAACAGCATGGTTAGGGCAACCAAAAGAGCTATGGATGTGCGGAGCTTCATATTGTGTAATTTTAAGAAAAGAGGAATGCGTCTTAGAAAGATCAATTGAGGACAAAAAGTATATTTCGGAACCTTTCCCTGAAGATGCCTTGGAACCTCTAGAATGGGAACACATACTGACAACATTGGATGTCTGTACCATTACTGACAGTCAAACAACAAAATTTTGCGATAAGGATGGCTATGATGTGCTACCCTATTACATGGTAAGCATTGTACCGGAAAAAGAGACGGTAGAACCTCTGGAACAAGAAGAGTTTTACAACTCCTCTGAACATTTAGAAGTAAATGATGATGCAGATAATGAGTGTTCAGACACCTCAAGTGAGCGTGGAAATGAAGCCAAGAATATCAAGTTTTATGATTTTGCTAATCAACACCCTAGACGCCAAGAACGCTATAGGAGGAAAAGAGCAGGAAACAAAGTGAGAGAGAACCTGATGCCCAGGATAAAAGGTAAAACTCACTATTTGATTCTTGTAAAAGCTGAGGATTGTGTAAAAAAACAAATATTAGGAAAATTCTCAGAAAATCGAAAAGAAAGAACGCGAGAAGAAATAAAACAGGTAAGAAAAGCTAAAACCGAAACAAAATCACAAAAATCTGAAAAATTAAAAAAAGAAACAACAAAAGACCAAGAGTGGACCAAACTGGAGCGTAAACAGAAATATCAAGAACTGAAACGGTCTTTGAGAGAGATATGGACTAGTGAAGAAGATAGTGATGGAAAAAGGGAGTCAGAAAAGGGCAACATGAACGTACCAACACACTATCAAAAATTTACTATCCAAGATAGAAAAATCATTATGACACCACCAATCAGGGAGAGAACCAACCAAGAATCTTACGATGGGCCTGAAAATGCAAAAAAATTAGACGTCACAGAACCAGGTGAAAAGCCTCAGTCAGTATATACAGCTAACGATTTAGAGCCTAAGGAGGAAGCACAGCTAACACAACTTCTCACGAAGTATAAAGATGTGTTCGCTTGGTCCTATAAAGACCTCAAAGGAGTTGATCAATTGATATGCCAACATACAATTCCTTTGAAATCGGATGCAAAACCTAGCAAACAACGTCCTTATACATATAATGACACATTTGCTAAACGAATCAAGGAAGAGATTGATAAACGGATGGAAGCGGAATTCATCTATGTGATTGAACATACAGATTGGGTGTCACCCATTGTGGTAGTTCCCAAAAAGAATGAAAAACTGCGGGTGTGTGTAAACCGCAAGAAGGTGAATGAAGCAACCATAAGGGATAATTATCCCTTGCCAATCAGAGAACGTGTACTGGAGCGAGTGGCCCAGAAACGGGCTTATTCCTTTCTAGATGGGTTTTCAGGATGCAACCAACTGGCAATAGCAAGGGAGGATCAACACAAAACAGCGTTTGCCACAGAATGGGGGATTTATGCATATCGAGTTATGCCATTTGGCTTAACAAATGCACCAACCAATTTCCAGAGGTTAATGACTCACGCTTTCAAAGAATACCTAAGAATATTCTTAGAAATTTACGTGGATGACCTGTGTGTACACTCTCTTCTGCGAGAGGAACATATTGACCATTTGCAAAAGGTCTTTGAAAAGTGCAGAACATATCGAATCTGTCTAAACCCGGAAAAGTGTGTATTTATGGTTAAGCAAGGACGAATCTTAGGACACATTGTCTCACGAAACGGCATAACCACAAACCTAGACAAAGTCAAAGTCATTGTAGACCTGCCCAGGCCTACTAATGCGAAACAAGTGCAATCCTTCATGGGGCAGTGCGGATATTATCGAAGATTTATATACATATATGCGGTTATCGCACAACCTCTGTATCGGTTGCTAGTCAATTTCGAGTGGACTCAGGAGTGTGAGACCTCATTCCTAAAGCTGAAGGAAAACCTTATATCAACACCTGTACTAAAGGCACCAGATTGGGAAAAGATATTCCATGTTGATGCTTCAGCATATGCCATTGGAAGTATTCTAGCTCAACCTGGAGACGGAACAATGGATTTTCCGGTTTGCTATGCGAGTCGACAGTTAAACAGTGCAGAAAAGAACTACACAACCACCGAGAGGGAAGGATTAGGAATGATTTATGTTGTAAAGAAATTTCGGCATTATCTACTTGCAAACATATTTGTGTTCTTTATAGATCATCAAGCTCTTTTGTACCTAGTAAATAAACCTTACAATACAGGGAGAATCGTACACTGGTTTATTATATTGCTAGAATTTGACTTCGTAGTGGTGGTCAAAAAGGATAAAACCCATCTGCGAGCAAATCATCTTTCAAGAATACACAACGGGGAAGCTCCAGAAGGGGTAGATGATGACATACCAGATGCTTATCTTTTCAACATTGAAATGGTACCCAAATGTTCTCAAGAAATAGTTAGCATTCTCTCCTTCGGACATGAGTTTGATAATACGGAGTGCAGATCCAAACAACAAACAATTCGACAAACAAAGAACTTCCAGTTGATAGCAGGACGGCTGTATCATCTTGAATCTGACCTAATCCTACGATTATGTATAAATCCGGAAGAATTCGAGTGCTACCTTGAAGACGCACATGTCTAGGGATGTGCTTTTCACTGTTCAACAGTGAAAACACACCAGAGACTGAAACAGTTAGGGGTTTATTGGCCAACTATGTATGCGGATACACATTCTTATGTTACCAATTGTACAATATGTAGTGCAAAACAACTAGTGGATCACGCAACTTTGTTTCAGGTGAACATAGCACCTGCATGGAGTCAATATATCATTGACTTCTTAACCACTAGGAAGTTCCCTGAGAACATTACAAGAGAACGGGAAAAAGCTATAGAGCGGGAATCTCGTGACTTTCAGTTAATTGGGAATCAACTCTATAAGCGGGGAAAGGACAATCAACTTAGAATCTTTGCAAGTGAAAGCGAATACCTGCTGATTCTAGAACATGCACATAGCGGAATAAGTGGAGGCCATTTTTCGGGCGATAAAACGGCAAAAATTGTCTTAACCGCAGGAATTTGGTGGCCTACATTGCACATGGATGCCGACGAGTTTGTAAAGCGTTGTGATGCGTGTCAACACACAAGATACCAATAAAACGAGATGAGATACCATTAAGGTCAATGATGGGGGCAAGGGCATTTACAAAATGGGGCATTGATTTTGTGGGACCTATATCATCCCCTGCATATCGCACCCATACCCAATATATCATTGTGGCTACGGACTATCTCACAAAATGGGTCGAAGCCAAAGCAACACAAAAAGCTGATGCACGCACCACGGCACAATTTTTGTATGAGAATGTTTTTGAACGTTACGGGTTACCAATAGAAATTGTCAATGACCGTGGAACACACTTTCTCAATGAATTCATTGAATATCTACTAGAGGAATTCATGATCATACATAGGAAATCACCACCATACCATCCACAGGCCAATGGGCATGCTGAGGCCACAAATAAAACACTATGCACGGTTCTCACTAAAATAGTGTCAGAATCAAGAACAGATTGGGATCAGCAACTGCACTCAACACTATGGGCATACATGGTAGCTTACACAACATCAATAGGAACAACACCATACAACATGGTGTTTGGCCTAAATGCTATACTACCCATAGAGTTTTTAATCCCAACTCTACGAGTAACAACAAGCTTGGAATGGACAGGGCATGAACTCTCTTTAAGGATTAATGATCTTGAAAAGCTCGATGAACTACGCTTACAAGCTATCGCTTCAATCTATGCAAAAAAGAGAAGACAAAAGGAATTTTTTGATAAACATGTGCGTACCAAAGAGTTCAAAATAGGTTATTACGTGCTTGTTTATACCAGTAAGCAACATGCCAAGAAACTGAAAAAGCGAGGGATGGGACCATTTGTGATTCATGATCCATCACAAAGTGGAGCTGTCAAGCTTGCTACACTAGGAGGTGAAGAAATGCCAAACTGGATTAGTGGGTGTCGACTGAGAAGATATCATCTACCACTCACACAGGAGATGCTCCAACAAATTCATCAAGGAAATCAAAGACTGAAGGAAAAAGAGAGAGTACGGGAGGAAGCTCAAGCCAAAGCACAAGAACGCATTGCAAAAAGACGGCTTCTGCGACAACAACAACAAAGTAAACCACCATTGAAAATCAATGCCATTCAACTAATGAAGTTGGAGGAGGAAACAGTGGAGCCAATAATTACAGTCAAAGTGGGCAATAATCAAGTTGAATCAACAGCTTTACTTGATTCGGGTGCTCAAGGAAATTTGATCTCTTACGGATTATACCAACAGCTCCAAGTCACAGATCAACTTCATCCTACTCCACAAGTGCTGGAAAGTAGCACATCACACCCATTGAAAACATTAGGATGGACTATATTGCATGTACAGATACATCAATATATTTACCCACACAAGCTCTACGTGGTGACAGATGAAAGCACACAACACCCAATGATGCTAGGGAAAGCTTGGCAAAAAGCATACTATGTGCAGATAGATTGGAAAGCAAAGGTGGTCAAAATTCAGCACGAACATGAACAACAGGTGATAGCTTTTGCTCAGCAATACCATCATGATCAACTGCAATCCAACAAAGACAAAAGCATAAATGCCATCAAAGATCAACATGAAACTTGAGACCAACAACCAGGTAAACGCCAACCATGCTAATTACAGACAGCTGAAGTCACCGGCCACCATGCAAAAATCTAGGCTACCAAAACAAGGTAAACACGTATGGATGCGAAAAGATAGAAATGCAATGGCGGAAAAAAAACAATGTGACAACCGTATTACAAAGACGGTTCAACCCAAAACCAAGGTCATAAAACAGATATGGATCCCAAAGAAAATGCTTATCCGTAACCCAAAAGTCACTCACATTTGGATACCAAAGCAAAAGCCAAAGGAACTCCCTACGATACAAGCAACAATGGAAAGCAGACATCTGCATGTCAACCAGGAGAACCAATATATGTGGATGCCGATGAAAGACAAACCAGTGGAAAACAAGAAAGTGCCAAACCATCTACAAAAGTCGGAAGCAACAAAATACCAATGGAAAGCCGAGGCCATAAGGCCCATAGATATTATATCCCAGCCAATTCTATCCTCAAAAACAGCTACGACTCCATCAACAGTGTCGGCAAAGCAATTGCCTCTTGCCAAAAGGACAATTAAACAGAGAGCAGTAGAGTTACAGCTGCTACTTGCAAAGAAAACAGGAAGCCTCAACGGTGAGTGCAAATAAGCATCTTGCTTATTCCCTTCTCGTGCACAACATTAATTTTTCCATGCATTGACCGAGTATGCATAAAATAGAGCCATATTAATCGGCCAGGCATTAGCACAACTTTTTCAACATATGCACGGCACATACTCCGAGGCGAAACCTTGTCGTCCGGGAGGACTCCGACTAGGAGGGGGGAGGCATTCTAGAGGCATTCTCAAATGTGGAACCAATGACCGAAACAACAAAAAAGGGCATGATTTTCGACTATTTTAAGGGTTGTTGTTTGATTGCAAAATTTTCTGGAGTAACCAAGTATATATGCCCTTATACAGCATGAAGCTACAGGTATAGGGGGCCAAACGCCAAATCAAGCCCCTAGGTGTGTGTATATAGCCATTTTTCAGGCAAAATATTGGTAAAACGGAGAAATCCGGCCATAAAATTACATATGAGTGTATATAATGTGTTGAGGTGATGTTTGTGATCTATTATGATTTTTGGGGATTTTTTGGGTTTGATTTGCTATTTTCCTTTTAATTTTGCTAATTTTCGGCAGAAAAACTTCAAAAATACAAAAAGCAGGTGAAAAACAGTCGTAATGAAAAACAAAAAATATGGGGATGACCAATGACTAAAGGAAAACCTATGGTAGAGTGGGGGTGCAATTATGAGACTGGAGCGGAAAGCGTGTTTTGGCCAGGTTTTGACCGAAATGACAAATTTCTGGTAAACAGAGCAAATGGAGTCCAAATCAAGAAATCTTTTAGCATAAACTGCATCTCACAGGAAGATAGGAGCACATGTGAAATTTCATGAACAGTGGTTTGGGGACCTCCATTATAAGAAATTTTCACCCCATTTTTAGCTCATTCTCACTATTGACTTTGTGGAGAGATCTTCTGCCACCTAGAGTGGATCGACCTTCCAGCAGCTTCTATGATGCGCACTTCTATCCGACCAGCTCTAGACATGAGAGGTAGGCTCACCACCTTGGGATTTTCGCGCATGTTTGTCATTATGTCGCGAAAACTAGCGTAGAGGTCACACACAAAGCGAGCGATAGAGACCTGCAAGTAGAGATAGCGGCCTAACGGCTAACCTGAAAGCAACAAGACTTCATCGGCAGCTTACCCGAGTCTAGGAGACCAGTCCTGGATAGCCAAAGGTAGTGGGAAACCATCGGGAAAAACCTAAGTCCCAGAAACCCGCAAGAGGCCACCAAATGGGAAATCGGCTAAACGGCGACCAAATGCTACCAAAATTTATGGGTAGGACCATCTCAACATGCTCGACAAGTCCATATGACCCGTATGACCAAAAAGTGACCCGAAGCAGCACTAAACCTCAAAAACGGCATCAGACACACAAAGCGTCAAAATGCACTTGCGGCCAAACTGCAAGTCCGTTTGCCACCAAACTTAACGAGCGGCTTTCCTAGACCATCAACAACCAAGTCCTATGGTGGTAGACCACCACAAATCATCAAAGATATGTAAACGCAACCACGGGTGCTTCTAGAGCGACAAATTTCCAAATGGAGCTCCGGTGAAGCCAAAGTCGACAAAAACCATACGACAAGGATCCCCAAGGGATTGGGAAGCTATGGAGACCAACATCGAGAAATTTCATCGCCAAAAAGCACTCCAAAAGTCAGAGAACGGCTCGGAGGCTTTGAAGTCCACACAGGGAGTTATACTCTATCCATTTGACTTTTTTGTTGAAATTAGGCTCAAAAGGGACTTAGGGGGTCAAAGGGCAAGCACTAGGAGCACTAGCACTGAAAAAATCACCAGGAGACATCCTACGCGTAGGATGTCTCAAGGGCATTGTTTGGCACAAACCTCATCAATTTTTGTCATGCACATGTTCTAAATGACATTTATAAGCCATACACCAAGTTTCATCACATTTGGACCAGATTTGACCTCATATGAATGGAAAAACGCAAAGTTAGAGCATAGAGGCAATAATGGGTCATTGACCTACCAAATCTTGTCCAAATCTCATGAAACTTGCACAACACATTCACATACACATCAACAAACAATTTGTGTGGTCAGGGAGTCAAAATGATGAAAAAGACATCCTACGCGTAGGATATCTAATGGACCTTTTTGGCATGGAAGGGATGTTTTGTCATTTCAGATCTAATTACCTCATCATCAAGAGCCCATATGTCAATTTTGAAGCCATTCTAATCACTTTTGACCCCCAACACCTTCAAGATACACTTTTTGAGCCCAAAAACACCTCACAAAGCCCTACAAGCATCAAATCTTATGCAAATTCAAATCCAAGAACATGGCCATGTTCCATAGGCCAAGGACAATCCACAGAACAAGTTTCATGAAAATCTGATAAAAAAGACATCCTACGCGTAGGATGTCTTCATCATAAATTTAGCCTTCTGTGCAAGGAATGACATCATAGGAGCCAATACCATGGTGCAATGAGCCCATATACCAATTTTCAACCCATTTGGACATCAATTGCTACCTATGATGGACGTTCTACCTAAATTGTGACCTAAAGCCTGAATCAGCCCAAAAATCCACTTTTTGATATCCAAATTCAAATCCAAGGCTATAGCCATGCTCCATGAGCCTTACACTACCTGCATGTCAAGTATGAACCATTTCTGAAGAAAAGGACATCCTACGCGTAGGATGTCTAGATGGAAATTTTTGGCCAGATTTGCACTGTGAGAACATGCACAGCTTCACAAGTTCCTTTTAAGCTATAATTCCAATTTTCAAGTCATTTGGATAAGTAAAACTCAGTTTCGCAGCTAATATGGAAAAAACGCTAACTTTGGATTACTGAGTGCAACAGGATCTATGGCAGCCTCGAAGTCACCGGCAAAGAAGAAAATAATGACAATCAAAGATTATCTGGACGAGCTAGGTGGAACCTTTTGTCATTCTAGAGGGAACACTAAAGCCCACCAGCACCTGGATACAGGAAGATCTGTTAGAGTCAAACGACCTAAAGATCTACCAAGGAGTGTTCAAAGACAATGAAGGCAATGTAATAGAGCTACCAATGCTGCCAAGAGAGCTCAATAAATTTGTACGAAGCAAAATGGTCGGCTACTTGGAGAAAATTGACCTCCATAACTATTTCGAAGCAATACTAGCAGGGGTGGACATCAAAAGAGTATGGGAGTTTGTAACCAGCATCAAAGAGGATGGAGTGGCCAAGGTGACAGATTTGCAAGCAGACCCTATATAGAGATCATCATCACAGAGCGAGTTGTAGCCCATGCACTAGATCTCTCCAATCAGGGAGACAGTGTGACAAAAAGAAGGGATGAAGTCAAGGTCTACAAAGAGAAAAATGCAAATTACACCTTTGAAGATATTGCCAACCCAAAGGTGGCAATCATGAGCCAATTGTACAAGCAGTACTTCCACATGTGCATGAAGAGGCCACAGAAGTAGAGGATGCCGCCAGGTGCAATTGCCACAACGTTTACTTGGGCAATGACAAAAGGCACCCCAAAGATAATCAACTATGCGGCTTACATACATGACAGCTTGGTAAAAATGGGCAACAAAAAGCCAACCTACATAGTTCCAGGAGAAATGATAACCAAGGTGGTTTATGCAACACTACACGCTAAAGGAAGGTGGCCTGATCCCCCATCTCAGAATGATTGGCTAAGGGTTAAAGAAGACAAGGAAGATGAGCCACAAAGAGCACAAAGGGTGGCTACGAGGTTGAAGAGACGGCTAGAGACAGTTGTAGAGGAGCAACCTGAGTAGAAGAAAGGAAAAAAGGAGTCTTCTCAAGTGTCGGCCAAAGAGACAAGGTCAAAAAAAGCGGCAAGACTCGAGAGGCTGATGGAGAGTTTCCGAGCAGAAAGAGCCCTCAAGGGTGATTTAAACGAACTCTGGAAGCCATCTCTCGAGTCTATGCCCGGATCATCCAGAACAGTGCAAAGGGACCGCTTTGAAGATTACATCAAGAATTTCGAGATTCTTGATGCTGTAGCGGAAAACATTCCTCATGTCCCTTTCACAGAGGAGGAAGTGGAGCAGATAAGACATACATTGCTAGATGAGCAAGAAAGCCAAGAAAGGGAAAGGAAAACAAAATCAAATAGGGATTTAAAAGGCAAATCTGCAGCTTTACCAGAAAGCCCTAAACCCAGCCCACAATCACCACCACCGCCTAGCAGCCCTCCACCAGAAGATAAAGAGGTTGAGGACAAACAAGAAGAAAACCAAGCTGAGGAGCAAGAGCAAAGGCAACAACCTGAGCCAAAGGAAGAGGCCAAGCCTGAGTCTGAACAAAAAGGACTAGATGAGGCTTATTATGCATTTTTGGACATGCTAGCTGCTGCAGGCTATACAAGGGAAGAAGCCGCCACAGTCGCATTCGACTTGGCGAGGACAGGGCATAAGGAACAGATGCCAGGCATCCTTCTAGTGGAGCTAAAAGAGATTGCTACTGACATGGTAGACCTGCACCCGCCCTCTAATGACTGGGACGTGGTGATGACCATGCTAGCTGGAATGCGAGCACAATCTATGGCATCAGACGAAGAAATGATAACTCTAAAGGCCACCGAAGAAAAGACCAAGATGGAAAGGGATTCTCAGCAGGTACAAAGCCAAGGGCTAAAAGAGAGAGAAGCTGACCTCTAGGCCAACTTGGCAATGGCTCTACAAAACTGCCAAGCAAAGGAAGAAGAAAATGAGGCAGCAACAAAAAGAATACAAGCAGCTGAAGAAGAGTGCCTGCAGCTCAGCAAGTCATTGCAAGATGCTGAAAAAGAACGGGATAATCTGACACTCCAGCTGGAAGAATAAACAAAAGAAGTAGAGGCCATGAGGAATGCCAAGGAAAAGGCAGAGATAGAACAAGAATCAATTATGGATGATGTCCTTGAGCTCAAGAACCAATTAAAAGTCAAAGATCAAACCATCCAGAGGTTGCGGGCATCACCTGCTAGAGTTAGAGCTACGAGCTCGACTCAAATCATTTTCGAGAGTCAAATATATGAAGAGCAAATGCAGGAACTTCAGAAGGACCTGACTCTCGAGAAGAAGCAGAGGCTGATGATGGCTGAAGGTTCTATCGCAATGCAAACAAGAATGGAGGACAGCCAAAACGCCCTACAAGAAGAAATGGAGAGCATAAAGATAAAGCTCGAGGAGGCAGAAAGAGTAAACACTGAACTTAATGACCTCCTCGTGACTATGGGCGGAGAAGACGAAGCGGAAAAGCATACACTCCTCAAGAAAATTGAGGAGTTGAAAGGAAGGCAACAAGCAGAAGCAGAAATCTCAGGGCCAGCTGCCAATGAGGGCATCGACCTCGACAATGTGGCAGATCCTGTGGACACACCCATGCCAGAGGAAAGCATAGCAGGATCCTCTCAAGAGCCACATGATCTAACACAAGAAGAGGAGGAAAAATTGCGTAAGGCAATAGAGGCAGAGCTCAGAGAAAGCACAAAAGAAGCCTTGGAATGGGAGCAGAGGGTCTTCAAATCTATGACCATTCAGAAGATCGACGCCAACAATCTCAGGCGCGAGTGGCTTCAAACCTCTCTCCCGTATCCATTGTTGAAATATGAGGCAGCAACAATAAACAAGCAAATAAGAGAAGAGCCAACGGAACCTCTCTACAATGCAGATACCTCGAGGCCAGAAGGAGTAAAGCTCATAGTGGATTCTCAGCCAAAGTGGAGGAAGGCTTGGCTTACCAAGTACCCACAATACCTAATACACTTGGTAGAGGCACCTAAACACATCAGAGATAATCTTAGCTTTTGTCCTCTACCAAGGGTTAGGACGTGGAAGGCACAAGAAATCTTGCAAAGAAGCCAACCCACTTGGCTGAACTACCCAAAGCTGCCGGGCGTAAAGGCAGGGGAGAGAATAAGTGTACAATATATGGTGAAAACCCTAACGGGCGCCATAAAGTTGTTCACTGGCTCACCTGACCTTACATGCATTATGATGAGAAAAATCTGTAGAACCATCCTAGCAGTGTTCGAGACCTTCAAGCCAGGCCAGGTGACCGACAACATATTCTTCTTCCAGGATACATATAGATGTGCTTATGATCTGTTAGGTCAGCCTTCCAAGGAGGTGATACATGCATTGTATCAAAGAATTATGTTTCTACCATCCTATCACCTCCAGGCTTTTGAAGAAGCATTCTACACAGGGTTCTTCACCATGCATACAGATATCTTTGGCCCAACAATGTTGAATCTACATGCAAGGTACGAATCACTACTAAAGATGCGGGAGACCATAAGATGAAGCACCGGATCAAGGCCATGTCGGGGACGACATGAACGAGGAGGGGGGGATGTTAGAAGCTGGACACACCCCACGGCATCTAACTACTCGGTGGACTATTATTTTTGTAATTATTCATTCATTGAGGAAAACCCGATTTTTCACCTTGTAAATATTGGGACTTACAGAAGTTTCCAGATTGTATTCCAGTTTTGATAGTTAGGTTGAATAGATGGTTGATTTTTGAACTTTAGGGTTTGAGAAGTTGTAAGGTATATATACCACTTTTTGACCTTAATGAAGCAACTTTTGTCATTTTTAAAAAGGAATTTTGAAGTCTGTGAGTGAGCGTACTGTGTATGAGAGAGAGTGTGTGAGCTTCGTGTTGATGCTACGTGTGCTACGGTGGTCGGAATCGAGTGCGGAGAAGTGCAGCGTGTTGCCCCTGACTAGAGCTACGCGCCGATACCAACATTGCGCGCGTACGGTCCGGCTTTGAGAGCTCCTTCTATGAGATTCATCGGTTGTTTGGGTGAGCATAATCTATCTGATTTCGCATTGTAGCATATCCATGCGTTCACATTGAGTAGAACTACACATTAGGAACTTCAGATTTTGGAAACGAAGACCTGTAGATTTTGGCCAGACATCCTACGTGTTTCTGCACCGGGTGTTTTGGGTCATGATTTTGGTTCATAGACCTTAGGGAGAGCGGCCTACAGGTATTAGTAGGGTCTCCTTCAAGTTCTATGGTGTTTTGAAAGTGTTTGATGGGTGTTCGGCTCTAGCAAGCATTCTAGGAAGTTTCCTCTTTTGTACTCTTGAAGGCTGTGACTTAGACAATTGGTAGAGACCTCTATAGGAATTAGTTAAGAGTCGGTCGAGTGTAGGTTGACACCTTATGCTTGCTTCCACGCACCTGCGGGTCAAGCTTCGTACTTAGCTGACATTACTTGTTAGGTGAGTTCTCGCTGTGCTTACGTCCGTCGCGGCGTACCCGTTCAACAGATGCAAGCCCCCTAGCTTCGCATCCGCCTCTGCTTCCCTCTACCCTTGCCTCACCTCCGCGCCAATGTTGGCTTTGTCAGGGGATGCACGTGCTGCAGCCCAAGCACAAGCATGGGACGTCATTAGCGGCATTGGCCTTCACCACTCGTTTGTGCATGCAAACCGGAGATGAACTCCCACCATGCAGCACTTCGGCCCCAACTTAGATCGTCAACCCTTAGACCCGCTGCAGTCCTCTATTCCAAACAGTGGTGCACAATAGGGATACTTTCCTACAACTTTAAAAATATTTTCTTATTCTTCTTCTTCTCTGTTCGTCACTTGCATTCACACCTATGACCACCTAAATCTTGAGCCTCCTTTTACGTCATGCATCCAACAAACACACACACGCACACACACAAAGAAGTTTGATCTTCAAAAGGCCAAAATGACTATGAGATCAGTGATACAATCTTGGTGGATGTATTACAACGTCTAGATACAAAATAAAATGAAGTAAACATAAAGGCTAAAATGAACATCAGTGTCTAAGGATGGCTAGTAGGAGCATCCATCAATGTTGTGGTGGCCCTCGAAGACATGGGGCGGCTAGCTCTCCCAAGATTAATGGCTTTGTCAGCCAATATGCATCTAGCATAGGGACTCTCTAGTCTCCTGTGAAGCTTTCTCATCTAAATTTCGTGTTTGCTCTCAAGAAGTCAATGATCTCCCATTGTCTCATCTCCTCACAAGCCTCTCCTTGTGTCTGCGCACCTATAACCAAAAAGAAAAAAAAAACTGAAGAATCTTTGATCCTGATATCTCATGACTCTAGTCCGTGGTCCAAAACCATCTTTGAATAGACAATGAAAGTGGACTCATATCTCATAGTATACTGAACAATGCCATATGTAATGTAACTCTATGTTTGGCTCTATATGGCATAGCTGGCAAATCCTAGCCTCTGGTAATATTCCACCCCTCCCCTTGTGTTACTGATTATGGCAGTTGTCATGAATTGACTCTATAATTTGTACTATATATAATTTATGTA
The DNA here is from genome assembly GCF_014529385.1 of Adiantum capillus-veneris. Classification (NCBI taxonomy): domain Eukaryota; kingdom Viridiplantae; phylum Streptophyta; class Polypodiopsida; order Polypodiales; family Pteridaceae; genus Adiantum; species Adiantum capillus-veneris. Next base: position 15,755,978 of record NC_140939.1, read on the forward strand.
AACTACCACCCAATTTTGGCATTAACACCTGTCTTTGTAGGCCATTATAGAAAGATCCTTATAGATCAATTTTTTTGACATAGTTTGTCTTTAAACTTCAAATTCCTCATTAAGGACTTTCAAGTGTTTATACATACTTGCCTGCATCTAACAAAAAATAATCTTTAGTGCTTTGTCTTTGAGAAGCCCTTTTGTAGATGAACCCCACTACAATGCTATCATATCAAAGAACCTTCAGGTATGAAATTTTTCATTGCATTTCAATAATATACTTCTAGTAAGATCTCTCTATCGTCTTTGATCTACTTTGATTCATAGCTCGTATCTTAGATTAATGTCAATTGTCAGCACCTCTCGTAGCACATGATTTTTGCATCCTTTACTCTTTCTAGCAATCTGGTTCTCATTATACTTTCAATTGGTGAATGACTTTAATTAGCACAGGCTAGTACAAAAAAAATTACATGTTGATTTAGGGTTCATCAGAATCAACAAATGTAATACTAAGGCTCTTTTTGCAAATTCATCCAGTTATAGCTAGGCTATACCATATGATCTTTTCTGTGATTCCGTTCATCGATTCAAGTTGTCAATTGTCATGCATTCATAAGTCGTCTTAAAATTTGTTGCACTTATAATGAATACTTTCTTGTTTTTGTCCTCTTCAAATGGCTCATTGTTTTAACTTTTTAGTGCTTTATTTTTTAGAAAAGTTTTGCAGATAAATCTAAGTACAATGTTCTCATATCAAAATTTAGATATTCTCACACCCCTATAGATACCCCAGCACCGTTGCAACAGGCGAGAATTTTTTCAGATGCTCCCTTACTTGTTTACATTATGTTGCAAAATCCATTGTTTCTAATGTCATGGGATCTCCTTCTTTGATTGGACTCTTACTGAGATGACTGGTCATACCCCTACTTACATGAGCTCAGTTGGTGTGCGATGATAGCTAACATTTGGTACATGCTTCCACATTACAGTCTATTCCAATTTTATATCAAACAGGTCGTTTATTTGTCACTTTTTATGCCATGTCTAGTCCATTGGTCAGAGGCACACAGACTCGCCGATTTAGGCAGTGTGTCAATGCTCATCTAGTGCAGATTCGCCAATTTAGGCAGCACAACAAAAAACTACAGATTCACGCTTTCTGAACTTATATCAAATGTAGATTCGCTGATTTAGGTAGCACGTCTTATTGGTGTAGATTCGCCGATTTAGGCAACACCAATCACAAAATCATGCTGTAGTGGCTGGCCACCACTATCACTGGTGTGATTTTGTTACCTGGGTATACAAAATGAATGATATTTTGTATTTGGATTATATTTGGAACTTGAATTGAAGTCGGATTCTATATATGATGATTTTTTGTCGTGACAATATTTATGGAATTGCAATTGACATTGATGAAAATTGACTTATTAAATGATGAGTGTGACCAATGATATCCTGATTCATCAGGGTATGACATATACTGCTTATTCAAGTGGTATGGGACACTAGAATAGGTAGTATGTGGATGACGGCAGGCATAAGCAATGTTGTCTAATTTTATGGATTTTTTACTATTTTACTATTTTTTACTATTTGATACAGACTTCTAATCATTGTTTTTGACAAGTATTGTTTGCAGATTTTTATCTTTGCAACTGAGGACAGCTACTGTCCAACGGGAGGTATGTTATGGAACTAATATTTATCAATTTATTGCAGTTGACAGGTGGAAAAAGCATTAGCAGATAATGGATTATGCGGAAGGATATTATATTTTATGTATATTTGATTGTTCAAGTTCTCTTTATGAGCTTTGGCCATTTATGACCAACCGGCCAGTTTGTAACCAATTTGACCATTCAAGAAATCTATAAAACAAATACGTGAAAGAGGGAAAGGGTCACTCTTGCATGGGGGGAGATTGCACCCAGTGCTCGTGTCTTTCTGCTCTCTTCTCACCTCTTCTCTCTCGTCATGCTGGCGTAGCACTCCACTCTAGGAGGTGCGCCTGCACGTACCCTCTTGCTCTACCTCGCTCTCTCTTCTTTTTTTTTCGTGTACGATTTGACTATATGCTCACATGATTCGTCAGGTATGCATATTTGCGGTGTTTTTTTGTTTCTATCATTCTATTCGAGGTATTTTGCAGGGATGCCGTGCTTTTTGGCTGTAGCATGCTCAGCTACTGTGATGCCAGTGATTTTATCATATTCATCAATGAACAATGTGGTAAAATTACTTAGCATCAAAGAATAATCTTCACGCTCCTTCCCACACAACTCATTAGAGAGCATTTGATGTAGCTTAGTAGCTTCTACCGGAGGTTGTATACTTGGTGGCTCCCCTTGGTTTGATGATTATGTATCAAGTTTCTTCATCGTCTTTGGGTCCTTGAGAATGATTCCCATCACCTCAATGCTATTCTCACTTTCTTTGGTCATTGTTGACTCCTCCTCTGAAGTGGTTGAAGAGTCACTAGAAAACTCATCCTCGGAAGTTTCTAGATCCATGTCGCATTGTTGACCTATCTTCATGTCGTATAGTATTGGCCTCCCTTTTGCATCCTTCATGTGCATTATGCCGGTGTCCCAATCTTTTTTATCTTTCATAGCCATAAGCCAAGGCCTCCCTAGAATGATAGGATAGCCCTCCCCTTTATGTGGCATGACCAAGATGTCCACATCCCCCTCGATGTTGAACACCTTTACCCTAACTGCATTCACAGTATTGATAGCCATTTTTCGGCTCTTTGTAATTGCCACAGTGAGTTACCTCACCCTACAAAAATCACCCAAACACTGTGGCTATCCCTACCATTTCACTGTACATAGGCATGCGTGAGTCACGGGACTTTTCCCATATCTTCTTAAAAAACCCTCAATTAGCTAGTCATTGGGCTAGTTGAGCCAAAAAATAAAAAATATAAAAAATATAAGTATATTATGGCCCATGCGTATGTAAATATTGCATTGTATATAGGGCCTAAATAAAAAGATTTTTCGTAATTATTTTGGTATTTATTTAAATATTTCTACCTAGGTGTGTGCTATTTATGCTCTGTACATTGCCTCACCATTACCACAATTTTTTCTTACCATTTTTCATACTCTTTATTCCATATAGAAATATTTTCATGTAAGCTTCTCTTATATTTGGTGTAACTCCACCCCAACAAAAATCGAAAAAAAACTAGTTTTATTTATGTGTATATTTTTTCACTATTGTGATTTTTCCCTTCCTACATCTATTTTGTTTTTTTTTCTAAAAAATTAGAACACCAAAAATATTTATCTTTTTATGGTAGCCTCATAATGAGAGAGATTTCTTTTGACCCCTTTATATTTTTTTCCACTTATATTATTTATATTTGACATGTACATATTTTTTAGATCCCTCAATATTTGATTTTCTTAGTTGTACTATTCACTTATATCATAATCTCAACAATATCTTCAATTATAGACCTACCAAATAAGGTCAAGGGTAGGTGGCATGCATACATGCACTATGAAGGGCTCACTCTTGGAGGTATTCAAAAGAATCATCCAAAGAAGGACCCCACAAGGACCTTGTGCAGTGGAAAAAAACGGTCGGTTTTGCTGAATTTTTAAAGTTCACTTGCTCTCCGAATTTGAAAAGGTGATACAAACAAAAGTTGTAGCTCGTGGGCTGAACTTTTGCCTCAAGTTTTTCCATATTTTTTTGAGCTACAAGCTGTGAGCTATGATTTTATTAGTGGACCCCAGTTTTCCCATGCTATGCAGCCACACTCTCTCTTCCACTTTATCATTTTCCTCTTTCACACACACTTCTCCACTCATCATCCCCACCTCTCTCACCACTCCTCTCTGCACCCTACTCACCTTCTCCGCAACCTTGAAGAATAAGAGAAACCATGGTGAACTCATACCTCCCACACACAATTCCATTCCAAAATTGACCACCTAGTCTCATTTTTCCTCCTCCAATTTACCCATATCTATCAAAAAAACCACAAAATTCAGCCTCTTCTCTTAAAAGACAGCATCATGGTGGTTGATTACTCAGCTTCAATTACCTTGTCTCTCAAGGAAGGTCAAGAGTGGAGAAAAAATGTACGGTCAAAGCTAGTGGACCGTCAACAAGCGTCAAAATTGGCCCTACTCAAGACACTTGGAGCATCAACCTTGTAAGAAATCCACCTTTTCTTACCTCTTAAGAGTTTTTCTTCCTTATTTGTATCCTACATGGATACTCCCATTGTAAATATCCAATTCCATTTGTAAATTAATACTAACTCTACTAACACTAACCCACTATGAAAAGTCCTATCACCTCCATTTCTCTCCTCTCTCTTTCCCCACCAACTTCTTGATAATTCCAAGCAAAAGAAATTAGATAAATGGCTGAAAATCTAACCCAACGATGGTTAGAGGAGTAACCCTAGCCTTCAAAATTGCTATAAAAGGAGGGTGTGGCTAGCACAAAAGGGAGAGCCATAAGCAAGAGCACTATGCTATAGCTTAAGAAGCCAAGCTCAACCTCTTTAGAAGGAGCTCTTGAGTGGAAGCTCATTGTCTTATGCATGTGCATGTGTTGTTATAGGGGATTAGCAAGGGAACTCTATGCCATTGTAAGAGAGAGAGTGATCATTCAATTGAGAGTAGGAAATCTATCATTTCTCCTACTAGTGTAAGCCCAACATTTGCTGAATCAAGGAGGGTGGATTTGGACTAAGCTTGGATACTTTGTCTCCCTTCCAACGTGAAGTAATGGACAACAATGATGCGTAAGTGTCTTGGTGTTTTTTGTTAAGTTCTTGATAGCTTGTCTCTGGTGTTGTCATCAATCTAGCCATAAATCCCACATACTGTAAGAGGGCGACAGGGTGGAGAGGACTCCCCTGGCTTTAAGACAGTGATTGGGGTGGCTTTTCTTGTGATGTGTTGTGGTGAAATTTACGCAAGCTATGTTGAACAAATACTAATCTCACTTTGATTTGTCATGACAGATTTGTAAGAAGGTATTAATGCAACAAGCACCCTCTCCCCCTTTCTCTCTCTTTCTTACATATATATATATATATATGTTTGCTTGATCATTAACGATACACTTCAAAGCAGCCCGAGCACCATCTCTCTCTCTCTCTCTCTCTCTCTCTCTCTCTCTCTCTCTCTCTCTCTCTCTCTCGTGTTTTAGTGTGTGAGAGTGTTCCATTGGTGTTAGGGTTAGTGTAAATTCCTTGCTTGTTTGTGGGTTGATCTAACGATTCTCCTCTTTTGCGTCCTAGTTCTCTCTTAAACTAGGTGGTGCCCCTTGTGTAGTTGGGATTTGGCTGTGGGTTTTTTGTTTTGGTTTGTGTTGTGTTATGCCCCAGCCCCATTGAGCAGCACGGGAGCCTTGAAGGGTGTCTAGAAGCTGCTCTTCTTGTTGCCTGCCCCGGACCGCCTCAAATTGGTGCCCCCACTCAGGACACGCTGTCAGGAGTTTTTAGGAGCAAGGGATTGCGCATATGTACATATACATGCATGGTGAATCAAATAAAGAATTGCCCATTTTTCAGAGCCAGATGGTTACGTGGGGCCCACATGTGTACAGGTAGGACAGCATGTACATAGTGCATCGATTTTCACTATCACCAGTACCAGTATGTTTTTGCTACAATAATGAGGAGTTTATAGCGCGTAAAAGTTCTCGAGGAAGCTATCCGCAGGTCGACGACATGAGGTAAGCAGGTGCGTCAGATGGCATCTAGTGGCGTCAGGAGGCCGAACGGGGTCAAGACTTGCACATGGATAAGTACGGACACCACGTGGATGTTTTCTTGTGATAATTATGCAGAAAGGTCATCATTAGGACCACTTTTTGGGGCCACTTCACGTGGTGGCGAGATGCATTATTGGAAAAAAGCTGAGTGCCAGGTGTGCGAATGATGCAAAAAGGTGACAACTATGCACTACGAGGTCAGTTTTTGGCCTGTTCGGGGTCCGTTTGAGGTCATCTAAAAGGCCAAGGGTGCCCAACTAATAAAGCTAAGTGTGGGAACTGAAAAAACTGAGAGAAGACCAGAAAAAACGTGGAGAAGAGAGGAGGAATAGTCGCAGGTGTGTTTTTTGGGTTTTTGGAGCCTGTTTTGGCCGTAAACTGCTCATCCGATGTCGGATTTGAGCACTTTGACATTGTAGACTGGGGTTTTGGGCCGTTCCGGACGCGATGGCGCTGTCCATTTTGCCAAATTTCTCACTCTTTTCCTGCTATTTTTCTGTGTAAGTTTCTCCTATGAGCGAAGTTTCTGCTCCAGTTTGTGATTGTATCTGGTATCTTTTACCCATATTGTGTGAGCTGTTTGCCCCATTGGTGTTGGCCCAAGCTCAATTGTATCTAAACATCAGAAATTATCCTCTTTTGAGCTGAGTTTTTTGGGTGTGTGTGTGTGTGTGTGTGTGTGTGTCTGTGTGGAGTGGGCAAGTGGATAGTCTCTCTCCTCTCACTCCAGAGGTGTGTTCCCTGTCTCGGCCAGGTGTGTTGTGTAAGCCGAGTGGTGCCCCATAGTGTGTGTGTGTATCTTCCCAAGAGTGTGTGTCGGGTCGTTATAGAGGCGCTGTGTGTGTTTTCATCCCGCTCACATTCTTTTGGCGCCCCCACGGAGGATCTTCTTCGAGTACCTTCTGCTTCGAGCTTCGAGCTTCGGGATTACAGGTTGCAGGTTGTAGATTACAGGTTACAGGTTATAGGTTACAGGTTACAGGGACAGGTACAGGTACAGGTGATTCACACAGGTGCAGGTAGCTGGAGTACAGTAATAAACTAGCAGTGATGTTACTTGCAGTTGTTGTGGGTATGCATCACTTGACGCCTGTTTGAGCGCATTGTCTGCTAGATTGTACGTTACTTGTGGAAAATGCCATTGTACGCATTTGTGGAGCCATACTTGGTTGTATTTGGCAGTCCTAGCCATTTCTGAGACTTGGTCTGGAAGATAGTCATTTCTGAGACTTGACTATATGCGATTTGCATTAGCCTTCGTGTGAGGGTCAATAGAGTGAGGTTTTTATTGAGCTGGGGGATTCTCAAATATGGAGATCCTTTCGGTGATACAGGTAGCTGGAGCACCCTTTTCGTGACCTCGCCATAGGCTATGTACTAGTGAGTCCTATTTGATGCTCGGGTTCTATTGTTGGCAGTTTATGCATACAGATACAGTCTATATTTTAAGTTCTCATTGCTCTACTTCTGGGGAAACTCTGTCGAAATTTTCCCAAGTTATGATGGCTGGTTTTTTGGTATTTTGAGCCATTTATGCTGTTATGCTACTGAAATTCTGGCAAAATCAGAGGTTGAGTCAGGTGTGCCTTCTTGGGAGCTGCATGGTTGGCTTTAATGGATGATCAAAATGGACCTCAATTCACTCCATTTCATTTAACTCAGAGAATCCAGATAAATGTTCATGTGTCAAGGAAGATTTTTTTCCAGCAGCGCATAGTCTTTATGTTCAGGCCAAGAAGATTACGAGAGATCTTGGAATGCCCTTTGCCTGTTGTAATTCCAATGATCAACTATGAAAACTCATTTGATGTGCATGTGTTTGTCCTTATCTAAAGTTGAGCTCCATTGAAGTTTCTGGGGATTGGGTAGTCAAAAGTTTTGGGTTCTTGCACGTGTGTTCGAAGGGGTTCTCAAAGCATTGTAACTTGGGTAACCATGGCTTTCTCTTATCCAGAATTTCATGGAAGAAGTGGTGAAGATGCGGAAGACTTTCTGGAGCAAGTCGAGGTGGCATGCATAAGCAACAATATGTGTGATGAGGACAAGATTTTGAGGCTATTTGGATTGCTTTTGAAAGACGAGGCCCGTGTTTGGTTCATGGATTTGGAAGCTAAAGAAGCAGTGGCTTCTTCTTATGGTTTGAGTCTTGACAAGTTTATAGAAGCTTTTTTAGAGCGTTTCCAGGTTGTGGAAGATGCAAATGCAGTATGGAATGAGCTCAATGCTCTTAAGCAAGGTTCTTGTCAAGCTGTTGATGCCTATGTTCAAGGTTTTACAGATTTATGGACTCGTTGGTGTGTTGCTCTTAAGGATGAGACCCCCCCTTGTTCATTGAAGAAAAGGTCTTTTGTTGATGGTTTGTCACCTTGGTTGCGGTTCGAGGTTGAGTTGAAGACGCCCGAGTCTTTTGAAGATGCGGTATGCATTGCAAAGCACAAGGAATGGAAGTTTAAGCGTCTTGAGGAACATGGTATTAGTACATGTATGCATGTGCAAGATGGATTTGACATGGAAGATGAAGTTAAGCCTAAGCAGGTGAAAAGTAGCCTATCCTATGATGTTTCTCGTTTCTTCCCAAGGTCTATTGTGAAGCGAAAAGAGGTCTTGCAGGTTGACAGGTTTATGGAAGAGCCTAAATAGGTGAGTAATGCTTTGGATACAGGATTGAAAAGTCTTGAAGAGGATGCATTGGCTACTTGTCTACCTTGTGATTCTGGGTGTGAGTGTGAGGTCGAGGTTATTGATGATGAGCACGTATCTTTGGATACTAGTTCCTTGGAAATTAGGGAAGAGGGCAAGCTTGAGAGCCATTTTGTAGATTTGTTGGATGTGGAGCCTGTTTTGAAGCCATATTTTGATGTATGTGCAGTGATTGACCCGATTTGTGAGCATGATTGTGGTTTAGAGCAGAGATCTGTATTCTTGGAGACTGATGAACCCATGCTAGAAGCTATGGATAGTGGTGAGAGCCATGATTATGATGTGGATGAAGTTATGTGTGATGATGAGTATGCTTATGATGATGAGAAGGGGTTTGGCATATATGAGTCCAATCTCAGCTATGTGGATGCCTATGCTAGGGATATGTGTGCTGCGGGGATACTTTTGTGCTTTGGATATCAACAACTTTACCTTCACACAATGCTTTTAGCTACTTGGGTGCATGATTTGCAGGTTGTTGCTATGGCTGGTGAAGCCAAGATGCCAGGTGATGAGTCACTTGAGTTGTCTCTATCGGTTGGGTTGAATGTGGCATGCAATATTTATGCTTTTGGAACTCCATACAGGGCGGATGTGTTAGTTGGATATGCCTATGGTGCATTTTGGTTGATTGTTGACAAATGTAGGCGTGGTGTTATGATGCTTCTTCTGAATCAGGCGATATGCCTTTGGCCTTTTGATCCAGGTGGAATGAGCATCTACTAGTGCTGCTGCTGCTGAGCATGAATGCTCTAGCAGGCTAGGGGGTGGGCAAATTATGTCAGGAGTTTTTAGGAGCAAGGGATTGCGCATATGTACATATACATGCATGGTGCATCAAATAAAGAATTGCCCATTTTTCAGAGCCAGGTGGTTACGTGGGGCCCACATGTGTACAGGTAGGACAGCATGTACATAGTGCATCGATTTTCACTATCACCAGTACCAGTATGTTTTTGCTACAATAATGAGGAGTTTATAGCGCGTAAAAGTTCTCGAGGAAGCTATCCGCAGGCCGACGACATGAGGTAAGCAGGTGCGTCAGATGGCATCTAGTGGCGTCAGGAGGCCGAACGGGGTCAAGACTTGCACGTGGATAAGTACGGACACCACGTGGATGTTTTCTTGTGATAATTATGCAGAAAGGTCATCATTAGGACCACTTTTTGGGGCCACTTCACGTGGTGGCGAGATGCATTATTGGAAAAAAGCTGAGTGCCAGGTGTGCGAATGATGCAAAAAGGTGACAACTATGCACTGCGAGGTCAGTTTTTGGCCTGTTCGGGGTCCGTTTGAGGTCATCTAAAAGGCCAAGGGTGCCCAACTAATAAAGCTAAGTGTGGGAACTGAAAAAACTGAGAGAAGACCAGAAAAAACGTGGAGAAGAGAGGAGGAACAGCCGCAGGTGTGTTTTTTGGGTTTTTGGAGCCTGTTTTGGCCGTAAACTGCTCATCCGATGTCGGATTTGAGCACGTTGACATTGTAGACTGGGGTTTTGGGCCGTTCGGGACGCGATGGCGCTGTCCATTTTGCCAAATTCCTCACTCTTTTCCTGCTGTTTTTCTGTGTAAGTTTCTCCTATGAGCGAAGTTTCTGCTCCAGTTTGTGATTGTATCTGGTATCTTTTACCCATATTGTGTGAGCTGTTTGCCCCATTGGTGTTGGCCCAAGCTCAATTGTATCTAAACATTAGAAATTCTCCTCTTTTGAGATGAGTTTTTTGGGTGTGTGTGTGTGTGTGTGTGTGTGTCTGTGTGGAGTGGGCAAGTGGATAGTCTCTCTCCTCTCACTCCAGAGGTGTGTTCCCTGTCTCGGCCAGGTGTGTTGTGTAAGCCGAGTGGTGCCCCATAGTGTGTGTGTGTATCTTCCCAAGAGTGTGTGTCGGGTTGTTATAGAGGCGCTGTGTGTGTTTTCATCCCGCTCACAACGCTTGTGTATGTTCTGTGAAGTCTCAACCTTTAGCATAATCAAGTAGCTTGCATGAATCACGAGAATTTGTATGATCCCTTCATTCCCATTGCAAGGCAAAAGGTACAGATAATTGTTAGTACTAAGTTGCAATTTCAGCGAGTAATTCGTAGAATTTTAGGTCCTCTTAGGTTGGTAGACATAAACGCATCAGTAAATCCTTTTATTTTGCCTCTCATTAGGTACGACCTTAGTTTGGACGTCTATATTTTTGTTTTGTTTTAAGAATTAGGTCATGCATAGACCATGGATAATGGCCCAGGAATACAGGTTTTTCCCTTTCATTTCACTCCACACATTAGAGTAAACATTGCAATTAGTAGAAAAATCAATTTTCAACAACGTATGGTATTCATGTTTGGTGCCCAAAGAGCAGGAGAAATTCTAGCGTCACCAAACCCTGTCATTCTACCTCTTATTGATTATCATAGGTCATTTCATGTGAATATTTTTATTTTGTTGTAGAATAGATTGAAATTTAGAAAATATTATTGTGTAAATCTTTTAAAGAAAGAAAAAACAAAAACGCGTCACTTTGAAATCAATTCAATGGAGAGCCAACGCCAAATGTTTGGATATCCTCTTTTCTTTGGAGAGCCTGGAGAGGATGCAGAATTATTTCTAGCGAATTTCAAGATGTCTTGCCGTATCAAGAGGATAGAAACTGATCAAGAACGTGTAGAAATGTTTGAGGTGGTCCTTAGGAAAGATGCTAGCAATTGGTTTGACTCTTTGCCTGAGGAAGTTAAGGGGAATCACACAGAAGTTTTGAATCGTTTCAAGAAATACTTCTTTGATCCCCAAAACACTCAGAAATTATGGCAAGACATTGTTTCTCATAAGCAAAAAGACTTAGATGACTACTACTTGTACAAGCAAGAGTTCCTACGTCTTTGGGCTCTATGGATACGAAATGTTGCTAACCCTGGTGATGGTGCAGAATTTCTAAAGAAGGAGAGGTTCATAGCCGGACTCTTTCCTGACCTTAAGGTAAAAGTTGAGGCAGGTGCACCTGCTACCTTTGATGCAGCGGAAACTAGGGCTGCTGAGAAGTATAGGAAACTCAAGTGCTTAAGGGGAGAGGTTCCAATAGAAGTTCTTAGACCCAAAGGTAAGTCACAAGCATCAACATCGAGGGAGCTTCCTGAGGTAACGGCGGAAGTAATTGAGAAGTTAAACGAATCTTTAAGTAGCCTGTCAATTCACCTTGCACAAGCTGTAGGTCCAAAGGGACAAGCAAAGAAGTTTGAAGAGCGAGATCCACGACCTAGGAGAGTCTTGGAATGTTGGAATTGCGGAGAGTGTGGACATGGGATGTATAATTGTCCTTGGCCCTGTGGGGAGCCAGGGAGACCTAACTTGAATTACCCAGTGATGAATGCAGGTGAAGGAACTGGTCAACAACCAAGGCTTCTACAAAGACCAAATGGACCAAGACCACCTCCACAAGGGGTAGAAGGAGTTCCACCTTTGCCAGATCCAAATGTGCATATGGTAGAGGTGACAAACTCAAATGAGGTTGACATGGAAGCAAATGGCATTAAGCGTGGCCGAGGAAAAGGTAAAGAGAAAGAGGGTGTCCCATCACAGAGTGACCATGGACAAGGCAAGAAGGCAAAGGAGACCAAGGAAGCTAAGAGGACTCGACGTCGTATCAATCTCCAAGACTTCCCTCTTGGACATGGTATGGCTCCATACAACCTATTGGAAGACATGAGAGGTAAGGGTCCTGATATCTCATGGCCTCAGTTTCTTGCATTATGCCCACAAGTTAGGAGGGATTTAACAAAGGCATTTAGCACTAGGAGAAAGGTAAAAGAGAGTTTTCCTGTTGTAAAAATTGCACATGCTGAAATGAACGAGGATATTACACCTCTGCTAGATTGTTACATAAAAGGAAGATTGGTTAGGAAAGGTCTAGTGGATGGGGGTGCACAAATTTGCATCATGACAGAAGGGCTCATGCAAAGACTAGGCATGCACATCCATGAAACACCTAAAATCAAAGTGAAAATGGCAAACAATAGCAAGGCTAGGTGCGTAGGCATTTGTAAAAATGTTTTTGTGGAGGCATTTGGCATTAAGAAGGCAGTGGATTTCTATGTCATGTCTACCAAGGGAAATGGTTACCCATTTATCCTAGGAAGACCATGGCTAATGAAAATGCGAGCTTTGCAGGATTGGGAGAGTGGAAAGCTAATTTGCAGGAATGACAATCACAAGAAGGTTGTCTTTGACATGAAGGAGCAACGCCAAGAGGAGCTCCATGAAGAATCATCTCAAAGTGAGACGGAAGAAGGTTGGACCGATAGCACTTCAGAAGAAGAAAGTAGCGGCAGCATTACTGAAGAGGAGTCCTCCATTGAAGTCATGGGGGTAAGGTTTAAGCCAAACAACCAGGAGACCTCTTCTCGAGGTTTGGAAGAGGTAGGTTCCCAAGAGAACCAAAAGGTGGAAGATGAAGGAATGTTAGAAGGTATGCTATCAACAACACTTACAAAGGATGAAAGAGAGGAGTTCAAATGTGTGCTAAGGAAATTTCCGAGGCTTTTTGCTAAAGACTACACCGATGTGCGTGGAGTAGATGTTGTTCAACACAAGATTGAGTTGAAGCCAGAGGCCACACCTAAAGCTCAGAAGCTACGAAGGCTAGGAGTTATAAAGGAAAAGGCTCTACTCAAGGAGGTAAGAAAGCTTCTAGCAGCAGGTTTCATTTATCTAGTGGAGAATTCAGAGTGGGTCTCTCCTGTTGTTGTCACTCCTAAGAAAAATGGCAAGTGGAGGGTGTGTGTGGATTACCATCCCCTCAATGAGGCAACAAAAAGGGATCACTTTCCCCTCCCATTCCAGGATGAGATACTAAATGAGGTAACTGGTCATGAGAAGTACACTGCGTGCGATGGTTACTCAGGTTACTTTCAAATAGGGATTGCATTGGAGGATCAATTGAAAACAACCTTTATCACTCTTTGGGGTTGTTATGCTTTTAGAGTCATGCCATTTGGTCTGACAAATGCTCCTGCAACATTCCAACGTTTCATAAACATGGTGTTTCAAGCATTCTTTGGAAAGTCAATTAGGGTGTTCATTGATGATTTCTGCATTTATAGCTCAAAATCATTGCATCTACAAAGGGTAGAAGAAGGTTTAAAGAAGCTCTACGACATGGGAGGTCAACTCAACCCCGACAAGTGCCACATAGGTGAGGATGAAGTGATCTTGCTCGGTCACAAGGTTTCCTATATAGGCATTGAGGTGGATCCTTCAAAGGCAAAGGCTCTTATTGAGCTCCCATCACCGAAGAGTCTTAAGGAGGTCATCTCTTTCATTCAGAAGGTGAAGTATATGTCACGCTTCATTCACTTAGCCTCGGAGTTGCTTCATCCTTTGCAAAAGTTGACACAACAAGTAGAATTTGCATGGTCTGATGAGCTTGAAGAGTATTTTTGTAACATTAAAGTCATTTTGTCAGAGCTACCAACACTCATGCCTCCTTGTTGGGAGTACACATTCTTTGTTAGCTCTAGTGTTGGAAGGGAAACAATTGGTGCTGTGTTGCTACAACAAGATCCCCACAGTACAAGGATGCGACCCATCTACTTTGCTAGTAGGGTCATGAATGCTTTAGAGAGAGGCTACACGGAGGTAGAACTCATGATGCTTTCTCTCATGTTTGCGATAAGGAAATTTAGATCCTACTTGCTCCCAAAACCTTTTGTAATCCTCACCGCAGAGAATTTGTTCACCGCAAAGTGGATTATGGAGTTGCAAGAGTTTCAATACTCTTTCAAGGTAGAAGATAGTGTGCGTGCACAATTGGCAGGGATTCTCACTTATAGGGTGCATGAAAACGAGATTAAGGTGCCTAAAGTAAAGACCCTACCATTGCCACCACCAAAAAATATTCCTAATGCTTTTACCTTGTTCTTTGATGGAGCTTTTTGTCGAGCCACAAGAAAAGCAGGGGGAGGGCTAGTGTTGCTCAACCCAAGTGGAGAGGTGGTCATGAAAGAGAAGTTCAATCTACCAAGTTCAGCTAGCAACAATGAAGCAGAATACGACACACTAATTCATGGTTTGAAGATGTGCATTGGCCAAGGGATACAACGCCTCATGGTAAAGGGAGATGCACTTCTCATTGTTAAACAGATTTTAGGTATTTGGGCATGCAAGAATGAAAGCTTACGGAAAAAAGTTCATGCCATTCGTAGATTGTTTAATCAATTTGAAGAAGTGCAACTATATCATATTCCTAGGAAACAGAATGAAGATGCCGATTTACTTGCACAGCAAGTAGTTACATGTGTTGAGAAAGAAGTGCAGGTCATCATGGTGGCAGCAACTGTCAAGCAACCGAGATACCAAGGATTGGAGTCATTGACTCCCATTATTAGCTACATTTTGGAGGGCGAGTTTCCACAAGACTTCACGAAGGCTCAGAAGAGGAGACTCATGAAGAAGGCAAGCGCATATCTCTTCCTAGAAGGCTCCCTCTATCAAAGAGGGAGGGATCAAGTATGCAGAAGAGTACCAACTATTGAGGAAATTCCAGTCATTCTAAAAGGTTTGCATGAAGAAGCATCTGGTGGTCATTTTGCCCAAGAATCAACTGTGAAGAAGATTTTGCTTGCGGGGTATGTTTGGCCAAGCTTGCATGTGGATGTTCAACATTGGTGTAAAAGCTGTCACAATTGTCAGATAAATGGAAATAGAAGGTTGGTGCATGGCCCGAGGCAAATAGTGCTTGCAAATGGACCCTTTGAAAAGTGGGGCATTGATGCTATGGGTCCTCTGCCTAGGACAAAAAATGGTAAACTCTACATTCTAGTGGCTGTAGACTATATGACTAGGTGGGTGGAAGCTCAAAGTGTGGCAAGAGTGAATGAGAGGACAGTTAGCAAGTTTGTGTACAATCACATTTGTTGCAGATTTGGCACACCTTTGGAGATCGTTTCTGATAATGGTCCAGGGTTTAGGAAGGGCTTGCTCACAGAAGTTTGTGAAGAGCTTCACATTCTACATCGTCATAGCACACCATACTACCCACAGTCAAATGGTTTGGTGGAGAAGGCTAATGGTGTCATTGCAGGAATCATTAGAAAGATGGTGCAATACAAAATAAAATTATGGGATGACTTCTTGGATGGTGTCTTGTGGGCATATCGAACCACATATAGGGAAGCCATGGAGTTCACACCATTTCACTTGGTCTATGGTCAAGAGGCTTTGCAGCCTATCGAGCTCAACATTCCAACAATGCGACTTCATGGCAAAGGAGCACAAGATGATCAAGAGGTATGGATGGATCGACTTCTTACGTCAGTGGAGCTTGAGTGGAAAAGAGAAGCATCATATGAGTGCTACAAGAGGAAAGCCACACAAGCGAAAGAAACTCACGACAAGAAACTGAAGGACAAAGGCATCAAGGAAGGAGAGCTCGTGCTAAGGTATGACAATCGACTTGACAATCGTTTTGATGCCAAATTTGAAACAAGATAACAGGGGCCATACATAGTCAAGAAGGCTTTCAATTCAAGTTACTATCAACTTATGGACTTGAATGGGAGAGAGCACTCCAGGAAGGTAAACGGCTATCGCTTGAAGCCTTACTTGAGTCGCCTTCTACCAAAGGATCTACCAGAGCAAAAGGCAACTATCCCATGTAAGTATTATTCCATGAAGCATGAGTGTAACACAAACAAAAATTCCAAGGGGCCAAACAACGAAGATCTTGTCAAGGACTCTGAAGCACTCTCTTTGGAAAAGATTCTTTATGACGGTACATGAATATACCATCATCCAGGGGGAGGGCTAAGATAGCCGTTTTTCGGCTCTTTGTAATTGCCACAGTGAGTTACGTCACCCTACCAAAATCACCCAAACACTGTGGCTATCCCTACCATTTCACTGTACATAGGCGTGCGTGAGTCACGGGACTTTTCCCATATCTTCTTAAAAAACCCTCAATTAGCTAGTCATTGGGCTAGTTGAGCCAAAAAAATAAAAAATATAAAAAATATAAGTATATTATGGCCCATGCGTATGTAAATATTGCATTGTATATAGGGCCTAAATAAAAAGATTTTTCGTAATTATTTTGGTATTTATTTAAATATTTCTACCTAGGTGTGTGCTATTTATGCTCTGTACATTGCCTCACCATTACCACAATTTTTTCTTACCATTTTTCATACTCTTTATTCCATATAGAAATATTTTCATGTAAGCTTCTCTTATATTTGGTGTAACTCCACCCTAACAAAAATCGAAAAAAAACTAGTTTTATTTATGTGTATATTTTTTCACTATTGTGATTTTTCTCTTCCTACATCTATTTTGTTTTTTTTTTTCTAAAAAATTAGAACACCAAAAATATTTATCTTTTTATGGTAGCCTCATAATGAGAGAGATTTCTTTTGACCCCTTTATATTTTTTTCCACTTATATTATTTATATTTGACATGTACATATTTTTTAGACCCCTCAATATTTGATTTTCTTAGTTCTACTATTCACTTATATCATAATCTCAACAATATCTTCAATTATAGACCTACCAAATAAGGTCAAGGGTAGGTGGCATGCATACATGCACTATGGAGGGCTCACTCTTGGAGGTATTCAAAAGAATCATCCAAAGAAGGACCCCACAAGGACCTTGTGCAGTGGAAAAAAACGGTCGGTTTTGCTGAATTTTTAAAGTCCACTTGCTCTCCGAATTTGAAAAGGTGATACAAAGAAAAGTTGTAGCTCGTGGGCTGAACTTTTGCCTCAAGTTTTTTCATATTTTTTTGAGCTACAAGCTGTGAGCTATGATTTTATTAGTGGACCCCAGTTTTCCCATGCTATGCAGCCACACTCTCTCTTCCACTTTATCATTTTCCTCTTTCACACACACTTCTCCACTCATCATCCCCACCTCTCTCACCACTCCTCTCTGCACCCTACTCACCTTCTCCTCAACCTTGAAGAATAAGAGAAACCATGGTGAACTCATACCTCCCACACACAATTCCATTCCAAAATTGACCACCTAGTCTCATTTTTCCTCCTCCAATTTACCCATATCTATCAAAAAAACCACAAAATTCAGCCTCTTCTCTTAAAAGACAGCATCATGGTGGTTGATTACTCAGCTTCAATTACCTTGTCTCTCAAGGAAGGTCAAGAGTGGAGAAAAAATGTACCGTCAAAGCGAGTGGACCATCAACAAGCGTCAAAATTGGCCCTACTCAAGACACTTGGAGCATCAACCTTGTAAGAAATCCACCTTTTCTTACCTCTTAAGAGTTTTTCTTCCTTATTTGTATCCTACATGGATACTCCCATTGTAAATATCCAATTCCATTTGTAAATTAATACTAACTCTACTAACACTAACCCACTATGAAAAGTCCTATCACCTCCATTTCTCTCCTCTCAGGTTTTTGCACCCCAATTGTATATGTACCATTTACTTTGATACATTTAGTTGATCTACATGGAAAGTTCGATATTATGTGAGGTTTTGAATTCTTATGTGTCAAGAATGAAAATATGAAATTTTTCTCTTATGCAGTTTTGAATATTTAAAATGATGCAATAATTGTCGCATACCAAAAGCCCTTCTACTTGCCACCTTGAGTGCTCAATGGAAAGGGAAATCAATGTATCACTTTATAAAACTCACAAATACATCAGAAACATATTTTTCTTTGTATACGATGATATGCTTGAAATGACCGTATCAAACACATGGAACTTTCCATTATTTTATATACTCCATAGCCAAATTTTTTGCACATGAAACTTTCAATTATCTAAAGCAAAATTGTGGAAGAGTCACCTAAAATTTTCTACAAGGTCGCTTTTTTTTTTTTGAGCTTATAAAGGTGATTTCTTCAAAGCGTCAATTGCAGTCTTACGAGGGTCAACTTGATGAGTATAGTTCTTGATCATGATAGATACTATAATACAAGGTTATATTTTTAAAATACCCTCTAGCTAACATATTTAAGCATATCAAGAGGGTTTTCTTAAATAAACCGTTTAATGTAAGTAGAATTTAATTTAAATTTGTGAAAAAAGGACACTTAAAATGCCTTGGTTTGGTATCATACTAGTGTTAAATGCAGGCTACTGCCATTGCCAGCCTGTGAGTGCCCAAAAACCTATAAATAGGACCCCTTGCTTCACAATTTCACTCAAACTCAAAGCACTGGCCATTCTCTCTCACATAAAGAGAAACTATACCCAAAAATCACTATAGAGCAAACCTCTAGCTGATTATCCACAGTAATTAGCCTAATCCCTTTTTAGGTAGGAAAATTATGTTAGTTAACCTTTATTTTCTTAGTTAATCTAATTAACTAATAAGATTAAACTTCTTTACCTTAGAAACTACTCTCTTAACTCTTAATATCTGCCTGATTACTTAGATTAAGATTAAGGATAATAATCTAATTAATTATTAAACCATATTAGTATTGAAATTAATCTTTTTAGTCTTAAATTAACAGTAGTTATACTAATTGAACTTAGATTAGCATAAGATAATTATTAGAGTTGTATTAGAGTGTTAAGAAGCTAGAAAAATTATATCATATTTTTTTGATCGGTTTTTCTAATTAATTATGCAAACATTTATTGTTTTTAATTAAAAGATTGATGGGAAAGCTACTTCATTAACTCAAATATTCTTAAGTTAATTATTATAGCTAGGAATCACTGCAAGGAACACAGGGTAACTACCTTATTAACAAAAAATTAATCCAAGTTATTAATTAAGTTGAAATTAGCCATTTTTAGGCTCAAATTAAAGGGAGAAATTAGTAAATCAAGTTAGATAAATATGTGCGAAATTAGTAAAACCAAAATTTGGAAATATGGAGGCGATTCAAGGTTGGTACTATGAAGTTTTAGGTGGTTTGAATAGCTTGAGGATTGGATCATAGAGCAATGGATGACAAAGTGTGAAAGTTGAAGGGAAAAAATGTTTTTTATGTATTTCTTGGTCGGGCTTTTGGAGCCTAGGAAGGTGCATCAACCTTGAAATGCCACTTGGTGCGAGAGACCAATCCCACATGTGGGATGGGGTCAGATTTTCACGGTATAAGAACTGGAATTGCGCACCCCATATGAGCAGAGAGAGAGAGAGAGAGAGAGAGAGAGAGAGAGAGAGAGAGCTCAAATGGCTACGGTGGATCCTCACAGATGCTACTACAAGCGGCATTTTTGAGGGAGATGGTGGCTCTGGGCATCAATTTTGGCATTACTGGAAGTTGACAGTGGTGTTGGCCATTTGGAGATGCTAGACAATGATGATG
Organism: Adiantum capillus-veneris; assembly: GCF_014529385.1. Taxonomy (NCBI): domain Eukaryota; kingdom Viridiplantae; phylum Streptophyta; class Polypodiopsida; order Polypodiales; family Pteridaceae; genus Adiantum; species Adiantum capillus-veneris. The sequence goes on from NC_140939.1 coordinate 15,775,699, forward strand.
AGGCAATATTCCTATCGGTCTATTCAAGTGGCCTGCAAATGGTACCATTTTTTATTGAGGGGAAGGTTCTATCTTAGGGATGTCACACCGTAGTGACAACACTCAAGGCCTAGAGGTGATTCACATGCTGGGTATGAGAGTTGTGAAAGGAAAGTTGGCAAGCTGTCCATATCATGCAGTGTATTACTAAATCATGTGTGCCAAATGGGTGTAATTCATAAAATATACCAAAAGGGACTCAAGTGGACAACACGAGCCAAAATAACATTTTTTTAACTTTTTTTAATGTTTTGACATCTCCTATAAAGGAACGCTCTTGTGCCTTTAAAAGGGTTTTACTCTTCAAAGAGGTGGGATCCCTCGTGTGTTAAATATGGGAGCATGTTTAGACATGGAGTTCTTACAGAGCCAGGAGGGCTGCCGATCTATGTCTTGAGCTCACCGAGGAGTATGTTTGCTTGGAGCTAGTCTTGTAAATGGTCATTTTGTGCATAGAGAAGCCATCATTGTTGTGTATCTGCATTGATTTTCCCTTCCCCTTCACTTCTCTGCTTTTGTGCGTGTATTTTTGGGTGTGTGTTGGTAGGTGCACCCTCTCGAGCTTGGTTGTGCAAAGATGGATTGAGAAATGTTGCATGTGTGTGTGGAGGGTTGTGAATTGAACTATGTAGGATGATTGGGCATGTTTGTGTTGGTGCGACGCATGTATGCATAGTGTTGTGTACAAATAGTGGTTTTCCTATGAGATTGTGCCAGTTTGAAGGTGAACTCTTGTGGATTGGGTTGTTGTGTATATCTTGGGCTATAGAGAGGCACTTGTTTGCGTTCCATATGTGTTTCACTTTTCCCCTTTCCATCTTTTGGTGCCCCCACAAAGGATCAAGTTGATTGATCCATGGTGATATGTTTGTGATTCAAGATGTGGCATAGTTCGGGTTTAATTTTCTATGGTGATGAAGACATGGATGAATGGTTGGAATATTTTGAGATGTTTGTGCTCTTGTTGTAGATACAAAGTAATGAAGAAAATTTGCTATGGTGCCTATGCTAATGCACACACATGCAAAGATTTGGTTCAAGGGTTTAAAGAGGGTGGAATGAATTTCATGAAAGGAGCTGCACAGTCAGTTTTTGAAGTATTGGAGGTAGTTTAATAGGAAAAATATGAAGCCCAAAGGGGCCTTGTAAGAGCAACCAATCAATTGTGAGTTAACAATAAGACATAAAAGGGGGGGGAGAAGGGTGCATGGATAGTGCATATCTACGTACCTCAAAACGATATCATGTAACATATCAGTGGAAAGATCTTGAAAATGAAATACAAATGCACTATTGTCCGCTGAATTTGAACTTAAAATAATCAAGTTATAACCATTTGAAAAAAATGCAGAACTTGGTGAGACTTTTGGCCCTTTTGGGGTTCATATTTTTTACTAATGTACAGATTGTGGTTGGGGTTAAAGGAAACCAGTACCTAAATATGTCGAAGTTTTTTGAGTGCTTGCATCCAACGATCAAAGAAAAGGTGGAGTGTGGTGTGGATAGCTATGGAGATATGGTGTATCTAGCCAAAGTGAAGAGCAAGAAGCTGAAGAAAAAGTTGGAATTGGGCTTGTTGAATCCTAAACTTATGTACCTAATATGGGGGTGGAGAGGGGGAATAGGAGAACACGCCCGGCACAAACACATGGGCCTCTCTATAGCTCAGGGTATCCCACAACACCCCTGTCCTCTCAAAAAACACCTTCGAAAACACACTTTACACTAGCAGACCACTGCCTACCCAATTTCCGCTGCTCACACACTCCACAAACCTGTCACACAAAGCATACCTGCTGCCACGGTCTATCTCCACCCTTACACACGCTCCCAGCCACTCAATTGCACTCTCTCACACAAAACACCATCACCTCCGGTCCGGGGGGGGGGGCACACATCCACACAGCCGAACTGAAGGGAAAACACCAGAGAAGGGGGGAAGGGGAAACAACAACAAGACGGGAAAACAATGGCTCAATTGCACTTCTCCAAACATGTACATAGGCTTACACTACCATCACCATGGCCATTTTCACAACAAAATACAAAGGGCTTTGACACGCACACTCCTCTGTGAGAGAGCTCCACTTTCTAGGCTTCAAATGGCACAAAAAATCCCAAATAGAAGCCCCTAATTTGATGAAAATTTGACTTTTATAGGGGGGGGCTTCAATTTTGGAAATTGTCATCTCATTTGACCATATGGCACCCTGATTTGGTATCTTTGGAAACTGGGGCACCGCCTTGCTTCATCTTTTCTCTCTTGCTCTCTTTGCACTTGGGGGGGGTATTAGCAATGTCACTATTGCCCCTAGGATTCTATTTATGTTTTCCCTTTTTTTCTTCATTTTTTACCCTTTTGGGCTACCCAAATCTTACATGCCCCTTTGGCCACTTTTGTGTGGCTCACACATGCTTCCTCTCTCTCTCTTTTCTCCTGTTTGGCCTGGCTCCCATCTTTCCCTTTGCCCTGGCTTGCCCTTGCTCACACTTTGCTTTTTTGCTTTGTACACCTTGGCGGCCTTTGGGCTCTTTCTCTCTTTCTCTTTGCCTTTGCCCGGCTTTTTTTGGGACTGCCTCTTCTCTAACCCTTCCTTTTCACCTTTGGGCTCGGCCTTGGAGTGGCCTGGCCAGCTACACTCCCTCTCTTCTTCTTGTTGTGGGAACCATCCCCTGCCCCTTGCCCTCCAGGATTAGCAAACTCACTAATGGGGGGGGTCTCTTCTAAAAATTGGGGCATCAAGGGCCGTGGGTGCTTGCCACGTCACCACTGCACAACGGCTGCCTTCACCTCTGGCGCTAGGGGGCGGGGCGCCGCCGCCTTTACCACCGGAAAACACCGGCAACTCCTCCCTGCAGGGCCGCGTGACATCCGCTGTCAGGATTTTTTTGGAGCAAGGGATTGCGCATATATACATACACATGCATGGTACATCAAATAAAGGATCCAGGTGGTTACGTGTGGCCCACATGTGTACAGGTAGGATAGGGTGTACATAGTGCATCGATTTTCATCGTTACCAATACCAGTGTGTTTTTTCTACAATAAGGAGGAGTTGGTAGCGCGTAAAACTTCTCAAAAAATCTATCCGCGGGCCAACGACATGAGGTAAGCAGGTGCGTCAGATGGAATCTAGTGGCATCAGGAGGCTGAATGGGGTCAATACTTGCACGTGGAGAAGTATGGACACAACCTGGATGTTTTCTTGTGGTAATTATGAAGAAAGTTCATCATGAGGACCATATTTTGGGGCCACTGCACATGGTGGCGGGATGCATTATTGAAAAAAGCTGAGTGCTAGGTGTGCGGATGATGCAAAAAGGTGACAACTATGCACTGCGAGGTCAGCTAGCTTTTGGCCTGTTCGGGGTCCGTTTGAGGTCAACTAAAAGGCCAATGGTGACCAAGTAATAAAGCTAAGTGTGGGAACTAAAAAAACTGAGAGAAGACCAGAAAAAACGTGGAGAAGAGAGGCGGAACAGCCGCAGGTGTGTTTTTGGGGTTTTTTGAGCCTGTTTTGGACGTAAACTGTTCATCCGAGGTTGGATTTGAGCACTTTGACATTGAAGACTGGGGTTTTGGGCCATTCTGGACGTAAACTGTTCATCCGAGGTTGGATTTGAGCACTTTGACATTGAAGACTGGGGTTTTGGGCCATTCTGGACGCGATAGCACTGTCCATTTTGCCAAATTTTTCACTGTTTTGGCTGTGTAAGTTTCTCCTATGAGCGAAGCTTTTGCTCCAGTTTGTGATTGTATCTGGCTTATTTTACCCATACTGTGTGAGCTGTTTGCTCCATTTGTGTTGGCCCAAGCTTAATTGTATCTAAAAATAAAAAATTCTCCTCTTTTGAGCTGAGTTTTTTGGGTGTGTGTGTGTGTATGTCTCTATGTGGAGTGGGTAAACGGATAGTCTCTCTCCTCTCACTCCATCGGTGTGTTCCCTGTCTCGGCCAGGTGGATTGTGTAAGCCGAGTGGTGCCCCATAGTGTGTGTGTGTATCTTCCCAAGAGTGTGTGTCGGGTTGTTATAGAGGCGTTCTGTGTGTTTCCATCCCGCTCACATTCTTTTGGCACCCCCACGGAGGATCTTCTTCGAGTACCTTCTGCTTCGAGCTTCAAGCTTCGAGATTCAGGATTACAGGTTGCAGGTTGCAGATTACAGGTTACAGGAACAGGTACAGATACAGGTGATTCACACAAGTACAGGTAGCTGGAGTATAGTGATATACTGACAGTGTAGTCACTTGCAATTGTTGTGGGTATGCATCATTTGGTGCCTGTTTGAGTGCATTGTCTGCTGGATTGTACGTTACTTGTGGAAACTGCCATTGTACGCCTTTGTGGAGCCATACTTGGTTTTATTTGGCAGTTCCAGCCATTTATGAGACTTGGTCTTGAAGATAGTCATTTATGAGACTTCCCTATACGAGATTTGCATAAGCCTTCGTGTGAGGGTCGATAGCGTGAGGTTTTATTGAGCTGGGGGATTCTCAAATGTGGAGATCTTTTTAGTGATATAGGTAGGTGGAGCACCCTTTTTGTGAGCTCGCCATAGGCTATGTATTAGTGATTCTTGTTTGATGCTCGGGTTCTATTGTTGGCAGTTTATGCATACATATACAGTCTATATTTTGGGTTCCTACTGCTCTACTTCTGGGGAAACTCAACCAAAAATTTTCCAAATTGTGATGGCTGGTTTTTTGGTCTTTTGAGCCATTTATGCTGTTATGCTGCTGATATTTTGGCAAAATCAGAGGATAAGACAAGTGTGCTTTCTTGGGAGCTTGATGGTTGGCTTTAATGGATGATCAAAATGGACCTCAATTCACTCATTTTCATTTAACTGAGAGAATCCAGATAAATGTTTATGTGTCCAGGAAGATTTTTTTCCAGCAGTGCATAGTCTTTATGTTCGGACCAAGAAGATTAAGAGAGATATTGGAATGTCCTTTGCCTGTTGTAATTCCAATGATTAACTATGAAAACTCATTTGATGTGCATGTGTTTGTCCTTATCTGAAGTTGAGCTCCATTGAAGTTCCTGGGGATTTGAGTCAGTCAAAAGTTTTGGGTTCTTGCACGTGTGTTCGAAGGGGTTCTCAAAGCATAGTAACTTGGGTAGCCATGGCTTTCTCTTATCCAGAGTTTCATGGAAGAAGTGATGAAGATGTGGAAGACTTTTTAGAAAAGATGGAGGTTGCATGCATTAGCAACCAAATTCATGACCCGGCGCAGATGTTACGCCTTCTCCAAATTTGTTTGAAGAGTGATGCACGAGTTTGGTCCAAAGCATTTGAAGAGGAGTTGTGTGTGGCTGATCCACCTGTAAGATTGAGTTGGGACAATCTAAGGCATGGATTGGAAGTGGAGTTTGTGAAGACATAAGATCCTGACAAAGTGTGGCAAGAAGTACAGGCTTTAGTGCAAAAGGAAGGTGAGCTAGTAGATGCGTACATACGAAAGTTTTCATTGGCATGGGAGCGAACGTGCAAGGCCTTAGCACCACAAGTACCCCCGCCTGACATGATGAAGAAGGACAGGTTTTTGGCTGGTCTTTGGGAGAATATACGTTGGAGAGTGGAGCTAAAGAAGCCTAGGACATATGAAGATGCACTAGAGGTGGCCAGGAACAAAGAGTGGAAGTTAAGGAAAATGAGCCAGTTAGGGGTGGAGTCTTTGCACATGAGGTCTGAATTTCAACCTATTGACTCTTTACAAGGTCGCATGCTAGGGGTTCATGAACTAGTGGTTGTTGTTACTCCTCAAGTTATGCCAACAGTGGTCACTACAGCAGTGCAAGATGATGGGCTAAGGCAAGACATGAGGCAAGTGGTAGATTTAATGAAGAATCTCAGCCTAAACATGCTAGGTCAGGTGGGAAATAATCGAGGTCGAGGGAGGTTTGCAAATCAGCCAGGAGGTGAAGAAAGACCTAGGAATGGTGTTGGACAAAGTAATGGTAGGTTCTGGAGGTAGACGCCCACATGTTATAATTGTGGAGAGTTGGGCCACATCAGGCCGCAATGTAATAAGCCACCAAGGATGGGGGGAGACATGTATCCATTGCCAAGATAGGTGCTAACTAGGTCAAATGATTATGGCATCGAAATTGAGGGAGATAAGGGAACCAGTGGATTAACCCAGGAGGAAAAGGGAAAGACAAAAGTGTTAAGTGTGGCTACCTTAGAGAAGGCATCAAAGCTAGAGGATACATTAGTGATGCCTATTGGGAAGAGGACTACAGAAGACAAGGAAGGAAGAAGTGCCCCAGGTCCTAGTAAGAAGAAGGGAAAGAGCCATCAAGGCCAAGAGGAAAAGGAGGGCTCGTCGCAAGTTTCATGTTTCAGATTTTCCACTAGGGGATGGGCAATTAAGCTATGACTTGAAGGAGGATCTGACAATCAGGAAGGCAGATGTTACTTTTGGGCATCTTATAGAGATGGTACCTAAGCTAAAGCGACAGTGGAAGAGGATGGTTAACCCAATAGAGAAAGAGCCAGAGAGAGGTTCAGTGAAGGTGTTGGCGATGGACGAGCTACCAAACATTTGTCCAATAGTAGATGTGTGGCATAAAAGGAAAAATCTGGGACAAGGTTATGTGGATGGTGGAGCCCAAATATGTGTGATAACACACTCATGCGTTGAGAAGATGGGTCTTACAGTGACTGGGGTGTCAGGGTTTCGGATTAGATTAGCCAGTGTTGTAAAGAGATTAGAAGTGGAGGCATATGATGCAAAGGCAGTGGTTGATTTTCATGTGATGCGAGTGGGGTTGGGAGCATAGGCAGACCATGGTTACGTGCAGTGGGAGCTGTTCAAGATTGGCGACATGGTACAATTAGCCTCTATGGAAAGACAGGTGCCAAGAAGCTATATAATATGGACACAAGGAAACAATTGGAGGAGCTTCATGAAGATAAGGATGAGTCTAGTGATGAATACTATTCTACAGTTACATATGAGGACATTGATAGTACTACCAGTAGTGATGAGGATAATGATGTTGCATTTCTCCTGATGGACAAAGAAATCCAGGAGTCTGGTTTAGTTGCATCTGCAAATGAGGTTGAAGATGAAAATGAAGGGCCTTATGAAACGATTTAAGGGCTGATGCAGACCAAGGTTGAATCGTCAAAGAATCACGAATTGATCACACAAATGATCAGTGGAGACCTCTCAGCTATGGAGAAGGAGATATATTTGCACATGTCGATCTATGCCAAAGTAATTGATGGTTTTCTTGATGCAACGTTGATATATGGCATCTCTACACATTTTCCTTGGGAACTAGGTGGAACCTTGATTAAGCTTTTGATGCAAGGAATGCCAAGTGTTTTTGTGTGGGATCCAGGTGGAATGAGCATCAACTAGTGTTGTGCTGCTGAGCATGAATGCTCTAGCAGGCTAGGGGATGGGCAAATTATGTCAGGAGTTTTTTTGAGCAAGGGATTGCGCATATGTACATACACATGCATGGTGCATCAAATAAAGGATTGCCCATTTTCGAGAGCCAGGTGGTTACGTGTGGCCCACATGTGTACAGGTAGGACAGAGTGTACATAGTGCATCAATTTTCATCGTTACCAGTACCAGTGTGTTTTTTCTACAATAAGGAGGAGTTGGTAGCACGTAAAACTTCTCGAGGAAGCTATCCGCGGGCCGACGACATGAGGTAAGCACGTGCGTCAGATGGAATCTAGTGGCATCAGGAGGTTGAATGGGGTCAATACTTGCACGTGGAGAAGTATGGACACGACGTGGATGTTTTCTTGTGGTAATTATGCAGAAAATTCATCATGAGGACCATCTTTTGGGGCCACTTCACGTGGTGGCGGGATGCATTATTGAAAAAAGTTGAGTGCCAAGTGTGCGGATGATGCAAAAAGGTGACAACTATGCACTGCGAGGTCCGTTTTTGGCTTGTTCGGGGTCCGTTTGAGGTCAACTTAAAGGACAAGAGTGCCCAAGTATTAATGCTAAGTGTGGGAACTGAAAAAACTGAGAGAAGACCAGAAAAAATGTGGAGAAGAGAGGAGGAACAGCCGCAGGTGTGTTTTTGGGGTTTTTTGAGCCTGTTTTGGCCGTAAACTGCTCATCCGAGGTCGGATTTGAGCACTTTGACATTGTAGACTGGGGTTTTGGGCCATTCCGGACGCGATGGCCCTGTACATTTTGCCAAATTACTCACTGTTTTTCTGATGTTTTGGCTGTGTAAGTTTCTCCTATGAGCGAAGCTTCTGCTCCAGTTTGTGATTGTATATGGCTTATTTTACCCATACTGTGTGAGCTGTTTGCTCCATTTGTTTTGGCCCAAACTTAATTGTATCTAAACATAAAAAATTCTCCTCTTTTGAGATGAGTGTTTTGGGTGTGTGTGTGTGTGTGTGTATGTCTCTGTGTGGAGTGGGTAAACGGATAGTGTCTCTCCTCTCACTCCATCGGTGTGTTCTCTGTCTTGGCCAGGTGGATTGTGTAAGCCGAGTGGTGCCCCATAGTGTGTGTGTGTGTATCTTCCCAAGAGTGTGTGTTGGGTTGTTATAGAGGCGTTCTATGTGTTTCCATCCCGCTCACACCGCCATAGCGCCCCATGGGGATCCGCCATCGCGAATGGGCTCGAGCTCCCTTTTCTCCAACTCATACCTCATATGAGGGCACTCATTGGCCCATATAGTCCAGGATGCCAGGCCGCCTTGCGCATGTGGGATCAAACCCCGCCACGTGTCAACACAAGGGGCGCCCTCTCTTGGAACATTAGGAGATTTCGGAGGTCTTTTGGAAGAGAGAGGAAAATAAGCTCCTCCAATGAGAGAAGAGCCTACGTTACGTAGAAATATAGATTGATACTAACAAAAATATAAAAGGTGTCCCTCTCCTCATTTAATAATCTAGTGGTTCTTGAAGACGATCACTCTCTTTCATTTAATGCGAGCACCTTTTTCAGAAGGTAGATACGGTGCATTTGATACGGCTTACGTCATCACTAGAACTCAAAAAGTCACAAAACTATCAAGTGGTGGAAGATTTTGAAACTTTTGATACTATCAATGCGTCCAGAACGCCCAAATATCCTAAAAATGAATGTCCGATTGCCTCGCTCCGACATCCAAAGAGGTAAAAAATGTCAAAAACCCCTAAAAGAACATTTAACTAACAGCGCGCGAGGGGGCATTCCAAAATTTTGGAATGCCTCCTCGTGCGCCGTTAGTGAAAAGCCCATTTTTTCCTCTTTTTAGGGAGCTTTTTGAGAGGAAAATGTCAAAAAACCTCTAAAAAGGAGCGGCATATCCTGAAATGCAGTTGACTTGGTCCATAAGTGGCCCCCGAAAAATTTCACTTGACCATAACTTTCTATCAAGAGCTACAATTCGTAACCCGAGAAGTTAGACACGCTCCATAATTCAAGCTTTACACATGCATACACTAACATCAGCCTAGGACACCTGTCTCCAGCTGCCGTGCCCGTCGGAGATTTGCAACACACTCTATGTTTAAACTACAATATCTTGAACATTGTGGCTCCGTTTGACGAGCCGTGTGGACCAGCTTCTAGAGCACATCAAGCACTACATCTCAGAGCGTTGAGCATCCCAATTGAGCCTTCTTTGAGCCCCTTGGGTTAAGAATCCGCATTGAGCATACTTTTCCACTGCCACTAGTCTGCCCAGGATCTTGGTACCTGCCCTAGACTTCTGCACTGCACCTGCCTGTAGCCTTTGCTTTGCATAGGCCACTTTCTAGCTTGGACCGGATGCACCATCATTTCCCACCCCCTTGTTGAACTTCTATGCTCAACCACACATGGGCTTATTGCACTAAAAACTGCACACCAAAAACAAACTCTCTGTACACCACAAAATACCTATCATATGTACAAAAACTATCATCTTCTACCCACTCCTTTTGTTCATGCGGGTTGCCTAACCCCTTGCTTTATCTGTCATCAACCGCTTGGGTCGAACACCTTGCATTGGTCCCATCCACCCACCTGCAACACCCTTGAATAGTGCCACACCAAGGCACATATCCAACTACATAGCCAAACTGCCATAAGCATGCTTCTACCACTCCAAACACTTATTAGCAAACTACTCACTCGCAACAAAGATCCTCCAAGAACACAAAATAGAGCACCCTTGTGCTCACCTTGCTGCTCAATCAACACTCCTAACATACTTGACCCACCCTCCCATCCATGTAAAGCTAGATTCTCATGTAGCAGATCCTTCACCTTCTCAATAGCATACTGCACGGCTGCCTTTATTAGCATCCCCTTCCACCACCACTCACAAAGCTCCTTGGAAATCTTGGACACCGCCTTGGAATCCACATCACCTGCCATAGAGTGCAGCGGTTGCATAGGAAGCACCTCTAACTTTGACTCCGCACTATCTTCCTCACCTACCATGAACTCAATTATTTCATCATTGAGCTCTTCTTCTTCAATTTCCCCTTCAAGGTCGATAAGCACCACCTGCTTGTCGACTGCAATTACCTGCTCTTCTACCGCTACATCATCAAGTTTTGCCAAGGAAGAGATAAACTCGTTCTCTATCGCATGACCCTCATGGTGGCTGAAAGCAAGGGATGGTGGTACAAAAAAAGGACCAATTTTTATTCCACCTTATTGGTACCACTGAAAAAGTGGGGACTGGTAAATTTTTTTTAGTTTGTGTCGAAACTTGTCCGACATTCTATTTTGATGTTCCTCTTTTAAAGATGTATCCAATGATATATAATATGATAACTAATTTCTTTTATGACTTGGATAAATCGCATTGCAAAGATTTGTCAAAGTACCATCAAAAGGTACTCTCAAGGACAACCAATTTTGTACCACCATCCCTTGCTTTTAGCCTCATCTTCTTCCACCCGCACGACTGCTTTACACCTTTTGGAAAAACCTTGCACCTACTGCACCACTATGGAATACTCCATTGCTACCTTCATCAACATGTCCATTAGCATGGTACCGCACATCACCTTTACCTGCACATCATCACCTGTAGGCCTAGACCACTCCACTCATTCTTCACTATGCACGTTAGCTTGCATTTCAAGCTTCTCCTTGCACACATTCACTGCCTCTTCACTCACATGTAAGAGGTCAAACTCATCATACCTGGATTGAGACGACGCCGTCTCCCAACTCCTGTCTGCATCCATAGAGCTACTATCAGTCAACCCAACCTCCTCTTCTCTTTCAAGATCAGGAATCTCCTCTAGCGTCACCGCTTTGACCTCGTCTGCAAACAGCATTCTTTGCTCTTCACCGCACTCCAATGGATCTTCAACGCCTACACTCGAACTTGACAGCACCACCTTTGTCCACTCTGGAACCACCTGCACAATAATTCCAAATATTCTCTTGAAGTATATGCAAGATTCATGTGCAAGTTTATTTCAAAATTAAGTAAGTAATAAGAGACTTATATAAGAATCTATGTTAAGAGCACAATGCTGTGACAATACGTAACAGGTCAAACCAAGAGATGCCTTACACACAAAGTACTATTCTCTTTAGTTTGTTTGGAAATCAGGCCTTTTTGGTATGTTAGTACTTATGCCTTTTATGTGGCCTCCAATTCTTGGCTCTTAGAAATGAGTATAGCTAGGGTGTTATGCGGTAACATTTGCATAAAAAGCTTCTTTTTTTGTAGTTTCGAGCTGCATAAACTACCAAATCTTGGTACACTTGATCTTCCATACACCCTTAGGTAGTAATCAAGTGTAAGTATAAGAGATACAAAGCCTATTGATGACAATACTGGCTATGCGGGAACCATAGTTGGTATTTAGGAACCGAACTTTTATGTTTGCAATTGGGTATTAAGAAATTATAGAAACAAAATATTTTTTTACCTTTTTTGACTTTGAAGGTTCTTCTAAGGCATTCTTGATATCTTATGTAGCTAAAACAAATTGTATTAGAGATTGATTGGTTCCATGTCGAGTAGAAAGGTTCTAGAGCCACAATGAAATAATAGCCATCTACTTTTTGACCTGTTGATTCTTCAAAACCATTATGGAAAACACCAAAACCATTTATTTTATTGACATGTTGTGAGCATAGTTTTTATTAAACTTCTCCATATTCTCTCAATCCATGTAGGCAAGTTGTGCTTGTCAATCCTCAATGACGTCCGGATATTTGATACAATCAACTTAGCTTGGATCTTAGAAGAGGTAAGCTAAGATAATTGTACCAAGAAAAACAAGACTTCTATATACTTTTGTCCCCTTGCACCACTAGCAAATGGTGATAATTTTAACAAAGAAGAGAGAAACCCTAATGGAATGGATGATGAAACACAAGTTAGACATTGAGCCTTTGAGAGAGCCACAACCATTGAGTAAATTTCTCTTTCTCCAAATTTCTCTATGAATTCATCTACAAACAATCACTCATGTATCACATTCATTATAGCAAGCTTGTTTATGTGCTTCATATCTTGAATGAAATGCAAAGCTACATTCTCTTAAGGAAAAGTAAACCACCTATTTGAATATGTCCACAAGAAGAAGGCTCCGAAATACCCATGCTAATCCTCCCATCAAGTATCTCTATTAGTTTTCTAGAATTGAGCTATTTGTACTAGAATTGGATAAAAATTCCAAGATACATGAGGGATAGTAAAGATTTTTACTGACATGTTGTGAGCAAGGTTTTAGTGAAACTTTTCCGTATTCTCTCAATCATGGAGGCAAGTTGTGCTTGTCAATCCTGAAGGATGTCGGATATTTGATACAATCAACTTAGCTTGGATGTTAGAAGAGATAAAATTAGATAATCATACCAGCAAATATAATACTTCTATATATTCTTGACCCCTTACATCATTAGCAAATGGTGATAATTTTAACAAAGAAGAGAGAGACACTAATGGAATGGATGATGAAACACAAACTGCACAAAGAGCCTTTGAGAGAGCCACAACCATTGAGTAAATTTCTCTTTCTCCAAATTTCTCTACAAATTAATCTACAAAAAATCACTCATGTATCCACATTCCTAATAGTAACCTTGTTTACATGCTTCATATCTTGTATGAAATGCAAAAGTACATTCTCTTGAAGAAAAGCAAACCACCTATTTGAAAATGGTGCACAAGAACAAGGAACCAAAATACCCATACTAATCCTCCCATCAAGTATCTCTATCAATTTTTTAGAATTGAGCTATTTGTACTAGAATTGGATGAAAATATTTTTACTCGCATGTTGTGAGCAGGGTTTTAATTAAACTTCTCCATATTCTCTCAATCCATGGAGACAAGTTGTGTTTGTCAGTCCTCAAGGACGTCACATCGTAGAGTTGATGAAATATGCTTCTACTAGGAAGTGCCTAGATGCAATGGCCATTAAAGCCAAAGCAAATGGTTCACCTACAAATGCACTAGATATTTCCCAAGCCAGGAATGTGCTTGCGAACCGGGAACAAGTCAATGTACAAAAGTCGGAATGCTATGAATATTGAGGGAGTTACTTAATATTCATGAATCCTGTAAACGCTTCTTTACCAAATTTAAGTACAGAAGAACTAGAAAATGTTTTACCATACTTGTGATGGAAGATCGCTCGACCTATGTGCTAGGAGGAAAGAGGCTATAAGCCTCTTATCGAATCCATCTGTGAATTAGAGTATAACTACAAGATGATAGAGATGTATGGTGTATGAGAGATGGTCTATCAGAGAGCAAGGCTAACCAATGGAGCATATGACCTTAGGGTTAGCTTCATTGAAGACCTCCAATAATTAGTGTAACTGTCCTTTGACCTTGGGTAAGCTAGGGCTGAGCTTGAGGTGGGAGCCCGGCCAGCCCAAGCTTAAGGTGCTTGAGGTGCTTGTCGTGCTTGATGACTAAGGTGCTTGAGGTTCCTGATGATTGAGATGCTTGAGGTGCTTGTCATGCTTGAGATGCTACGGTTGTACTTTAGGTTAGAACCCAGCCCAAGCTTGTGGTGAGAGCTAGGCCCAAGGTTGAGGGGCTTGAGGTGGCACAAAAGTCAAAGATAATCCCTACAAGAGGGGGATGAGAGAGAACACACACATTCTCACACAAGGCATGCTTGGTAGAAAGAAAGCAAAAGGGACACTTGTCAAGTTCCTCCTCATGTTGCCCTCATGGTGTGCCTCAACCCTATTGGTTTGCCACTCAAGGGGTCCAATGATGAATTAGAAGATTTAGTTGATTTTTTTACATTTATCAAGTCCTCTCTCTTGTCCCAAGTCTACCCTTGTTACTTGATTTACCTCCTGCTTGTGATTGGCTAGGCCAGGAGGGGTCCAATGAACTTGAAGTATGAGCTACAAGAGGGGTTGACCAAGGAAGCTAGGGGCTTGCTTAGGGGGTATACTTTCCCACACATACTCTCATTGCTTAAAGTGTAAAGTTAAAGATCTCCCTCTCCTTCTCCAAGCAAGTAGAGAGGTTGAGAGCCTACACAAACACTCTTCGCTATGGAATTCAAATCCAACCAAGAGCCATGCGTTAATGCTTAACCTTGCCATATTCTCCATCTTCATTACTATGCTATTATGTGCTAGCAAGAAGAGTGATGATAAGTGAGGAGCTAATTATTCTCCTATGAAATTTTTCTTCTTCCTCTTCCCTACCCTCATTCCCTGCTAGCTCTCTCCACCTTCCAAGGTGTTTGAGGTCTGGGGACTGAGGCTTGGGATATTTAATGCTTTCCACAAAGTTTATGCTATGCTCGTGATGCATGAAGCTTTCCATATTCATTGCATCACCTAGGCTCCAAGGAACACAAATATTGTATTGTAGCAAACTCTCTTGATGGGAGAAATCATAATACAAATGCCTATTGGAGGTGGACCGACTCCACATAAATCCGGTCCTTAACTCTAGTCATGATCTCTAAATTCTCTTTCTTGCAAAAGTATTGTTCATGCCAAGTTAATTAAATGCTATGTTTATGTTGCTACCATCAATTATGTTCACCCGCTATGCTCACAAAGTAATTTCCCAAATGTACTCTCTCTAATTTCTACTACTCTCAAGTTAATAGGCCAATCCCATTACATTTGTATCAGAGAATTTGGTTTCTCTTTTCTTGATTAAGAAGAGAGGTCCTTAAGTAGCCTATAAACCTCTCCAAGAGGAGAGAGAGCTTACGAGGCCTCTCGAAGAGACCCCCAAAATAATATTCTCCCATACAAAAGGAGGAATCCAAAGAGAAAGAAAGCAATGAAACTTTGAGTTCCTCTAAAGATGTGGCTCCACGAAGACGGCGGTCTACACAATCGCCCACTCCTTCTCCTCGTCACTCCGAAAGGGCAGAGAGGAAACAAAGGAAGAAAAGGCCAAGAAAGAGGTCACCCTCTTCTCCTTCTTCACCTTCCTCCTCTTCCGACAAAAGCTATGGCTATTCTCCTAGAGAATACAGGAGGAGAGGACATCCTAAATCATACCCTTCATGGCTAAGGTCACAAAAGCTAAAGAACTTCAAGGAGGGAGGAAAGAGTATCTCTTTTCTCACCTTTGTTGCTCTCACAAAGTGTTGGCCTTCATCTAGCAATTTGATGTGGCCTTTGGAGACGAGGGCTCCATAGAGTCCTCCAAGCTCTGCCATGTCGCTATGCACTTTCAAAAATCCACTCATCAATGGTGGGCTAGCCTTCATGGAAACAATGAAGCCCCAAAGACATCAAAAAATCTAAGAGTTTCGATCATGAAACAATTCCTTTTCAAGTGATGCAAAGGACAAAGTGCTTACCGAATGGTGCAGCTTGAAGCTTCTCTCTCATGAGTCTATTCACACGTTGTTGGAAAACAATCAAATTGAAATACCTCTATAGCAATGTCTCCCAAGAGCGTTGAAAGAGCACCAAAAGAACACCAAAATCTTTGCAAAACGCCTTTGAAACACCACTAACCCAACAAGAGTAGTCCGCTTGGGAATTTACTGGCCGTCGCCCACCCAAGAGACTATGTCACAAAGAGACTATGTCACAAAGAAGGAACAAACCTGTTTAAGCACGGAATTACGGATGTCACGTACCAATGATCTTGAAAACAAAGCTTTTTACTTCATCAAAAACCACTTTAAAAGTCCCCCTTCAAAGAATACATCACCCACAAGACGTATGGGTTTCCACAACTCAACCTACATAGTTTTGCCCGAAAGCTGCCACACACTATAGGCTGTAGAGAAAAGACCATAACTCCAAAACCCCAACTTCAAAAGACATGATTTAAAACTTTAAAAAATCTCTGCAAACTCTACAAAAGAAGTTGATGTAATCCTTCAAATGGAACCCACGCACAACTATGTGCAAACTCAACGCGAACAGGATGTTGTAGCAGGAAGACTAGGTGTAGAGAGAGCTAGTCGAGGGCAAAAAACTGCATCAAAAGGCATCAAGAATCCAAAACGAGCTCAAACCTGAAACATTCTGAGCTTTGGATGAACTTTTTTAATTTTGTACATGAGTTTAAGTTATATACAAGTCTGACTTCAAAAAATTCACTCACAGGCACTTACAGTAGCCCGACAACTGTCACTAGACTAGCGACTTGCAGCGCATGTACATATGCTTGCTAAAGCAAGCTAAAGACCCATAAAAAGAAATCCCACACACACATTTGACATCAGGTGTTGTGTCTGTATATACAAGTTTATAAAAAACGGTGTGTCAGAAATGCACCCAACATAGTTTGCCAACCCCTCTGTCCACTAGAGCATTCATGCTCAGCAGTAGCATAAGCATATTGTCCACCCGAATCAAAGGGACATACAACATAAGAACAAAATGCATGAAGAAACACCAGACATATCAATTTTGTCACTCCCAATATCAAAGCATAAACCATATGTAGAATCCAAATCCTGTTTAGGCATAAAGTACTCTCAATAGATACCACATAGAGAAAGCCTTTCATTCCTACAACATCCAAAGACGCCTTTAACATCTCCTCCAAAAGGTCTTCAACCTTTAAATCAGCTATTTTCATAACCTCATGCATATTCATATCATTATCCCCACTCTTCATGTAGCATCCATCCAATTCAACCATACCATGTTTGATATGTAAGCCACCCTTCATACATAACTTTGGCTTCTTAATAAGAGGATCAAGAAAGGTAGCATTAGTCATATTCACATGAGATATAAAAAAATCATCTCCATCATTTTTCACATCATCTAATCTCTCAATATTATCTTCATCATTAGTTAAGGCATGGCTACCCACATCATCATACCATAATCTCTCAATATTCTCTTCATCATTAGTTAAGGCACGGCTACCCACATCATCAAGTTTCTCATTGATAGGCTCTTCATCAACATCACAAGTAGTATACCTAATTGCTTCATCACCCTTTTGCATACAATCAACCAAAGAAGATACTTGAGATCCCTCATCATACACATCACCCTCTTTGTCATTTTTATCTTCATTGACCTCCATCCTGTGATCCTTGACTACCTCATCTACAAGAGAAGAACTCACAACAATAACATTCGTATCATAAGCATACTCATCCTCATTGTAACATATATGAGAAGCATTAGCCATGTGACATGGAAATTCAAAATGATTATCTCCTTGCATTTGAGACTCATTCATGACCATGGTAGCCTTCTTTCCCACGTCCACCTTACTAGCATCATCATCTTTGACATGAAGGTTGACATCAAATCGTTTAAACAACAAAGATGGCATACATTGAGCATTCTTCTCGATCTCATTATGTATATGAAATTCTTATTTCACATGATCAAGAGAATGAGAAACATGGAAGTCTTCATTGCATACATTGTCCATATTTATGTCTAAAACATAAGATACATTTGGCTTTATATCTTCTTGCAATCCAAGCTGCCTCACTCTCTCTAGCTTCCATTTCTTATGCTTTTCGACCTCTACTGCATCATCAAATGTAGGTGGCCTTTTACAGTCAACGTTTAACTTCAAATCAGCCCTCAATATTTGCATAAACATAGACTTTTTAAGCATAAGAGGAGGAGCATCACTTCCCAAAGAAACACACCATCTCTTCCACAAGGCATTGACCTCCTTGACAAAGGCATATACACTTTGCACAAGTCCTTCAATGGAGTGTCATATATCCGTTGGGTCCTCTACCTTCATGAAATTCTCAAGAAAATCCTTCTTTAGTGCATCATATGTCATCACCAATGGAGGTTGGGATGATTTCAACCAAAACTCATACTCATTATACGATATCCTTGCATCCTCTTTCAAGCAAAAGAACAAAATCTTGAGCATAATCATTGGATCTTTCTTATTTGCCATCAAACAAGAAAACTCCATCTTTTCAATGAATACATCGGAATCCTCACCTACATAGCCATAGAACCTTCAACACGCTGTCATCATAGCCATCAAATATGTCAACAACTGAAGGTCACTTAAAGAAGATCCTCGGTGGTGGGCACCAAAACACTGTTGGAAAACAAGAAAACTGAAACACCTCTATAGCGATGTCACCCAAGAGCATTGAAAGAGCTTAAAAAGAACACCAAAATCTTTGGGAAACTCCTTTGAAATAGCGCTAATCCAATAAGAGTAGTCCCCTTGGGAAAGACTATGTAACAAAGAAGGAAGAAACCTGTTTAGGCATGGAATTACAGACGTCGCCTACCAATGCTCTTGGAAACAAATATTTTTCCTTCACCAAAAACCACTTTAAAAGTACCCCTTCAAAGCATACATCACCCACAAGACGTATGGGTTTCCACAACGCAACCTACATAGTTTTGCCCCAAAGCTGCCATATACTGTAGGCTGCAGAGAACAGACCATAACTCCAAAAGACATGATTTCAAACTTCAAAAAAACTCTGCAAACTCTACAAAAAAATTGTCGTAATCCTTCAAATCGAACCCATGCACAACTATGTGAAAAATCAACACGAACAGGATGCTGTAGCAGGAAGACTAGGTGTAGAGAGAGCTAGTCGAGGGCAAAAAACTGCATCCAAAGGTATCAAGAAGCCAAAACGAGCTCAAACCTGAAAAATATGAGCTTTGGATGAAATTTTTTGATTTTGTACAAGAGGTTAAGTTGTATACAAGTCTCACCTTTAAAAATTCACTCACCCGGCACTTACACTAGCCCAATAGCTGTCACTAGACTAGGGACTTGCAGTGCATGTACTGACGAGCGCAAAGCGGGACATGGAGCCCGATGGCCTCAAACAACGTCAAGAGCCAATGCACACCGAGCCGGCCATGGTGAAGCGAACAAGGGGGGCACCACCTAGCTTTGAGCGGCTAGGACGCGGACAACCATGATTGGAGATATCACAAACTCTACACACCGAGAGAGAGAGAGAGAGAGAGAGAGAGAGAGAGAGAGAGAGAGAGAGAGAGAGAGAGAGAGAGAGAGAGAGAGAGAGAGAGAGAGATAATGTGACATCGCTTAGCTGGTGCGTCAATGTAGTGCCTTCCTCATTTTTGAGGCCGGCCAGGGCATGGCTTCGGCGTCTTTTCTTGTTTCAGTGTCGGGGACGCACGACTTGGCCTCTTCATGTTTTGGTTTTTTTTATTTTCCGGTGTGTCCATATATGCGTGCATCTACTGTGTGTGGATATTTGTATGGGTGTGTATATTCAAGTGCATAAAGGAGTGTCAAATGTGTGTGTGTATGGCTTGGGTTGTCTGTGTTGTTTCAAGAGGGTGTGTGTGAGTATGAATCATTGTGGGTGGGAATGAGGGAGTATATAGCTATATATATATATATATATATATATTGTTTTTTAATTAATTTTTTAATGGTGCTTGCTGCGCAGGGAAACAGAGAGAGGGAGAACGAGAATGAGAGAGATGGATGGTGGTGGGTGCTTTACAAGGGGAGGGGAGAGCGGTGTGTGTGAATGTGTGTGTGTAGTGGGGGTGTGTGTGTAGAGAGAGAGAGAGAGAGAGAGAGAGAGAGAGAGAGAGAGAGAAAGAGTGGCCCTATATACTATGCGTGCATAGGTTGAGAGCGAGAGAGACAGAGAGTGAGATGGGATCGTGAGGGGAGGGGAGTGTGTGAGGGGGTGTGTGTGTGTGGGTAAGAGAGAGAGAGAACTTGCTTCTGTGTGGCCTGCACGCTCGACACAGACAGAGTGTGTGTGTGTGTGTGTGTGTGTGTGTGTGTGTGTGTGTGTGTGAGAGAGAGAGAGAGAGAGAGAGAGAGAGAGAGAGAGAGAGAGAGAGAGAGAGAGAGGCCTTGGGTAGTTGCTGGCCGACAAAGAGTGAGAGGGGGGGGGGGGTGATTAGGTGGGGTTAGGGGGGCGGCCAGCCAGAGGAGGGGATGAGGTATGACGTCGACAATGCATGCATATAGAGAGTGAGAGAGAGAGGCTTCATGCATGGTGGGTGTCTACACCAAGGGGAAGAGGAGAGAGAGAGAGAGAGAGAGAGAGAGAGAGAGAGAGAGAGAGAGAGAGAGAGAGAGAGAGAGAGAGAAACGATGGAGAGAGATAGTGAGGAAAAGAGAGAGAGAGAGAGAGAGAGAGAGAGAGAGAGAGAGAGAGAGAGAGAGAGGCAGCCCACGGTGGGAAGAAAAGAAGAGGGAGAGATAGGTAGAGGGAGTGTGGACGAGAGGGAAGAGGGAGTGGTGAGGTATGGAGGCCGGCCAGTGGAGTATGGACGAGTGAGAGGTAAGAGAGAGAGGATAAAAAATGTGAAAGTGTGTGTGTGTGTGTCTAAATAATGCAAGAGAGAGAGAGAGAGAGAGAACTCTTGTCCATGCATGGCGGCCCACCAGTGGAATATGATAGTGGTGGTGCGTTGTTATGCGCCCTTTGGGTTGGGTGACATACGAGCAGAGATAAGAGAGAGATGGTGGACTGGCAGAGCCGAGCAAGAGAGAGAGAGACCTCTGTCTTCTGGTGATAATGGAGAGGGGTGTGGCCAAATTGGTGGCGGCCCGCCGGTGGTTAACATTAGGTTGGTAACCTAACAGGACATAAAAGTGTCCTTTCAGGGTTTTGAAAAAAACCTCCAAAACCATAGTAGATCCACTCATTTTGTAAAATCCTTTCATGAGGTTATAGTTCAAGGCCTACTACACATGGAAAAAATAAGAGACTTGTAAAATTTCTCATCTTTTGGTCACACCAAGCCTCCAGAGTTGATGGACCAGTACATTTTCATCAAAACAGTCATTTCTTACGTTTTTTTGTATCAAAATAAGATTAAGGATTTTTGTAGGACTTGAGATAAATTCCCTTGTTAACTTCAATGGGTTAGTGCTCAGAACATATGATTGCTTCTCACTCACTATTTTTTGTTTTGCCAAAAGAAATAGGCACAAAAAAGTTGAATTTTTACCATTCTTCAAACCTATCATCAAAGTTTCTATAGCCACGTTGAATACAAATAATATATGCATGTTTTCTTCGTTCCCTATTGTCCTTTAGATTCATAAGGAGCCATGGAGCATGTCAAAAGAATAATAGATCTCTTACCAAGGGGAATCTTGGAACAAAGATGAAGTGCTAAATACAGCAAACATGAAAAAACTGGGTTCAACATTATGAGTTGTAGAATCCCATAGAAACTATTGAATATCTAGCCAAATTTGATCCTTATGACTAGATATGGTTACTACCTACAAAATGCATATAGTTGTCACAAGAAATTCGCAATATTGAAAAAGCTATACTTGATATACTAGAATGTTTTGTTTTCTTCTATAATAGAAAAAACCAACCATCGTTGTGTACTATGTAAAATAGGATATTAGGTGCCCAAAAACTCAAGGAATATTAGCTTTATGTTACAATATGGGACATAGAAAATAAAAACTACATTTGGATATCATGAAAGCCACCAAAAAAATCATAGAAGAGCTAAAATTGGCTAAAAAATAGGATTTGACAATTTTTGTAATTTGGTCATAACTTACAACTTTAACATTTATTTCTCCGTAGAAGCATCAGGACATGTTGAGGACTACTAAAGATAGTTCTCTAGCATTATAGACCTCACAAACATGAATTCTAGAGTTGTATAGTTGCAAAAAGTTGAAAAAAGCCAAAAACAGGACCCGTTTTTTCACACAGTTTAGGTTGTGAAATGTTGTGCAAGGACAAGGTTAAAGATGGAATTGATATTCCAAAAAAATGTCAACTTTTCTTCAGCTCATGAGACAACTTTCTAGATAGATAGCACCTCAAAATCCCCTCAAAATCCATTTTGAAACTCTTGACATAATTCAAGGAAAATGGTCACTTAACAGGACATAAAAGTGTCCCATTACCAACCTAGTGTTAAGCATAGAGGGGGTGGTGAATGTTAAAAAAAAAAACTTTTTATCGTTTTTCTTGGTAATATGCTCTCCCCTACTTGGGGTTGGTTCTTGCGACCGTGGCTCCGAAACCGGGGCTAATGATGGATAGTGACGGGCCATGGCCAGGGGTGCCGCGAGAGCTGGGCCGTGGCAGGGGAAGGGAAAATAAAGAGAGAGAATTTGTGGCTCACTAATTGACCTACGAATTGTCGAGTCCTCCGGTGGTGTTGCCGTGCTTTGGGCCGAGAAAAGATAAACCTTTTTTCTTTTTTTTTCCTTGATTTCCAAAAATCGGCTATCATTAGCCCTCCCCTTTTGGCTAGAGGCATTCATGTCTCTAGCCTTGACTTTGATTCTTCTTCAGCTGATCCATATGAGTTGATATCGAGTTGGCTTCTGAACAAGCCATTCCATTTGGCCATTGGTGAGATTTCTAGGATGTTCATGAATCTGCAACAGGTCCAAGTGATAGAATGTTCCTTGGAATAGTGTGGGTTGATTAAATGGGAAGCCCATGGCTTCCAGAACTTTTTGCCAGTGTCCTCCTAGATCCCAAGTGAAAAATAGGATCATTATCTGCACTGTCTGAACAATAAAATTTGCATGCCAAACGGGACCAAATTTGTAACACTAGTAGCAAGAGAAAAAATGAGCATCTTGGCTCTTGCAAAGAGAGAATTGAATATTATGATTCCCAAGAGTGTGCCAAGAATCCACCATATATGGCCGCCTTGTTGGTGTGGTGAGCTCCAATTGTCTTTAGAACCTTGCTTACTGCAATGACTGGAAAAACCTACAAGCATATCATGCTTCTCTTGGGTGTGCTCAAACATG